>NC_060248.1:35746085-36371085 GCF_921293095.1 Ischnura elegans
TACTTGCTAGGTTTATATTTCTTGAGCAATAGAGAACAGTTATCTATCAGAACGTCACGGAGAACATCACCTTGAACCACAATATTTACAGGTGCTGCAGAAACAATAAAAAAGAGATACTTTGCAGAACGGTACTCATGGGAACAATTAACTATAGGACTTTGTTTTTATCCTGAACAGCAAACGACTTTAATAAATGCTAGGTCTAATTCAGGCCGTCAAATGACACGCAACTGTACCTATTTTTTCGCGAATGTTAACTCATCCAAACACCTCCCGTCACTACCCAGCTTGCGAGGAAATTTATATGGATTTAAATAAACTTTTACAAGTTACTTGTGTTATTAATCATCCCTATGAGTAAACAAAAACACTATTCAATCAATAGATATGCGAAAAGCCAAGCTTGGAGACCACTTTTATATAATTCTTTAAAGCAAATGAAATGACTGTTTATCTGCGAAAAAGTTTGAAATTTGTTATACTTTGACGTAGATAGAGAGGTGCAGACTTCCACATCTCTTCTACGAATTATCTAAAATTAAAAATTAGTTCACTAATTTGGGTCTTTGTTTCATGTACAGTTTAGCGCTGTTTGCACTGTCTCTGGAAAGAAAATTTGCTAAAATATACAAAATTGCTACTTATTTGCTGTCAACTCCTCAAGCTGTGAATGGCATTTTATTCCATTTTCTTTCAACACAGCCTTATTTAGCCTAGCTTTAATATCAGTACAACCAAAAAATTCTTTTGTACATAGTGCTTCATTTATCTCTTAAACCTGAAGGTCTGTGATAGATATTTAATGGAAAAGCAACTATTGGTGGTGAAGTCTTATTTCAATTCTCAAGAGAAACACAGTTTTTTTTAAGCTCCGGGAACATATTCAAATATTTCTTAAGTATTTGGAATCCAATACTTAATTATGAGTTCAGAAGTGTAACTGAACACCATTTATAACGAGCTTATTGGTGTAATTAAATTTTACAGCTTTAGAAATCCACTATTTTTATTAGCTCTTATTTTCCGTTTTGATTCGGGATCGAAAAAGTCAAGGCAATGGATGAAGGTGATAGTTCCTAGAATGTCTTTGCGTTAAACATGCTTAAAGTAGCCATTTTGTACTTTCCACATAGATTTCTAGTCACTCCAATCGATTTCAATAACGATTCATTTTCAGGTTGAAGAGCCTTCAATTAAAAATCTGTGTAAAAAGTACAAAGTAGTATCTTCAAACTTAGCTGTGTTTATATGTAAAATACCAAATCAGGATCGTCCAGCTTTGAGCCATGGGGTAACGCTTTCTTTGGTTCTTCCCTGTGGTATACGCTTCTCTTTCTGCTGCCTTTTAGAGGCTTCTGAAGGAAGGGAGTCAATGGGGATGATGAGATAATTAACACTCATATTTCATCACAAACTTTCTAGACCCATCATTTTAATAATTCTCTGGTCTGTTGGTAAAAATAATAGGTAATATTTTCAATGTGTTTAATGCTGAAATGTCATACACCAAATCAATTCGAAAAAAAAAAATTTCTGCCATGTTACCGAGATTTTATAATACTAAGGGGTGGCTCAAAATGGTATAAATACGCATTGATGAGGTATTTCCTGATAGATTAAATGTGAAGTTTTCGAATATTCACGAAAATATGACAGAGGTTTACAGGACATTTTTTTATCTTTAAGCGACTTCTTACGAGATCTTTTCCCCAAGGTGAAGAATATTTTTCCACGCTTTTGATAGCACCGGTCAATAATAATTCAACGATATATTGGACGAAGTTCTCCAATCACGTTTCCTACCAGGTGTAAGCTGTTAGTACATTTAAACTCTGTAAATTGCCATGGGATAAAAAGTAGTGAGCAATGGAGTGGATCTAAAAGACAGAAGTCTGTGATTCGAATTCAAACATTTACGCATATAACCATTTATTTAATTTGCTCTAAAGAGCTAATTAACAGTGCTAACTTTATTGCTTGTTCTTTTAGCATATTTAATGATACAATGGCGTTTTGATTTACTCAAAGGAATATGTGGTACCACACCATAACTCATTTAAATTAACCTGTTATATTTCCATTGGTAACATGCGTAATTATCCATCAATATTTTATACTGATTGGTTCATCAAAAATATCTATCAATGTTTTTGTGAAATTATTGGTGAGTGTGAGGTGTCATTAGGCATTCACACACTTTTATGGCATCTGTTCGTTGATTATTATGTATGGTAATTTTTATTTATTTATTAAGTCGTCCACGTACAGTATATTTGCCAGTTTAAAATGGAAAAATATATAAAAGTACACACAATTAAATCGATAAATTTAAATAAATAACAATGTATTAAATGTAATCGTGTAGGCCTTAAGAGTTTCTATTCAGGTAGGAAAGGGCGCGGTTGGTAAAAATGTGGTTAGATAAAGAGAACGGGTCATTGCAGTCTGGAAGAGAATTTATGAGGGAAGAGAGGCGGAAGAGGATGGAACGAACGTTTGGTCAGTGATAATCTGGGAATGGGCATATGGAGGAACGAATGCGTGCGAGTAGGTCTGCATGGAACTTCATAGGTTAAATTGGAGATTAAGTCAGAAAATCTATGGCAGAGTTTAGAATGCTTCGTATTAGTTTTAAATCGGATTTGAGAATAGAATAAAATTTATCCCGCTGAAACGTTCCCATGTTAATTAGATTAGCCTTAAGATAACCAAACATATTTTGTTATGCGTAAGAAATGCTTATAGCATTCCTCATAAAATTCTCATTTCTCTTCGTGTTGTTGTCATAGTGATGTGATGTAATCAAAAGCCATTCGTCGTATGGGGAAATAATTTAAAACTCAGATATCTAAATCTTCATATTCCAGGCATGTCCTTGCATCGACCGCAGTCATCACCTATCTTTGGGCAGCGGATGAAGTCCTCCAAGATGTAAGCGCCGTGAATCTCCATTATTTTTATTTTTGGTGAGTGACTTTTTTCGTTGCATGAACACGAGCTAAAATATCTTCTTTTTAATGCTAGAATTAACCACGAGCTGTGTTCATACTCCAGTTGCGCTCTTTTTCTACACATTTTCATAGTCTGGTGCAAATTTCTTCTAAGTATTTAATCATATTTGTTGTAAGGCCAAACATTCTGAGACATAGTTTGCTTCAAATATAGAAATAATTATACTGTCCATGATCACGCCGATAAATATATTTATCACTTATAATTAATTTATCATCTATTTTTTATTGTACGATTTTATAAGTAAAGCAAGATCTCACATTTGTAATACAACTTTCTGCTCAGACACATTTTTAGCGTTAAATTTTAAATTAATATTTCATTGTGTCAACCAAAACATACTTCAAGTTTTTTCTTGCACAATATCCCTTTTAAAGTTTGATGTCAGACTATCGTGACCTGGAGCTAGTTCGTGATGTATTTCATTCTAAGTCATTTGTTTCAGTTTTCGGCAATATTTACTTACTACAATACTTACTCTATGGCAAAAAATTTATGACTTTTAATGGTGACTCATGTTCTGACCTAATTTCATTTGATCGGGTTGAATTCTTCTTTTTAATGCCAAATTATTGACACACTGACCAGATTGCTGTGGGATAATCTGTTTTAATACAGCACTCCATCATATTGTATGCTTGACTGCGGATTGCTTTTTGGTGGCTCTAGAAATGACGAAGCCTATCCCTATTTTGCCCTGTTTCACCGTCCTTTCCCTGTTATTTTAGTTATCACTAATTTATATGCGTTTAAGTGAGCTTCAATGATGTTTAGGCCTCAACTTAAAACAAATCTTGCCTTAGTGCCTTTTATTTATGCAATTAGGTAGTGCGAAAATTCGTCTCGCGAGTTTGAAGCGTAGAAGATGAAATATCTACACGAGGAAAATATTTTTTTTTCTGTTGGCGAAACTTTTCCTGATCTATGAAATCTTGCTAAGTTATTAGAATTATCAGAACTTCTTAAAATCTTAAAGTCCCTTCGGTTGAAGAAATCAGTCTTGACTTTCAAAATTGTGATTTTTCAGCTCAGATCCAGAAATACTGCAGAGTTAAGATCGATAAACCTTCTTTTATTCCGCTAATCGTAGCTGCTTTTACGAAAAGCCTTTCCAACAACATATTTTTTTTCATTTTTAGCCGGCTAAGGGGAAAATCAAATAAAAATTGCGCGTGGACGCCCGCCATATCGCGCCCATTCACGCCTCGCCGAGCTCGTTCGACGGCCGTCCTTCTCGCGTTTGGGAGGCGGCGGGCGGGATTAGCCCGCTTTTATCTATCCCAACCGCACACACAGCCACCCACCCTCGCACACGAACTAGCTGGCAAGCTCTCCTCTTTCCGGAGAAAGGGGTGGAAACCTTTTTGCGATCGGCCTCGCACTTTCGTTTTCACCAGGAAACCGCTAGGATAGGTGTTGCTGAGCTGGCGAGCGCACAGTAGAGAGGAGAAATAGAGACAGAGAGGCTCTATCTGGTGAGAGAATAAAGAAATAAAAATAAAATTGAAAGGATTTTTTATAAAACACTCTTATTTCCAAAAACAGCATAAAAATTCTCTTAGAATTGAAGAATAAGCTTTCGTTTCTCGGAGGGTAGAGCGAGGGTGCAGACCAGACTCATTGCACGCGATTGTAGAAGAGCCTGAGAAGTTAGTAAGGGTTGTCTCACAATGTTAACATTTAATGGCGAATTTGCACTATTTTTCATTCCTTTGTAGTTAGGTTATCTCTTTATTATATATACGTTCAAGTTAGCCAAACTGACTTTAAGACCTCAATTGCACAGAAATCTGCCCTACTTTAGGTGACTTTTATTTGTCAGTCAGTGCTTTGTCTTGCTGTAAGAACGGAAGTGGTCCGATCATCTTCCTCGTTATGATGTTAATGCATGCTTATTTTAACTTCTACTTTTTTGTGGTGAATTCTGTACTTCATTTACATTACTTGTAGAGAGCTTTTGAAGAAATTTCTGCCGAAAATTTTGAAGCTAACGGCATGTATTGAGAAATTTTTAAAACTATTTTTCCACATGGAAATTTAGTTATTGAATGAAAGCAAAACAGAAAAAATTTCAAATGTCTGATGATTTATTATTTAACTGCTATCAGAATTAAGCAAGTGTGTTAATTTTCAGACCGATCCGACAGTTAAAAGTGGATTATAACTGAATTACAAGGTTCCATCGATGAAACAGACGAACAGACGAAGTAAATTGAGAAAAAGCGTGTAAAAATAGCTCCGAAAATCTCTTTGTTTCTTGGCCATATTGCGCGTCATGGTGGAACTAGCAATGAGGGCGCTGTAGGCGGTGTGATTTGGTGCCCAGAAAAGCGAAGTAGGAGCGGAGCGGAACGCTCCTTTGTTATCGAACTGTGAGTAATTGTTGAAGAGATAATTCATAGTGTAACCCACGGTCTTAGAATATGAGAAGGTCTGGAAACTCTTCGTCCAGGCATGGTCATTCAATGAAGCCGTTTCCCGTTGAGGCCGGTAGGGGCGCCACCTATCCTGAAGGGCAAGTTCCCTACGTATCTGCATACGATACTTCAGTAATTATGAACTAATTTATGGCAAAAATGAAGATAAACACATCGAAGTGGTAACTAGTTAACAATTTCATATGCACTTAACATCTTATAGCGAAACATGCCTTGAAAACGTTCTCATACGTGAGTATTAATCAAATGGAAGGCGTTGGATTTCAGCTTCGTCTGCTTCCATTCAATACAATCAGTATTACAATCAGTTGCAGCCATAACGAAAGATTGTCAGCAGTTAAAACCTTATTTAGTGAGGAAAGGTATTTTTAAGGAAATTATTATTTATAACTATCTTGTGGTAAACGTCAACATAAGTTGTCATAGAAGCAACGTACGCACCATTGCCTCTGAGCCCATTGGCATGTTTCCGCGGCCTTATAAGAATATAGATGTTATTCCTTGCTTTCAAACACTATTTACAAATATAATATCAGAAACGCAAACGGCTTTTTACCAAGGCCGAAGTGAAATACTTCTTATGAAGTGACATATGTTAATGTTTTTACTCTCCTGAGTCTCCATCGAGTGATAAAATAAGGTAGTACACAGCAAACCTAAAAAACAAGGTTATATCCTAGGGACGTTTTGCGAGTATAGAATACGCATATTTAAGCGTTGATCAGGGTGAATAATTTCCGGAAGTAGTATTATTACCGTTAAAGTCTATTATATAACGATGCTTGTCTACTCACCAAAGGAATAATTTGAGATTTAAGGAAGTAAAATACCATCTGAAAGATAAGAACGAAAGAGATTTTGCAAATAATTTCCGAATAAACTTCCACGAAAACAGTACAATGGATATAATCCGAGGGATTTGCGGATGTCTGATCAATTGTAGGTACTGGCAAATCTGAAATATTATCCCTCCCAAAAATAAGATAAGTATACGACAGAAACCACAGGCTATAATAAGCCATAAATGTACTTTTCATGAGAGTTGCACCATCGATAACAGCTGCATTAAAAGAAATCATTGAACGAGGTATAAAGATGGAAAACGATTCACATTTTTCCAGCGTATATAATGTACACACACATCAAATCTACATTTCCAGAATGATTACACAATTCTATTGAAACTGAAATTATTTATACAATCAATGCAAAATAATTTCATTAAAAATAAATTTTAAGTACACAAAATTTAACATTTATATTAAAATAGATTCAATTTAGTAAGAGAGAATGATGAGAGCCGTCGTACATCTTGCATTTTCTCAGTGTTGCTTCATTCCTCCACTATGAATGACATTGACCACTGGAACAACAGAACCTGTAATTTAAAGTATGTATAAATTTTGGAGCTTTGGCACACCAAAAAAAGGAATCGTACAGCTATTTCATCGCTTGTCAGGATCCTTGGGGACTCTAAAAAGCGAAATCCCCGAAGTCTTGTGGCCATAACCAGTGGTGCAACGCGGTACCACACACGTACGTCCACGGCATTTTCCTTTTTTCAGTAAATCTACTGTATATATCCTCGAAATATTAATGTAGAACAATAAGGAAATAATGCAGAAAACTAAAATATGAAAATAAATTAAAACTAAATCTTAATTAATTACAAAAATCATCATTTCCACTCACCTGTAGCACGCACTCAACGATAAGGAAATGGACTTACCCGCTAATGCTTGCCCTCCAGAATACGTGGCGCCGCCCCGGCAAACGTGCGGCAGGTTGAGGAAACGACTTCAATAAAAGACCATGGGTTCCCAATGAGTGTCATAGGGCTGGTGTAACCTACTCAGCAGTGATTCAAGCCGCTAATGCTTAGGTTATATTTAGTCATTATTGTATTCCTCAGAAAGAACAGAAGTGGACCAATCATCTTCCTCTGTATGACCTTCTATGTGATAAACTTCATAGCAGGCGTTTGAGTGGTAAATTAACACGTTGATTAATGGTGTGACCACGTCATACCTCATAATCAAGTAAATTTTCGGAAACTTATTTTTTTTGTATGGGTGCACAGAACTTATCGAGTTAAACTACACTTATTCCTTAAACTCTATCATGTTTCATATTTAATGAATTTATTATCACACAAAAGAACAAAATTTAAAATACCTGACTATTGAATATTGCATTTCCATCGGAATCAAGGAAGCATCTGGTACATTAGAGTATAATAGCTTTGAATGGGCAAAAATAAATTCAGAGTGACTTTAATATTTGGCGTTATGCCATTGATGAAGCTCATATCGAATGGGCAAACATTCGCTCGCAATAGGCTCTCCTTCGGTATTTATTTTTGCCTGAGAAACTAACTATTCCAGACTCATTATTATTCAACGGATGAGCTAAGCTAACAATAAGTGTATTTGTTGTTTTGTTGATATTTTGGTAGCTTTGTTTTCCTTATTGCAAAAATGGCTGATCTGATGGCTGATTCTGGGAGTGTGAAAATTCAGCGTTGTTCCATCTTAAAATTACAAATAGATCTTAATCTCCTTTCTTTTGGTGTTTTGATTTTAGTTTTTCGCATTTTTATTATTCGAGTAATTTGTCAGCTAAGCTAGATTAGCGTGGGAAAATGTGCCAAGCGCTGCGGCCTATCTCCCTTCTAAAATTGGGCTTACGCTATCAATTCACAATACGGCTTACTCCCCTTCATTTCTTTTAAACTATTTTCTTCCTCACTGCAAAATAGTGCTTGAGAGCATTACATCTCACTTGCCCCATTGCGAGCTTTTTTGTGTGAGTGAGCCAGCCCCTATCCCAGCGTTATAATTTTTGGCCGCGGAATATTGTCGGAGGTTCTGAGGCCGTTAGGGGAAGGAGTGCGAATACCCTGAAGAGTGAGGTGAGGTCTATTCATGAGCCCGCTTCAGAAATTCCTGCCTTGGGAACAGCGTCAGTGGAGCTAGAAAGGAAGCGGCGATCGCGCAAGTGAATTGGGCAATGAGGACTTCCGCGCTTTCGGAGCGAAAAGAGCGCTTTGTGAACTTGGGCCCTGCGGGGAAAATAGTAGACTACTTCCGCGGAGAGAACGGTGGTCTCCGGGCGCTAATTGAACCATGCTTCCGCGGAATGCCGGATAAAATCCTTTCTCTTCCCCGTGAACGGTCGACTCCAGAACGAGACGTTGTGGTATTTTTGAGGTTTATTAGGGGGTTCTTTAGCTTCCACTTCCCTCAGGGCCTCAAAAGCTTTCACAACTCCTGGAAATGGTGTGCGTTGCCTCTTAAAATACTTGCGGATAGCCAACGGGCGGGGCTTAACTAAGTAAAGGCTAAATCGGAATCTAGACCTGCACATAGTCAAAGTATTTCGGAGAGATATCGTGGAATATCATATCAAATGTTAAAAAAAGATATTATACTACCCACTTAATTCACATTTCACAGCTCAGATACACGTGTTTCAATTGGTTTGCAATCATCATCAGATACTGCATTACGATATCTTTGTTTATTATTTTCTGCATCTGCATGTTATATTCCGCAAGCCGCCACTTCAATGGGTGTGTGACGAAGGCTACTAGAATTACTACCGTTTATAAGATAGAGTAAGCGTTGGAATGATTTCAATGCTGAGGTTCACTTAACACATGCCAAAATGCTTTAAAATTTGGGGGAGTAACTAATTCTTAAGCTGACCGGTTCGACAAAATTTGTCTCTTATTTGATGGTTTCCATCGGATTTCTACATTCCACCCCGCAGGCTGCATTTATTAAAGTGTGGAGGGAGGTGATAGGCCACCAGCCGTCTGCGAATGGATACAAATAATAGGAAGGAAAATTTTAGGTTCGCATTGCGAGTAATTTTATTGCCTGATATCATTTGGATCTAGAATTTTTAAAGATGTCTACAACTCAGTGAAAAAACGAACTCCTATAACTACGTATCTGTTCGGAAATTTTATAAGTGAACGTGGAAAGAAAGTGAGTGTTTAAGATGATGCTCGGAATATATATCAATGTAAGCCTAGCATGTAGCTTAGCTTAGGGTCTGTGGCGACTTTCTGGCTCAGAGTTAACGATAAACCTCTAACACAAGTGTTTGTTTAAATGACAAACGTATTAAAAAACTTGGCAATGAATATTGCGAAAGTATTAGCGTATAACGTGTTGTAGCCTAAGTTGTCGCGAAGCGTCAACCAGACTCCAAAAGAAACAAAATATCAATTTGACAAAACATTTGGCACATTGCCAAGTTTTTAAATACGTTTATCATTTAAACAAACAGCTTTTCAAAGAATTTAAAAGTTATTTTAACGTTTATTTTTCAAATAAAACATGTCTATTTAATTTAGATGCAATAAATACTGTTATAAGCATCAAAATAAGTAGTATTCAGCCTTTTTTTAGTACAAATATATTCATCATTTTTATGCATAAATTTATTACTCATACAAGAAATTAAATATTCCATGATTGAATTTTCGTCGTTAAAACATTTATTTCCACTTGCATGCAATTTCTTTAGCCATTCCAAAATGGTGTCTGTGAGATGCCGCGCGAAAAATAGCGCACCAAAGTGTGACGCCACTAACAGAGGGTTAATAAATTAAATAATCTTTGTAAAAGCTTTGAATGTAGGTTTTCGCAGCGAGAGGAATCGTTGCTAACGGCTTCCGGGTGCAGCTGCGAGTTGCGCTTTGTCGTGCAAGCTTTCGCGACCGTTACAGGGCGCATCATCAGGCGATGAATGATGCTTCATCGCCTTCATCGCCTGATGATGCGCCCTGTAACGGTCGCGAAAGCTTGCACGGCAAAGCGCAACACGCAGCTGCAACCGGAAGCCGTTAGCAACAATCATTGTAAAAACCTCAGAGTAAGGATGTGGGAGAGTGCGCTTTGGCTACTGCGCATGTAGTCAAGATCCCGCACTTACATCCCACACTTCCCGCACTTCTTCCCACAAGAAGAGTAAGGATTCCCGCACTTCTTCCCACGATCACGTGGTAACCATGTTGACCACAGAATCTGCTACTGCGCAGCCTGAAAGTGCCCTCTATCCCAATCCTTACTCTGAGGTAAAAACTCGGTAACAGTCTCTTTTTGCTTGTAACGGTTTCGATGAATCACGCAGTTGTCCTTTTTATTGTGTAAAATTCACGGATTAAATTTTACAGCGCCAAATTCTAAGCTTGCTGCGCATTTGGGATGCGTAGAGTGACGTTTACTATCGTTTTGCGGCGTTTGGCAACTTTCTTTCCTAAATGCTGATATAGCGCGTCCGTAGGATTTTGTGTGATCAGCGCTTTCACTTTTTCTCCTTTTTCGGCCACCTGTTTCGCGGAGTAAATTATTATCAACCCAACCATTCATCCCTTCTTCTTCGTTTTTTGGTGAAACGCAGTTTAGTTATTGTTGAGATGATTTTGTGGAGGGACAAGTTTGTGCGCGTAATGTCGCCATTCCAAGTTGAGCTTGTGGCTAGCAGCCATTTTAGGACTCCCGGACCTGTATAGTGCAAGTAATTTCTCGAAAATGATATTGATAAACTATGAAGTGGGCAAATCAAACCTCTGAAACACTCTCATTAGTGATAAAATGTGAAGCAGCTGTTTAATTAGGCAGTAAAGGGTCGCCGTCCTTATCATGTGGACTTGTTTAAATTGATGTGGACGTTTATTTAAAGTGAATATGATTGAACGAGTTATTTTTGTGAAAAATTTTGCATAAAATTTAATTGATGAATTTCTATTAAAGTACTTTAATTCAAATGATACTCAAACATTTAATCAACTACAATGGTAGTTGTAACCATATGAAATTGTTTAGCGGGATTTGTGTTAACTAAGACTTAAATAAATTTCAAATTAATTTTGTTCATTGACTTGATGCAGTTAACTCAATTCTTCACTTTTTTGTATCTATCCCCGTATAGAGGCCATTTTGCCGTTCGCCGGGGAATGTTGGATGTAACGATAAACTATATGAGAATATCTAGGACGTACTTAATTCAGGCCACGATGCGAGACAATTTGTTTTGATTTAGAAGCGTAAACTTGAAGACACCATGTCCATTGCGATAGATTTTCATTTCATAGACATACGTTGACTGCAGTCACTAAGTGTTTGAGCAACAGGCTTTCCTTAAAAAAATATGCTGCCTCGCCATATGATGGCCGTATAATCGCTGTTTGACCGAGCTCGTGCCAAGAGAATAATGGAAGTGTGAGGCTTGTTACCCCGAACGGCGATATGTCGTTCTAGCGAGCGGGAACGCAGCCAAGTTCAGTTAAATGATTATCTGTTCATGTGATGTTCCAACTGAAGTAGAGCGTGGAAACTCCTCCGTAGTCTTTGTGCAAGTTGTGCACGACCATGGTTAAGTGACGAATTTATTCCTGAGTGCATTTTTTCACGAGATATTTTTATTTAGTCTTAGCTCGTGATCATTGCACAATTTTTCTTTTACTTGGATTTACCTCAGAACCTGTGTAATACGAAGTGTTAAACATTTGAGAGATTTTTCTTTAATACAAATGGATGTTGATAACTTGATTTTGTGGTCAGAGGTCAGACCTTCTTTATTTTAATATTGCTGAATGTACGATAAAATCGTACACAAGAACAAAAAAATATTTAAGCATAATTATGCAATAAAGGAGAGTCATAAATCAATTACTCTTTCTACATGAAATAATTAATAAACGTATTCAATTGGTTGGGAGATGGGACATTTTTCGTCCCAACAAAATAAAAGGCTAAAAAAAAAGATTCTATAAAGGAAGTGTGAATACAAATTATAGTATGAATGGACTTAATAATAGAATATGCATCTAATAAGACTTTCAAGGGGAATTAAATGTAAGCTTATTTACGAAAATGTTTCGTGGAAAGATATCGACGATGTTAACGACACGATAAATTGTACAAAATTTTGTATTTGACTTACTGGCCGTTTTGGTAATCAATTGTTCGATTAGTATATTAAGTTCTTTTTTTACTATGAATGTAGGTAATTACGGTTAGTTCTGAAAACAGTCTACCTTTATTGTGTTTCATGTTGGGTGAACTTAAAATCTTTAAAGAAATCAAAATGAATAAATTTGTACTTCGTTTTATCGTATTTTTCGTACTTTAAATGGTTCATGCAGATCATCGTGGTTATTGGTTCTACATTTTGATAGGGGGTGGGGAGATGTACTTCTTCATTATATTCACCCCACTAGTTCATGCAATTGAAAATATAAGCAAAGTATCATTGCATGGCGTACCCATACCCTCGTGCATGATTGGCTAAACGAATTTATACAACGGTATTTAATCATAACGGCACCTTAACCGCATACCTTTCCACCAGGGAGTGATATTTTAGTTTGCCGATTTACATGACAGCCAATACCAAAAAATAATAGAATTAGAGTTTATTAGAAAAATTTTAAGTATTCCATTCCACCTCAAAGGGATGAAATTACCATTTTTCTTTTTTTTTCCATTTTCTCCATTTTTTCTGTACCGATGAGCGACTTCAATTTCATTAATATGGTTTATTAGCTACTTAGTTGTTTATGTATCCAAAACTAAAAAGCCCCAGTTATTTTCTGTATATCCAAACAATATTTTTAATTATTTCACTTTCGGCTAAGCATTTTATAGCAATGGAGATTTATATTTTCTTTTTAGGAGTTATAACTGGCATTTAGTTTCCTATACGTTGAATCAGGATATTAATCAAGTCTTATCTGAATATTCGAGATTTGTTCTGGTGTTAAATCAAGTCTAAAATAATTAAATGAGGTGTAATATAACATTGTGATATCTATTATACCTTAATCAGGTCTGATCAGGAATTAAGTCAGATGTAATTAGTTCTAATGAGATCTTATCTAAAATTATTATCAATGTCTTCATTATCTAAAGAAACGAATCGAATCGTGAAAAACGATCGGATCTTATCTAAGATCGAACTCAGTCTAATGCATCGACCTGATTAGGATGTGAATCAGCTCATTTCCTGATATTAATGATAGATCTTTGTAACACCTAATTTTGAGTGGTTTGTTTTGGTATTTGGTGTGACGAAATAAAAGCAATAAATAAGCAGCAGAGGTGGAGTGAGGTAATTGTTGGGATTGTTGACGGCGCGGGAGGAAGTGAAAAGGGAGGACTCGGATTGTGATAGTTATGGCGGACGGGTGTTTCCCTGCTCCCGAGTTTGTATTATTTTAAAGTTCAATAAAATGTTTGTAAGTGACGTGTGAAAATAAGAGTAATTAATTGAAACGTTACATCTTACTTGAGTACAAATTTCCATCTGCGGACATGGTTTATAATGCTGAGGCTATATACATATGTGGTTTAGCTTACCACATAACTTTCTACGAGTACCTTCTGCACTGCGCCTTCTTCAATTTTAAGTGCCAAAAAATCAAGTTCTATATGATATAACCATGAAAGGCAGAGGATTCAGTTTTATTTACAGAGCGAATGAATTGGCCGTCGCAATATTCGTTAAGGTGTGCCTAGACATGGTCACCAAAGGAGTTTGACATGCTGGCTTTTATCATCTGCCTTCAGGTTGTTTGTTTTTCTGCGGTTGGCTTTTATCAGTTCCCCAAGCAAAAAAAAGCTTTTCATCTCCAGAATCATCACTCCATTCTTATTCATCAGAAATTTCATTCTGCCATTTCTCACATTTACCTACACTCTTGAGTGTACCAGTTTTACTTTCATTGTTTTTTTATATCCATTGAAATAAATGATGATAATTTTTAATTTAAAAATTTGATGCATATTTATAAGCAGTATTTTACTCTTTTTTTTGCTTAATGAGTTCTAAATCTGCGAGAAGTACCATTCAATGAATTCAATTTGTAAATCGTGCTGGTCTGCACAAACAATTATTCCTTTCATTATTTTTATTTTTTTTAATATTTTAGTAAGCTCCTATTCCAGTTAAGTCGTAGTACTTATGCCCACGTTTTCACCAACTATTTTTCAATCTTTTCAGTATTGTTAAAGTTCTTTTCATATCATACCACCCTTTTAATGCATTAATTGTTTGTGAAATTCAACACTTACGTAAATGTTTAGCTTTAGAATGTTTTAGGCATGTTTTAAACTCACATTTTTAAAACACATTTATTCCAGTACATAGTTATTTAAAGCATCACCCAAACTCATCTAAATTATCCATATATTGAATATTTAGCTGACATGGAAAGATTTTTTTTTCGTTCAACTTAGTATTGCCCTTTGACTTTGCTATTGATTTTAGCTATGCCTTTTTGGGTGCGTTCTCGGTAATTTTCTAGTAAATCTGAATTATAAAACCATAATATTTTAATATAGGAAAGATATTTGCATTTTTTCTGCTTTTATACAACCCATATGAATGCTTTTGATTTTATGCTTCATTTATAATAACATGAATGGCTGCTCAAAAATTCTAAAATAAATTTCTGTTTCTGGGAAATTCAAGCCTTTTAGTTTTTATTTTTGCATCAGCGTTTTCATTTATTCTCGTTATTTTTATGTTTAAATTATTTTCATCTATTAAAATTCCATCTTTACTATGGAAGTCCTTATAAATAAGAAGATTTATAGTTATTGTGCATGTATGCAGTGTATTTTACATTCTCTTGACTTGTTTAATAAGTCGTTGGGTATTTATTTCAGTTTTTAAACTAAAGTTTGTTCCTAATGATGATGTAAATCGAAAAAACGTGTCTCGCGTAGTTGAAATATCTTACCAATTATATAGTCCAATCTATTGTTTTTTCTCGTAAAATGCCACACCTCATAGCGTCGAAAAAATTACGTATTCTTTTGTTTCTCATGGGACATTACTTGGTTCACTAAGCGAACTAATTCCGGATATCCCGTGAAATTTTGCTTAAACCTTACCTTTATCTTTGTTCCAATGCGCTGTCGCTGCGAGAAGCGCTGGATTCTATTTGATTTCCTTCGTGGTGTCGTATGATGGAATTTGATATTGCAGTTATTTCCTCGCTGCTGCGGCCAGTGATTCCATTTGGTCGAAATTATATTATCTCATGGACGCACTCTTCAAGGAGGAGGGTAATACAGGCGATATGCTAGAGGTATTGTTAACCGAGAGAGACAAAAGAAGGTCGAAGTCGCGCACGGGGGCTCGAGGTGCGTGGAGGGCGTATTTCGGATGGATAAGCTGTCCGCCATTTGAATTCGTGAAACAAAAATTGAATACAGATAAGCGCTGGGACGATGGCGTAGGTGTTTCTATAGGGAAGTGCTCGGTTGCTGGAGAAATTGGCTATTGTTGTGTGAAATAATGGTGGGAATTCTGGAGCATCGAAGTGGAGAACACATTGCGAGTAGGAGGTGGCATGTTATCTACTGTTCGTCCTCGAAGTGTCGCAGCGAGTAATTTTCCTGGCTACTCCGTCGGAAATTCTGTGTTTGGGGAGCAGAATAGCAACAAAAGGTACAGAAAAGAAAAATATCAGAAGAACGGCCCAGGCAAAGAGGGAATTTCAACAAAACAAATATCTACGTACAGTTGTAAATTTAAACGCTAAAGTGAGGAAGCGAGTTCTTAGATCATACTTTTGGAGTTTGAATCTCTTCATAAATGAGGCATACACAATGGAAGCAGCGGAGAAGTCATGGGTGTTGAAATATTATGATGAAATTCATCGACTGAGTAAATAATGCCGAAGTCCTTTGGAAGAAATGGATGTATGTAGTTAATAATATTTGAAGCTTCTATTATAGTAGAAGCCTCGTGAATACCTTAATAAGAAGATGGAGCAAAAAAATCTGCAATATTTTGAGACATGAATGCGTGATGAAAACAACAGTCCAGATACAAGTAAATGACAAGAAAGGACAAGGAAGACCTAGAATGAAATGTATGGAATAGGTAAGGATGAATGAGAAAGAGAGTAAATACGACGCTGTGACAAGATGAGCTGATTGAGCGGAGAATTGAGCGGAGAGCTGCGTCAAACCAATCCTAGGATTGCTGACCAGTAACAATGTTGATGACCCTGTCTACCCATTTTTTGTGTTTGTTGCAAATCAGTCACTTGGTGTAATAATGGTTCATTTTCAACCCCGTCTTATTTGAGTTATAGAAATTGTTTCACCCACATTTGATTTCAAGACTCTAAGTGACACTGATATTTTTCTATATTGCTGTGTCAGCTTTTTGTGATTTGTAAACATTGTTCTCTCCCATTTCCAATGGATAAAAGTTAAACGGGAGAAAATTACAATAACAATTGGAGCAGAAAAGACCAGAGAAAGGTACTTCATACCTCTGTGCGAGGAGACAGTGAAAATACTCATACAATAGAGATTTGAACATCGATGGAATCATCATCACCATCACTGGTCAAAAATTCCTAAGATTGGTTTGACGCAGCTCAACATGAAGACAGAGGTTTAGGAAGAGAGTGAAACAGATTTTGTGCGGTGGATGCGGAATCAGATCACAACCTAGCGTTCATGAAATGCAACGTAAGATTCAAAAGGCTTATGGAAATTATAAAATAGAGACAATGGAGCGTAGAAGCTGACGGGACCAGTGAAGAGAGAATATCAGGAACTAGTGGAAAATAGTATCCGGGAGATTTAAAGTACACAAGTTAATTGCCTATGTTGAAATTATAAGGATTAAGAAACCGTGGATAGCGGAGGAAATTGCAAACGAAGAGGAGGAGAGAGGGAGGTGTTGGTGCAACGAAGTGCTGGACATGGTGGATGAGGAGAGAAGGCTTCCTGATGGGATGCGTAGAATACAGATGGTGTGGATGGATGGAGCTCTAAACGTGGAGGGGATATTAAAAACTGTGTTATAGGGTAGAAATCCAGGTTAACGAGGAAGGAAGGGGTATAGGATTTTTTGACAAAATGAAAGGTAGCAGGCCTTATTGTGAATGGAAGGGGGAAGTCCATGAAGGAAAGACAGACTGTCAGAATCCTTCTTTAATAAGTACTCCAGGAGAACTACTCACCCTAACCGGTAGAATAGCACAATAATACTAGGAAAAAGTTTTTGGCGTAGGGCTGGAGATAAGTCTTTATGATACCTTGGAGCGACTGATATGTCTTCCTGGAAATGGTTTCTGGACTTCTTCCTTGAATTATGCCTAGAATCCTTCTAATGGTTAGGCTAGGGCACATTCTAAACTACTTACGTGGCGTATAAATTAGAAGCAGTAAGTCAAAGATAAGGTACCTGCTCTTTAGGAACCGAACTATCTCGTCTTACCACAGCGTCTCCATGTATTTTATCGAATGGTTCGTGAAATCCTCTAAAAAGTTTTTTTGAATCCTGGACTTTAAAAGTTCTTTTTATTACCTGAGATACTATTCCACGTGTACCTACTGAAGGAGTTGTACATCTCAAAGTGGAAAAATCGTATCGCATGTCGATTTCTAGGCGTAAGACATGTTTAAAACTTACGATATCGTCGTAAAAATATCCACTTATATGTAGTTGACTTATATTAATAATTAACAGTTCTTCAACTATGAAGAATTTTAACTGTAAAATACTGAGATAGAATATTTATATTTGAGATAAAAGTGATTACTAACGAACTTACTATAGATATTTGAAAACATCACCATTATAGAGTATTTTTTTAAAAACTAGTTGAACGTCAATTTATTAGACCATTTGAACGAGAGAGGTACGTACTCTATAGATGCATTTATTTGAAAATCAATTATTGCACTTGCGAAAAAAATATCCTTCGTAGGTATGTTATTGATGAATGATGAATTCAATTATTAATCTATGTCCGCTTCATTCAATACGAATTCTAAAAATATCTTCATTTTTCGCATAGGACTTTTAAAGAGTGTGCGTCAAAAATTACGCTTTCTATAAATAGGTGTTAGTTGATGTATTTCTGTTGCCATAAAAACTTAATTTTCTCTTAAAAATATCCAGTAGATATAATTATTTTGTGTTCTACCGATTAAGGTAGGTTTGCCTGGAGCTTCGCGAATCATTTAGGCAGTATCCCCTCCCCTAACGGACTTCTCTCTTCAATTCAAAATAAGGCCAACTTCCTTTCATTCTCTCTAGAATTCCTATTCTCTTCTTCTTAGGGGTGTGCGAGTACTAGAAATTTCGAGTCGAGTAGTTGGTACTCGACTCGAGTGATTCGAGTAGCATTACGAATGTCGTGTCGAATCGAGTAGTTTCGGTTACAGAGTTGTCGAGGCTAGTAAGTTCAGAAATCTGCCGAAAGTAGGCGCTATCATGAAACCCATGTAATAATATCGTTTCTAAAGTCAATAAATCGTTGTAATGACTTGGCCTTAAAGTTTCAACTTGCTGTGTACGTAGCAGTCACCTTGGGCGGCAAATACCTTTCCATCAGCCGAGGCGGCCGACCGTCATCCGACCCGGCGGCGTATTCGGAATAATCGGAGTGAACCTCTGCGTCGCTCATACTTTGCTGTGCCATACTTTTATGTCCTACCCTGCTCTCTTACCTCAAACGTCGAGAGAATAGGTAACAATTGTTCAGATTTCCAGGAAAAAATATGTAACTCATAGGTATTAGCTGACAGTGCCGGTTTTTCCGTGTTTGCCGTCGCAAGTAGTGTCGTGATTTTGTCTATTTGAATACTACTCACATCTGATGTTAATTTTCTTTTATTCCTTTGCTGCGTTTTGTTTCCTCCTTGAAATAACGAAACAAGAGTTGCTATGGTTGATTAAAATAGTGAGAATTTAATAAAAAAATTTTGATCCACGAGGCTAAAGCTAAGTTCTATAGTTCTTTCTCTTCGTCCAATTAAATTCTATGAAGATTCAAATTCCTTAAAAATCGTTACCTAATATAAGTTTTAATAAAAATTATCACAGTTCTCAAATATAGAAATTTTGTCAAGGAAGTACTCGTTCAGCCACAGGGGTAGAGAAAGACAATTTTCTGCAGGCAGAAATTCTGTAACATGGACACCTAAGCATCTAGAACAATTGGTTTTTCTGCATGAGAATTTTAAAGGATCACATATTACATGATTAATTTACGTATGAAATCTTTATCAAAATAGTGCAAATACTTTTACTCAGGGCACTTGCTAGCAGTTTAGATACATTTATGCATTAAATTGACGGCTTATTACTTGAGGTTAATTCGTTTAAATTGTATTTATGGAACTGTTTAAGACATTTATTTTCATTCATCTCCTTATTCTGACACAATTACTATCAAAATTCCCATTGTATATTCCTTTTTACATCAAGCTAAGCATTTAGAATAGAAAATTTGGAAGGGATTGGAAAAATGACTGGATACACGCGAGTAGTTTTCGACTCGAGATCAAAAAGCACTACTCGCACATCCTTACTTCTTTCCTATCCCTCTTTTACCTGGCACTCTACCCTCTGCTACACTTTCTCAACATTTCCTCTCCGCTAAGTACTCGCTCGCCATCTGTCCCCTCTGTATTTCATCAAAAGCTTACCCACCATGTCCGGCACTTCCACATTCTTTTTCCTTTCCGTCCACTTCACCTTCTATAATCTTCTCCAGACACACTTCTCGACTACCTGCAATATATAATTAAGATGAGAAAAAAGGAAAATTTTAGAGTAGTTATGATAGATTTTTCATTCCTGTAAATAGTAGAGCATCTGTATTATGCTGCAATGAAAACTCTTTCGCGTCAAATGATCTGCGAGGCAACCTATGAAATCTTTATATGCGTAATATAGTCTCCTGGGAAGTCTCCTTCCGTTCTTACCTCATTACTAATTTGGCTTACGTGCCTTTGCTATGCTATATTTTGGGTTCGAAATTGTTTGTCTCTAATTCATCCATAGAAATACCCTCACGCTTGGAGCTTAAAGTTGTTTATATGTATATTTACGTGTTTATATCAAGCAGCTTTTGACCTTCAGCATTATATGTCATTGATGAGGGGAAATGAGGAGAAAACCGAAAATAATACTTTTATTTATGAAAATTCAACAGTTGACCCAGTATTGTCATAGTCAAGGTCATAGGGGTGGCAAAAAGAATGGCATACCAACAAAGGTGCCGATCCATAGGTTTTAAAGGGTGCCCAAGTCATTGGTATTTCCCAAATACCCATCTTATCCACTAATTAGCTTCTAAGGCGGATGTCAAATGCCATAGAGCTAAACGTGGGCCATCATGACAACCAACGTTAAGAACCATAGGTTTTACAGGATGCCCAAGTCACTTTTGCAGTTCGTAGATCTAAATTGCTGATGATTTGACCTCTAAACGCCATAATGGGGGTCAAAGGTCATTGAGGTATATTTTGAAATATCAGGGAAACTAATGTTCCCAACCAAAGATTTTTAAAGGGTGACCAATTGAGTGGCGTAGTACACACACATCCATTTTATTGAATTGTTAACCATTGAAACCCCATGAGACAAATTAAAAATCTTGGTTTGGACCCACATTTTGAGGTAAAAGTTCAAAATTGTAAAATTTTGCTTGCACTCAACAAACCGTTTCCCATTAGTGTGCCAATTTTCATGAATATTGCTCGAGGCGAAGTTACTAATATTATCAAAAATGACACACGACCTGTGGAACAGTCTGCATAATCACATTCCTCTTATTCTATGATTTTAATGCGGAACAGGTAAGGAATGATTCCGTCTCTTTGAATGAAGACATAGAGACCCGTAGGGTCTGCTCTAATTAGTCCGAAAAAAACATTCTTAGCCAAGCCTTTATTTTTTTAATTGCTTTGGTAGATCTAGTTTTTCATATTAGAGAGGACTACTTAATTATTTGTCCGATTGCAAATTTTCAGGAAAGACTTGCGTGCATGGCATACCTCTTCTATCTATCCTTGTGCCTTTAGCTCGGGATGAACCTTTTTTTGCGATCCTGCCTTTTTTTCTTGTCATTCATTTCTTCTCGCCATTCCTACGCTATGCATGGATGCGCCATTCGAACGAATCCTAATAAGACTTTTTTTTTGCTTCCTTCCAATTTCGAAGGCAGCGAAAGGCTCGCTCTTTTCACCCCTTGACCTTCGACTGTTTCTGCTCCTCCTGACCTTATTTGCCCCCCACCATTACTCCCTCCCCTATTTCCCGATTGTATCTCTTCCTCATTGGCCGTAAACATTCGTCATCGCTGTTAATTTGGACGCTTGATTGAACTAGCTAACTGTCCACCATTCCTATAGTTAGGACCAAGTGTATTTCCAATTTCTTCTCCTGTGTCTCCACGATACTCAGAGAGCCATATTTATGGTGAGTTATTTGGAATTTAGTGCTTTCCTGGAAAACCAATTAGGTAAATTCTTCGCCGGTTTTCCGCCGAGTCAGGCCTTCTGCTACCCATAATAGCACAATCGGTGGGTAACCCGCTAACTATTTACTTCAGGGGTAGGTGAGTATTTTTCCCCCATCAACATCCACCGTAGTAGGGTATAGTTGCTACCACAACTGGAAATGCATCATTAATTGATGTATTTCATGGATTCGAGAGGGTTTTAGTATTGAAGGAAAGGCTAGTTAAATGCCGTAGCTAATTTTGAAAGCGTGGCATTTTACGGTGCAATTTACCTCAGAGCGGGGGTGATTATTTTTTCCCCAGCACACACTCATCTGGGGTCATTTCATCAGATGTTCTTTCATGTTCCACTGATTCATAAAATATTAGTTCATCTCATTTCCAATATTTATATCTTATCTACTTATGTTCACAGGTTTTCATAGTTCACTGATCACAACAAGAAATTTTACCTGCAATGGAAAGATGAATTAGTTCAAAAGACAACTTATATATTCCATATCACTTAGTAGCAATTGATTTTCCAATGTACCTTCAGTATTCGAAGGCGTCCAGATGTCAAATTAGCATGTCTTTCGGAAATAAAGATATATATTGTCATTTCATCAGCAGTCTTTTCATGTTCCACTTATTCAAACAAGATTTCCTGATTTCGTTTCTTAGAAGTACAACTCATCTACTTATATTCACAGATTTTCATGGTTCACTGATCACAATAAGAAGTTTTAAGAAGAGGAGAGGGCCTGAAACACTGTGGGAGTAGCACCAGGGGAAAACTTTAGGCGATCTAACTCGTAACTTTTCACTTCACCGTTCTTATTCATGTAAGTTACACGGTGTAGGGTATCCCGCTCAGCAAAGTGCTTGACGCAAACTATTGGGCTTGAAGAAAGATTCCAATCCTTCCGAGGGATATTCTTCAGCCACTTCTGTCCACTGCGTTCATCTTTGGTGAGCTGGAACACAGTCACATATCCCTTGTTCTTGGTGGATAGGTAGTTGCTTACTGCAGTATGCACACAACAACTCTTGGGCACCTTAAATGAAAACAATGGGAAGTTGCATGAATAAAAATAGTTTCGCTGATCACAGAAAGAAAAGTAGTGCATTAATGATTAGTTTGGAAAATATGAATAACACCAGTACCTAGAAACATTAATAGAGTTAATGAGTAGCCATTCTTCCTTCAATAATAGACGACGATATTATAAACACAACTACACATAGTTATTCATAAGGCACACCAAATATAGCAATCACTGTTAACCCAAGAATAATAATATTATAAAAAACAACGCAGCATTTAAATACCCGACAAATACTCTTCGTTTCATTTGTGCACTCTCAATGTTCCTTCGTGGCCGGCCGCCAAGAGACGCAATGCTTTGGATGATATACCTACTGCTGAATATCCACTCACAATTCACTGAGAATATCTTTAAACTATTTTACTTACCGTAAGGCAAAACAAAGTACAGAAAAATAATTCTTGTTACCCCTTTTAAAACAGTATTGTTGCACTCTCAATTCCCCTCCATTAATGGCCGGCCAGCATGTGATCGCAACACTTTTGAAGTAATAAACGTGATTTTCCTCCTTCAGCTCCCAAAAATTATCTTAAAACTATCGTACATACCTTTAGCCAATATGATATCCACAAAATAAGTCCAGTTCTGCATTTTTAACAAGAGATTTAATGCTTCTTTGGTCACACGGATACTCTTCACGCATAAGTTGCCATGCTCTCAAACAAACACGATAGGACGATAGGTCCCCGGCACAGCGTTGCCAAAATTCCATGTTCCGGCCTGTATTAAAGGAGGCCATGTATTAAATCATTAATTGGTCTGTACAATACATTTGAAAGGGCCTTTTTAGGTGAAGGAAAGAGTCAAAAGCAATGAAGTACAATGAAAACATATGTACTTTCCAGAAGCACGTGAAACTCTTGAATTTACAAGAAAAATAATATAGGAGATATCCCATAGAAATAAAATTTTAAAACCATACTCTATTTTTTTATTTTTACAATTTGATTTCAATTTCATGATTTTTCTTTGGTGTATTTTTACTATACATTACTTGTGTATCAAAAGTTCATCTGGTAGATATTTTTATGCAGCAATATGCTCAGTGTTGCGATTGTATTTCTGAAGGTGATCCCTCCAACAGCCAATAGAGTCCCCTAAATACACAAAATTTGTTTTGTTATTTTGGTGATATTTAAATGTTTACATTGGTAAAGGAGCTATAGATATGTTAATACTATTTTTTTGTTATTACTATTATTTTTATTATTCATTACATTTTCTTCAGTTTTCATGGAGTTTTTGTTTATTTACAGAGGAAGAGTTTTCACCAAAGCTACTGTTATTTTGCGTTGAAAAATTTTCTCGTGATATGGCAAGTCGAAATAATTACGGTCTTTTGAAACTTGATGAATTTATTTGGATTAAGATAGAGTATTTTGAAACTATTTTGTATTTGCTTCGGGATGTTACCGGTAGCAAAGATGACAATTAGAGCTATAAAAACCTGTTCCAAATTCCATGTTCTTTGTATTTCTATTGCCAATTCTTGGTACTCATCTATTTTTCCGTCTATTGTCTTTTCGATGCTATGTAAGAGTGGCACAGCAATATCAGCTATGTGGCAAGTTCTATTTTTCTTGTCAGTCAACATTATATCTGTCCTAGTATTCACTTTATTTTTATATGTTTGGATGGGTAAGTTATGGCAAAGTTTACATGAACTGTTTTCAAGTACTGTTTTAGGGTGTTTTTGCATAGAATGACGTATTGCTATCTATTAATTTGCGTTGGTAGGCCATTTTTTGCTGAATAATTTTTGCAACATGACTATGCCTATTTAGATACTCTGTAATAGCTAAAATCTTACAACCAGATATGATGCGCTGAATTGTTTCTGTTACCTGAAAAAATCTACATTTGTCATCTCCTGTGATTTTGTCACCCAGTACGCACCATGCATAATATTTAGTTTGGATAACCTGGTCTTGTATCGCAGTCATTAACCCATCGGTTCTTCAATGATTCTCGGTTTCTATTATTATTATTATTATTATTACCATTATTGATGTTAGCGTAATGTCGAGTCTAATTGTTCAAGCGTGGCATTTTACGGTGCAGAAACCTGTTTAACAGAGGAAGTAGAGGGGAAGAGGCTTGCGATACGTCGTCGTGGTGGAGAGTGTGAGACCGACGCAAAGACATATTCAGAGAAATTTTTGGGTGGCGGGTTTACTTGGGTGGGGGAATGCATTGTGGGGTGAGGTGGGGTTAACAGCTTGACGTTCTGGGTGAGGATAGGAAATTGCTAGAGAGGATAAAAAGGTGCATGAGGGTGTGGATGAGATGAATGTATAGAGTGGCGAGGGATGCTGGAAGTCGTGGAAGTGGGAAGGATGTTGCGTAAAAGGGCGTGGAGAGGAAGGGTACAGGATTTTTCGATGTGATGGAACGTAGCAGGACGCATTTCGAGCTGTAGATAGGTGTGCATACACCTGTAGGTCTTGGAGACGGAAGCGGTCGGGGGACCAGAGGTTTAAAGTTCTAATTTCAGGTTTACCCTTTTTTAATGATATAGTAGCCATAGCAATAGAGTCATTCCGCGTCTGCATCGCAAAAATAATATTTTCACCTCTATCACCTTGGAATCCTTTTTAATGGGAATATCTAGTGACCGCATGCGCTATGGAGAAGCTAAGGTTGGAAGATTATAACTACGATTAGTATCTCGCTACAGACGAACGCAGCTGAAAAACCCGTATCCCGAAAAATTTTATTTATCACGAACATTGCCTCAGTAATCTTGGCAGGAATTTTACTGTTCAAAGAATTTTCAGTAAATCCATAGGTAAGTACCTAAAGTAACTTTTGTAGTGGAGCATAGAAGAAATAATAGCAATAAATAGTTATGTATGTATGTATAACTTATTAGTAACTTTATAACAATTTAAATTAGGCGTATAAAAATCCACCTGAGATTCAGATATTTCCAGTAGAGTATACCGCTCATTCAAATTATAACCTAGAATAGTCTATAGTGGAAAATGGGTAACTTTAAAAAACTCACTAGTGAAAAAGGAATTTCTGAATAGCAGCATTGATGTGATGTTGTTTTATTGTCAAGTTATATCCAAAGAGCACTATCTTTATTGGACATTTTCAAAACTATTGAAATGAAACACTTGAAATTTTCCATAGTTAAAATCGCGGAAAATTGCAAATGGTTATTTAAGTATGGAAAAATTCCACTCCATCACCCTTTGTTCCTCTGGTTTTATTTCCACAATTTTCGGAAAATAATCGCTCAAATGAAATTTGTTAGCGCCAAATATTGATTGGGAAAGCTGCCATTTTGTTTTGGAGGTAAAAATATGAATACTGCACAAGACGCAGGAATTTTAGTGTGGCGTCCTTGGAAGCAAAGCTATTCTCATCTCAAGTTGCCACCGGCTCCCAGAATCCAATGCACTTCGGGCCATCCGTCGCGCGGCGCTGCTCGGGAGACAATGGAAACGTTAAGTATTCAGGGTGCGTTAAGGGGCGTCGAATGTCTAGAATCTCTCGTTTTTTTCCGGAAAATAATGCAGATGTGGTGGGCGTTGCCATGTGGACATTAAGGTTGGATCTTCAAGAGTTTCTTATCCTCAGACCGGAGCGCAAGCAGTGATGACCTGATTAACGAGTCTGCCTTGACCTGGTTCTTCTCTTCCACTTCACTTTTTTATACGTTCGTTTATTTACATTCATTTTCACGGTCAATCAAAGTGAAAACTTTAATTTTTTGGCGTGGTAGAAACAAGACTCTCAAATGGAAAATGAAAGAATAAAATTTGTAAGGTTCACTAATATATTTGAAAATGCAAGACCCGGGTTTCCATAACATGGGTTTTGTATGACGATTTGACCATGCTATGAAACCCGTTTCGTGCTTTTTCGAATATATTAGTGAACCTAACAAAGATTATTCTTTCACTTTCCATTATGGATACGTTTCACAAAGTTAAGACTGAAATAATTAGTTATACCTTGAAGGCTCCCGGAAATAAATATTTAAACATTAAAGTTTTTTCGATGCAGCCCACTTTGGAATGCGATACGCATATCCAAATTGTTGGACTGTGCCCGGATTGAGGGTAGAAACCCGAGGAAATGATCTGTGGATTTTTCTCCTCATAGAAAAATTAACCAATTTCGTTGGTAAATTAAGGCCCGTATTCTTAGTCGACCCTACATATCCGTCCCTACATTACAAAAGGCCCCTACATGCGTTTCTCAGTCGACCCTACATGAATGGTAGGGGGTGATTCCGTCGTCAAGTTCTCTGAAATGACGTAGATGATGGCACCGTGCCAATATTCCACTCTAGTTACGTAATGGGACCTATGAGACTAAGAAAAGACGTCCGATAATTTTAGGGCGTGTTGCTAGGGCAACGGCTCAAGATAAATAAACATCGGTGTCGTTCGCAAGGTCGTGTCGGTACGTTAATTATAGCTATAAATACACTCATATGGAGCCAAAAGTAGAACCATATTGCCTTTTAATTACTTCATAAGCGGTATGTTCAATATAGTGATAATTACGGGGCAAATATGATCATTGACGTAGAAACTTACGTTGCATCATCAAGGTTCGTCATTCGCTTTCACCTTCCATAGGTAAGTTAATTACACATTTTCAATAGTTATACGTAAACGAAGTATTGGTTTCTCAAAAGCGTGCCAAGCGCCAAAAGTGAAAAATAGTAATATGTATTCTTAGAAACAAGGTTATGCATACCAATATATTACTTATTATACGTCTGCCAATTTTATCATTTATTTCGCTTGATGGGTATAATGTGGCAGTATTATTGCCTTTCTGCTGAGTTTCTTTACATTTTAAAATGATTCGGGTGAACTCGTCTCCCTTAATATGCATTGTTACGTAGATACTTTGATCGAAGTTATCAGCAGACGAAATTTGGCTGTCATGTTTTTGTAGGGTACCCCACAACACGTAGGGCCCTCTTAGTTCCAAAAACGGCCATATGTGGGGCTTGATGTGGCGCATGTAGGGCGAGATCGGTTTGTCTAGGGGCTGATGACGTATCCAGGGTCGGTCGGACCTACAGGGTCGACTGTGAATACGGCCCTAAAGGTACGTTTTCATAGACGCGTCAGAGGCGCACGCGCGCGACGATACGCGTCACGTATTCGCGTGAACCGTTCACATGCAAGCGAAAGCGAACCTGCGCGTAGGATGTGCTTGCGCGACATCTACGGCAAAGAAGAAATTATAAAAAAAGAAACGACACGACCGTGTGTGATCGTTGCAAACTAACTTTCAGATATATGAGTTGGAGTGTATTTCTGCGAACATATTTGAAGGGAAGAAATGGATCCAGTACTGCCATTGAATCCTGTACAAATGGAATGGAGGTTTAATGCCTTATTGGGCCTTGTTTTACTAAGAAGACGGCGATATGCAAGAAAAAGGTGGTGGGTTCGCCCAATATTTGAGGAACGCAGAAGGCAGGGAGACTACCATCATCTCCTCCAAGAGATGAGGCTTAACGACCGCGAGTCATTTTTTAATTACTTAAGAATGTCCCCAGAAATGGTTTAGTTAGAACTATCGAATTCTGATGAAATTTATCAAAATTTTCGGTCGTCATATGGCTCATTGAAAAATTTAGTAACAATTACCAAACCAATTTGATAAATTATATCAAACTGGTTTGGTAATTGATACCGAAATGGCCACAGCAGTTCGATAAAAACTATCAAAATCAAAAGATAATAAAACATACGTGGCGTGCACATGTGAAATATTTTCAATCCTGAAAACACTCTTATGATTTAAAATCATAAAATTAATAGTTTTACGTAAGTTTATGCCAAAAATATACATAAAAAAGTAAAAAAAATACACCTGCTAGCAGCATCGAACGTGGGCCCTCCGCATGATAGCTTTGGGCGTTAACCACTGGGCTAAATCGGTTGCCACAACAATTGCTTACACAAAGTACAAACACACTAATATTTTATTAATGTTCATAATCAACCTTTGCGTTGAAATGTGAATAAGATGTGATTAAACTTTCCCTTTGTAAGCTTAAGAGTAATACTTGATGCACACAATTGCACTAAGTAGTTACTCCATATCCATATCTAGTGCATATGCGCTAGAAAACTTTGTTTGTACGCTTTTTACATCGATCTAGAGGTGATTTTAACGTGCTGGGTGATATCCTTAGCATGGATTGCGTCTAGTATGACGACTTTAATCACGTCATTCGACATGATCGCGAATGATTATGCCTCAAGAATACCTCCAATTAAGGTTTTTATGTGTCGAAATACACAAACATCTCCTAACAGCTTTAATATCCATGATAATACGCTGTTCAATCATTGTCTTTGATGCACCGGCTTACGGATAACATTGCAATGTAAAGCAGAAATAAACCGAAAAATGAACGTAAATAAAATTAAAACTTTATCGCCATCACAAATAATAAAAACAAAATCATTTCTACCAAACTACCCGGATTTCCGAAATGATAACTTCATCAACGAAACCTCGCTGGTCGGCCATGTTTGAGATTCTACGCGTCCCACGCGTCGAAAGTTGAACATATTTCATCTCGGGAGACGCGAAGCTAGGCGAACGTACGCGATATCACACGAAGAAACCCGGGCTTCTGATTGGCTGAAAATTTCGCTTTCGCGTCGGTTCGCCTGAAACGCGTTCATGAAAACGTACCTTAAGTAATGCTTTCGCTAGTAGTGGGCTCCCTTGTCCCCATGGAAACGCGGGTTTGTTCCTATCCCGATAGGAGCGCCCTTTCGGCCCTCATTCGATGTGCCCGGGTTCTCTATTAAATGAATACTTAGGTTTCTTCTGTGGTAACTCCGTGTACTGAGAGGGGGAATTGAACAGTCATTAACAGAATTAACGCTGCTTTTAAACTTTATGGGCCATTTTTTTGCTAAAATACTCCCAAAATCGGTGCTAAGAGGTTTTATCACTAGTTTTCTATGACTGTATTAGTGGATATTGGCCTGGCTGCATCGCTACATTTGCTATGTGCTTCTTAAATAAACATGTGTCTCTCTCTCATGTGTTCGCAATACTATGTTCACGTACTCGGCGAACAAAACTTAAGTTTTGATATTTGGTTCGTCTTCCGCCTTGTCTGATCAAGAGTTGCTTGAGTGGCACTCAAATTAAAAACTTATGTTGAAAACAGCATGGCCTGTATGGAGATTTTTCTGCAATGTACTTGGGGTTGTGATGTCGAGGTTGTTTGGGTTTTGATAAGCGCCTAATGTTTATTAACTCATGAGTAAAATCTCGTACTTGAAGGTAGGATTGAGTTTTTGAATAAGCGTTATCACTTAAAATTCTTTTAACTCCTCACATATTTTTTAAAGGTTGGACTTGACCGACTGTTTCCGAGTCGCCTATCTTATTTAAATCAATCATTAAGTTAAAAGTAGTATAGAAAGGTACTTATCTATGCGTAAATTTTTTATGCATAGAGTTTCTCGTCACTCCAGTTACCTTTTCTTCAGGATATATCCCCTCGACATCGAGTCAGTTGGAATGAATACCAAGGTCAGGGGTCAGGAGGTGATAAGGTCAGTCGCAAGCAGGATACGGTAAATGGCGGATTTATTCTTAAGGATTTTTATTCCGTTCCTAAAATTGCTCACCTAGGAACATCTAGCAATTTAAATGTGGCCGAGTTCGGACTTCGCCAAGTTCTCTCGTTTGGACCCAAGTTCCCCTTACTGTGTGGTGATCCGTCATTTCGTGGGCTAGCGCTGGGAGTTGAAATGCTTCTAAATTATATACGTACTTTCATATACCTATGTGTTCTGCGCTTTCAGCGCTGATAGTAAGAAAACTGATCTCCCAGTATGCTTGGAAAACTTCTTATGTGTTGATGCATCCCGTAAAGTTTTAATCTTACTCAACGGAAGCGGATGCTCTCAAAACAATTTTACGAGGTTAACGGAAGAAGTCTTCACTATTCCAAGATTGTTTCTCGTGAGTTTTCATCCTTCTCCCTTATTCACATTGCTTTTTTTTAGCGAAGCGTTTTTGAAATCCTTTCCGTTTTACGAGTTTAAATCCGTCTTCAGCTCTAGATTGCGTGATTTACATCCAATTCGCTGCTCTGTTTTCGCGTAAATGTAGAATTTTGTCGATTCCCCGATGCTCTTGATGCATGAATTGTGTTTTGCATACAATGCATGCATCGAATTTTCGTGGTATCTTAGACTTTTATAGCCTCCTTTACTTCTGATTTTGTTGAAATTTGTGGTTACTCCCTATTTCATCATTCGGAGGAATTTCCATGGCATCACACCCGTTAACTATTTCAAGGGAACGTTGCTCCCATTCTGTCCTTTGAAAATCAGTAAAAACTGATCTAAGCGAACAAACCAGTGTTGAGTTAGCTGATGCATCCAAAAGTGTTAAGTGGAAGAGTTTGATAATCCCGTTAGCAACCATCAGAAAGCATTGTAATAACAGTGACCATTTGTCCAAAAGGATGACATCCCTTCTAATGAATAAATTTAGCATAATGACCTGTGCAAGATTTTTTATCTAAATATAGAGGGACTTATCATCGTCAGTTACTTGAGAATACAATTACATTAAAAAATGATGGAAGGTAGCAATGAGGAATATAAAGAGGGGTGAGTGGTTTTTGTATTTGAGGATGTAAAATTCTTGTGCAGGATTCCGCGACGTAGTGAAGTTTCCGCATAGATGGAAATTGAATTATTTAAAAAGAAATATAAATTTCTAGAGTCAGCCATGAAAAAGATGAAGGTAATTACGTTTTGTGAGTCATTGTGAAACTATCGGATATTTCCGCGACTATGAATGTAATATGCTTTTCTCTGAAGTCATTTGAGTGGACCAGTGCACTTGGTTCATGCTCGTCCGATTCCTTTTTTCTGATTTATCCTAATATTTTACCGATGCCATCTAAAGCCGTAAATATTTTCGTAAATGTAGTCATATCATAAGCTAAAAGTGCTCAATAATCATTCAATCCCAATAGTAGTTCGTATTTTTGTACAATGCGCAATGGTTCCCCTTGATATCAATTACTTAATTGATTCGTATACAGCAAGGTTTGATAAGATAGCTAAGATTGCATCCCCTTGTCTTATTCTTGGGGTCGTCTTGAATTCTCTTCTTACTCTAATCCAGTATAAGCTATACAATATGATTCTCTCAATGAATTCAATGTGATCAATCTCTCTAATAATATGTGCATCATTAAACTACGTGGTACCTCTGCAGCTTTTACAATCTTAGGCATCCGTATTGTATATATCACTACTTTTTTTTAATACTAAGCAAACCAAGTCCATCTTCCAGCCTCCTGGTAATCTTCCAATCGAATCACATACGCTAATAAATACGTAAAGACAAAATCCCAGAATATCGTAGGGAATTTGGAGAACGTTTCTTCTGATACAATTTCTGAAGAAACCAGAGATCCGCAAAGGCTGTAGGTACAGATTACTTAGGCTCGAGGCTTTTGAAGGGGAAAGAGGAAAGGAGATTAAGAAGAGGAAATTGAGAAAGAGAATGAAAGAGGGTGTGGGAACTTTTCGTTTCAATCGGGGCTATTTATAGAAAATCAATGGAAGGGGAGGGAAAAAATCTCCTCCTGTATCCATTTCACTCCGTCTCCATGGCTGCTTTTACTTTTTTTTCTCACATCTATCCCTCTTTTTCCGATATTTCTCTCTGCCTCTGCTTTCCCGGTTACCCATTCCCAGCGCCTCGTTCTCCGATCGTAATTGCCGTAGTGGGAAGCTCTCGTGTAATTGAGATAGCGTAGCGTTCTTTTTTCGACGTTTGATTGATGTGTGGCCACGCATACTCGTGGTTTTCTCATACAAGAAGCTGTTAAATAAGTGTAAGGCTAAGCTTGATAGTTTTAATTGAACTAGCATAATTAGGTACTTTACACGTTATTCGTTTTGAAAGTGATAGAATTCTTTTCTCTGTGAAATGGGCAGTAGTACAAACAGTAAAGATGCATCTAAAGATTTCTTAAAAGTTCTGGTGCCGTGCTTAGACTTTTTTTCCTTTTGTGCCGGGCGAAGAATCTCCGTAACTTAATCCAGAAGCAGTGTAATTCATTAATTTTAAGCAATTGAATTGAAAAGGCTTAAGAGGGTGACAGCAGTGTTGGAAGTTTGTTCAATAACGGATAGGCTGCAGCCATAATAGGAGAGAGAGAGAATAGCTCAAAGTCCCATATAATAAGATTTCAGTAGATGAAGAAACATTTTGAACAGAAATTTTTGTAACTAGAATGCCGAAATTCTCCTCGTGACAACATTTTTGACAGAGGAAACCAGAGAAAATAATTTCACTTACCGCAGCAATCTCAATTCAATTATTTTCTGGATTCAAACACAGGTGAATTTGCGAACAAAATTAGGAGGTAATTGCTGTAAAATATTTTTTGCATTTTTCATCTAAATGAAAGACTGCTGCAGGTACAGAAATAATGGGGGGAGAGGGTCAAGTGGTCACGCCCCCCTCTATTTTTTTGCCAAAGCGAAGAAATAAAGAGTAGATCATAGGGCAAAGAGTATCCATTCTAGTGATAGTTAAAGACACTTGAGGTTTGTATGAAGGCAAGTTGTGATGCGTGTTAAATCTATAACCGCGGACGTGACATCTTTGTCCTATCCGTAAATGCAAATCCTCTTCTTAAATATATTTTGTCCTATTATGGGACTTAGTTGAGACATGGGATTGTATGTTAAAAGATAATAACTCAAGCCCGACGAAAGGATATATTTTAGATACTGAGGGATACAGATTGACACTTCATCAGCATATGCTGGCTACCGGATGAGAGAGTGGTAAGTATCCCCGGAACAATACAGCCAACACAGCTGTGCACTCCAACGCCATCAAGTGACAGACCAATCAACTGGCGGCCCGCCAGCGCGCCCATTAAGAACCTAACAGACTTGATTACCATTAATTAATTTTAAACGTCTTTTAGACCCTTCATGAAAATAAAAAAATGAAGATTGAGCAATTTGGTATTGAAAAAAGTATTAGATACATATATAAAAAGCATAAAGCCGTGAGTGGAAAACTTTTTGTCTCACACGGCGCGGCGATCGTTCAAAATATTTGATAATCCACGCCTTTTGCTGATTTTTCGTAGCAAAATCTGTAGATCTTGTCTTTTTCTATGAATTTTTGTAAAACTAAATTATTTCTTTCCTTTTTTTCTTTAGTTTTGAAAAAAGCAGGTAATCTCATCAAACATTAACTTGGTCATGACGATTAAGCCTAAGTCCCGGGAGTGGCTTTTTAAGGAGAATTCCCGGTACGCCGAAAAAGGCGGAATGAATCCCAAAACGTCTCTGGTATTAGTTATAAAATTTTTTTGTAATTTGATAAACTATGTGAAGACTTATGTTTTAAAGCACATAAGACCCAATTTTTATAAAAGTTGAAAGGACTTTTTCACTTGCTTTAGTCACTATCATCGTCTTATTGTAAAATGAATTTTTTTATTGCAAATTCTTTAGGATACCCTCCTACGAGGCCACGCGTTTCACGAAATTTAGTTAGTGACGTGTACCCGTATTGCGTATCCATGATAACAAAACACAAATGGTAATTTCCACACTTCACTTCAAACCTCAACAACCGACCATAGTTTCAACATATTATGTCATTTTAAAGGACATAATTTCATATTATGAAATTTTCACAATGTGAAAATATGCGTATTGGCTTTAATTCTTCTTTTGCTCCATAAACTACCATTAGACACAGTATTAATGTAAATAATCATCTTATTAATCTCAAATTATACACACCGTAGTTGTCTCTTTGACTGATTCATCTTTACCTGTAACTAATCAACAACTCTTGACCCTTGGCAACCGTTTTGCTTATTTCTTTTAATTTAAATTAGAAATTGGTTAATTCATTAACTTCAACAATACGTACCCGTATTGCGCATTTATTTGGCTTTTTATCGAGTGGGAAACCCTTTGTCTAATGAGTTCGAGCTAGTAGAATTTCACAAATAAGTACAAGCGCAAGGTCAGCACTTAAGCCTCTGTAGTCCTTGCTTGTATATTCTGCAATAATGTACCCTGTTTTTATTACATTTCTTGCCCAAGTTCTGGTGACGGTTAATAAACCCTCATCCTTGCGGAACCTACCTCCGGCAAGACAAGAAAAGTTCCACCGAGGTGAATATGCAGTTGGCCACATCTTTTCCTAGGCTTTGAGTGATTATCAGGGGACGGGAGAGGAAGGCATGACTTTAAGGCCAAGCAAATACAGACAAATATTCTCGCCTCCTACTTTGTGTTTGGCTTTTAGCTTGGTAACACGGAGGAAATGAGTATGCTATTATCACTCCAGCATGATTGTGGACAAAACCTCTTGAGCTGGTTTTCCTTGTTTGCGGTTGGAATTAACTGATTGAATTTTGATTTTCACTTGTTTTCCTCGAAAGAGGGATATTGTGCGTCATATTCCCCTCTGGGTTCAAAATTTCTCGAGCAAATTGGGTCGGTTTTCTGTCTACGTTTGTCCAGTATTCATTTATTAGCATTGTGTAGTACATTTATTGTTATTCACTTGTTTTCGTCTGCTTGTGACAAGGAGGTTGTAATATACTGGAGGTGGCACCACTGTTTCCGACCGAGGAGCGAAGAGTGGCAGGATTAGGGGTGCTTGGGTACAATTAGTCACGCCTACTCTGACCAGAACATAGGCAATCTCATAATAGCTCATGGGTACGTTTTCGAAATTTTTGGTTATAACTCGTTAGCACTTTAAAATACTCTATGAAATGCACACATTTAATCTTATTTAATTTCTTAATTGGTAGGGTTCGCGAAGTTATGTCTCGAATATATTTTCGCAGGGAAAAATTATTATCAATCACCAAGGTTACGTTCTACAACCAGCTTGGCTGAAAATAAAATTTTACGAGTTCAATTAATCATTTCCCTGCACTTGCACTGGTATATAATTTTTGTTATAGCCAATGAATGTCTTAAAATTCCAGTGAAAAAGTATATTTTCAAGGATATCCCTACCAGTTTTGCGGCTGAGCCACCGAGTGCGTCCACCGGTTGTGGATGGTGGGTCAACCTCTAGATATAGAGATTAGCTGCGATATAAGCGAATTTACTGGTCAAATAAGCTGTCGTGGACAAAAAGTGGCGGCATTCCGAGGTGGTTTGGGTCTGGGTTCTTGGGTAAGATAGGCCATAAAAATGATACATTAAACCCATGAAGATGCCGTGACTTGGCGATGGGAGGCCGCCAACAATGTCTCACATCACCTAGAGGAGAGGGGAGCAGCTCTTCTTCATATGAGTGAAGGTGGAGACCTTTGTGGTCAGACCCTGTACTCTACAGAAATCTACGGAAAAGTATTCTTAGTTACTCTATGGCTGTACTGTGATATTACCCACTGTTAAATTATGCAACGGTTTGATCGCTGGGCTTTTCTCTTTAATAGGAAAATCCTCCAAAATCCTTGGCACATTAATGGCTGATGCCTGGTTTCGCTAGTGAGTGGGCCCTTTCCGCTTCTATAACGTTAAGGTGTTTTTCCCCGTCCCATCCCTTTCCCTACCCCAGAGGCGTCGACGGGCTCCTATCGCGATGGTGCCTCTTTCCTTGTTCCTTCCCTTCCAATCCCCTCCCCGGGTGATCGGGCGTATCAGTTGAATTACTGGGTCCCGGCCCCGGTGTGTTGTATCCTCGAAGGGCTCCCCTGAGCCCTCACATCTTGTGAAATGTAGCATTATAACGTCGCGCGTACAGTCCACTTCATTCTCTCAACCCCACATTTCACTTGTTTACTTGTCAACCAATGTGTCCAAGCTCAAATCCCCTGCCTTTGATGAAGAAAAGTTAGCCTTCAGGCTGCCTGATCAGTGCTTGATTGCTTTGTCGAGAGTGGGACTACAAGAGCAGCACTTTGTCAGACGCCAGGGGTATTACTAAGTGGTCCTATTAGTGGCGCATTCAAGCTGACACCGGCTTTCTCGCCACTATTATTTTCCTAATTAACTACATGACGCAGATAACTAGAGCTATCGGTGGCGTCCTCCATGACAGTATTTCTCGAAGGTGAAATCATTTTCATCAAAAGCGTTTGAAAGGGTATACACCTTATTTTGATTATCACCATCGAAAATTGGCGAATTGTATCTTGTGAAAGTATGCATGCGTATGGACGTCGTTAACTTTGTTGTGTCATTATTTGGAAAAGGAATCTTCTTCATTGCTTTAAACAAAAAAATGCCTTCGCCAAGGATTCGTCCAATAACCGCTACATTTGTGGAATACTAATAAAAATTGTATGGAATTGATTACATAAATGTTTTATGTGATTGGTGGGTACGTTTTTCTTAATTTATTTTTTTGTTTAAGTATTCTCCGCATGGTTTGCATTATCTTTCTTCAAATTTATAGTAAAAGCCAATTTATAATTCTTTTTGTGATATCCCCTGGGGTTGAATACCCCCTTTTGTATGGATTGATATTGCTTTAGCAAACTTTGGTAATCGTAATCTCCCCGCAATGCGTGAAACTTGAAGTCTTGAATTATTTTCCGTTCAGGTAACCAAGTGGTGTAAATATACAGGGATACTAGATTCCAATCAGTGAATTTTAGATATGGCATTGGTGTAACGCCAACGAGAAACTGTCCTCATTGATTCAACTAAATAATTTGCGCAGTGAGTTTTTGGGATAAACTGAGAGAAGTCCAATTTTCTGGGATTATATTTCACAACGTTCTACACCACGTGCATTGGAAAACCAATGATCGAAGTAATAACTTTGGATTTGCGACTGAATGCTAATATTTCTCTATTTACAGCAAATACTAAGTAGCCATTGCGTTGTCTCTAAGTTTTTGTAGATTTTATAGTCTTTATATATTGCTATTATTTCTTAAAATAACCGCTATGGCGCTGCGTCATTTCAGATGTAGTCTCTTGTGTAGTTCCGTACCGTGGCGCTGTTCCCTCAGAAGAGACGGGAGAGTGAACATCAGGGTAGAGGTCAGCCGTGGCGGTAGGCGAGGAAAACCAATTTGGTCGAAAGAGATGAGGTCGAAGGCCTCGAGAGGTGAGAGTTCGTACTTCAATAACGAATTGATGGTAGGGAGGGTGGGAGTACATAGATTCTGTTTACGCATACGCAACGCTCGGAGAGGTCGCACCCGGGCGCTCCGGAACTGCGCGGCGAGTTCTCTTACCACGAAAAGAAAGCTCATAAAGAAAAAGCAATATGAAGAGGAGAGCGATGATATGTGTCTATGTGAAATGACTGCACCAATCTGTTCTTGCTGCTGTGAGTGGCGTGTCTGACAATTTATGGCTCTCTGTGCCGGTATCACATGATGCATCACTGAGCTATTTTATTCAAGGTACCTAATTAGAGACTTTAGAATAAGTAAAATATCCAAGGATTAGACTCAACAATAACACAGGCCAACAATGAAAAAACTTTTTTACTGAAAATACCTTATTCTTATTTTTTTAAGTTGCTGAATCCGAATGTGATGCATACAAAATTGTATCACCCACCATTTGTTCACATTTTACAGATAAATTTATGAAATCGAGCAATATGCTAGAATTTAACATCTTCTTTATAGTGGAAATAAAATTAAAAGTCTAGGCCTAGTGAACGATGAATGGCGGATTACTGTTGGTACTTCACCGAAAAGTTCAGCAAGCGATTCATCGCAGGAAAAGCTACACAAGAAGCTTCAAGGAAAAAAGGGAAAGAAAATGTAGACATATTCCAGTTGACAAGTTAAAGCTATTAAAATAAAAAAGTTTTCAAACAAAATTTTTTTGTTTGAAAACTTTTTTAACTTTTGAAAACTTCTCTCACTCTGTCCTCGCACTATCGTAATATTCTTTAAATAAAACCTCTAAATTCCAACTAAGATTAGCTTAACCTGTTATTTTCTGAATACGTTTATTCCACGATAGATTACACAGGCCAACAAAAAAATTTTGTTGTCTTCTTCTCTCTCGTTATTCACCATTAGGAATATACTCTCCGTGTTCGGTATCCTCGTAAAATAAGCTTAAAAACAGTTAGAATTTAAACAGAGAAGAGCTGTTCGGTGGGTGAATAGTTTCGATAGATGACATTGGTTATGCGATGAATTACGATTGTCTTGTTAGTGGTGCTGACCTCTTAGATAATCTGGGATGGAAATCTTTGCCAGACCGTTGACTGAAAAATGGACTAAACCTATTATGTAAATTCAAGATCAGTGTATTATACGACGAAGTTAGTCATATCTTACGAACGGCAACATACTACGGTAGATAAGATCAAATAAATAAAATAAGAGAGATGGACTGTAGATCAGATAGATGCAGAATGTCGTTTTTTCCTCGATTAATAAGAGAGTACATATAACGGCAGCGTTAGGACTCCCAAATAGGTTAGTTGAGCCTACTAACTCATGTACTCCTTGATGAATGCGTCTGTGTTTCTTAGTATTTCTAAATAGCATGCTTATAGCTGTATGACCATTTACTTAAATGAAATAAAATACTTTATCTTATAAAATCAAGCCTTGCAGCCCTTGTATGTGATTTCTATTACCAATCCTTGAATGTCGTTAACTTTCTTAGAGCTCTCCCCCAAAGGCAGTTTTCATTTCCAAGGTTACGTAGCTATGTCCTTCTACTGTAGCACTTCAACGACTGATAAAGAAAACAATTGTTATTTATTATTTGACTCAGTACATTTTCTGCAAGTAATCTCAGCTATGCTAGCCCTTCCATAAAATATCCTGCAGCCCTTGTAATTTAAAAAAAATTCTTGAGATGATTCAGTAAGAATCATTGGCACTATAATTGCTAATGAATTTTGTTGTAGTGATCTTATAATAATCTTTTACGAACGCATTTTGTGCATTTAATTGACATAAATACTAATATGAATATAATGGTCTGATATTGGTTTAAATTCCTCGCAGTTTTTACTTGCTTATCATTCGTTGTCTCTTGTCTGTTTTGTTTTCAGTGCCCAATATATTCCATTAAACTTTGTTTCGAATGCTTTAAAGCCCCATAATAGTTTATGCTGAGTAAGGACAGGTCGTAAACGAGGAGAAAGTGGTAATTAGTCTATATGGGATGGTGGAGTAAAATACATAATAAGGAAAGTAGTGATGTGCATTTGACAAAATTATTTCCTCTTCTTTGGTTAAATATTTTTGTTGGCATGACACATATACTTCCGAGTAATTACTGCTCGACTTTAGTTTTTGCTTCATCGCAGTTTTAAATTATAGTTTAGTTGAATTTAAAGTTTTAATTTATAGTTTAGGTAGGCTACCTTAACTACATTAATCAAAATTTGGAATTGAATTTTCTAAAAATGAATGAGTTATGCCCCAATATCAATTTATCTGTGAACGGTTCACAAACGAATAGAGTGCTCGAATAAAGAAACGCATCCTGCTTCGTTCATAAAATATCATTGCATAGCAGAATTTTTTGCTGGCATGATATAAATACTACCGATTGCCATGCTTCTAAATTTAGCATCTTTTGCGTCTTCGCGGTTTGCCGTTTTTTTTAGATGACTCATTGACTTTTCCTCTGTATGTTGAGAGTAATTTTTAAATGAATATGTCCGTCTTGAAAAATGAAGCATTCAATTTCGTGCCGAATAATTATGCTGGTTGTGAACTGATCGTAAACGAGGCTAGAGTGCTAAATAGTTGAGGTGGGATTGTGTGGGAATTAATTGTGGAAAATTTTGATACTTCCTTTGTAAAAATTGCCGATGTTTAGTGTAGATGCTATCCAAAAGTGGAAATTTTCTTGGCACGATTCAATTACTTTCTATTCATTACTGCTTTTAAAAGCATTTAGCTGTCACTTTGTCGCAGAATTCAATTTATCGTTAAAATGACTTCTCTAACTCTTTCAACTACATCGCAAAAAAGTATTCAATCGAATCTTCGAGCAATTATTGCTTCACGGTCGTGACCAAAAAGTCCTCATTTCAGTGTGCGAACCAAGTCGTAAACAAAGAAAAGAAAAAAGAAAGAGCGGTCGTTGGGTGTTCAGGCGCGATAGCAGGGAATAAGAGTTTTTACGGTCAAATGAAGTCCCCAACGGGTGGCACTGCTACGCCCTGGCAATTAGGAAAGGAACGCAATATGAGCGCGCTGACTCCCCCCTCCTCTTCCTCCTACTGTCGTCCCAGAGCTTTTATATTGCAGTGTTTAGTGGGGCGATGCTTCTTTTGCGGCCTCCGCGTTAAATGCCTCGGGTGTGAATTGCGTAATGGGAGAGCGACGGAGACTATTGTAGGAGGCGCTGTGTGAGGAGGGGCCGAGGGAAAGGTAATGACTATCCTCGCTGTAGATGTCTCAGGGCGGTGGCGTGACGATTAATTTGATGGCCTCTTTGATACCATCGTCAGTGCCTCCGAGGTGGTGCGGAGGCCCTCCTTGACGGAGGTGACGTAAATTGAACGTCAAATTAACGTCAGCGTAACAGATTGGCGGCTGAGCAGCGTGCCCCTCTCTGCGTGAACTATACTCCTCCCATAGGGTCCGCTTTGTCGACGCTTGACTGTGCTTGCTATTGTCAGGGGGACATCGCTATGAGATTTACTTTGCCATCAATAATCTGTGCATGAATATTGTATATAAAAAACTTGCGTGGTCCATATGATGTCAATTAATACAAAATTTTTGGAGTAACCCGTATCTCATGGCTTAAGAGTATCGCTAGGACCTCTTTAGGATCAAAGTGACATTATTCCTGAGGAGGTCTCAGGCAGAGGCGATGAAACGTTGATTTTTAAGCCGTAAGATCTCGAGTTAACTCAAGTTTATTTATTTGACAAAATAACAGGAATCCCTGCATTACTTCATGACTAACTTAGCATCAGATTACCTCGGACTGACTTCGATTGGTTAGATTATCACTGTGAGTGAATAGCAATCAAATAAATTACCTTCTCCCGAAGGGTCCCGTTTGCCGATGCTTGACCTTACTTGATAAAGTCACGGTGATATCGCTGTATGGTCTACTTTGCCAATGTGTTTTTGATTTTCCAATAATTTCAGGATGGAAATTCACCAAATTTTTAAACATATATGCAACATTCTTTACTTTTGTATTATTGCTGAATCGGTGACAGTTTTGTAACCGATAAGAAATCACACAGGCTTGCTTCATACAATCAATAATCGTTTTTCCTAACTCCGTTGACCTGGTGCGATGAAAACCAGGTATGTATATTTTTAGCTAAAGGTAAGTGTCTCTTTTTGCTTGGGCGCCTTATTTCCATTCTTTGGTACCTATGTGGTGGTATTTTGTGGTATCTTAATTAATTAGATTATTTTGAATTCACTTCCGCCATTTTTTTTCTTCTGGCAATGAATATGGGTTTTTAGAATTCGTGGTAACACTGAATTAGATTCTGTCAAAAGATTTTCCAATTAAATTCATTATTAACGTATTCCACATATCGTTTTAATGCCTCTTAATTCTAAAAAGTCTCCAAATTTATTCAGCGCTATTATATTATGTGAACCGTATAGAGAACTTATGTCAATCTTTTATTGGAGATAACATTTTTGAAACCCCTGACAGAAGGCATGGATGGAGGGAGAACTTAGCGGGGAGGGGAGGCTGAAAACAGTGCTAGAGGGTAGAATGCTAGGTAAACGTGGGAGAGGAAGGAAAAGAATAGGATTTTTCGATAGGATGAAAGAGGATAGGCCTTATTGTGAATTGAAGAGGCAAGTAGGTACATGAAGGAACGGGAGGCTGCCAGAATGCTTCTTGAGTACTCCATGGAAACCTACCTTATTCGGTAGAATACTTCAAGAATAATAATGGCAAACCCGTCCGTATTTCATCATGGGAGTCCCCTTCTTCCCGGTCACGGCGTTTCAATATTTTTAGCCGAAATATATTTTGAAAGCCGTGTGGGCGACAGAGTTGAGGTGTGTAAGGGGGGCCTCAACCCATGTACGTGGCGATGGGAGGGACGCGGTGGAAAGAGTGTAATGTGCGAAAGGAGATGTGAGTGGTTTTGGGTCGAGGATGGAAGACTCAGCGAGGCGAGATTAACCCGTCCCCTTTCTCGCGAAATCGTTTGCGTCCTCCGCGGGGTGGCTGCGCCCCGGAGATTCACCTTCTTCCCTGGGGAGGAGGAGACCCATGGTGCGTTGGAGTGGCCATGTGAAGCGGTTGGTTGGGGGAGGATATATATATTAAGGAAAAGGCAGGCGTTAGAAAAATGTCATAGACGGAATCAGCTCTTCAAATCCATCAAGTCAGGAAATTTTAACGAAGATTGGCTATTGGTGATTTAAGTAACTAATAATGGGAGATAATTAATGATGAAGTGCAAGATGAAAAGAACGAAAGGGATAAAATTTATATGGCTTGATAAAAGTGAACGCATTTGCAAGAATAAAAAAAACTAGCATAGCTGAAGTTTGAAGCAGCATGAATAGGTGAGGGATAAGGTAAGTATGCGTTGAGGGATGAAACTTGGAGACTTACTATCTAAGGTATTACAATGAAAAATGATGAATTACGAGTTGGAAAAAATGGCAGGATATTTTTCTGTATAAAGAATTCTTGTATTCGGGCATTTAAGAAATACGTAAAATAGATAGTGAGAACATTTGCATTTATTTTAAATATTTTTAAACAATAATATTCTCTTTTTTAATAATTGGAAAGCCAAGTTTTTTTCACTACCCGATGAATTCCAACGGGTTTAACAGAATATAGCCTGCCTCTGAGACCTTAATAAAATGGGTTGGGTTTATTTATGGGCGACCATCGTATTCCCGTGTGAAGTATATATATGGACTGCTCGCTTGTCATTCCCTTGAATCGAATCCCAGAAAGAATCGGATGTAGTTGAGTGGTTACTTATTGAAAGCATGAGAGTCTCTCATTTTTCATATGCAGTTCAATTTCAGTATCCTCGGTGACCGGAAAGAATAGCCTGCATTGAGAATGAGATCTAGGCCCATTCAATGTATAGTGTAGGACGACGACTGCTCCGATTGTATGATCCTTGTTGAGTGGAGTCTGCACACCAGTATTCACATTCTGCAATCGGAAATATTTTTTGATTTCAGTTTGCTTGTTTTTTTTATTAGTCGACTAAAATTTGAATATCCAACTTGTTAATCCTTTCTAAAATTCGACGACATGAAACAGTGATGGGCTGATTAAGTTTTTTTTGTGCATTGCATGTGATAATGTGCCGATGCACGCATGTACACTGAATAGTTTCACGCGTTTTGCTGCATACTGAAACTGGTTGCGGGCAGTTGAATTGGCTCTGCCGTGCGGATTTGAATTGGCGTTTGATTGTTTGCTCCGAATAAATTTAATTGGATTTTAAGGGTGATATGAATATGAAATATTAATACTATGCTATCCGATATGCTAAGTTATACGGACTAAATATGTTTCATGAAATATATCCCTAGTCTCTGTTAGATAGAGATAAATATATATGTGAAAAGATTTAAGTGTAATATTATTCATGTTCCCATTAGTCTACATTGTAACATTCATAAGCGTTGGCAGATGGGTAGTATAATTTTATCAAACCACGTAATTACAGTTTAATTTCCTTAAATGATGAATTTTTTTCCAGGCAGTTATATTTTGTTCAAGAGCAAAAAGAATGCCATTGATTTATAGTAAATTCTCGTGCCCATGCGATTAAACTTCCACGATTATATGTATCGTGATAGTTTATGTACAACATAATTTATGATCATGCTTTTCGATAGAAATGAAGGCGCATTCAGTTGAGCAGAGGGTGAAATAACCTGTTAGGTACAAGAGCTCAGTATTTTTTTTCGTTATTGCTTACATGTTATTTTTTCTTTCGCGAGGGTATGGAGAATATTTATCCCACTAAGGGGGTTGAATCTATGGTCAACCCTGCAACCCGGACGTTGGTGCATTTTATCATTTTTGAAGTGCTTACGATTAACATTTGTTCCTTGTCCTAAGAAATTTATTAAATACCCTATTAAAACTGTTTATATAAGGCATTGCCGTAAGATAACCTTTTTCTTGTTTGAACATAGTTTTAAGGTATTATCAATAGCTTTCTTGTGGTGTCTCTTATGATCGATTCATTGCTCACAAAAGAACTTATAAAAGAGATTAATTTTCATCATTTTCCTCGCAGCAAATATTTATGCCCAACTAATTTCAGTGGAGAGATTAATTAATCTTCTTATTCGTTTTCCTCCACCAGGCTCTTGTCTTTTGTTTCTTTTGTCATAAATTTCTTTTTTTTTCAAATATTTTTCTCTTTTTTCTTCATCAATCTTTCGTAATCTGCACATTTTTTTCAGTACCCCCACTGTCATGAGGCAGGCTCTTGATTAGCTATACTCGATGGATTTTATAAGGCTCAGCATATAACGATAATGTTTACGAAAGACTTCCAGTGCTAATAGGGTCAGTCCTACAGCTATTTTAGCTTTAGGAGTAATTTTTCCGTACAAAGGTTACTTGAACTGATAAATTATCCAACGAGCAGTCATTGGTTCATGTTTGAAACTCTTAAATTATATCACATCCCCAGCCATATGAATTTTTGTGTGATTTACGTGTTTGAGGTACTAGTGCTAATTCTTCCTCGGGTGGCCAATAAGTATGATATATTATAATATTGCTTAGCAGTCAACTTTGATTTGCGAAGATTGAACTCAAAGGAATTTTTCATACTTTTCGCTATGCGCCGGGCCGGGAGAAGTCGAAGTCAGGCTGAAGGCAGTCCTAGGACCCCCAAGCATGGCCGACTTAACATTTATTAAAAATGAGAAAATGCGTCGCATTCGAATGTACGGATAGTCATTTTGAGGACATGAAACTCCCCTAAATCTGTCGTATCGGTATCTATATAATCGTAAAATATTCGTACCAATACCCTTAAAAAGCGATTCTCCTAGGTTATTGATTGCGATACGCATATTTTTTCTCATGTGCATTTTGGTAGGGCGACATTAATCAATATCGAAGAATAACGATATGATCAAGCTGAATATTGGCATTTTTGTCGTTGTTTACTTAAATGTGCGATATTTTGATGTTCGGTACATGGAGCCCTGTATCCATACCGATTTCGATACCCATATCATCAAAAAGGGATATCTTCTAAGGGGTTATTGATATCGATATTTATTTTTCATACGTATTTTGGTAAGGTGATATTTATCGATATCGAAAAGTATTGATATTTTCATAGTGTGTATAGGAAAGCTTGTTGTTGATTACCTAGATGTTTGGTTTTCCGATGCTTGATATTTGGACCTCGTTATCCCATGGAACTCTAAATCAATATCATCAAAAACCGACATATTCGCCTTTGTAATTGACACCGAAATTTTTACGCGCCTATATAGATATACGTACAGCATCAGCATTTCGAGGCACTCATCAGCGTTGTGCTACAGAGCTAAAGGCACAAATATGTCGCATGGGATCCAAGTAATTTATCTCCCAAGTCGCATTTTTCATCCTTCATGCTAGCAGAGAAATAATGAAAGATGCGTGAATTCCCATGTATTTATGTAAATGGAATACTACTAACTAGAGCCTTTCCAAAACGACCTGGTGCGCATTTTCTTGTCTCCAGTAGTGGAAGAGGTATCAGCATTCAATTTTTAATGGTTCAGGGCGGGTGAAACAGGCTTCAAATATAATCATCACCACTGGCCAAAACACTTATGATTGGTGTGACCCAGCTCTCCACTCAGTTCTCCCATAAGCGAATCTTATCTCACTTAAGTATTTATTCTCTTTCAAATCCTTCTTTACCTGTTTCTTATGTTTTGTTCGAGGTCTTCCTTTTCCCGTTCTTGCCATCTAGTTGTCCGTCGAAGATTTTCCTTATCAGGTCATCATGTCTAAGGATATAGCCAATAAGGTTGCTGCATCTTCTTATCAAGGTTTTCATAAGGCTCCTCTTCTTTCCTTCACTTCTTAGTACTTTCTCAAACATAACTCGGTGCATCCATTTAATTCTCATCATTCTTCGACAGCATCGCGTTTCGAAGGCATTCATGCATTATTTTCGTAAAAAAAATGCTCCAAGTGTAAGTTATAATAAATTGTGTTTATTCATCTATGTTTAAATTTCCCGCTGTAAGCAGGTCTCTCTTTTGATTGAATGACCTCTTCGCTTCGGCTATTCTGCTGCTAATTCCTTTCTTGCTTCTCACATCGCTAGTTATCCTGCTTCTCAAATGACAGAATTCGTCCACCTATATACAATTTCAACATATTCGAACATTATAATCGATCGATATGCATGAATTTGTTCACGTACATAGGTACTCATAATAGGTTTCAAGTTAGCAGCGCGTGGCGTGTGTCTCCGTAAAAATCCATGCTCCTACCTATAATTGTGAACCTCGACGATGGTTTTATTCAATACCAAGCAATTCGCGCGATGCCCAGTATGCTCTTTCGTGCTTTCATCATATTCTCCAATCGCTTCCGAGATTGCCAGCATTTCGAGAGTGCACCGGAGCGCGGATTACTCGAATGCAATGGGGTTTAATCTGAGACGGGTGAATGCGGGAGTAGGTGAAGGGGCGCGGATTCTATGGGAGCGGCGAATTGTGTGAGTGCGGGAAGTGATTGCATATGATGGGGAGGAATGATCGCGTTTGGGAGCTAGAGGGAGTTTCCTTGTGGCATTGTTGGGTTTTCTCCAGAGTGCGTATTCAGCGGGGAGAAGCATTGTAGAGAATAGAAGAAGTAAGAGTATAGAAATATGGGAGATGCGTAACTTATGTCGTGACTTACAGGATGAACGAACTTGAGCTCTTCATAATTCACTCTAGGTTAGGAGAATATTCGGTTGACCTGATACAGGAGCTGGACAATGATGTCAACCATCATTTTTTTATCGTCGATTGCGATGGGCAGTGTGGAAAGCTCTCGGGATTGCAAACGCGACGGAAAAAGAATTCTGGAAACGTAAATCTATTTCATCAACATCTATTTGGTGCACATATATTTTTGCTACATACATTTATACTCATATATTTTCGTCACACTTTCCCTTAAGCGTCAGCCTTCTCGTGCTGGAAATATTTGCGCGTCCCTATGATACATAGAGCTGCACTAGTGGGATTAATTCTCAATTTCTCCTGATAGGGCCACCCGTGTCAGAAAGGTCGAAGGGTAAGAGTCAGACGAAAGGTAGCCCACGAGTGACGTCATGGCAAAATAAGCAGTTCCGGAACGCACTTTACTTAACTTTTTTTAGAAGTGAAATATTACTCTGCGTGTTTTTTATTACTTCTAATTATTTACATTTTATTACAAATTTTTTGTTGGGGTTACGAATGTATTGAGGCAGCAAAATTGATAAACGTGTTATTTGACTATTATGACTTTTGTAAACCAGTGCTGGTATAGCGTTCCGGCACCACCGGCCGTTCCTGGATATATTATAGGTTCCTTATTAACTACTTCTTCCTCCCTAATATTGCTAATGGGCATTATCAATTGATATTTTTACGAGTCTGAAGATATGCATACAGCATCCACACTGCACAGTGTGTGCTCATCCGCGCTCTGCTACACTGCTATAGGTAATACACATGCATGTGCACCTCCCATATTATGATTCTATATAGCCGAGCGTAACGTGAGAGATAGATATTGACGCCCAGAATTCGTTTAAGCCCTTTAAGAATTTATGATATCGGTATACCTATGAATGTTTTCCTTTCGAAAAGAATGTCTAAAAAGTTAGTGACGCCACTAAAGGCCAGAAGGAAAATCAGTTTCAATTTTAATGGCATATTTTTCTCTCGCCTAAATCCTATGAAGGAAATTCAAACACGGCTAACCGTCTACCTATCCTTAGTTTACAATACGGAGAAGGAATATCGGCAGAACGAATATTACAATACATTAGTGGCGGATCCAGGATAGGGAAAAGGGGGAGCCAAATAACCTCCCAGCAGTAGTGGGGCTCCGAAAAAATATCATTCTAATCATACCTATCTAGTGTAAATTGGATACCCAATGGAAGGGGAGCTGCAGATCCCGCTACCCCCTCTCAAAATCTGCAACTGGATTATTTCACACCAAAATCGTGTGAAGTACGCCCTGAGTTTGCATTTCAATTTGTTAAAGTTGGTAAATATATCGGAAAAAATAACTAAATACTTTTGTACTAAGTGACTACCTCCGAAAATTTCGATTTTGCCTAGTGTGTGTCTCGATCCAATCTCGGGGGGTTCTTGGCCCCCTTAGCCCCCCCATAGATCCGCCACTGCAATACAGAATCCCCAAGTCGGCATCGTAATGTGTTGTCGCCCACCGCACATTTAAATGGGTTTAAAAAAGTCGCCACTTGCTTCGCTGACGGAAAAACTGATCCGAGTTTCACGGAGAAATAATGTATGATTAGGGGTGTTGACCGAAATTTATATACGTGATATATCAAATGCATAACTCATCAATGCTATTTCTCAAAATTACAAATACTGTGCTGGAAAATATTGAAAAAAAGTGGGTCTCTACGCAATCATCTCCGCGCTGCGTACAATTTTGAAAGCCGATTAAAATTTGACCAAAGTGGCAACAGAAATCAACCTTCTGAGGGAGGAAATTGGGCCTTATATAGGCAGTCCCCTTGATCGGCAGACTGCATGCCCCGAGCAAAATTGGTCCCCGGAATGGCGGCAATTAAAACTTCTTTATATAATACCGTTAAGGTATTCTATTTCACTCTCACGTCGCAAATTCCCCGCATTTTTTCCCTTCACCCCCACCTATTTTCTTGCGACCTCGTATCTTCTCATGCTCTTGGGCAACGATCAATCCGTGTTGACCTTGGAGCAAGAAACCCTTGGGCGTTAATTTGAAAGCCCAAAAGGGATAAAATGAAGAAGGTACAATGAGTTTGAATTTCCCTCGTCGTGAATTAGGGGTAAGCATAACATACCATTAGTAGGAAACTTTTTTCTCACAGACCGATAATGTTAGCGTAAACTTTGACGGAGTACTTTTTTCACCCTTATATCATGCGAACTCCGCCTGGTAGGAAGATTCATCTCAGCTGATGGGTTCAGGAGGAATTTGAGGTCACTTTTAAAGAAGAATATATATCGTGAAACTGCTGAGTAGACGTTCGACGATTATCATTACAGCCAATGTACTTATAACAATAAATATGATGCACCTTTAATGAAAAACATATGTATATTCAAACCGATGATTACGAAAGACTGAACGACAGTGAGTCACCGATAAAAGTATTGTTTTTTCCCTGACGTATAGCATCGTAAACACATTCCATATATTCACTTTACATCAATTGTTCGTTTCTGGAGTAGTGCCAAACTTTCAAAATAATTAAATGATTTTTACCACTTCTGAAGGAGTTATTACCAAATGTAACGTCAAGCCGTTACTACATTAGGTATTTTCCTTAAGGCGATGGGGAAGACGCTTAGCTGATGAAATATTACCCAAGTTGGATCAAGTCGAGCATTTATCAGCCGTAAAACAGGTACAGCGCCCCAAATATGATGAATGAATGAACGGCAATGCCTTTAAGCAATTAAAAAACTCAAATTAACGAAACTTGAGCGTGCCCCATCATTTTTCATCTTACCCTTCCTCATATAACTGGTTTGGGCGGCCGATTTATCTATCGATTCGAACGATGGATTTTTCTTCCTCATAGGAAAATCCACTAGGATTGGTAGAAAATTAATTGCATATGTATGCTTGGTTTCGCTAATAGTAGGGCCGCCTTCGCTTCTATAGCGTTGGGGTGTTTTTCCCTCGTCCCCTCCCTTCCGCTCCTATCCCTTCCCAGAGGCGTCGGCGGGCTCCCATCGCGGCGGCGCCTCTTTCCTTTATCCTTCCTCTCCAGCCCCTCCCCGGGTGATCGGGCGTATAAGCCACGGGCTTGGGTCCCGGCCCCAGTGCGTTGTTCCTTTGAAGGGTTCGCCTAGAACCCTCATAGTGTTTGGTTTGGGCGGGGTAATGTTAACGCAATTTTCAGGGACGGATTAATATAAATGAAAATAAGAAAGGAAAATATATTTTCGCTCTACTCCGAAAAGTGGAGTAAGCTTTTAAACAACCACCACTGTACTACTAACTTGCCACCTCCGGCTGACTACGCTATAGGAGGGTGCAGTGGCGTAAATATGAGGTGATAGATCCCCCCAAAGCCCCAGAGAAATAAAATAATAATTTAAAACTATTGTCTAGATTTTATATATAATAATTACATCTGCTTAAAGTTAAATTTCAATTGCCAAAATGATTTAAAATGTATTTTCAGGCATATAAATAAATAAAAAAATTTCCCGGACTTGCATGAGGGGGAGTCGCCCCCCAAACCTCTCCACCCTCCCCCCCAAAGCATATTCCGAGTTACGCCACTTGGAGGGTGAACAAGAACTAGGTTTTGCATGGAAATTTTTCTGGCACGTCGTATTTATCTAGGAATATATGGGTCTTCGTAGGCACGTTCGAATTAATGATATCGGAGGGGGCGTTTCAGGCGAATGAGGTCGGTGCAGGAGAAGGCGGTGATGCATGGTACCTGCTATCGGCTGTGGCGGCGCTGCGGTTCACTCCCGCGTGTTGACATGGCGGTCCCGCATTTGGGTCGAGGATGCACTCCGGCGGAAGTCGTTTTAATTTGCTGCGATTCCAATTGAAATCTCTGTTAATGTACTGTATGCTCTACGATCATTTAACCGACGAAATTATGCTGACGGGATCATCCCGTGGTGTTTCGCATATAGTCCTGTGTTCTAATTTCCACTTCGTAGTGGTGGCAATAGGGTAGCTATCTATGCATGTGCCGACTAGAAGCATCTCTTTCCACTCGAGTCTAAAGTAATAATTTACGCGTCAAATCGTAAAATAATAAACGGAGACCGCTTATTTCCAATATTTCTGTCGTTTTTCATTATATCTAGTTGGTCTCGACCTAAGTATTTGGTTTTTAAGTGTGATTTTCATAAATGATTTAAATTTATGTCACGTTGTTACGTTTACTATTTTCATGATAGTGTTTGTTTATTTGCTTGTGCTTGTTTTAAACTACTTTTTCTGCTTGAATTTACTGTTACCCCGATGTATAGTGCTTTCGAATACACTTGTAGGAATTGAAACCAAGTCATCAAGAAATGAAAGATGGCGACCAAGTATATTTTCTATTTTTTGGGTAGGTTTATTTTTTAAATACGTTGTTAAAACATTCTCCATTTTTCACATTTTCTACCGATATTTTTTCAATTATGAGATTTATGTAAAATCTTTTATGAGTAAACGTGCCCAGAATCAAGCGTCAACCTGCGTCAACCTCACAAGTATACCAGACTTTTATTTAGTCTATTATCACATACAAGAATGACGAGTATTTTAGAAAAGTCAACTAGCATTTTGTTTGATATTTGAACATAACATTCCGAGGAATGGGAATGCAATGAATTTTCACACACTGAGTGTCTTGCAAAAAGTCTGAGCTTTAAAAAAAGTTGTTATTCATGGTTTGTTATTATTTGTTGGTGAAATAGAGAAAATCATATGATTAAAGACACGCTATTTAGAAAATAAATGCGAAAAGTAAAATAACGTATTAAACGCACCATTTTTTGATCATAAAACGGCCTTGGAGAATTGTGCTTTCGGTGGATATGTGCCCATGCAGATTTTTTGTCAAAATCTCACACACTAGGGTAAAAACGTTTCTTGAATTAAGCTGGAAAGACCCTATTCCCAGAAAGTGGAACGCATAAGAATTTTTAACTCTCCCAGGTGCCTAAATTTTAGATTGTGCTGAATATTTTTCAAACGCGGAAATATGTAGGTACTCATTTGTTTAATAGTTAAGGTAAACAGCTAGAAGCGACCGAATAATGCAAACACACGTGCCTCGAGTCGTGGAAGTTCTCTTGCACGTGACCCTGGGGATAGTTGCTAGGGACATCACTCCACCACTCCCGGCCTGTTTGTTGGCAAATAGCTTCATGATATCCTCTGAAAATTGTATTGCGATGTGAGAATTGAGTAGGCAGCGTTATTAATTTGAAGAAATCTATGACTCTTATCTATAATTATAATATCTTATGATATAATTATAAATCAGTAAATAATATTATCTATGTTATTAAATATGCTGATATTGTCAATAATATGAATAGTGAAAGGTTATTTAAGTATTTGGTACCTCATATCTTTAATTTTACTTTTTTCCTTCAGTTTGTTTATGAAATTGAAGTTTGAAATATAATATAAATGTTATGCTCGCAACATGCCAGTGAGTAGTATAAATGGAACATTCTGACAAGTCTTATGGTTTAGAAGGAACACATTGTACATGCAAATAAAGGCAACCCTTTATATTATTAAGTAATAATTTAAATAATTAAGTAATATCGAAGATAGATTGAAGGAGATGCATCACTCTCCTTCGATCTATCTTCGTGACGTGTCATTCGCTTCAATCTTAAACAATTTCTGGGAATGGAATGTAGACCCTAGTTCAAATATGTTACTTCTTGAATTTGAAATTTGGTTCTCAATTTTTCTCTTCACTCTGTAATTTAAACCAAAGGTTGATTTGTTTAGGTGAGGGTAGAGATCGCCCTGCACTAAGCCACAGGTAAACGATTATAGTAGGTGGGCCAGTTTCTTTCTCTGATCCACGTCGTACATCGAAGAGTTATTTTGGGGGTATCCGAATGCATTCACCCGGTATTTGAACCCGGGTCCGTTCGCTAAGGAGCAAAGCCCTCTAACTACAAGGCTAGCACGCTCCCGAGTGTCTCAACTAACCATTTTTAAATATTTATACATAAAAATCGGAGAAATGGGATTTTATTGAAATTTTACACTCTTCGTATCTTACGAATAGTCTTACTTTAAAATTAGCTATTCATCACGGCTGTGCGACAATTTGGTGGTGAAATAGATGAAATTATACGAATAAGGACTCGCTACTCACGGAAAAAATGCGAAAAATTGAAATAAAGTATAAAACACACCAATTTGTTTTTCGTAAAACGGCCACGGAGAATTGAGTTTTCGGTGAAAATAGACCCTTACAGAATTTTTGCAAAATAATTTAAATAGTTTACATAAATATTTTGATTGAACTAAAAAAATACTCTAGACACAGGTACACGCTGAAAAAGGCCTACTCTATTTTCCCTCAAAATTTCAAAATGAAAAATATGTTTTAAGTGAGTTATGTGTCATGAACAAAAGTTAGAAAGTGAAAGGTCGAGAGGGCGTGATACTTAGTGCTAAATCATTCCTTAATGTTGAAGATGCTTGTAAAATTATTTATTCATATTTTAATCGAACTTCGTCACTCGAGTCCATTTTCAGCCTATAATTCCGTTTTGAATCAGTTAAAGTGACATAAGTTTGACTCTCTTTGTGCCTTTGAAAGTAATTCCTCTATTTTGAATTATAATGATCAATACTGTGTAATATGCATATAGTTTTATGTCTACGCTTGGTTGATAATAATTAAAATCCGAAAACTTAATATTAATGATTTTCCTAAAATTTTAAGCCATGAAATCTAAGTGAAAATCAAGGAGTTTGTGTTTTGAGGCTTAAGGAAAGTAGGTCATAATCCCCGAAGCAAAGTCCGTTGATGATCCCCGGAGCAAAGTCAGTTGAATTTTTCTTAAGCCATCCTTATCTAGGGCGTCTTGCTCGATTTAAAGCGGACTCTTGAGGAACAATAGTGACTCACTCTTGTTGAATAATAGTTCCTCTTTCTCGCACTCAGCTTCCTACATTTAAAGACACTTATTTCCTTTAATACACACTAAAAGGGCAGCTTTTGGCGTACACTACCCGTCTTGTCTTCTACGTTTTAATGATATCTAAAAATTGATATTGACTTCGGAGTGTTAAGATATTTTAAAACGTAGATATAGGTATAGAAACTTGCAAGTATTGGGATTGGTGAAGAATGTCCCAATAATTTGTGGAACGTAGTAAATGTTATATTAATGCTAAAAAAAGCAAAACATTGAATAAAAATAAACTTCAATTTTCTGTGAGGAAAAGAATTGTTTTGTAAACGGCAAAGCAGTCCTCCCAATCGATTCTAGCATTGGAAGTGAAATCTGGATCACTTTCATATCGAAGGAGGAAGTTAGTCGATTGTTTAAATTGAATCAATCGTTTATCACTCGTGAATAGGTATGTGGGGAAAAAGTGTATCGCACTCCACTCATTTCTGCCCCGGGTACATTTTTAAAAACAGATGAAAATGCGACCGAAGGGCAAACAGAAATCGGCCTTGTTTGGGATGGAATTGGGCCTCTCCTATGTAGTCCCCTTTTTCACGCCGATCCGCACTCACCAATTCGGCTTTTTTACGCTCATTGATATGAACCAAATCAGCCACGAATACTACATAAGAGGATCCTCAAATAGGCCTCTAAATGTGTTGTCATCCACATCATCATCACTGGTCAACAATCCTAGGATTGGTTTGACGCAGCTCTCCACTCAGTTCTTCTATCAGCTAATCTTTTCATTCCTACGTATTTCTTCTCTTTCACATCTCTCTTTACTTGTTCCATATATTTTGTTCGGGGTCTTCCTTTTCCATTCTTGCCTTCCACCTATCCTTCGACGATTGTCTTCATCAGGCCATCATGTCTCAAGATGTGGCCTATAAGGTTGTTCCGTCTTCTTATTAAGGGTTTCATGAGGCTTCTCTTCTCTCCTACCCTTCTTAGGACTTCCTCGTTACTAACTCGGTCGATCCATTTGATTTTCATCATCCTTCTGTAGCACCACATTTCAAAGGCCTCTATCCTTGCTTTCTCCGCTGCGGTCATTGTCCATGCCTCACTTCCGTATAGGAGCATACTCCAGATGTAGGTTCTTACCCTTAGGTTTGTCACCTACCACGCATTTAAATGGGTTTACAAAAGTCGATGACGGAAAAATTGATCCGAGTTTCACGGAGAAATTAGGAATAATCAGGGGTGTTAACCGAATTTTTTACACATGATGATGTGATGTATCAAATTCATAACTTTTCCATGCTAATCCTTGCAAATGCAAACATTATACTACAAAATATTAGAAAAAGTGGATCGCATTGCACTCATCACCGCACCACGGACATTTTTGAAAACAGATTAAAATGCGACCAAAGCTGCAACTGAAATAGCCTTGTTTGGGTTGGAATTGGGCCTCATCTATGTATTCATGCCAAACCGCACTCACCCATAAGGCTTTTTTACGCTTATTTTTGTAAAACAAATCAGCACTCACGCGTTATTCTCCGACTAATGAAAAGCCTATTTTTTTTACTTTTTAGTGGATTTTATAATGCGTTTGGAACACGCGTGTTTGTTAAATATCTTGTTTATTTTATTTTTGTTCTTATGCATTATTTAACCTTCATTTCCTTGAGCCCATCTCATTCGATTAATGCCCGGGAAGTATCGCATTGGAGTGTGTGAATTGCGACGCGGCGGCCTTGATCACTGTGAGCGCTCCGTTGCACTTGATGCGCACGATCAATGCCACTCTCACTATCGCTTTCCACTCGGGCCACCGATTGTAATTAGAGGCCTCGCGATATGCACGCTCCCTTTCGCCACAAATTCATCTTCCCCTTCCGGGAGATCTCTGAACCCAGCCTGCTGCGGCGTGTCGTATTATTTTCGTGTGGTAGTAAAAATTATATGGCCTTTCAAGTCCATACTCTCCAGTTTGCATCATTTATGCAAATGGTGCAGACTATGCACACTACGTTGAGAATATTTAAGCAGAAATCATAATCTGACACTTGTTTTAAAAAAATGCAATCATCAAATATATAAAATGGTAAATAAAAATTTATATGTTAGTACATAAAAAAAGATTTCTGCGTCTAAGACGCCCGGCCCAAGATTGCCGTCATTCACTGTACTTTCTTCATCAATGCCAGCCTCGGTGGCGGTGAGGTAAAGTCCTCGCCTGTCAATCCAAAGGTCGTGGGTCCGAATCCCGTCCGGGAAGGTGATCTCTAATCAGGGCATGGATGTTTGTGTTGTACTTAGTTAATGTTGATACTCCGTTGTAAAGGCCACAATGTGCTGTCTACGGGAAAGTGGGAAATACATAAAATAAATAATCTTTCCAGCCTATTCCTGTTGTCATATAGATCCTCCAAATACTCCTTGGTAATCGAATGAAGCATGGTGCTACTTAATAGCATTAGTCCCATACCCGCGCTTCGTAGTAACATGGCATATGGCATCTGTTCACCTGACTTGACTTATAGCATGGGCCCGCGCAATTGGGATCGCGTATTTGACGCAAAATGTACCGAGCAGCCTCGCTATAAGGAAAACTGCGTCTTAGAAGCGGCACGGGTAAGGTCATATGTCAGCGAGTGGAAGAATAGATGCATGTAGATAAGAGCAAGCCGGGATTTGAAACGAGAGGTGTTTTCGTGCGGAGGATTAGAGCGAGCAGACATGGGGATAATGGTGACACGTGCTTGCGGCTTTGAGAGTGGAATTCAGAAAAAAATCATTCTGGCTTGGTATCAGCAGATTTGATGCTGAGAGCTTTAACCAGAAAAGCTACTCAAAATGTTGTTTTCCACCGAAAATTCAGAAAAAAGCGTCAAGGAAATTAATACTACCGCCAGGGTTTATGGCACGATCGCAATAGAACCACCAAATCGCAAGTATTTTATACCGCTGTCAACGAGATCACAGCGCAATTGAAACACCCCTGATTGTTGACTTCAAATCAACTTAAAAGCTCGCGTAATTAGAGAACGGAGTGGTGAGACCAAAATTGCAGGCATTTTGTCACTCTTACGGAAAAACATGGCAACCGCTTGCGAAGAAAACGTATTACGCCAACCAGTACGAAAATAAATTGAATCAACTTAAACACTAATCAAGTTCATTAGCTTTATCTCAGAATTATCGTCGAGGTAAAACTTTTATGTTAGAGATAGAGGAAAATGGTAACAATGGTCTACTCAAAGCACGAAAATTCTACAGAGGAAAAATAATGCGCCCTCTCTTAGATACGAAACCGGCTCTCCCGAATTCATGCCAGGTGTTCTCCCACTTGAACTACACAGGCATGTTTTTCCACAGTAGAGTTTTGTTTACAGCAAATGTATTTTCCGCTCTAGAATCTTCGAAGAACACATTGGTGAACACATTCCGACGATAACGAGCCGTTACATCATATTGGCCCTTATATATTGCCCAACTTGCACCAGTCAAGAGGCAAACTCCTTAATCTAGCCCATGAATGCCACACTATCCATTTTTACCCAGCATCGATACTGGAAGAACAGTGAACCCTCTGTGGCGACTTATTTAGATGCATGCAAACCTTTAACAGTAATTACGAGAAATTTCCCGTTAGATATATTAATAGTATTCTTGTCCTGCCAAATTTCAATGATATCATATTCAGGCTACAGATTTTCGTGATGCAGGTCCTACGACAACGAGCTGTGATATCGGAAATGGTGCTAAAAGCGACGGCGGGAGGGACCGTGTGATTCAGAAAAATGATCACTCGAGCGATCACTTTTTCGGTCCCAAAAAGCGATCCCTCGATTGATCAATAAGAAGGACGAAACAAATGACCGTGTTATGCAGGCTTTAGTATCTACTATATACCCGATAAAAGGTTAAAATATGCATCAAACGGCCTTGATTGATATTGAGCGAGAGAAGAGGTGCCTTATGTGAGGAAGGAGGAGGTCCAAAATTTCTATGCATAACATTTTAAAATTAAACTAAATTGGGCTCTTTAGTTGTTTATTGGATCGTTTTCGTCCATTCCCTCCCTCTTCTCCGGAAGGGTCGTTGTCGTGGTGACCGAAAATAAGCTCTGCCTGTGAGTTAATATAGCCTTCCGAACGGAATGCAGCTCTCGCTTCTCGCCCGTGATCTCGGGGTTGTCCTGCTAGGCGTTGAGGAGGCAGTTTACGGAACATAGGCGAGGAATGTGTAGAGGTTGGTGTTCTCGGAATTTCCCTGCACCCTTGCCTATGCATCCTGGCTACTCGGAGGGGAAGACGAGGAATGTTTGAACGCAATCAATGCCCGAGATGCCTTGGAGCGCGTGCCTATGTTGTCGGACAAGATCGGGAGCATGCAGCGGGGTGGTCCCTTAGCGTTAAATATGCAAATAGCGGTTCTTGGGATCACATGAGACTCTGTCGTGCGTTGGGTCTCGTTCATGTAAAGGTTTTGAGGCATTTATGGTGCGGGGTGAAGCGAAAGATTTTGGTAGATTTCGAAGCAAGAGTATATCTATTGTAGCCGTTACTATGGGCAGTGTGTATAGGTCTACTTGTTTTGTTGGAAACGAGAACTAAGTAATCATACCGATGTTATGAAGACCAAAATTAATTTCACCAAAAATTTTAAAATGCGCAAAAAATCAAAAGTTTAAAAATCTCAATTAATTTCTGTATTGGACCAAATCAGACCAAAGGGGCAAAATAGTGGATGTTTTTTTCTGATTCCAGTCTTTATACAACGTTTTTAAAATTTTTAGGGAATGTTAAAAGTTATAAACTTATTGAAAAAATTCTTCAGAGACATTTCTAAGACCTCTTATTTTTTGTGAAAAAAAGATTTTTTTTGGCTAAAAAGATCCATGCAGACTACTTAGCTTTGAGGGCCACATGGGATTTCTTTCGCAGCCGCGTGCAAGTCGCGGGATTATGACAACTTGCCTGAAATGCTGTTGCCAGTGTATTATATTCGCTTTCGTTACAGAAAATGCAATGAAAATATGTGTTGGACTAGGTTTAATCTCTTTTATCATGTTTATTTTTTCTCCTACACATTTGATTTGATTAATGCTTGATACAGCCACACCAAATTCATTTTACATGAGATATCAAAGTATCAGTTCTTTATTTGGTAAATTCATCTCTTGAGCATGGAATTTGATTTTTGTCACGGAACCAGTGGCGAAGTCATTGGGATAAAAGTGTATACTTTAGCTCATTGACCCCGTAATACCCGTCAACGCCCACGGGCGCCATATGGCACCAAGTGCAGTGCCGAGCCAATACTCCAGCAATGCATGTAATATGTGAATTTTAGCTTACCTTTCAGTGCGCATGCTTAGTACAAGGTTTCCTCTATTAATCAGTCGGTTTGGATTGTGTTGAGCTCATATGTATCATATTTTATAAAAATGAACGATGTGTGATTTAGTAAAAAACATTGAGCGCTTATGGGCTGTATACATAATGAGGACGTGTATAAATAGATGGCTAAGATTACAATAATGCGGTGATAATTCTTTGCCAAACTTTGCATTTTTTCTTTAATCAGCTGTCAATTATTACTGCGCCTGTTTTTCCCCCGCTAAGTTACTTTTCGGTACTAAAAAGCGTTCAAGAGTCACTGGTCACTTATAATCACGTAGAGTCGAATGTACGCACGGGGCGGCGGCAGATGACCTTTCACACATGCGCCATTCGTTTACGTGAGAGATGTAAAGTTACGAAACTTCCCAAGCTTTCATAAAGTGGCAACACTAAGTTAAACCAGCATATTATCATTATATAATTTTACCGATTGTATTTATCGCAAGTAGATACCACTTCAGTGGCCTACTGAACAGATTATTATCATTATATAATTTTACCGATTAAGGTAGGTTTCCATGGAGTACTAAAGAAGTGATCAGGGAGCCTCCCTTTCCTTCCAGCGCTACCTTCTTCAATTCACTGTAAGGCCTACTTCCTTTCAATCTATCTAAAAATCCTATTCTTTTCCTTCCCCTCCCTCGTTTCCCTAGCATTCTACCCTCTAACACCATTTTCAATATCCCTTCCCCGCTAAGTACTCCCTCGATCCACACCTTGTCTCCTCCGTATCTCATCTAAAAGCCACCTCTCCTTCACACCATGTCCAGCACTTCGTCGTTCCTCCTCCTCTCCGTCCATTTCTCCTTCATCATTCTTCTCCGTACCCACATTCAAATGCCTCCAATCTTCTCTCGTCTTCTTTCTTCAGTGTACACGTTTCTGCACCGTAGAGAGCTACACTCCAGATCAAACTCTTCACTAACCTTTCCTTTAACTCTTACATAACGATCCTCTCAGAAGCTCCTTCCTGTTCATTAACGCCTCCTTTGCTAGTGCCATTCGCTTCCTGATATCCTTGCTACTGTGTCCGTTTATTTATGGTCTAAAAACGCAAAGAACTACAGAGGAAAGTTTTCTAAATCTTCGTTTTCGCGTGCTTTATTGGAAAAATTAATAGTATAACGAATATTTTATTCATTTTTAACGACTTACTGGAATAGTTCAGGATATTCTTAGCTGTTCAGAGTACTCTCAAACTTCGCCATTTGGTCGAACGTCTGGGAATAAAATACGACGCAGTAAAAGACTCGATAAAAAGGAGATATCCGCTTTCGGGATTAACTGCAAATCATTGGTTACCTACCTTAATACCTCGTAAAATAACATGATTGGATAGTGCTGGTACCCTCCAGCAAGGTCAACGAACCAAAGCATGTTAGAGGCGACACGGTTACTCATTATATTTTTTTTGTGATCCACATGAAATACAATTAAAAACTGAGATAGAACTTGTTCAGAGAAGAGCAGCCAAGTGCATGAAAAGCCGTTACAATTGTCTTGTTAGTGTTACTGAGCTCTTACTTGAACTCAAATGGGAATCTCTGTCAGACCACAGATTGAAAAATAGACTGAACCTAAGAGAGCTGTTCGGAAAGTAACCTCTTTTTTTGACGAAGAATGAAGTCCTATTGCTCAACAGATGAAAAGCGGAGGGAGTTGTGCCGTCACTGTTGCGTCACAGTAGCGCCACGCACAGCAAGTTAGTCGGCGTACAGTCTTGGTAGAGTGAAGGTCATTTTAGACCTAGTTGTTTTTTGGTAGCTTGTCAAAATGTGTGCTTCAATAAAAAATCATGCCAAGTGTGAATTCGTGCTGCAATGCATTTTTAACACAATATTCGGAAGCAGCGATTCATAGAGAACTTCGTGCTGAGTGTAGCCCAAAGATTATGAGAGAAGGAGTTGTTCTGAATATGTTCACGCATATGAAGAAATGGCTTGGATTCCAGCGATTTGAGGATGACGAAGAACTCAAAAATGTGGTAACCAGATAGCTCAAGGTATAGGCGGAAGTTTTTTTTGCAGAGGATATTTTATAGTTAGTTTATGTATGAGCCTGAATGCTCTTGAAAATTATGTTGACAAGTAAAGGAAAGTCCTAGTTTTAATATGTAAATAATAATGTTTGCAAATCTTCACAAGCATTTTATTTATAAAAAACTGAGGTTACTTTCCGATCAGCCCTAGTAATATGTAAATTTAAGAGCAGTTTACTTTCCGACGTAATGAGTCATATCTTATGAACGTCAACATACCAAGGTAAATTAGATGGTTTGAATAAAACAAGAGAGATTGATTATTGAACTATTAGATTTATAATGGTGTTTTTCCACGATCGATCAGAGACCTCAACGGCAGAATATGGACTCATAAATAGGTGTGGAAATTACCAATTGTGTTCTTCCTCATGGATACCTCTGTAGGTGGCTAGTAAGGTAATTACTTTATTTATTTAATTATTCAAAAACATCCGATAAGACCTTTAAATTGAATGTGAAACTAATAATCTTTAGCTTAAACAATTATAAAATATAAAAAATATAAAAAGAGTGTAACAAAGATCCAGGAGAAGATAGCTTTTCGAAGGTGCCTCTTGAACAATGCGCAAGGGCATTGAGTGATTCAGTTAAGTTAAATAAAATGTAAAGGTTGGTAAATAAAATGGTGTTGAAAAAAGGTATAGGTCTGTAAAAAAGTTATCTCTGGGAGAGAGAAAGACTGCATTTAGATTGGGTTAGTGGGTGGTTACAATTAAAGGCACGGGCGGAATGTGGGCTGAAAAGAATGGGATTATCGCTGAGGTTCGGTACTTGGCATTAACCGTTTACAGTCAAATATTCCAATTGGGATGCTATAAGATTATGCATACTGGGAAGAAAAGACATTATTATTATTGCTATATTATGGGTGGCACTATATTAAAGAAGAAAGTAAGTGTAAAGACTTAGGAGTTACTTTTGATGAAAAATTCACTTTCATACCGCAAGCTGAAAACTTGGTGAAAACTGTATATAGGACATTGGGCTTTATCATCAGAAGTACAATTGATTTTCAGAATATTAAAGCAATGTTTATACTATAGAATAGCCTAATAAGATCGCAAACTGAATATGGGGCTATACTGGGGGCACCGTTTATAAAGAAATACATGGACTTGATGGGACGGATACAAAAGAGATTTCTTAGAGTTATTTTCTATAGGGAGTATAAGGTATACCCAATATACAAAAATCATATATCATGTAAAAATTTGCTAAAGTTTTATGGCATCATGTCAATTAATGCAAGAAGGAAGAGTATATGACTTAAGTTTTTATATGAAATAGTAAAATATGGAAAAGACGGAGCTATTCATTAGAAATTAAACTTCTATGTTCCGCAATATAACCAAAGACACAAGCAAACCTTTCTCATTCCGTTTACGAAATCAAAATATTGTTGCAACTCTCCACTAATCAGAATATGTGGGGCTTACAATACTATATGTAAGCAGTTAGATTTATCATGGGATAAAAATGAATTTGTATCTCATATAAACATAATTAAGAATAATATGTATTTGTAGCCTGAAAAGTATGCATTGTTGAATTTTATGTAATATTTTCTTTGAAGATTATTGTAATAGTTCCATGTAACAGGTTGTTTATAACTTATTTTTACGTTTTTTTGGTATATCTTTTGTAAAGTGTTTTGTAATAAGTTTTTTGAAATGTTTTCCCTTGGGTTATTGGGAAAACGTAAAATAAAATAAATACATGTCTGCTCGGACGGTTAGGGATATTTGTTGGGAATTCTATCCTTGTAAGAGAAAGCTCCATGGCCTTACCCCTCTGGTCCAAGGGCACTCATTTCTCTCCCCTTCGCCCTCGGTTGCAAACTAAACCCTTGCGATTCCCCGTACGCACCTTCCATTACGAGGGCAGCAGCTCTAGTTTGCCTCCCCTCGACTGCTTCTCCACGGGCAGTGAGTGAGCTACCACGCTGTCGGTCGATGCGGAGAAGTGCAGCCACCGAGGAGAGGCCGACGTCGCGAGAGAACCCGCTGGGAGACGAAATCGCACGCTCAGAGAGCTAGGGTTTGAAAGTGCCGCTACTCCAACGTTTGCACCGTGTGTCCGAATACTTTTTTGCGCGCAAAAGTTTTGCACTTTCGTCTAATGGACTCAATTTATAGCAAATTTATCAACAAATTTTCCTTCTTTCAACATGTAAACCTTTACTAGAACAGCAAATGATAATAATACATGTATGATCTTAGGTTTTCCCGGCGTATCAGTTGCAGAAAAGTTTCTCGGGTTTTCCACCGGTTGATGTCGTCCATGTCTCCCGACGTTTCGCCGTTTCGCCGTTAACGGCATTCGGAAGATCCCCAGAGGATGATCAGCAAGTCGCGGATCGAAACTTCGGGAGACATGGATGACATCAACCGATGGAAAACCCGAGAAACTTTTCTGCATGATAATAATACATTTATGCTGAATCCGAAGACCTAGTGCAACGGAGTCAAAATAGTGATAGTGGCTGGAAACAAGTACAGTCCGAATACTTTTTGCACCCACTGTATCTGTTTTGAATCACCTTTTCACCCTTAAACATCAACAACCGCATCTACGCAATGTCCCATAAGCCGCCTGAGTAGGCTTGCGGGGTATGTGTTCGACCACCGACTGATAACAAATAAGGGAATGCTGTAAAGATTCAAAATTGATCTCTCATATTAAGCAGTTACTGTTGGACTTTGAAAATAGCGTGGTTCCATGGTGGCATCCTCCGTTTCACTCTGAATGGTATCTATTCGTAATTGCTCAGGAAATCTTAGCCCAGTGCGTAGTCTCCCGCGTCTCTCTATTTTGATTTTCTCTTGCAGTCATTACAACTCTAAGTAGAGGCGCTTGAATTCAAGTGTCATTTTGGATTTTTCCCGAATGACTTCCTTCCATGGTGGTCAATGTGATAAGCTTTCGGTTCAGTGCTGCAAAATTCACTTGTTTTGGTCGTTAGAAGTACTTTTACCCCTCCCCTCCTGTAGTTCAAACGTAATCCATGCAAAAGCTGTGTATCACTATCTTTTCCTTTACAGCAATTCTGTTAAAATTGCTTCGTACTTAAATGGTTTTCGAATTCAATGTTTCTAAACTGGATCCTACATACTTGCAGCAAGTTCGAGCTGCGATCTCACTGGTAAAAAGTTTCACCTCCCTCCCTTATTGTAGTGCGAGGGTATTTTAAAAAAAAATAACGTTTAACGAATCCTAGCACGTTTAGGCCTATTTCCTTACTGCATTCCCCATAATATATTTGAAGTTTTATCTTTAGTGTATAATTTTTCTATTCAGTTTCAACAATTTTAATTTTAAATACTTTCATTTGGAAATTCTAGAGACACGGAGGAGACAGAAGGTTTGGATGGAGCTGCTACCGAGAGGGAAGGGATGTTGAAAAAGTTTTAGACGGTGGAATGTTGGGTGAACGAGGGAAGGGAAGGAAAAGAATAGGATTTTTAGATAGAATGAAAGGGTCCTTTGTGAATTGAAGAGGGAATTGCATAATGGGAGGAGAGACTGCCAGAATACTTCTTAAATACTCCATGCATCGTGTTTGATGGAGGAATGATAGGTAAGAGTACAGTGGAGGATGAACACTATAAGAATTATAGGCATAGTGAGAAGATATCGATAGCTATGTTCTAACAACACGTATCTCAAAATTTGGCCGGTCTGAGTTAATGAGAATAAAATAAAATGGTAAATATCCACACAATTTTATTTACAAAATACCGACCCAGTTTCGACACGTAGTGTCATTATCAAAACCGGGTCGGTATTTTGTAAATAAAATTGTGTGGAAATTTACCATTTTCTTTTATTCTCATGATTATAAAACATTTCCACCAGATATCGCCGGACACTGTGAATTACGGTCTGAGTTAATACTGATAATACTGTTAATTAACTATAATTCTAGCAAAAAACAACTCTTTATTAGCAAATGTATACTTCCTTTTCAGTTTTATGTATTTTTGGTTTTTAATTTCAATAAAAATTATATACAATTAATAAAGTAAATATTTTTCACCCTCATGAAAAGTTGCTATTTTTGAGATACGTGTTGTTAGAACTTAGCCATCGATATAGGCCTTTCTAGGAATGGACGGAGAAAGTTCAAATTGGGAAGGAGAGGAAGGAAAATTGGAAAAAATATTCCATTTCCATTACCGGTTGAATACTAAAATAATGAAGGAAGAAAGCAAACAGTGAAATAAAGTTACTAATTACGTTTGTGAGATGTATTAACTATATTTGTAAGACATAACTCGAGATAATTTTTCAGACTTAAGAAATAAAGAAAATACGATCGGAAAAGCATATATAATGCTATTCGATAATATGTTAATGCTGTATTAATTTTCCGAGTGAGATGATGACTTTTTAAGTCCTCCCTTGCATTCAATTCGATGAACGTACACGCGTATCCAAGCCCTGAATCGTGAAAAATCTACAAATAGCGGGACTCGAATCCTTCTGCCTCTGGTCAAGGGGACGGGGTCTTTTCCCCTCCGCCACCTAGGCCTGAATATTTTTTGAGAAAGCGTCTGTAGATGGGAGAGAATTTTTTGCGTATGTTCTCAGGGCCGGCGGATAATGAATGAAAGAGGAGATGAGGGACAAGGAAGAAAGTGTGGGCAGGCTGCGGATGTAGGCGGAGGGTCTGCTGGAGCAATTAAGAACGTCTGGGACCGGGATTAGTCGTGTAATGGGATCTTAAAGCTTCTCCACAATGGAGAGTTCCTTGCTTCACTTGGAAACTGTAATTAATACCACAAAGGGAAACCATACAGCTCGGGTATGCGTGGTGTAAAAATTTGACTTTAAAAAAATAATTAAATTCACCCTCTTTGGCCTTGGATTTCTTTCGCTTTAGTTCTTGGCGGCAAACATCTAAGATGACGCATTAAACTGCGTTTAAGTGCGCTATTTTAGCCGTCAGAGCTGTGGAGAAAAGAGATTCCTGGTGCCTTTTGGTAGGAAGTTTCAATGGAACTTTTTTTGATAAAATATAAAAAATAATTATAATTAATCGCAGAGTTTTAAATTACCAAACGCGCTCATGGTCGTAAATAATTGGGAGGAGAAGTAATTATTCAGTTTGCGCCAACATCATGTTTAAATATAATTAGCAAAGCCTTTGCTTGGTTATTACCGCCGCATTTGTTAAAGCCACTCGTTATTGTAATTAAAGATTTTTCTGTGGATTTGCTACGTAAAATTACTCAAACGTACTATTCGGTGAAGCGCTTCTCCGCAATTATCAGATTTCCTCGTTGGCCTTGTGCGCCGATATTGGAAGATTTGCTTCACGTGCTCAATTTGAACTGTCCGTAAAAGAGACGGATTTAGCTTTTAGCCATTTAAACTATTCTCGGTAAAATACATCGGTGAAGCTATTTTATTTTCCGTTGTTAGTATAACAGAGAGAAATTGTGTGTTTGCCATCGCATATGAAAACATATCGCCGTAAACACCCTGGCACTATCTCGTTAATTATTTCTGCATCCAGATTCATAAATTTAGTGATAATTACAATGGATTTTAATACGAATGAGAAGGAAAAATATCGCGTTTGAATATGATAGTGATGGAAAAAGGTACCAAATGTATAAGAACATGTTCCAATTATCGCATAGAGTTATTATTAATTTATGCCATTACATACATTCACAAATTTGAATAGTTGTCACTCATGATGGCAGACTTTCGTCCGTGATTGATAAAAGTGCCACCTCTATTATACCATTAACATAGGGAAAAGGGCGTGGAGATCATTTCCAGTCTTTCCTTCGTGCTAGTTTCTAATTTTGAGGAAATATCTTCGTCTCTCGTCTTTTAATTTTTGTCGTCATGCTGTTTCACCTCACCTTACGAGAAAATTTCAAATGATTGGGGAATAATTTGACTAACTTAAGTAATTTAATAATAAATTTAATCTTATGATTTTAGTCAGAATTTATTTATTGAAATTTTCGGTGAATTGTTTTTTAAATTAATTTATACGCAGTTAAAGCTGAGCTTGTGTTAAAACCTGTTAAAATAACTGTGAAACATTCAATATTAGGGTATCTGTGATTATACTCCGTGTTACCCATTTCCACCAAATATCGCCATCCACCCTTAAATCGTACCTCTTAGGTGCTTGATGCGTTTGCATAGAATAAAAAAGTTATGTTTCTCCATCAGTTAAATGAAGTCATTTTCTATGTTTCCCATGTCCGCCTTTACTACCATTAATTTTGCCTCGATAGCCAACTCCCTTCTCCATTTCGCCTGCTTATTTATTTTCTCCTCGCGAGCCCCTCGAATTCCTCCAAAGCCTTCTGTATGTGTCCTCCTTCCGCTGACTGCTCCCCATAAAAGCCAAACCTGGCCAAAATCTGAGCATTTAACTTCCGCGCGCCACCACCTACCTGTTCCGCAACTCCCCTTGTCCGTCCCTTTTCATCCCACAGGTATATAACGTTCCCATGGAAACCTTTCACAAGCGAGACTCCCTCTCTCTTCCTTCTCTCCAAATCTCGTCTTCGCTTTTGACGTGCACATCCCCTGTGTGCCGTTGCCTAGGTTTCTCTCTGCGGAAACACCACCAACCCCCACATCCGCCACAATCTTTCGCCATACACCCCGCACCGTACGCCTCCTCCGACCAACTCGCCCTTGCACACCTATTGCCTCCCATACCTACTTCATCTCCATACTCCTGACTCCTCCCGTATCTCGACGGAGTGGACCCTTTGTTTGAACACTGCTGTAGGGTACCATTTTAGCGGACGTGCCCTTGTATCAGTTTAAAAGCGAGTTAAATTGTATTCAGAGAGCCCATGCCTACCTCTCGACAGATCGTGTTTTTACGAGTCGTAGAATCACTCATAAATTACCATGATAACTTGTAAAAAAATTCACTCACAATATACATTTAAAAAGCAGGCTACTATCTTTAAAACTTCAGGATATATAGTGAAGGACCCAGTGGCGTAGCCACGCGAGAGTCCCTCCTTAAGTCTTTGTTACTTAATTTCATATACAATAAATATTTTACTTTAATAATTACTAGATCAAAATAACTCTTCTCGAGTCCTAAAAATCATGTCTTCAGCAACAAAAAACCCAAAAATTTTTCGGACCCTTTTTGCCCTGGGATGTTTTCTATACACCTTGGCAGATCCGCGAATTCCCCGCTAAACCCCCCAATATCATAGCTACGCTACTAAAAGGCCCCTCAAGTAGTAAATAATGTCCATGCAGGAAGAGAACAGCTGGGTAAACGAAAAGTGAAGCCTGACTCACAGGATCTTTTTTCCGTCTCTCTCTCTGAGTGATAGCTCCAGCGTTAGGTTTTCATGGACCAGAAGATGTGATCGTTCGACCAATCATTTTCTGAATTACACGGTCATCCCTGTCGTCCCTTCTGACGTTTTCCGTGATCGATGCATTTAATTTTCTAAATACGCTAATAAAATTTGTTATACCCCTTAAAGATGATTTCAATATTGATCGCTCTGAAGTTATGCGCTGAAATCCTCTATATTACATATTTCACATCCAAAGCAGTGGTGTCGTAGTGCCGATACGCTCCGGAACGCCGTTCCGGCACTCGTTAACATAAGACATAACAGTAAAATAACACTTTTATCAATTTTGCTGCCTCAAAATTTCTAATATAAAAATGTATATTAGAAATTTATGATTTATGCTAAAAATATTGAAATAAAATGTGAATAATGACTTGTAATAAAAGAAAGCCCACAGAGTAGTATTTCTCTTTTAAAAAAAGTTAAGAAAAGTGCGTTCCGGCACTGTTAATTTTGCCATGACGCCACTAACCCAAAGGGTCCGTAATGTTGCGGTTATTCTCTTTCAACTAGTCGTTCAAGCCCTAAAATTTTCATTCCATTAATGAATGGGAAAGAGAAAGAAGAGATTGGGAAAGAATTCCGGGAATGAGAAAGCAGATGCTATTGCCAATGAAGCTCTGAATGACGAAGAGTATGCGATGACGCTAATTCCCTACAAGGACCTAAGAGCCTCACTCAGAAATACTGTACTGGAACAGTGGAAGGAGTCGTGGAGGACTCTGAATAATAACAAACTCCGTGGCATCAAAGGGCGTAGCAGCAGCGTGGCCCTCCTCTTCCCGGATCAATCGGATAGAGGAGGTAGTAATCGCACGGTTGAGGATAGGGCACTGCCCACTGACTCATGCGTATATCTAGCGATTTGATCGATGGATTATTCTTCCTCATTTCTTCCTCATAGGATAATCCTCTAAAATCGCTGGCACAGTAATGGATTTGCCTGGTTTCGCTATTTGGTGGGCTCTTTTGGCTTCTATGGCGTTAAGGTGTTTTTCCCCGTCCCATATCTTCCTACCCTTTCCCTACCCCAGAGGCATCCTCGGGCTCCCGTCGCGGCGGCGCCTCATTCCTTTTTCCTTCCTCTCCTCTCCCTCCCCGGGTGATCGAGCGTATAAGTCACGGACTTCGGACCTGATCCTGGTGATTGATCCCATGAGCCCTCACATATTGAATCATGCGAATCTCTTTACTGAAGATAAGGAACCTCCCCAATGCGATGGTTGTAGATGCCCGTCAAGTATTCGAGATATCCTCATAGAATGTGATAAGTACCGCAAGGCGCGGAGACTGATTAATCTAGGGGGAGACCTAAAATCCCTTCTAGGAGAGCACCCTACCAATTTGAATAAACGGTTCATCAAGGAAATAAGTATTTTTAATAAAATTTAAGTTAACTACCCCATTTTACGAAGTCAAAATGTACAGTGGCTATCGTTTTATTCTATTTCCATTGAAGTATCGGAATTCAATGATATAGTAGTGTTGCGAAATGACTTAGCCGTCTGCTCACCCTAAATCACAATACTACTCCTACGTGGCGTTACATCGGCCGTGCGTTCTAATTGGTTGAAAAACGGCGGTGGCGATGGTTTCAGGGTCGTGGTGAGTGATGGAAAAAGCCATTGGAATCCCATTCCTGGAGCCGTCAGGGAAAATAATCGCGCGCACTGATCATTTTACCGCCATCATCAGAGCGATCGCCCAAAAGGGGCAGAAATAATGATCGTGTGATTAAGGCTCGAGAGAGGTAAATGTTATCGGACATATCGGACACTTGTTTTGTATAGTTTATAAATACGTTGTAGGCAACATTTAGGTTTTTACATTGATTTTGTGCGAAATGGCAGGAATATTTCATATTTTTCATTTATAATTTGGCTAATGTTACTGTACATTGACTAACATGATATGAAAAAACAAGAAAAGAAGGTTCCGTCAGTTATAATATTGGCGTTATTGAAGTTAAAATATAATAAAATTTATTTCATTCAACTTTTATCCCTGCACTCATATAACAAACACGTTTTTTTTTTGGTCCCGCCAACAGCTGTTCGGAGTAACTCGGTTACCTTACCGATAAAAATTGAAGTTTTCAAAAGCATTTTAAATGCAAAAAAAATAATTCGCCGCCTAAATAAGGACAACGTGGTTGAGCTCAAATGAAAAAATATCGAAGGGACAGAATGTAAAATTAAAAGATTATACAGCACTGACATAATTCGGGGTAACCGAGTTATCCCGCACAGTCACAGAAGGGTTATTTGTTACATTTCCCGATCTAAGGGTCTCGCTGTACTATTAAGGGTTCTAGAACCACTTGAATGTGTTTTTATTATTAACCGCAGTGAATTTATGCATTGAAAGCCATGTATACGATACGTAGATTACATTTTTTACACCCAAAGTATGTGTAATGCTGCGGGTATTCTCTTTCTATTCGATGTTCAAGCTTTCATAATGCCCCGAGGCCCTTATCGCATAGAATGGTCTACTATTTTAAGTAGTTATATTTTTCAATTATGTTATGCTAGGTTGTCAAAGATAAAAGTCATTTCGGTTCTAAACGTATAATAGAAGTAATCATTAATTCGGCGACGTATAAGGTACGATTTTATCAAAATAATTGGTAAATATAATTCTAGTAAAAACAATAGTCATATTCATCTCATAATCTTTAAGGTGACAATTTTTATATTTCCATTTAATTATGCTTCTTACTGCTATTGCCATACCATTCCGTGACTTTTTGTTTGTTTTTATTTAAATGTACTGTAAATGATTAAAACCATTCAAATTCACGTTCAAAATAACATATTTGCATTATTATTCCCAAGTGAACATATTTTATGGTTGAACTCTATGCCTATCTGATCATTTAAAATTAGACACCAAATGCAGTCAGTAGTGCCAGGAATGATTTCGCTATCTTCGCGTGAAATGACATCAGTAGTTATCTCGCGAGAGAGACATTCTCCGGTGACATTTTTTTTTAAGGTGACATTTTTTATATCTCCATTTAATATGCTTCTTACTGCTAGTGCAGTACCATTCCGTGACGTTTTAAGTTTATTTGTATTTATTTAACTGTACTATAATTCATTAAAACCATTCAATTTCATGGCCAAAATAACATATCTGCATAATTATTCCCAAGTAAACATATTTTATGGTTGAACTCTAAGCCTATCTGATAATTTAAAATTAAAAACCAAATGCAGTAAGTGGTACCTACCAGGAATGATTTCGCTACCGTCGCGTGAAATGACATCAGTAATTATCTCGCGAGAGAGACATTCTCCGGAGACGTTATTCCTTCATCTTTCGGGGGCCCTTATTTCCTCTTGACTCGCCTCAAATGAGCTCGTCTCCGGTGTCCTTTGGCGCGTAAACAATCCATGGAACCGACGAGAGTGGAGTCAACAGCAATCTTATCGATAAACTTTTAACGATGACGGGAATAGAGCACCTCTTGGAGGAAGGTTGTGATTGGCCTCGTGAGGTGACTAAAACTTCTGGAAGGAAATGCGAAGTGCTGTCGTCGTCAAGCCAGAGAGAGGACCATTAAAAAATAAAATAAATATTTGCGATCGAAACTTTTTGTGATGCTTTGTAGTCAGTCAGGTCGTTCGAATTCGACGTTCTCGGAAAGAAAATTGCTGTTCCCACCGAGAAATTCTGCCCGACGCTCTCCTGTTGCGAAATGACTTTGAGGAAATAATGTATTTGCTGCGTGACTGAGGGAGAGGGATGAAATCTCCTGTCGTGAAAAGAATTACATCAGGTGTCGCTAGCTCACTTATTTTCCTTGCTAATTAAGTCGATGTTGATGAAAGTTGTAGCGCGTAGGAATGTGGTTCCAGTGTAAATGTAGACTTGGGGAAATAGATTCCTACTATACAGATATGGAGGGAATGGGGCTGAAGTGTGAGTTGGAAGTCATAGCTGCAGCAACAAAAGAAACCCTTCGAAGAGAAGACATATGTAAACTTTTGTCAACATATGCATGTATCTCATGTATTACAAAAATGTTCTGTGAGACGCGAGATTTTAGTTGTTAATCAGTAGATAATCGAAGAATACCTGAATGAAACTTTAATTAATGGGAATACCAATTTGTACTTCAATCCTGTAAGCTTTGAGTTTTTACTCCGGGTTTGAGTTAAAGGTAATTATAGCGGACTAATATCTTCTTAGTTAAAGACTTGTAGCAATGTAATAATCACATTACATTATTTCCTTTTAAGAGGAATGCGTCGCTGCGTGAGATCAGTAGCAGCCGTCGAAAAATAGAATAAGTTGTTCATTTGAAAATATTCCCTTTAATGTAACTGAAAATAGTAGAACGAGTGTATTTTGATAATTATTAAATGGATTCACCCATCTGCGAAGAAGCAAAAATGGGGAAGGGAGTGAGAAGAGGGTGTTCTCGGTTCCCCATAATTTTTGATGATTTCATTGAGAATGCAAGTATAAAAATTAAAATCGCGGAGGGAACTGCAGAATTGTTAATCCACGGTGAAAACTCTAGCATGAATTGAACTAAGGAATGAAGGACGTCAAGTGAAATGAATCATGGAATTACTTTCACGAGATCCCATGGGGAATCTACGTGCTGTCTTCCATCACCATTTTCTGCAAAGGAACCATCACTTTCAAATATCATCTTATTTTACGTATCTGGCTGAAGATCATACTCTCCGCATACCAACTCTCAACACACATCAGGAACACCTTTCAGCTTTGACACATATTTATTTAGGGTCAAGGTCCTGTTACTACTGCTTCTGTTTATGCTATTTTACTCTTACACGGATGGCTTTGAATTTTGTGTGAAGCATTTGGCCTCTATTATTTTAGATCATTTTCTGTACCTCGAAGTCTCTAAATTTTCCATGGAATGACTTAGACACCTCAACTTTCTCTGCGTCTGAAAATTCGCTTATAAAGTAAATGAAGATATGTACAATAAATTAGCAAAAATGTGAAAATCCTCAAAAAATGGTGAAATAAAGTACTTTACTTGGCTCACGATAGCGTTACTCACAGGCATAAAGTAATTGATTGATACTACTTATGCTTAGTATACATCTTTCATTCACCGCACGGTCTTTACATATGTCTAGATTCCAGGCTTTGGTACAAAATGACCTATAGGGTAGGCAATCTTTTGCTTGCGCACTTTATGGAGGTAAGACCTCATTTTACCATTTCACATTTATTCTTCTGTGCGAGTTAAAATATCCTCCATCCAGCGGAATAATGTCTCTGTCTTTCCCTCACGAGGGTTACATATCTTTTCCCGGAGAGGCGTATCTTTTCTCAATTTCTGGTCTTGCTTCATGCGCGGTTAACGTCCTAGATATCCTATCGGCTTGAAAGAAAAAATATTCCTATAGTTAAGCTTCAAGTTTTCACCAAGTTATGGATACTTTGGTTCAAAATTTGACTCACCTCGGTATAATATCTACAATTCGTATTATTTGAAAATTCAATAAATTAGAGCTATACATCAGTATCAATATTTCTTCGAAGTTTTGTCGATATTACAATTTTTCCTTCAGCAAACGAGGTTAAGTTTGGATTTCGCTTGACTATTTTGAGCGTTAAATTTAAGGATAATCGAGGCTTGTCATATCTGGTTTAGGCTTCAATTAATCGGAATACCTATTGGAACATCAATCCTGTAGGCTCTGGGTTTTCAACTCCGGGTACAATTTATGAGCAGTGGCTATCAAAGTAAATTCTTCTTTAAGTTTCTTGCGACCCTGCACTGTTATTTTTCTAGTCTTCTATACGATCATAGTAAGCCAAATTTGCCGTTATAAGGAGAAGGTTTCATATTAAACTACGTGGAATATTCAAACGGTTAGGAGGGAGAGAAGGAAGTTAAGAAAATAAGACAATGGTTTGGGTAGCATAAGGTATAACGAGAATAAAGCCTGGTAAAAATTCCAATTATATTTATTATGACCTCTACCAGTCGTGATATTATGTGTTTTTAAATCACTGTAGAAGCATTATTCACTCTTTTCTTTTCACGTAAGCGGAAAATTGCGGGTATTCTATCGTTTAAAAAACCACGTCAAATCATGGAATTTAATTGCATAACGTATATCTCAAATAATAGGGCACGTTTCAATATGAAGTTTGCTTTTTTCCCGCGAACGGTATAAATAGTTGAAATAGAGTGATGTATTCCGGGTAATCAGAATTAATGAACTTTAATTAAGTAGCAAATGAGAATGCTTAATGTATGGTTCTAACATGTCATTTTGTGTTACAAAAGCAATTAATCTATCACAGTAATGACGAATTTGTAAACAATAGTTTTTGCGATATGGAATGGAAATTTGCCTTTTGAAATGGATACTCTATTTGGAATAATTTCGCTATAATTACTTTGTGCAATTAGTACTACTGACGGAAACATGCATAATATAATTATTAAATTATGTTTCAATATTCTATATACGTCGGAAAAAGGATTATAGCTGGCCGTATTTCACCAGTGTTTAAAATTCATTCCAAGGTATTCTTGCGCCATATTGAGATGTTTTACATCTAATATTTGTTGCTTCTTTTTTTTAAATATTTTATCTACGCATAAAATTATTTTTCCTTCTTCGCTGCATATTATGATTAAGGAAAAGAAATTGTTGCCGTGTATCACGGGTAAGGTAGGTTTGAGGCTATACCGTTCATGCAGATGCTCGCAATTCGGTCGTGCAAGGATTACACGAGAGCGTTCATCTCGCTGAAAATGGAATTTATTATCCTCCGAGCCAAGACGCCTTGAAGGTACCGTCTCACGTAATCCACGGGTTATCCAAGGCAAGCAAGCCGCTGTTCGTGGTCTTACGCGGCCCGTAGCATGGTAACAATGGCTTGCCCAGAGGAGATTGGATTGAAAGGGGGTTCTCGCGTGTAACCGTGTCCAAAGGCTTTTGCCCCACCTTTGTGGTGAGCGGAAAGTGGAGCCGCCTCCTACACCATACTATCCTCTCTTTGAATAGAAATAGTTTAAGTACCTGGAAAAAATACCTAGGTTTAATTACGAATACATTTAAAAATTTAATTATTAAAGGTACTAAATTTAATCAGATTCACATGAAATCGTTTACGCTTTAAGTGGTGGAAATGCAGTGTTTCTATGACTAAATACAAACAAAAATATAAATTTCCACACTCTTATATATAACTTCGCTATCAACCATGGTTTCGACACTCTATATCAATTTCAAGGAAATGCTCTTTCATTTTTGTTTCAATTTCCTTGAAAATGAGATAGTGTTTCGATACCATGGTCGGTAGTGGAGTCGTACGTTAAATTGTGGAAATTACAGTTTGTTTTCTTACATTTTATCATGGATTTAGATTCTTTTGAAGGGTGCAGTTATTACGAATAAAACTTGTTTAATAACTTAAAATAGAGCATATTTCCCTTGTACAATCTCACATATTTACATTAGAGAAGACATTACCTCGTTTTGATGACTGCAATTTTCCGCTAGATATTGAGCGTGCTAAATATTCCTAGTGCGAGAAATACCGATATCTTCGTGAAAAATACATGATTGAAGGAACATCAAAAACAATAAATTCTCGGTGAATCCAAGAGTAGCCTAATGAAATTAATATTCTATAAAAAAAAATCATTGTAAGCAAACCGTACCTAATTATCTGTGATTTAGACAATTCCGAGCACGTTTTAATTTTTTTTTATTCTAAAGAGAAGGAATTTCAGAAAAAAAAACTTTTAATCACCTCAGGACTGAGTGTGTGCAAGATGACCACAGTTCTTGACGCACCTGGGAATCATATTACTTGTACCATATTTCTTTAAAGTTCCAGGGAATTAAATGCTTAATAATCTATTTATCGGTGTCACAATTCTAGCACTTGATATAGCAGTCAAAATTTTTAATTTATTTTATCTAGAAGACGCAACAGTACACTTACACGTGAAATAAATAAAATACAAAGGAAAGATGCGAAAATATTCTTTAAAACTGCTGCGAGTGTAAGGAGATGGTTTCGCAGCCTTTAAACGAATTAGGCCAGCTGCCGCTAGAGACTGGGAACTACGTAGTGCGCGTGAATTACTTCCACAATTGAAACCAGACTCCTTTCAGTGAGGTAACACATGGGGAAATCATCTTAGGAATGCGCTGCATTTTCAAGTCCGACGGTTAGGGTGAAATAAGAGAGATAATTTCCGAACGTATACATATAGACATTTTTTCCAGCGAAAAATAATGGGCAAAATTCTCTACTTCTTGATTTATTTTGTGGTATTCCATTGTAAGTTTTCCTGGATATCACACAAAAGTCAGGACAGTACTCTTATAAATGAATATCTCTACCCATCCTTTACCCCTATTCTGGCGTCCGTTTTAAAATTCATCAAGTAACTAGGTAACAACAATAAGATAAGCGAATCATAATTTGCGCCTGAAGATGATGATAATTCATTGAAACCCGGGTGGCGCTCTGATAAAAAAATAAGTGGTATAAGTAATTGTGTGTTATCCAGAAAAACTCGAAAAATAATGGGCTTTAATCAATAGTATTCATAATTTTATTAGTAGAACTAGGGTAGCTAAATCTCTCTAAACACATATCTAAATTTTCAAAAATGTATTCTCTTACTGATTAATGGCTGGGGTTCCAACACTCCCCACCACACGCCTTTTGAGGCGGCTTGCAGTGTAATGAAGGCTTAGATAATGTGGGCTACCTTAGGCTATCTCACGGCATTTTGGTCTAAACACGTTGCTTCTGTAGCTTAAAGAATCTAAACGATTTAATAAAATAGGCAAGGGAAAATAAAAAATAGTAGCTAAATTTGTTCAATTGTAAAACTATTACAAGTGATCTTTCTTTGAAACGTGATTTTTACCGGTAACTCGCCTTATCATGTACCTTATCCACATCATCCCATATGTGCCCTCTGCCGCCGTGGATGCAAAGAAACGAAAAGGGGCATATATAACATGACTCCTGTGGATAGCGGTGGAGGTGTGAAACGAGAATACGCCTGGTGGAAAATGGGCTGATGTTTTCCCGCGGAACATGGTTCCATCTCGTCGTTCCGGATTATAGCCGGGCCTTATCAAATTAAGCTCAAAATATTAACACGCCGTTTGTTGGATTCGTTCTTGTTTTTCCCACTCCAAATACCTTTCTAGTAGGGTACTCTCATGTTAACATTTTTTCATTCTGAATCCGAAGGCATGAATAGAATACTTTTTTCAATGTTTTTCGTTACGTGCTCAATGATATGGATGAATTAAATACAAAATTAAAATGGTTCAAATTGACTTTTCCCCAGAATATGCGTTACGGCAACATTCACTAATTATTTGATGATGATAACCGTAAAAAATCCTTGACTTTATGATCAAAGAGTGTAGATGGAGAAAAAAACCACAAGATTAATGCGCTTAACAGCGTGTCATTAGGGCACAGTGTGATATTCCGCTAAAGCCAGTTTTGGTGCTACATATTAAATTATTTATCTGAGCAGTTAACATTCTCCGATAGAAGTTATGGTTCGCCAACGATTTTTTTGGTATGTTGAATACTCAAACCTAATAGGTACGTGCAGAGAGTACTTTACGGATATGAAATTTTAACGGCGATCTTTGAAACAGTAAACCCACTATGAATTTCTGGTAAATTGTTTTGAAATGCATATTGGCAAAATGCACTATTCAAACCTACCTAGACCGTCAGCATACATAATGCCGGAAGTGAGGAACTGCAAGCAATCATGTTCGCTAATCAGCTCTGATATAACCTAAGTAAATCTTCTTATTGTACATACAGTTGAAACCACCTGCTACCAACATGACGTACCCAACACACGGGATTATCTATAATGTAGGAACTTTAAATTTTTGAACATTTTCCAGATAAATTGAAAGGGAGTAGGCCTTACAGTGAATTGGGCTGGATGGAAATGGAGGCTCCCAGAATACTTCTTTAGTACTCAAAAGAGACCTCCCTTAATCGGTAGAATATTATAATATGAATTTCCAGGTAAAAATGTGCAATGAATATCTAGAAACTGGTTTTATTTACTGCGGGGGAAAAAATGTAAATCCGCCATAGATATGCCAAGAGTTGCACAGCAGTCCCATTTAGCAGAGCCCATGGTGGATTAAAAACTATTCTTATTCTAAAAATGGTTGGGTTCCGGTATAGCTATAGTGGAATTGTTTGTCATGGCATTTTATTGGAAGGCCGTCAATAAGTGACTGTCTTTTCTTTTCTCATTATTCCTTACATTTACTGACTTCACAGTTTTTCTCCCCTAGCTCTTTCCCTCTTCAATTCCTCCACCAGCCAGATTCCTTCTCCTAGTATTTTCTAAAAATATCCACTCTCCGTTGGCATTCTTGATCTCTTCCATATTTACGTATCTCTCCCTCCATCTCGACATCCTCGTTTTCCGAACTCCTACGTTTAGTATTCTCCTATATACTTCATTAATTAATCATAAAGTCTTCTCATCGATCTATCTCGAAGATTTTGTAAATTTTGACATTTTTTCGGAGATAGTAAACAAAGGTTTAAACTACTTCATCGGAGATTCATCCAACATGATATATATGTGCCTGTTATTTTTGTGTGCATTCCCGTTCCCCTATGAATCCACATCTATGGAGATACCACTGATCTCTGCTGATATGTGATATTTTTTATGATATTTTTAGCATTTATTAACCTTTATTTGCTTAGTGTTTTCTATTTAATGACTAGAAAAAGGTATAACGGGAATGGCGTGGTTTATTTAAAAAAACTAAGTCATCGTCCATTTAAATAATAATTTAAGCGGTATATTACCTTTTATATGGTGATTATCTCATGATAAAGTGCCCTAAAATTGTCTGACAACGAGAAGTGTGGGTTTTTCCTGACCAATGAAGTTACTTCTACTTCGATGAAAACACCTTAGATAGATAAATTTATCTACAAACGCAAGGGATGTGTGGTTGGAAGTAAAAATACCAAGGAATTCAGAAAATTCGAAAATGAACTAAATTTTTCTGCAATCCTGAATGTACCGCGCAAGAAAAATACATAATCATCAAGCAAATGAAATGGGGAAGAAACTCAGTCGTACAGAGGGTGGATCAATTAGTATTTAAATTAGACGAGAGCACGTGAGAAAAAACTCACAAATTCCGTCGTTCGAAATAAATCGGACCGAAGGAGTCGAAAGCGGTGAAGTTTTAAATGAGCCAAATATTAGCGGACGACCCAGATTGTCTGTGGTCGAGTGTCGTGTCGTATGCCATGCGGTGGCGCCCGCGAAGCGTGAGCTGCCAACTGAATGGTCCACCAAGAGGCTCCCTTGACTTCATCCCTCCGGGTCAAACGTGTGCTCTTTACCACCCTCCTCTCGTCCGCGTGTTAAAATGGCGGTTGAGCAAATGCAATTGTGGATCAGAGCGCCTGTTCACCGTCGCACCTTGATTGGCCCTTCCACACGTACTTACCGTGGATTGAGTCGTTTCGCTTTCCCCGTTCCAACATTTCGCGTTTATAAACCGATACAACGCCCGTAACGTTCTCAAATATTTTGAAGTATATTAAGTCTATGGCGTCCTAATTACATGAAACATACAATTTGTTTTTTTTAATCGCTTTGGTTATATTATTTTATAGCTTTATCGTGTTTGTATTTTATATTGGTTTTGAATTTTTGCCATGCAAGTTAATAAAGGATAAATAAACAGGCAGTCGGGTTAGAACGACAATGTAGCGAAAAAATTTTGCGATGTCACGATGTTGCGATGTGCATTGAATTCCGTGTCGTTATTTAACTTTTATTTTAATTAAGTTACAAAAACTCTTTTAAGAACCCTTAGAAATTTTCAGGCTTTTCTCCATGCCTTTTGTTTTTCCAGCTAGTCTTTGAAGGAATCTGAAGCCTTATCCTTCAGAAGAGGCTTACTCTGTATTAAGTAGTTCGATCAAATTTGCTATATCATTTTTAAAACTGCCGATTTTCGGGAATAAAACAGAGCCACGAATGAGAGTGATTACAAGACTATGAAACAAGAGCCAACGACAAAACTGAAAACCATATCCTCTCCGTTACTTGCAAAATAAATCTACGTGTGCAAGTAAACTTAAATAACATTGTAATCGACAACCGGTGGCGGCGCCGGCTTCACTCGAAGGTGCCGGTGGTTGCGCCGGCAATGATGCCGGATCGGACTACGTGTATAGACTCCCTTTTGGTTGCATTGCATCCGACGCCAGTTTTTCCTGTGCCTGTGAAAACGGCCTTAAACCTCTCGTCTGAAATAGTTTAAATAGATTAAGTGATAGAGAATGAGTAAAAGCATTGTTTATTCTGCAGTGAACTTCATTGAAACCTTTTTTTAATGTGCCATGAATTTTATTAATTTAGTGTGTAGATATTTCAAATTATTTCATGGCCTGAAGATGACATAAAATATTGAGGCCTGCACTTTCCGTGAAATTTGTTATGAAGATCAAAACATTATTTTTATTTTTCGTGAGGGAAAATTTCTAATTTATCATGGCCGAAATCATTCTCATACTCTATTCATAGTGTAAAAGCTTCATTACAATGAAAGGGAGAACGTGAATGGTCGTGCTATTTCCCCCACTCAATCATACTGCGGTCGTCGATTTCATCTGCCCATTTCATCGTATCTATTGAATGATGATTTCTACACTCATTAGTACTAATTATGAAGCCAAATTGTAGATAAATACCGTGCTATTTAGTCGTCTACTTTTCTTGCGATTAGTTAACTCAATTTTCGACGAAAATTGTGAGTTGCAAAATGCGAAGACGACGAGAAGTTGCTTTTCGTTCAGACGAGTGTAACGTATATTTCATTGAATCGGAAACTTTAGAACACGTCAAAGTGGGTAGAGCATAGCAAGTATGGCATATTGCGTTCATGGAGTCCATTCAAATTCTTCTCCTTCCATCACCTAAGTAGAGCGTAACTCATTCAATGACATTTCTGATTCAATATTGAGGGCTTATTTCAGTTGGTATTATCAGCGAAATATGGTTTAGATTCTACATGACCGTGTACATTGACTTAAGTATCTAGGACTTAGTCTGCCCTCCTATTTATTTGATTAATTGAGTCGTTCTTTACCTTTTATACAAGTCTGTTTATTGCTTGCGGATGGGCAGGAAAAAACGTCAAAATGATCCAAGTAACGTTTTTATCCTTAGATCGAATAAAAATAGCACGCTTAATGCCGGAAGGTTCCGGATTTTGCTTCATCTATCATTCAGGTGGGCTGGATTTACACACCCGGGGTCGGAATATTATTAGCATCATGTTCGTTAACTATGCTTTCGTAATTTTGTCAATTAGATTGTATCTTCAAAATGATAGATTTCTTATATCCTCGACTCCCAATGAGGGTGCTGAATCGTACTGATACCGTAACGTTCAGTCCCTTATGCCTATTACCGCCGTGTGCTTCCCTTCAAGGTTTAAAAATTCATTTCAACCCAGCGCTATGGTATAATCATCAAAATATCTAGTTTTTAACGCATTGTACCTATGTATTATGCCATCATACCGGTGATTTACTTGTTCTGTTGAAATCGAGATTGATAAAATATTTGCTGGTGAGGAGTTTCCATGATTTTCTGCTTTTAGCACATTTTAACGCATATCCAATTTTCACTCAGATATGTATCAAATTTAAACTATTTAATTTGACTGCTTTTATCGATATAATAATTTTCTTTTATTATTTGAATACTTTATTTTAACAGCTGGCGTGAGGAGTGGAAAAGTAGTGCATAGGAATACAAATTGCCATGTGTTAGCCGTTTGCTGATGTTATTGGAGATTTTTGCTGCCGTTGATTGAGTTTTTGAGATTGTTCAGTTTTTTCCGTCATCTCTTGTTGTCATTGTTTTACTTGCAGCCGCAGAGCTTTTACTGTTTAGTTGAATAAAGATATACAATAATTTTTGACACATCAGTTTTGGATTTTGCTTATCGTCGATTGAGAACTAATAATTTAACTTCTGTAAAAAAGTTTCAAATATGCTATGTGTCACATTACCCAGCATACAATTTTTATTTATATGAGAGGCATTTAGTAACTTGGTAATATTATTGAACACTGATTAAGGTTTGCGTAAATTGAGTATAATAAATGTATATAAATAAGAGGCTCATGTTTTATATCCGTTGTACAGCATTCACTATTGGCTTGAATAAGAAGACATAACAGTTTTTGAATTAAATTTTTAGACATTGCTTATTTTCCATTGGGTAGCGATAATTTTATTTTTATAAATGTTTTCCCAATAAATTAAATTTAAGAATTAAAAATTATAAGTTAGATTTGTATTTACATAAAAGGCATTTGAATTCGATGATATAATTCAGGATTGCAAAATTGAGAGCAATAAACTTAAATAAATAGGTACATACGCACAATTGGTCCATGCTTAGGGAATATCTACATACATCAATGGTGAATTGTGGAGCGCAAACAGAGAGCCCAATATTGTTACAATAAAAATCTATTCCGTCAATCTTTTCATTTCATAAACTTATATTTGCTCCATTTGTAGTATTAGAGCCATTTCACGTGCTTATTTCTCTTGATAAAAAATTCTCTCCGATGTCCCATGATACACGCATTTATTTTAATACTTTGATTTTGCTGAATTTAAGTCTATGATTACATTACATTATGTTTGTTTGCTAGCGGAATTTTTGTGCCAGGTACCATTTCCTAGTTGAATTTATTGCGCTACAGACCAGTATGCAACGTTAATAAAACATACTCATATTGCGAGTATTTTTTTAGTACCTAACGTTTCACAAAGGGTACAAAATATTCATTGACTATTTAACCTGAAAATATGTACATTTTAAGTCTTGCTTGTAACTTCAACAATCAACTGTTTGGTTTTGCGTGGCGTAAAATATGATGGTTGCATCGTTTGAAAAAACATCAATGGACGGATGAAATATGAATGCTTATTTAGTGACTCTCTTCCCTAAAATCCACTTTCTTATAAAAACGCTTTTTCAGGCTGACATATTCCGAGTGTTTTATTACGTGATGATCTTTCTCATCTCTGCTGTTCCCTGGATTCGAAATTACTGCTTAGACGCCCATTTTCTGAGAAGTCAGTGGCATTATGGATTAATCCGCAGGGGCTTCCTGACCTTTAGCACTGCGTTCCAGGAGCAAACATTCAGTAAACCGAAGTTAGCTAAGAGCATCAGGTCAAAGTGCTTGGATTATTGAATTGTGCTTGGATTGGGCTGCTATTACTAAGCCACCTCCTGATCATAAATTTGAATCAGTATTAAATCAAGCTTAAGGAATAATAAGAAGTAATAAAGACACTTTCTGCGAATTGGAAATAAAGTTTTCTTCACATGTCAAAATTAATTTCCAACTCCATTTACCATTTCATGATCTACGAAATTATTTAAAATTGCATTCTATAGCGACCACCTTATTCAAATCTATTTCATGTTTTTACCTATCCGTTGGCGCTCAAAAATAGCTTATTTTTGAGTATTTAATAAGGCGATTAGTAGTCATTTAGGAGGTGAATAGTGTTGTCCTTTAAAGTATTCTAAAAATAAATATCGTTTGTATTACTACACCGAGCAGAAGAGGCAGAAAGATTTACATTTTTCACATTTATATCCGTCTTGGAAATGTATTTTATTGCTCATCACTCAGCTAATTTCTAAGCTTAGTAAGTTTAAAATGCTTTTAATGAGTTGATTTTACCCATTTCATGCAAACACGTTAGTTTGAAAACTCGAACGAAATATGCATTCGATTATGGATACAATAATTAGCCTGACTATGCTTTACAATTCATTTACTACAGAAATGTACTCGGGTAGCCGTAAGTAAGTCTCAGACTCCTGCTAAAAATTATGGTATATCTTGATTTACAACCAAACAAAAAGCTAAGAAGTTTATGAGGGTAGGAGGTGCGCAAAAATTTTTCAGGCGTCAACACTTTCGATTGGTTTTATTTCAGAATTTATTTATTTTTTCCTGATGATCCTGACACTTTTGGTTTAGTTTATTCACCTGAGTTTATATACATTTACATGAAAGGGACATGGGTTGTATGAAATGGGATACCAAACAAGGAGTTAAGCCTCATTTCATAATCACCTATATGAATGAAATAAAAAGTTCTGAAATAAACCACCCAAAATATTTGAATTGTGTAGTTGCGCTAAAAATTTTAAAGGTCTCAATAATTTTGGTTGGTTTTAATTCAGAATATATCTTAATACTTATCCAGATAATACCTTTAGTAGGTTAATTGAAGTCATTTAAATATACTTGCCTAGGATACGGACTGAGTTGAAAGGAGTTAGCTTTGCAATACACAGATAAAGCTAAATGTTATAGTCAAAGCTGTGAATGGCATGTATTGCTTCAAAAAAAATGTTAGTACCTCAAAAGACTCGGCTCGTTCCAATAGCCGAAAATTTAATACCAATTTTTTCCTTATATTCTGAACGTGAAAATGGGGTGTATTGGGTAAGCAAGAAGCTAATATTTTATGCACAAAATTCAGTCTTAATACCGGGTGTTTCAATAGCAAGTGTTTTAATAGCGGGATTAAAACGTTTTGTAATATTTATCACATAAAACTTGCAGCCATAAATGATAATCGAATCAATGGTCAACTAAAATAGTTTTGCCAGTTGGAAAAAATGCCCATGTGCACCCAATGCTTCCGCCCCCATCCGCTAGAAAGTGCAAGTAGCAAAGATGAATATTGAGCAGTAAACTTTTCGTGTTTTACAGTTTTACAAAGACGGAATCCGTGTATCGTAAATGATAATAAAAACCTTTTTTAAATTCCACAAATTTATTCCGCCGCAGCGTCGAAACTACTTAGGTGTACCTGAGATTAAATTGGTGGGCCATAACAATGTTTTTCTTTTTATTTACGATAAAATGTACCTACTTCCAAAAGGTTTAGCCAGAGACGATAGAGATAAACGGATTTTGTAGTTGCTGTGCAACGTGCGTTCATTGTTGAATTCCATTGTGATCCTTCAGATGATAATAACATCCGTGCCTCCACTACCAGCTCACCTTACCGAAGAAGAAAGGTTATCGAAGCAGTTGCTACAAGAATTACTCGAGAGACAATATTCAGCGATTTGGAAAAACTCGTATATCGTCTTGACGTGCGACGAATAGTGCTCACATTGAAAACTTGTAGGCTTTAAGTAAAAATGTCTGAGTGGCCGCATTTGATGTATGATATATACCAGTAGGTTTAGTTTGGTAAATATTATAAAACGTAAAAACACCGCTATTAATTTTGAAACACCCGGTATTTTAAATGAAAATTTGTGAAATCAAAGCAATAATTATTCTCGAGAATCGAACATACATTCGATGTCGATACTCGTAACATTGTAAGTTGACCTTCTTCTTCCCTCTCGAAACGGAAAGAGCAAGGTTTTGGTGTGATCCGAGTGTGTTGGTAGTGCACTCCCCGTAATTAACATTCCGGCCGGCGCGTTCAATTTTAATGAGTCACATAATGGCGGCTTGATTACCGCCCGGGTCCCGCCGAAAATCCCTCTGCGTCCACCTGCACGTAGTGAAAGAGCACACACACCGCAGCGGCAGCCAAGACGTTGAGGTCTGCTGGCCTAGATTACGACCCGCAAGCAGGATATTACCGAGAGGCAGCGTGCATTAGAGATGGAACGACGGGAGGAGAGAATCGTGTTGGAATTGGCCCGGAGGCTTACCTCGGGAGAAGTGTGTTCGTGTTGCATTGATGGGGTGTTGGTCAGGTTATAATCCTGGACGCGAGCTTGATTGAGGAGGGTCTTTGCGGAATTTTAAATTAAATGCCGATACAAGTATGGTATCGCAAAAGACTCTTGGTGCATCCTCAGAAAAAAATCATGGTGAAAGGATGCCGGCGGCTAATATAAAGACCTTCATCATCATCGCAGGTCAAAAACTATCACCGGTTTGTCAATACGACTCAAGTAAAGAATATATATTTTGAAATTCGTCGAATCCATCTATTGAAAAATATTGGAAGACCAAAAGAGTATTGGCCGGACGCATCATCATTACTGCTCAACAATCCTAAGATTGGTTTGACGCAGCTCTCCACTCAAATCTTCTATCAGCTAATTTTTTCCTACCAACCTAGTATTTCTTCTCATTTACATCCTTCTTTACCTGTTTCGTATATTTTGTTCTAGGGCTTACTTTTCCGTTCTTGCCATCTTTTTGTCCCTCGACGACTGTCTTTATTAGGCCATCATGTCTCAAGACAATATCCTATAAGGTTATTCCGTCTTCTTCTCAAGGTTTTCTGAGGCTACTCTCCTACTCTTCTTTGGACTTCCTCATTGCTAACTTGATCATTACTATTTTTATGTAACACTAAATTTTGAAGGCCTTGATTTCTCCGCGGGTGTCACTGCCCATGCCTCACTTCCAAGATGCGTACTTCAAATGTAAGTTGTTATAAACCATTTTCTCGCTTCCATGTTTTAATTTCCCGCTGTAAGTGGGTGTTTCTCTATAGATAATGTTAGAGTCCTCATAAAAAGATTTAAAAAATAATAGGAAATAAGAAATGGCAAAGGAGTGACACAAATATATCCATGAACATGATATACTTATCAAAGACAGTTTATAAAGTGTGGTGTAATAATGGTAGAACGTGATGCGTGATAAAGGTGATGTGTTTATTGTAAAATGGAATATAAAAGTTCATATGCTCGATGCAATTCATTGTTCGATCCTTTCATAGGAAAAATTGCTCATTGTGAATTGAATGTCCTGCTAAGATCAAAATGTTGCATTTTTAAATATTCGGCCCAACAGGCGTAAATTTTACACATTTTTTTCCTTTTATTACAAAATCGGGTATTGATAATAAAGATATTTCTTTCACGATGCTCGCATGGATAAATTTTTCCATGCTACACGTTTCCTGATATGTGGGGTGTGGATTCTTGAAAAGACTGTAGTTTTCATCATGTAATTTTGAATTTTCATTGTCGTTTTTCAAAAATTAAAATCAAATATATGCAGGTGAAAATTTCTCAGGCATTAGACCGTGGCGCGCCGATGTGCGTTCTCCATATCTCCTTCCATCGTTTCTAAGAGCGACTCATCCGTCTTCATCAAGGGTCTAGAAATGCAAGTACCATTTCTTTCTAAACTTATGGTCATTACCCATTCCTACTCGTGGAGTACTTCGAAAATATCATGAAGATTTTAAAACTACAATTGGATTCATTGAAGCCACCATTTTTTTGCTAGGTCAAAGCTGATATTTTTATGGCACCGTCATAATTTAATATTTTTTTAATTTTTTGGCTAATATTATGCTACTTCCTTAAATTAAATCGATTAAATATCTTTTAATGGGTTTAACGACTCAGGAACTATAAGTTCTTATTGAAATTTATGCTACGGTGACGTTATTTTACACTGTGTGAATGTGAGTTAAAACTTGAATTATTTTTTAAATCGATATTTTAAAGCATTTTTTCACAAATATTTTTCGCCTAATATTGATTTTTCAATCATAAATACTTGCAATATCTTGTATACCAAACCAAGTGCTGTGCATCACAATATCATACAGTCTTTCTCTAATTGAGAGCGGAGAGACCTGGGCGCTTTTGGCCGGAGAGTGGGGAAGTTACCTCCCGCAAATTCACTCCCCATTTAACCGGTTAAATGGAGGTGACACCTACTTCCCACGTGCATGGAGGGGAAGGACTCGTTCGTGTTGGTGGATTCACGGTCGGAGTGACGCGGCGAGAATAGTCCCGTCGGATAGAATGCTGGGACTATAGAGGAAATATATGCCAGGGCGCGCATACTGGCAGCGTAGTAGTAGTTAGTTGAAACTGACGTGTATCGCGTGACGTGGTTTATTGACAGGAGACTGGAGTTTTCTTTTCCTTGGTAACAAGTGATTCTCCTAGTTCATTACTAGTTCAATGGACGAAATTTAAGTTCATTTATTAATTTCAATTTTCAAAGCTAATTATCACATCTCAAACTTATAGAAATGAAAAAAGAAATTGCTTAATGATCACCGATTGATGAAATTTAATAATGATTAAATTTTATTAATTTTCAATTTCTCTTGCTTTTTGCAATTACCTACCTAAGTATGTACAAACACTCTCATTTCCAACATTTTGGCATGTAATTTCAAAACTGGCTCTGAACATGTACAGTAGGGTGGGCCGAAAAAAGGCTTTTTTTCCTGATCAAATTTACCCTGTGCGGGAAAGTTGCGAAATAATATAAGGATCTCGCACACAAATTTTTTTTCAAATCGGATAATATTAACCACTGCCGCCCGAGCTCTAAAGTTTAATATTTTGCGAAAAATCAGGCTGATTTCAGAATCAAACGGCTATGAAGACGAATTTTATGAAAATATGGGATAATGGATAATAGAGTATATACATGTTTATAGTTTATAAAAATTAAATTTGAAGTTTATTTGACAAAATCTATGGTTAAAGAAATGTCTATGAATTAACAACAAAATTAGCGTATAGACCACCCGCACAACACAACTCATTTTTGCCTACGTTTTTAAAATTCCATTTTGGGGGCTGATTTGCAGGGAAAATAATATTTATTTCGATTGAATTTAATGTTTTAGCAAATAAGTCATCATATGGTAGTAAATAATCCCACAAAAAGTATTAATAAGGTAAATTATTTTAAATTAACATCAATCATAATGACGAATAACGTACCTATGGAGCTATTTTCAACAAGAAATTCAGCCAAGGCTGAGCAAGAACAGAACCTGAACACCAAGCATTTCACTAATGTAAGTAGCTCTTTGCTAGTTTCGTTCCCGCATAGGGCAAATTTGACCAGGAAAAAAAAAACCTTTTTTCGGCCCACCCTAATGTACAGGCTCCAATAATCTTGTAACAATTTTTAATCAATCGCTAACTGAACTAAGACAGTTGAAATTTTTTTTATTGCTAAAAACTTGCAGATCCTTATATTTTCTACTCATCTTTAATAAGCTTCGGATCGGAGGCATCTCTTTACAAGTGTTGAATTTAATCTTACAAGTTCAAAATTTTTTATGCAATGTCTTATATTACGTTAGACGCACTTGCACATTTTCGTCCAAACTTAATTATCCTTGCCCCTAAAAATCCAGAGGATTAAATAAAATGACGAAAATGCTGGATATCCAAGAAAAAGTGTAATCATGGTAACTGAAATATGCATCCAAAAAATGTTTGCGTTGCCACAGCTCGGTAACTAAGGAGTGGCGACCCTATGTTTATGGATCATAAATGCTTAGTATTTTCTCCTCTACTGTCCCCTGAAGTATTTGCAGATTCCTTCTATAACACACTCTATATATATTCTACCACGCGAGGAAACGTTTTCCCAAAGGCAGGCGATGTTGGTGTAGTTCATAACGCCTTGCAGTGCCATAGGCCAAGTTAACAAGGTTCCTAACGCGATAGTGATATGCAAATACTGATACGGCCATTCGCTGGTATTTATTTCAACAAAGACGTTGATACCATGCGTCTCAAAAGGATTACCAACAAACGGAAAGATGGCATTTGATGATAAGAACTTCTATCGTACTATAAAGCATAATATTAAACAAATTTTGAATTGTGCGAAACATTCACAGCGTAAAAATCATTCGCTTTGACCGGGATGATTTTAAATGTCACAAACGATTTTTCGCACAATTTGGGCATAGCGGGTGACTCCTGCAAAGTTATCACCGTGGCTAGTCTCGTTATACTTCAAAATTACAAATGTTGAACTTCAATGAGTAAATTTAACTGTTATAAAGGAAATCCTCGATTAATGATGGCGAGTTAGCGCAATAAAAAAGTGGCTGAACTAAAGTAGCTGATTTAAAATTAACGAATGATAATTAGAACCCGTCCACGGAATGGTCCAGTTTTGAGCTTCTTCTACTTCTTCTCTACCACTCCCTGTAGTATTGCAAATTCCTCCCGAAACACCTTGTACAAGTTGATTATTTCTTTTCCCCATTGCAATGGGCCTCGCGTCTACAGGTTGCCCATCCCACGCCGGGTAACATTTCCGTTTGGCGTACGGCGACATGGTTTCCGCGGCGAGCCGAATCCTCTAGTAATACCGTCTCTCTCCCACGCACACCTTGCCCTTAATTGCCCCGCACTTGCGATTTCCGACCCAATATATACGCCTATCCTCGGGAAGGAACTCGGGCACATTCTCTTGGATTCTCTCCACGATCGAAACTAGTCCCAGTTGAGCCCGACCTCTCTGAGGTGATAGCGGTGAGAGCGGGGAGGGTGGAAATAAGGGGGGGGGGGTGGGCTGGGTGGAAATGCAATTGCCCTTCGCGCCAGTTTAGCTAATGTTGCGTTGCGTGTCCTCGACCTACTTACGGAGATTCCAACGCAACGGCGCGGTTCAAATAAGTACACATCGATGGCTAAGTTATAACAACACGTACCTATCTCAAATTCGGCCGGTTTGAGATAGGTATCTTAAACAAAATGTAATAACATTTTTAAAAAATAAAACAAAAGCAAAAAAAACAACTCTTTGTTTGCAAATGAATGCTTTCTTTACATTTTTATGAACTTTTGGCTTTTAATTTAAGTGTAAAAGTTAAAAAAAAAATTAATCGTTTTTTTTTGCTCTCCTTAAAATTTGCTATTTTTGAGATACAGGTTGTTAGAACTTAGCCGTCGATATGATGCGGATGTTTCTTTAAATGTCAGTATTATTTATTTAAATCAATTAATTCATTTAGTACATGTGTTATTTATTTAAATAATAGCATGGTTACTGGAGAAGAACAAATGGACGGATAGGATGAGCAACGAAGAAATGTACCGAAGTATGGGAGAAGAAAACGAACCGTGGATCACCATGCGTTAGAGGAGGGTCGTAATAATGATAATTATGGTGATAACGATAATAATATTTTGATAATAGGAACAATTTAATCTATTTTTACATGAAGAATGAGGTAAGTACAAAAAGTTTAAGAGAGATCCAAATTATTACGTTATAATTACTACAGTTATTACAATTAAACAAATGAGAGTAATAAAAGAACAATATTTTAGACACATTGACAACAATGTTTTATGGAATATGATGTTTTGTCCTGCCAGTCTTTTAAGGTATGTCAGCAGGTTCCATTTTTAAATTAAAATTTTGTAATTCTATTTATGTTCGACGAATTGTATAAAATGGGATAACGTTTGTAATGTTTTTAATAATGATTATCCAAAAGCCACTTTAAAGTAGGTAACAACATGAGAGAAGAAATACAAATTTTTGCAGAAGATCTTTCCGAAAACAAAATCATTAACAGCTTAGCGGAGGAAAAAAATAAAAATAATAGCAATATAATTTATTGTACTCAGATTATTAAATCCAAATCAGTTTGACAAAATCAGTTTTGTTTTAAACAGTTCACAGCTCATTAATCAGTTTCATACCATAGTGTGACAGCAAATTGAAATCAAACAAATGAAAATACACAACAAAAATTCGGAACATACATACATGATAATTCTGAGTTGAAACGGTCTCTTAATTTAGGCTACCTAGGAATAAGTATGTTTATTTTTCTGAATATTTGAAGCCAATACCATTACCTGGGACAAGAATGCATAATATAATGCAATTAAGTGAGAGTTTTAATGGAGGAAAAAATTGAAGAAATCGCCCGAGGAAAACCTAGAGATTAATATTCGATGGAGATATATAGAATGTCACGAGGAAGAAGATGACCAAGGGGCTCAAGGAAATTGCATGAGAAAGGGAGCAATGAATGCCTGTCGTGCAGTGATATCAGGGTTGTAGTACTGTGAATTGTATGGTATTAGGTGGAGGCCACCAGCGGATTGGATCATTCGCGCCATTAAGGAAAGGTAGGGAAGGAAGGATGGAGTGATACCCGGCGTCGGCATTAGCATGCAATTAACGAAAGATTTCAAGGGGATCACGCCTTTACGTTCCATCCGACGGACGGAATGCTATGCTTAACATGCCGTGTATATTTTTAGTTTTCGAATATACTCATCTACACTGGGATTTGAACCTGGACCCACAGGGTGAGAATCCAACGCTCTAGCTCTCAACCGCAACAACCCGATCCCCGTAAAAATTTCTTCTTTCGCAAGGGATATGGTTTAGTGTTGAGAAGCAAAGATTGAATAAGAATAAAAATTAAAATATGCTAATCATTCAGTTTATTTTTCACTTTGTACTTCTTCCACCTTGATACGTGAAGATCTTGATGATCTACTGATCCTCTACCTGTAAAACACTGGTCATAATAATAGGGCCATTTTTCCTGCTTAGTAGGAAGAAATGGAAGCTCAGCACCTACGACATGGAGGCACTGGTTGAATAGCTTTCATCAGCCGAAAACGCTTTCGCGGTAGATAACCGAAATATGGAGAATTTCCATTAATTACTCCGCGGGAATCTGAGAAGCAATATTTTGAATTCCTTCAATGTTCTAGGGTAAAACGAAATACACCAGTCCTTCGGAAAAGTTTCTTTCTTATTTATCCTTTACGTTGAAGAGGGAAGCCCATGAAGGGAGGGGAGACTGCTAAAATTCTTCTTAAATTATCCATGGAAGCCTACCTTAATCAGTGTAATACTTAAATAAAAACTATTATAAAGGACCTCAACACATTGTTAAAGAGAAAACATTTTTAGAGTCCACGAAATAAAATGCAGAAGATGCTAAAGGGAATGAATTTGTAAAGAAACGTTTTAGGCTAATCACTAGTATGAAGTGTACTCGCTAATAATTTATCTGATGTATCGGTGGACCTGATAATACGGTGGATTTACTATGTATTCCCCTAAATGGTATCTATTCTTAATTTCCCCAGCAATCTTAGCCAAGCACGTGGCCTCAGAATCTTTAGCGGCTGCCAGCCTAATTCGTGTGAAAGCTGGTTCGCCATATCCATCCGAATTCTTCCGATGTCTCCTCACTCGTTTAGATTAGCCCATTAGGTCACATTTGCGAATGCGTCCTCCGCCGCGTGACCCTTCCACTCAAATTAGATCCGAGGGACATGGTTATTGCATTACTCGGCGCTCGCACCGTTGACTGAGACGTGTCAGACTGGTAAAGGGGACCCCGTTACTGCGTGGTGCGACTTCACATACTTTTTTCTCTTTCTTCTGTATTTTCCAGTGGAGGGGAGGAGTGGTACCATGAACATAAAGAGAAAACGGGCAATTACCTGGGCGCGTTAAGAAGCGTCTGAGGCGTTATATCAATTACTCTCAGTTTTACACACTTTTTCTTAACTTGCTTCGTTTGTTTCATCGATGGAATCTTGTGATTGATTTTAAACCCATTTCGCATTGTTAATTCGGCATGAAATTCTGCAAATTTGTTTAATTTTGATGACAGTAAATTATTTAATAAACAAACATTAGAAATTTAGTTCGATTTTGTTCCATTCAATTAACTTAATTTCCTTATGGAAAAATAGTTCTTTATAGCTTTAAAGTTTCTCGCCAAAAAACTGTAAGCGATACGGCACTATTACAGTGGACTGCATTTCGTATATGCGCCGAAAGTCCCACATTCTCCAAATCACACTCACTTGAATGTCGGGCTCAAGTAGATGGGGGCAGCGTCGACTCGAGACCCATCCAACTCGACGACACATTCACAACTCAGCGTTCACGGCTATAAACCACGAAAACTATAACTTTGAACAATAAGACTCCCGTCCTCAGGGGCGCACAACAAATAACAATCCTAAGTGAGTGGCGATTACAGTATAGGACTTCCTACGGTGCGAACAGTTGGCGTCAATTATATTTTTTTTTGCAGAAATATTTTTAAATGCACTGGTTTAACTGATTATATGATTCATCACTAAAAAGTAAAAAATTTAAAATAAAAAAGAATTCAAAAAATATTAAGATATTTCCAAAAAACAGTATAAAATACACTAAAAAAGTAAAAAATAAGCTTTTCACCTCCTGGAAAATATAGCCTGGGTGCAGATTGAGTTTAGATATCAATAATGGGTTAGGTATCAATATTGTATGGCAATCATTGCCGTACAATATTGATACCACTCGACCTAACGTCTTCTGCTCTCGTTTCCATAAAATCTAATCATAACTCACGCTATATACTCCAAGTCGTGAGAAACTTATTTATTTAGTACTTTTATGCTGTTTTATTTATAAAGCGTGCTTAATAAAAAATTTTTTGGTTTATTTTTTTTACGTCTACAGTTAAAACGAAGGAAATACGTTGAGAAGGCCACAGTCCGTCTCAAAGAAGCTTGATTTATGTTGCCACTTATGGGAATCCGTTTCCAAAAATGTCCGCAGTGTAGCACATGACATAGGAGGGTTCGATGAGCAGAAGCTTCTATGTCATTGCCATGGATATGTCTGATGTGAATACGACTCATGCCTTTCCCTTAGTTTGGGAAGAAAATTCCACTCACCGGCGAAGCATGATGGATTTTGCGTCCACGTTAAATGTTATTGAAAAAAAGTTAGGTCTCTCCTCAAACCCCCACACGATCAGGGCCTAGGAATCAACCGGATCGGTTCGCCTGTGTTACCGCTACTCAGCGCAGACCGACGACCGACCGGTAAGACCAATTATCCCCTCGGAATCGACTCACTCGTGTCAGCGCAACACAGCGCAGACCAAAGGCCGACTTGTGCTCTAGTCAGTGTCTCCTCCTCACTCCGGATCGGTTCGCCTGTGCAACCGCTACTCAGCGCAGACCAACGACCGACCGGTAAGATCAATTATCCCCTCAGGATCGACTCGCTCGTGTCACCGCTACCCAGAGCAGACTCACGGCCGACCTGACCGACCCAGCCCGCAGGGCTAGCATTGTAAGTGTGCCAGAATCTTGAGTAGTAATTCCCTGAAATTATAATTATTGTTATATTAAATTAATCATAAATGACGCCAACTGCTTCCTGCTAGTTGAACCCTCCCATGTCCCGTGCGACAGCAGTGCAGTCATGGCTGCAGAGAGATTCATTCATTCTCATTATTTACGATGAAATATTTTTAATTGCATGGAATATCTTTGAAAATCATGCGTTGGATGGAATTTTATCATAAAATGTAAATATGGCGGCCGCAAATGGTTCCATTAATTTTTATATTGTTGCCATGGAGGCCTTGTTTATTTGTTTATGTTAATGTATCTAAGTGATAGACTGAGATTTTAAGGGGCACTGCTTATAAGCTCTCATAAATTGATTCGGTAAACATGGAGATCTTCTCACTTACACATCCCCACACAAATTTCGGTACAGTCGTTGATTGCCGTATTGTTTTCAGATCGCTCTAACGTCAGCGACCTATGTGGCGAAATTTTTAAAAATCCATTTAAATAATCGGTGGATGGCAAAAAACCTTGTGGCCGGAAAAAAAATCCTCCATTCTCGTATTCGTATTTTAAACGATCACATTATGATAAATATATTCTGAGCTTTCGTCCGCAGAGCGTAGCATATCCGGCTGCGTCCTAACTGAAGACGTAAAATTAGGAGTTTTTGGGATCGGGCGCTTCATAATATCCCTGTTGGCCTAAAATTTATATTTGAGGTGAGATAATATATCAAAATTATAACTTTCCAGTTCTATTACTTGTGTATGGAAATATTCCAAAAAATCTTTACTAAATGGATCGCTCTACACTCGTCGCTGCGCTGCGGGCATTTGTCGAAACCATTTAAAAACGATTCCTTGCAGGTAAACATGATTCAGATTCCTACGGGACGGACAGGGACCTCTTCTAAGTACTCCGGTTGGTAAGAACAGCATTTGAGGCAACGGTGTTTCGAATTGTGATCCCGGTTCAATCCGCGGAGGTGCGTTGCGATCATTAGTGTTGGCTCGCCGCGTCGCTGTGGAGGTTTTAGGCTCGAGGTCTAATGATTGAATCACGGTCCCTATATAACGGCCATTGGCTGAGCGATTGTCCAACGTATATAATGAAAGAGGATCCTCAAGTCCGCCTCTAAACATTTTGTCACCCATCGCGCATTTAAATTGGTTTACTAAAGTCGCCACTCTCCTCGATGACGGACAAAGTGATCCGAGTTTCACCGGTAAATAAGGTAAAATAAGGGGTTTTTATAAAAATTTATTTACATTAAGATGTGATCTATTGAATTCATAACTTTTCAAAGCTCTTTTTTGCAATTACAAAAGTTTTACTCCAAAATATTGTAGAAAAGCGGATCGGATTGCACTCATTGCAGCGCCGCGGGAATTTTTGAAAGCCATTTTAAATGCGAACGAAGTGGCAAGAGAAATTAGCCTTTTATGGGATGGAATCAGGCCTCCTATATGCAGTTTCCATGGATTGTCCTCTATGTTGAACGAGTCATTCTATCTTCAGCCATTTAGTATGCCTGAGGGGACCCGCATGGAATCGTGGGGCTGGTGCAATAAAAAGCCATTAGTAATCATGTCGCGGCTTCACTTAGCATGAACGCAGTTTTTTGCGTTTAAACCGTAGGCGGATCTGGGCTTGATTGTGGGTGAGTTTTCTAGGCTCATCGTTGAAGGGAGATGAGTAAACGTACATTACCGGCCAAATGTTTTTAATGAAGTGCTTCTACACCAACCTACACGATGGTCAGCGCACTGTTAGTTGCAGGATGATTTTAAGTCAATGGTATACTATGATTAAAGAGATTTACCATTTGTATCCCAGGTTAGTATAACTTTTGTAGTAGTTAGAAGAGATTATATCCAATATATTTCAACAAATTTATTGAATAAGTAAAATTTTCCAGCATATCATTAGCTGGGTGATCAAAAGTGAGATATGTGCAGGGAGCTTTTGTAGTAGTAAGAAGAGGTTATGTCTAATACATTTCAACAAATTTACTGAATAAGTAAATTTTTCCAGCACATCATTAGCTGAATGATGAAAAGTGAGATTCCAATGGGATCCCAACGTTTATTAAACACCGCACAGGGTTTAACACATAGTGTCATTATCTCAAGTACCTTGGTACGCTCAAAATATCTGAGCATTTAGAGAAAAGAAACTCATAAGTATTTCTGTCATATTGGTAACGTATAGGTAAAGTATATTTTACCGAAATAAAAAGTATTTATTTAGCCGAAGTACTTTCTTGTTTCATGTTGGGAATTAGGGAAAGGATATTTTTTCCAAAACAATCCAAAGATATTTTTTCTCAATCCAATGGGATCCCAAAACGTGTCACTTTCCATCCTTCATTTTATCAAAATATCATCATTTTTATGGCTCAAAGGGAAAGCGCAAGATATGCTTAATATTGGACACGCAAGAAGAAATCTAAAAAACGTTTAAATACCATCTAGTATTTAAACTTTTAAATACCATTAAGTATTTTAGTATCTAGATATTTAAATACTAGATACTAAAATACTTAATGGTATTTAAAAGTTTAAATACTAGATGGTATTTAAACGTTTTTTAGATTTCTTCTTGCGTGTCCAATATTAAGCATATCTTGCGCTTTCCCTTTGAGCCATAAAAATGATGATATTTTGATAAAATGAAGGATGGAAAGTGACACGTTTTGGGATCCCATTGGATTGAGAAAAAATATCTTTGGATTGTTTTGGAAAAAATATCCTTTCCCTAATTCCCAACATGAAACAAGAAAGTACTTCGGCTAAATAAATACTTTTTATTTCGGTAAAATATACTTTACCTATACGTTACCAATATGACAGAAATACTTATGAGTTTCTTTTCTCTAAATGCTCAGATATTTTGAGCGTACCAAGGTACTTGAGATAATGACACTATGTGTTAAACCCTGTTCGGTGTTTAATAAACGTTTAGTGTGGAATTGCACCAACTTTCTCACTTCAATATAGTATCACTCAAGTTGAATGTATCCAAAAGAAGAAAGGAAAGTTCGCTTCTCCTTTATTACCCACTGGTGTCCACTGAGCGAGTGTTTGGTCACCCTCAGCCATCCAACAGACGGGTACCCGCATTTGATTTATTTCACGTTTAACAACCAATAGCCCTTACGAGCATTAGCAATCCAAGCGTACAGAGAACTCAGGCGAAAAAAAGAAACGTTTCGTGAACGCCTGTTGACGCAACTGGCAGGAACCTTCAAATAGATATAAGCAAGAAAAATTCATGTTGACCGGGATTAGAATCGAAATCCGTTTTCTTTTGGGTTAACTGATTCGGAGACCACTACACAACCTAAGTTCCTAAAAGGATGAATAATTCTCACTAGAGTAGTAGTGTATAGCCCTTTTTGTTGCGGCTTATGACTCGGCCATACCTTATGCCTTTATGCTTAATATTTAAAGGTTCAGGGTGTTCCATTTCAACATCTGATTCCATCTCAAATATAAGAATTTGTTTTTTATAAAAATTGGAAATTGTAATTGAAAGCTCCCGGAGGAGGATTTGAATGAGGATTTTAACGAACATCTATTTTTTCCATTTACCATGATAATACTGAAGTTGGTGTTTCAACTTAGGCCTCAGATTTTGGTTACTGCGCAGGCTCACGAGGGATGGAAGAAATGAACGCGTGATTTAGGCTTAAGGCTGTATACTAAAGTATGCTTATACCATTGATCAAGCTTCTAAACGCATTTATTTTAAGTGAGATATGGAGACACGAGTGGGGTTTTCCCTTTTATTAATTTTATTTTATCCGGTACCTCCCATGACATCGATATATACAAGCTTATTTACGCTCTGTGTTAGGTTAACAACCTTCTCATCCGTCTGACTATATCACTGTTCGTATCGTCACTTTTGGAGGAAGTAACTGGCAGGACCGAGGGAGGAAGGCGTAATATTAGATGCCTGCTCATATGTGTGAGCTAGTCTATGTCGAGCGAGCAACAGTTGGGCGAGCGAGCGAGAGGAGTAACAGCGATATCTGGCGGTAGGGGCGGGAAGGAGGAGGTATATGGTGGCGATAAAAAGCGTCGGCAGGAGAAGGAAGGATTTGGAGCGGGGGAGGGGGAGGAAGGGAGTTTATGTGGCGTTGGGAGGTGGGGCAGGAGGGGTCGTGGAGAAGAGAAGCCCCCCTCCCTCCCTCTAACACCCCTTTGTTTCCCCCGTGCCGCCATCTCACCAATAATGTTTTCGACCCGCACAGTCGTCTGCCCCGGTGTGGAAACGAGGCGTGAACACGCATACGAACGGCGAATCCTTCCATTTACGTGCACACTGCTTTGGTGGGAAGAAATCCCGAAAGGAACAACGTGGTGCCGTTTTTTCCTCGTCTATTAGGCTTCCTGCCACGTGGTATTGAGAATTACCATAGTAATCATGTGCTCAGTGCCTCACCCCAGCAATAGGAAAGCGTGTTTAAACTTTTCGGGTACCTGTTGAGTAGGGCGGATCGCAAAAATCGATTTTTTTCAAATCCATCTGGCCCAATGAAAAAAAGTTGTGGGACCGATCAAAAATAAGGCCTGAAAAATTTGAGACCTGTACGTGAACCCCTGACCCTCGCTCAAATGCAATTTAGGGGGGGAGGGTCAAAATTCGAAAAATATAATATTTAATGGTCATTTCCTATAGATTTTGCCGAGTTACTGCCCTTTAGGGCAAAAATTTCGTGCATTTTGACGTATCTGCCACCGTTTAGCCACAAAATGCCTAATATGAGTCCGCGTCCGCGAAGAAAATATTCCAACGCCCACGCAGCGTCGCGGATACCAGAGCCGCAGGCCGATCCCTTCCCCTCCACGCTCGCTTCTCCCCCTCCCACGCCTCTAATACAGCAAAATTCATCCCGCGCATGCTGCTAGGAGGTCGTTTATCTTTGATAATATAAATCAGAAGATGGTAGAAGGTAAAAAACCATGCGTAGTGAGACGACTTGTCCCTTATTTGGTGCCTCGTCGGCGTTAAACAAATCGATGTTACCAACTTTTAGAGAAGTGATGAAATATTTTTAGACCTGCGCACGCAGGAAAGGAGACTACGGTCTATGAATACGCCTCTCGAGTGGCTATGAAGGTTTGGGAACTTAGGTTATGCACTTCTATTCCGGTATTGTCCGACAGCTGTGACTAAATGGATGAATAGGGGTGAAGGCCGCCGGCGTCCCGTCCCCGCTCGCCTCTCCCGCGCCCCAAATGCACCAAAATTTTCACTAAGTGCGTCTTTCTTCGTTAGTCTTACTAATATTTGTTGTATCAGCATCGTCCAGTGAGGAACAATCACGAAGGAATTACTCAATTACCTGCTTTCCAGTCTGTATTTCGTATGTTAGTGTCATTCCTCGTCTTTTGCTGCTGTCAACAAAGTTTTGGTAAATTCTTTCGCGAATCTCTCGTCCGTATGTATAATAAAAGGAATATTGATATTCAAATTAGAACTTTCATCCATAGATTTTTAAATTCCACAGCGCTAAGCTCAGATATAGCCGAAGGAACCGGAGTCTCCCTCCAATATATCATCAGCGGGTAGTCCTTTATGTCGATATTAAAATCCAGCAATTAAAAAAATCTCGGATTGGTCGCCAAACGCATCCTTGCAGAAACGCAAATTGGGTCCCTAGATTACCCTCCCAACGTTTATTTCGCAAATCCAAGTCAGCATAGTGCAATTAGCAAATAGACCACTGTAAGGGATGAAATACGATTTGATGCTTTCCCAGAGAATGATGTGGGTAAACTCTTTTCGGGGTTCAACAAAATTTATCCCTTAGGATGAGCCCCCAGTCAGAGCTTGAAATGTTGGCCATTATGGAAAAATGAACCCGGTGGGAATCCCTAGAAGAGTCTACCCACACTACAACGGATGTTGGAATTATGCTTATAGCAAAGGGATGATGCCTCCTTTTTGGGCGGTATTTGCTTGGTACCATCATAATCAAATCCTTTTTAATTCTGTGTATCTAATTTTCACTCGGAAAGGAATCGATAATCGCAGATTTTATAACTTTTGCTAATCCTCCGACGGGGGAGGCAAACCTCCAAAAGTGGGACCCTGTTTCTTCAACTAACACCACACATTCCCCTCTAAACTTGTATTGGTAAGTCCTCTTCCCTTTTTTCATCAGACAAGAGTATATTCTTTCATTCCAATAAAATAAGGCCCTTTGATGACACCTCTCTTTTCTTATTCACAGTAATTAGCATCTTTTTCTGTCTACGTAAGTAATTCTGGTACATTAGCTTTGATGTATCTTACGAAGTTATGACTTCTGCGTCAGCTAAAGTTGCGGGCAAAGTTGGAATTGCTGTTGCTTGGTTCTTGCATATACCTCTATCACAGTTGGCAGACGCGTTTTCCCCGAAGAAGTTCCAATTTGAGGTTATAGTCCTTAATGTTTATTTCATGAGGAAAGTAGAGATACATATCGGCTGATTTCTCGCCAGTTTAATTTTCTTCGGATGAATTGATGAAGAAAATTTTTGATACTATTTTCCCGTACAAGAACTGACGATGATGACTCAACGCTCTTCTATGATTCCCTTTTTTCCTCAGTTGTCGAGTTTATTTAGGGTTCAATCCAGCAGCCATCATCTTTCATTTCGTCAGATTGTCTCTCAAAATACTTCTTCATTGTGGGAACCTTATGCTCCTCCATGCCCTTACACGCAAAAATATCGCATAATTTAAAATGTTCCTTTAAAATTGTTTGAGTTTAAAATTGTCACATTCATAATGGAAAAGAAGCACGTCACCATAGTTCGCACACCTTCATAGCCACTCGAGAGGCGTATTCATAGACCGTAGTCTCCTTTCCTGCGTGCGCAGGTCTAAAAATATTTCATCACTTCTCTAAAAGTTGGTAACATCGATTTGTTTAACGCCGACGAGGCGCCAAATAAGGGACAAGTCGTCTCACTACGGATGGTTTTTTACCTTCTACCATCTTCTGATTTATATTATCAAAGATAAACGACCTCCTAGCAGCATGCGCGGGATGAATTTTGCTGTATTAGAGGCGTGGGAGGGGGAGAAGCGAGCGTGGAGGGGAAGGGATCGGCCTGCGGCTCTGGTATCCGCGACGCTGCGTGGGCGTTGGAATATTTTCTTCGCGGACGCGGACTCATATTAGGCATTTTGTGGCTAAACGGTGGCAGATACGTCAAAATGCACGAAATTTTTGCCCTAAAGGGCAGTAACTCGGCAAAATCTATAGGAAATGACCATTAAATATTATATTTTTCGAATTTTGACCCTCCCCCCCTAAATTGCATTTGAGCGAGGGTCAGGGGTTCACGTACAGGTCTCAAATTTTTCAGGCCTTATTTTTGATCGGTCCCACAACTTTTTTTCATTGGGCCAGATGGATTTGAAAAAAATCGATTTTTGCGATCCGCCCTACTGTTGAGGTCCCTGTGGAACACATATAACGTCCATCTCCTTTGCCTGCCGCGTGAGAGTGACGTATAACAGTGGTTCCATTCCCAGTTCAACAATGGGACAATAGCAAGTGTGTGCCAAAGTTTGGGTCCCGTTGGGGCCCTTGTGGATCGCCGCCGGCTCTTGCCTCTGATATGTCAGACCTACGCTGTATTTCCTTGTGTTTCATTCAACTAATAACAAAGTCAGTGAATATCACTTGTCTATAAGACGATGAAAATATTGAAGAGAATACGCTTTCAGTTGGCTACCTGATGAGGTCCACGTAAGATGTTTCTCTGTTCGTCCAAACTAAGACTTTAATTCCTTATTATTCCGCTTATCATTCATGTTCAAGGACAAATGGCTATTGAAGTTGATGGTTATCTCTTGCTTTGTGCCAAGCTGCAAGGTAGAGGAGGGAATGTGCATACGTTAGATTTTCATCTGGGGCCTAAGTGATACTTTTTATTTTTCAATATACAAACATCTCTCTTCGTGCATCGGCAACCAGAACGTATTTGTGAAGTTGAAGAACGCATGCGCGGTACCTGTCTGGAGGCAGGGCATTGTCGTGTGGGAGAGTCTATACTGCAGCCTTTGCGGCACTACTTCAGTTAATTTGTCTACAAATCAAAACTATTGTTTTCTACATAAAGTTGTCTCCTGACTCGATTTAGTACGCATGAATTAGTGGTTTTGCTGTTTTACTGAATCGTTGAGGTGGAGGAAAATATGCAATTTGAAGATTCTGGTGATAATCTTGTAGAATATTTTCAATTTATCAGTCTACAGATCCTTATCTAACCTACCTGTTCCCGATTTGTAACAAAAAGTTAAACCAATTCTCCTCTCTGTTTTTAAGAACCACGCTAACCTCTGGCACCTAAGCTATGAACTAACTAACTGTATTCTCTGCCTTTTCTGTTGGCGATTTACATAAATCAAACCTTGAATTCCTGTTTGCCTTTCCATACTTCACATCCAATATCTAAACTTCGGAGATAATTTAAAATAGCAACTGTGGCAACAAAAAAAAACTTTGCTGGTTTCACAATCATAGTATATCATATACTTTGCCTTTGCGGCTGAAAGTTGCTCGTGTACATTCATGTTGGTCTCCGTCTGGAGCAAGTCCTCTGTTGTGAAGGTGTCATCAAGTGCTGGGATACCCATCTAAAATGGATGGTACCAATATTCGTTGACGTGCGCTGAAGTTATCGTGTGATAGGGAAGTGTGCTGTATGTTGAGTGAAGATCGAGGAAGTTTCATGACCGAGCAGTGACACGTTCGGCATTCGTTTACCTCGCGCTTCGCGCAGTTCAACACCTGAAGCTCTCATTCCCTTAATGTTTTTTTTCTCGTTCGTGTTTACCCAGAGTCGCGCGTTCGTCCGAGAGTTAAAAAGAGTTACGACGGCCTGAACCGTCACCTGTTCCACCTGCAAACACCTCACGTAACGGAGGCGTTACCCCCGCCGTGCCGTCTGCCGCCGGTTCAAGCCCTTCGCTGCCAGGTCATGAGGAGACAGAAGCCATTGGGAAGAGTGGTTTGAGAAAAATAAATAGCGAGAGAGGCCTAGGCGTCCGAAGATCTAAGAAGTATCCGGTGAGTGTGATCGATTTTCTCCCTTCTTTTCCTCTTTATTTTTTTCCACGGTGGATTTGATGGGTTTTTTGGTCCCGTATCGAACCTCATCCATGTCATCGTGGAGCATTCTTTGTTTACCTCATCGCGCCGAGCGCGAAAGACCAGTGTTTGCCGAGTGTCGCTCGAAGTCTGCCACGCGACATTTGTATTAGTTTTTTTTTATTTTCCTGCTATTGAGCATAATACCAGTAAACTAGCTATTCGATTAGCTTATTCGATAGCTTGAATTTAAGACATATTATGAGGATTTTAGCCATTGATTGCTAAAATATTAAAGTAATTCTTAAAAAAAGAGAGCAAGAAGTGTTGAGTCCTTTTATGGTGCCTACGAATATTTTCTTATTGAAATATTTTGGGTCTTCAAATCCTCTGCATTTTCATCTGCGTATGTACTGCATTTATTCAATCCTATCATTTCCATCACTTTAACTTTTCTCCATGAATAGATAAGCGTGTATGCAAATGCTCCATACATAAAAAAATCAAAGCAACATCTCTAACAGTCTCAAAAATATGCATAAAAACAATTCATCCCAAATTCTCGCCAGGTGGACTTAGATCTTTTAATATGATTTAAACTCACTTACTTGAAAGATCCTAAAATTAGCGAAAAAAAAGGTGACACATGTCTAGAATTTCATGCGAATAATATATATCAACCCTTGTCTTTACAAATTTAATAAAGTTTTCTAAATTTCACTGCGAGTGAAATTCAACCCCACCATTCAAAGCTTCTTACGATCATGACAGAAGGACAATTCAAAAATTTAAATGAAGATCAGAAAATTGCATAGCCGAAGTACTAAATTCTGTTTTACGTATTATCCTGCCGTAAGTTACGTGAACGAGTATGGAGTTTCCTAGATTCTTTCTTCGAGTTTCTCGCGCACGAACATAAACATCGTCTGTTCCTGAATCACGTTCCGTGGTGTTTTGCCTTTCATTTTGCGGGCATAAATGACAGTTTATGACATCGTCCATCTTGCGTGGTGTCAGTTTAATTTTGGTTCCAAAAATGTACATAAATTTAAAAAATGTAATAATAGGGTCTTTCATTAAGGTGGTTAGTTGACTGGTTTATTAATCTCTTCATCATCATCATCATCATTAGTCAACAATCCTAAGATTGGTTTTACGCAGCTCTCCATTCCTCTCTTCTATCCGCTAGCCTTTTCATAGCTATGAATTTTTCTCTTTTACATCCTCTAAAACCTGTCCAATGTAACGAAATGGTCCCGTCTTCTGCTTAAGGTTTTTAGGAGGCTTCTCTTCCTAGCACTTTCTCGTTACTAACACGGTCGACCCATTTTATCTCCATCATTTTTCGATAGGACCGCAGTTTGAATGCTTCCACTGGTCACTGATTTGCTGCTATCAGCGTCCAAGCCTCGCTTCCATAGAGAAACATTCTCCATGTGATTTCTGATGCATTGCATGGTTGCTCCATCTCATTAATTGTTTCCTTACTAATATGCTTATATTCTCAGCTGTAAGAAGATTCTTCTTTTTGTAGAAAGCCCTCTTCGCCTGCGCTTATTGACTATTTCTTGACTATGACTTCCCAGGTAAGAAGACTCTTTCACCTCTTCAAGCTTATGCTTTCCTAGCTTAATTTTTGTCCTAGCCTCCTCTCTTTTGCTGCACGCTAACTTTTGGTCTTCTTTCAGTTGATTTACTGCTGATACCTGGTCATAGTCCTTACCATATTTGTTAAAGTCTTCTTCAAACAATTAACCCATTACCGGCCGAGAAAAGAAATACAGTAGATTCCGGTTAATGGGTCCACCGGTTACTTGGGGCAGCCGCTTAATTGGGGCAAATCTTGAAGAACCGAATCCAATTGAAGAATATCCCAGAGTTTTCTCCGCTTAATTGGGACAGCATGCCGCTTTATTGGGCCATGAGTCGGCGACATTGACTCTATGCTCGCGACGAGATTAAAATTTTTTCGTATCACAATACTGTTTTTTATATTTTCCTTCTTTAATTTAGTCGTATTTTTCTCAAGTGTACCTATTCTTGCCTTAATCTTAAAACTCTTGTTCTTATATCATCCGTGTGAGGAATCGGATTCCGTTCCCCGACCATGAAACCTCATTCAACGTAGTGATGTGTTCAAGAGGAGAGGACTCCTGTGGCAGGCTATAGGTAATAGAATGAGACCGGGATAGTTAGAAAGAACTAATGACACCCGTGGTGAGGGTGTAAGAGCGAGTACGGGCCAATTTCTAGGAATTACTGGCTGTTTTTGAATATAGGAGACGGTACGAGGCGAACAATTTCGCTTACAAAGAGCTTTTTGTTTGCAGCATCTTGAACAAAATTCAACTTACTCATGAAATCTATCCTTTTAATTCCTTTTCCTCTATACAACTGAGTAGTCACTATTGGAAAATTACGTTTCTTCGTTCCTTTCTCTTTTTCCCATCACTCTCCCAGTAGTCTATGCATCCACAAAAGACACTTTTCTCTTCACTTGTACCTAGTCATCTGTGAACTAACAGTCTAAAACCAGTTTAAATGGTGCGCATATTTGGTGGGATTTATCTCGTGCTCTACGATCTAAGTGAACCTAGGATAAGTGATATTTTTTTAGTTCTAAGATTCAGTGACGCTCCATTTCTTGAACAATATGCCACGTTAAGACCTTTTACTCGCTGAAATTTGCAATAGGTACGCGACAGAAATAAAGATTATCCTCAATCCAGTCATCTCCGTTTGGCTGAGATTACCGGGAGGCCAAAATTGACGATAGCTCAGTTATTGAAGCAACAGGATAAACTAAGAGAGGAATGGAGTCAAAAAGGAAAGCAAGCATCGTCTATGAAACGCAAGCGTCAACGTAAGGATCCAGATGTTGAGGACGCTTTTGATCAATGGTATTCCATTGTAAGCGATCGAGGGATTTGTGTAAGCGGTCCAATATTAAATAAGAAGTCGGAGGAACTAGCTTTGAAACTTGGTCATGACCATTTTAAGGCAACAGATGGTTGGCATCTCGATGGAAGACCAGAAACGAAATAAAATTCAAGAGAGCTAACGGAGAAAAAAGTGCTAATGTCGTGAGTGCAGAGGAGTGGAAATTGAACAAACTGCCCAAGTTACTCCTGAATTTTTGCGCTGATGGCATTTACAATGCCAATGAAACGGGGCTGTAATACCGAGCAACACCAAATGGCTCTTCTTATTACAGTCATGTAGGACCAAAGGGCTTCAAAAAATCGATGAATCGCGTCACTGTTTAGTATTGTTAAAATGTTTCGGGAACTGACAAAAAACTCTTCTGGCAATTCTGGAAAGTGCTAAGCCTCAATGCTTTAAAGGGTTAAGAATAAGCAGTTTACCATCAGAGTGCCAAGCCAATAGCAAGGTAGCGATGACAGTGAGTCTCTTTACGCAATGATTGACCAGTGGGGATATAGAATTAGCATGGAAATCAAGAAAGGTTCTTCTTGTACTTGAAAACTGTACGGCACATGCTAATTACCAAAATGTGTGTTAAAAAATTATCAGTTGGAATTTCTGCTTGGAAACATAACGTCCTTAGAGCAACCAATGGATATGGGGATCATAAAAAATTTGAGAACACTTTACCGTGGGAAATAAGTAGATGATATTCTAGAATCTATAGAATATAACTTTCTGATATCATCATCCACCGCCAATGCGCTAAGCTCAAAGGTGAACATTCAGCAAGCAATATTGTTTCTGGCTAAAAGATGGCCCGATGTCAAATGTCAAAAAATTCAACATTGTTTTTTCATTGCGATTTCTAAAGTTTCAGTGCAGTGTACAACATTACAGCAGAATCTGAAAATGTATTCAACTCAAAACTGTGCCACATAACAAGCCATGAAGAGCTCGATTATATTCACTGCAATTTGGACCAATGAAAACTGTGAACTTGATATTGCTGAAACCATATTACACAGGCAACATTGAAGCTGAAGGTGAGGATGGTGATGGAGATGAAATCGCACCTGAACGTAGCTAAGTGATAACTCTGGATGCAAGAAGGTTCATTGAGGGTTTGCGACTCTTCTTCATGTGAAAGGCAATGAAGATAGCCCAAGGTCGTCATTGGATTTCTGTGCCGACTTGGGTCGTACGACGAGGATGACGAGAATGCTGCAGAGAACATTAGAAAAATTCCTTGAGCGAGGAGATACGATTTGAAATGAAAGTACTTGCATGTTTAGGAATTTATGGAATCACATATTATTAACTAATTAACCGTGACTTTGTCTTAAATAGAAGTTAATAAATGACTTTCATCCAGCATCGCCTGAGACTGTGAAAAATATTTTCAACTAAGATTACTATCATCCTTAAAAATGTTAATAAATTAACTAATCTCGCTGATTTATTAAACAAATTAATAGTTTAATAAACATTGTTTGCATTATAACCATTCTTTAGTCTTCTTTCTATCATTTCAAAGTTTGTTTATGAACATGTATGGGATAGTTCGCTTAATTGGGGCAGCCGCTTAATTGGGGCAAAGTGTGCCTGTCCCGATGTGTCCCAATTAACCGGAATCTACTGTACTAGAAAATATATAATTTTTTCCCTTCATTTTTCTTAATAACATGCCAAATAAGGTAAACTGAAAATATAGGCCTTCAAAAAATTTGCTTATGGTAAAAAAATAATGTTAATTTTTCGCAACTTTGGCAGAATTCGGTATCTATAGACAGGTATGTAACCCGCATTACCCGCATTGCTGTCTCGTAGGAATATGCCGTTTTTACTGCCAAATATTATCCTCCGCCTATTTATACCACGTATTTGACAGATATAGTCATATACGATAATTATAATTCTTAAATATTATGTTTCCAGTGAGATTTAGTACTTCTGAGATTTGTTTTCTCTCGCGTAATCAAAAAATTGTATCAAACCGTGAGCTATCACCGTATTTTATGCTTACACCTCTTCATGTAGTAATAAAAAAAACTTTAAAAGCACGGAAATAATAGATATTTGACTAGATTGAATGAAGGTGATTACATTCTCAATACCATCTGTACAGCATTATTATCTTTTCAAACGTATGAACGAAATGTAACAGTGTAAAATGAATTAGTGTCAAAGTTGTGGAGTAGGTTATAGTGCATCATGTTAAATGGAGTCTCAGAAATTTTATTCTCATGGTTTCAAATTTGTAAGTACTTACCTGCATTTTAACTGGGAATTTCTTGAAAGTGCAAGCTCAAAAATATTTTTTTTGTTTACAACTAATTTATGGACCCACGTTATTTTCCTCCTCCGTTTGCTTAGCCTCATCGTTGATCGCCTTGACCTCGTTTTCGATTTTTTCCACTTATTTCACTTGCATTTCTTATGACTTAATGTATAATAAAGGTGCCTTATGCGCGATACGGTCTTTTAAATAATGATTTAAATAGGCAATTCATGCCTGCACATTCCTACTCTAGCTCTTACAAGAAATGCGCTTTTTATGTGCTGCAGATAAATTATCATCAGTACGTGTTGAGGTAATTCACCCTAAAACATCTTTGTATCAGATGTACTTAATTACATGCTACGTTATTTAGTGGTGCCATTTGTTTCGAATAAGAATGAATTAGGGTCAATTAGCGGCGGAAAGAGTGACATCATTCGAATCACCAATAATTTTATTTCTTGGAATGATATCATTACTCCTTTCCATTTATTCCTTTTAAACGATGTAAAATAATGATTCGATTTGTAGAAGTCACGGCTCAAAACTTTTTGCGCTGGATTAAATTGGTTGATATGAAACCGTCATTTAAATGATACTGCGATCATACTTACTTAATTCCGGCTGTTATTCTGCTTAATTATGGAAGGGTTGATTTTGTGCCAAAAATTTATTGAACGATCGATCAAAGAGGGATTCGTGATTGATTTTATGAATTTTGAAAATCTCATTCTATTATTTACGGAGCAATATTTTGGTTTATTTGGTTTCCTAATCCTTGTACACTTCACTTTCCACCATCGAAGTCTTCGCTCTCGCATTTAAACTTTTTCTGACACAGAATGATCTAGGCTTTGTCATGCTTCGTTGAATATGAAAACACATTAAAGTCCATTTCTTTTTGAGATATATTATGGAAATTGACTGCTAGTCTTCCTCGTAAATAGCAAAACTATTGATAAAGAATCCCATCCCATCACTCCAAACGTATTATGCGTAAAGTATTAAATAAATATGATATAATAGCCAAGGAAAAATTTAATTAGTGAAGTTACACATGTGAAAAATAAAGTTTCAATGTGGTGAAATGCTTGTTCTTGGAAGTCACATAATGATATCCCTTGTTGGTACTTTTAATCGATAATTTTATCACATTTATGCTACTTAGTGATGCTATTTGTTTGGATGGAGAAAATATAAGGTTCAATTATAAATGGAAAAAGTGACATATTAAAATTGAATTTCCGATTATGTAATTCATTGCTAACATTATTATAAATTCTTTTTAACCGCATTAATAACTATATTTACATTTAGACTGACGATATTTTTAGCTGGTGAATTTTATTGCCCTATACTTGCACCAGCATAATTAAAATGATATTTTCCCAAGAGACATTTTACGGCTTATAAGAGTGTTACTTTTTCATAACTTTGTCAATGAAAATCTCTTTTGTTTGCGATGAATCGTTGCTGGCGTGACTCTGTGGGAGTTCGCTGACCGTTATAAAACCACGTTCTATTATGGAATGTTGCATAAAAACTGTTCTGATTATATCAGTATAGAAATTAATTATTTGATTGATTTGGCTCCTAGTGGCCTGGTAAATGGTTAATCTTTCAATTAAAAACAGAGTCAATGATCTGGACCGAGTGATGAGCTGTCAACGTCTCTTGGTTTCAAGGCTCTAATACCCTGACATCTATAGGGTGCAATCGCGAGGTGCCCTCTTCGTCTAATCCCCTGTCCTGGAGACCTAAGGCCATCATACTGAAGGGCATTATTGATTATGGACGGTATTATTGAGTATGGGCGGATATGTAACGTAAAACACGCCTAGCCGTACGGCTACGTGTTGCTATTCCTTAAAAACAGAATCCTGGATTAGAGCCTGCTACCATTTTTGTGACTTTGTGCAAGTGTCACTCTGATGTCACCTCTGAATCACCTTTATCTTCTTATAATGAGTCGTTCAATATCAAGCTGCAAATTGAATGAAAATTCGAGCTATTAGATAATGATTTCTGCCTGCATTACGAGGAAGAATCCTTTTCATAATAAAGAGGAGTTAGAATAGTCTCCATAAGAACCTGTAGCAACAACAATGAGACACTAATGTCCATATGTCATTGAGATTTCAAGGGAGCTATTTTGCAGCTATTGAGTGAAGTCCATCATCATTAAATTATTCAAACATAGCTTTCTAGTTTTAATACCATTTTTTTTTAGAATAACCACAACTTAGTTTGTTACTAGGCCTTAGTTCAAAACGAAGGAGACGTTGCGAGTTTTTACTGAAAAACTTAATTCGCTACCCGACACGTCTTAAATCATTTTCAAGTGTGCGAAAAAGTTACCTTTCCAGTGGGACTTGCAAGATCTCTTTTATTAATGATGGATTGGATTCACCGCATCTCACCTGAACTACCAGTTTCATCAGGCTTTACTCATCAGAGGACCATATTAGTATCCTGTATCCAAAGACTGCAGATTTGTTGATCCACCTAGGTCCAAATCATTTCCTTATTGCGAAATTATTTTTAGGAATGAATTACTGTATGAAGTCAATTATGCATTTAGGTATAAAGTTTAGCATTAGGTTAAGGAGACAATAATTCAATTTCTCTTGTATTTCTTGGGAGCATCTTTCCGGAGGGATCATGAATTAGAAACTTATTACATCATTTCCCTCGTATGTAGCCCATATTTGCATTTATCCCTGAAAAAAAAACTGTGAGCGAAAAATAACGCCAGCTGATATGGTATGGTATTTAGAAGAGACGATTGACAGCTTAGGTCATTTGCGCCATGAGGGAAGGGTAGTTAAGGAAGGGTCGAGAGAAACCCGGCGTCGGCATTAGCCTGATCCTAACGAAAGGCGCTAAGGGGACCACGGCTTTACGTCCCATCCGACGGACGGAGTGTTGCGCTTGAAATGTCCTCCACACAACATTCAAGCAGGGATCGGGCAGTATCTGAAAATTCTCTGCCACCTCCGGGATTTGAACCCAAACCCATGGTGTGGGAAGCCAACACTCTAGCCACCGCACCAACCCGATCCCCACGCCAGCTGACAGGACTGAAGAAATGAAGCAGGGGAATTAAGTTTTCTATAATTCCCGACAGCATAAGGGAAACGATATTTTCCTGTGAAACATTTTTAGGTTTAAAGGGGTGTTACGTTTTCATAGCTTTGTCAATTAAATTATCCTTCAATTGTAATTAATCAATGAATCCTTGTAGGCGTGACTTAATTAATTGATTGAACGGAATCTTAGAGATCTGTTAAACAATTAACATTTCAATTAAAACAGAGTCGATTATCTGGAACGTGTGATGAGCGGTCATCGACACTGTGGGAGTTACTAATGATCGTTATGGAACACAGTAGAAATACTCCACACTTAATTTAATATCAATCATCCTGGGTTTTAGAAGCTCATTGTAAGTGCACTCCAAGAAAATGACACTGCGCTTTTGAAACCTGTGTTGGGTGGTATTCCCTGTGAATTATTGCTTTTGTGTTTCATTATAAATCACTTATACTCGAAAAAAATTGTAATAGCATTGTATTCCTTTGGAAAAAACTTTGAAACTCTAGAGAAACGACAAATCTTCCTCGTTTAATGCCCCTTTTAATCTCCAGTCGACAATTACCTCTTCATAATTCACCCCAGTCGTTACGCATCCATTTCACCGGGAGCGCAATGACGGGAAGAGAATGATGAGTAATGCAGGCATGTCATTCTTGGAATAAAAAAGAAACTTTTGCCTTATTCATCTTTTTGTATCACTACGGTTGAATGAAGAATACACTCGCGTGAAAAAATTTTCTCCCCTTGCGTGTCACAAAGCAGTTAGGTTCAAACTTAGCCTTATTTTTTCCCGCAGACAGGAATGCTCATTGAATGGAGGGAGAAGAGGGTGGGGCGTGAGGGTCGTGTTGCGTGACCTGTTCTGGTTTGAGGATACTTTGCTATGAGCCCTTGGGGAGGGCTGCTTCTCTCTCCACAGGTGGTGCCAGGGTGAAGCCAGACCAGGGGGATTTAGGAAAGGGTTCTGGAGAGATAGAGAGAGACTACAGCCGTTAAACACAGAATGGGCGAGAAAACCTTTTGTTTCCCCTCGTAACTGGATTAGCTTTGGAAAAATACGGCGCTGGTTTTTGTGGCTGGCCATTTTCTGCGGGAATTCGAATTTTTGGAGGATTTTTTTCCCTTGTATTTCTCTGACGTCATCATAGTCTTTAATGAAGCTATTTTGGTGGAAACATCACTCTCATTCACATTTTTTCCATTTTTCGCGAATAGTTACTCATTTAAAATATTCGTAATTAAACATTCACAATTTTCCACCAAATTTTAATATTTGTACATCATGGTTCATCGCTTATAGGTATCGATTCATCTCGGGATCGAACTCTGTACTGTAAATACTCCTAATGATCCCGCTATGCGGTGGAACACGTTATACAAATATTAAAATTTTGTGTAAAAGTACGAATATATATTTAATTGTGAATTAAAAAAACTTCTACGAATTAAGCCTCACGTTGGTAAACATATAGCTCATTTGAAATTTGAGTTATCAGCTGAAACTTCCCAAGGCATGCGGGGTATACCTTTTCTCAACATTAACCCTCTAATCAAGTGTGTAAATCTTGCATGTAAAAATATTTTCAGAGAAAATAAAAAAAATCGATACGCAGGAAAATTTTTATAATTTCTCCCTTAGAAAATACCCTCACAATTTCTAGAAGGTATATAGTAAAAGTTTTACAGGGTAATACGCCACGAAAAAGACCAGACGAACGGGAATGTTATTAGCTTACGGTTTATTAGCTTGTTATTCACGCTTGGCATTGAGATCGCCCATGCTGAGTGTTTTTTTTCTCGTTATACATGGCTAATGATATCACTTATTTCAAATTTATTTGTCATTGGTACTACGCCATTTATTTTCATTCTTTGTGATTTTTAAGTACTTTACACCACATGATGCGAAACGGTAATCGGTCTGTGACTTTCCATTCTCTCGGTCGTAAATTAATAATTTAAGAAGCATTTCACGCCAAGTTGATCAGCACAGTTAGCCTTTACAGCTGAAAATTTGTCAAAGTTTGGTTGCATCGCTCACATCGAAGGCAGATAAACACCACGAGTTTGCAACCCCGAAAGCAACTGGTTTTATTAAAAACAAGTCGTGGAAGTTCACGAAAAAGGCGTACCCCATGCAGGTTTTACGTAGGTGCAAGTGTGGTGCATGATTTTGAAAGCATACTTAATAGTTAAACGTATTATTATACCTTAAAATGATTCAAAATATATTTGGAAAAAATATGTAATTCAGTACTTCAATTCTAATTTTTTCGAAGTATAACATTCTAAGGAAATCTAAAATGGATTTTAGAAGTTCGCGTAAATTCATACTTTATTCTCCACTGTGGGGTAAATGGAATTAAATGCCTTATGGGCAAGACAAAAGCAAATGTAACACCATGTACATGCCCCTTGAGTACCGACCGCTCTTACCCTCTGTGCAGCAGAAATACATCATAAAGTAACTTTATTGTCACTGTGAGAATATGTTTCTTTGAAGCCATCAAGATTAAAAAAGGAATAAGAGAACATTTGTAATCTATGGCGAGATCACCTGCTCTGCTCCTTCCTGTATTTTGCGATAGCGTTTGTCCAATCAACGTAAAGTGCGTAGAGAGAAATTGTTGAGTGCTGGGATCTTTCCGACCGTCTTTTGAGCATCAAGGGCTTATTCTGTCGTTGACGTTCGTTCTCGTAACGTATTTTTGATCGCTCGCTCCTGCTCCCATCGTCGGCTTGACTTTGTGTCAACTGAATACTGTATGGAGGGCCAAAAAGCTGACATAGGAGCGCCAGTACCGTTACAGTCGGAAGGAATCCAAAAAATAGGTACATTTGTGCTACTTTAGTCAGTCGTTGATCGATCATATTTGTGGAATTTCGTCATGACAATGAAAATAACAGCAACTGGGTAATTACTCTTTCTCTCCCAACAAGGAAGTTCTATCGAACTCCAGCGAAGCTATTGCTGTTGTAGTTATTTACCTGAAAGTCATTACGTAGTAAGTGTCGGAGTTGGTTGGTTTTAATAAATGTGTGTTACGGATTACTAAGTCGTTAAAACTTCCATCGTCATTTGTGAAATTTATTTTGCGAAAAATTGTCGATTCCTTATGTACGTTGGTTCCGAGGTAAATTTAATCTGCTACTTTGCCACACTTTCTTTTGCTTATGGTTCTCAGTCAATTGCATTACTTGAGATTGAATATCATACTATGTCGTAAATAATTTGGATTATAGTTACAACGAGCAATCTTAGCCTGTACCAAACATTCCAACTTAAGTGATGGAGATTAGCGTAGCGCCTCTTGTAACTGCTCAAATCTGTCCATTTGAATCACTATATCTGTGACTGATATTTAGTAATACTCTGCTTTTATGACCTGCATTTATGACTTAACTTTGTCATCGTATCTAACTAAGCAGGCCTAATTAATTTTGGTATATTTTTAAATTTAGCATTGTGAATTTTCACCTGAATGTAAGTTATGCACCATACTAAACTTACTCCATCTTTGATATACATAATCCAGGATACTATTTAGTCGTTTTCCATTTTTCATAAGGATGTATGACTGCATAAAGATGGAAAAATATTTTTTTAATTTTGGAAAAGAAATATCTCGTAGGCATGCATAAAAATTGGAAAAAAGCCGCTTCATCATTTTACGGTTTTACTCGGAAAAAGAATTTTCCTTGTGTGCATTTAGTGTAAAAATAATCTTTGTTGCCAAGGTGACGAGAGAAGTGAGATATTACGAGAATCGGTGTTACGACAAAGAATAAAAAGATCGATGAAGACGTTAAGTGCTGATTGCCAAAATTGGTGAACCAGGAAATTGGTCAGTGAGGAAAGCGCCTAAGTCTAAATTGATATTTGGTGGTGCCGTTTAAGGAGATAAAGTAAGTCTTATTGAGGAAACTTACAGAGACGTATTTGATCGAATGGAAAGAGGTAAAAACCTCTTGGGGAAACTCTAAGACGGATATTAATCATCGAACAAAAATAAACAGGACGGGGATTCTGACGTATATTTTTCATCTTGGGCTATATCGATATACTATCATGCATGAATGGAATTTTGCATGGGATAATATTTTGCCCAATTTGCGATGTAGAAAGATTGAATTACGTGAAAGAACTGGCGTCTAAGCTTCAAATTGTAACCTAGGTTTTGTTTTTAGTAGCTTTTTTTTATGATCGGAAATTTATCCCTATTTTAGTATTCAAAGTTTGGAATATATTCTAATCTCAAGTGAAAGCTATAATATTTATATTCAGCCAAATTGAAAAGAAATTTGTGCAGCGAAATAAGCATACGTAAGGAATTTTTTAAACAAATTTCCACATTGTTCGTAATTAAAGTGAATCCCATTTGAATTACTTCGTTTTTTTATTCTTTTTTTTAAAGTGCCTCGTCATTCATTCATTCATTCATCGTGCTTTTGGTCTAATTATGACTTTAAATGCCATCGTCGAGTAAGGCGACCCTTGAGTAAATTTGTAGTTAGTTAAACCGAATACAATCCATTACTTTGACTTCGCAACAAAATCTCAGCTTTATTCCATTGGTAGTACTGCAAAGGTTTTTTTTTATTTTAATGAACAGTTCATCAACACTGTGGATGAAATAAGTTTTATCATATCCTTAATTGATCCCATGCAGAATTGTGCTTCGTAAAAGTGTGAGTTAAATCATTGGCACACATTCTTAAAAGTAAAAAAAAGTCAAGAGGAACAAATGGTGAACGTAATTGGAAAGCCATTAGTTTGGTTAAAGGCTTCGGTTAGCCATACGATCGTCATTTAGTCAATAGACTCCACTCTTGAGGACAGTAAAATTCCAAAATTTTACTTTCATCAGGAGGATATAAAAAAAGTTTACGAGCGGTATGACTGAGAAGAATCTTGAATGTATTGGTTCGTTTGTTATCAAAGAAGAGGGAGTCCTCTTTTCACTCCATGTTGATAGTGTCTTCTTGAAGTGTGCGTTGCTCTTTACCGCACTGAAATTTCCAGGATTCTCAAATGAGCGAAGATCCGAATGACTCCTTACATTAGATATTATTCGAAGAGCCGCAGGGGAAAATTCGTGATAAATGTCACTCTTCCCATTTCATATTTTTGACGACTTCTTATTCGTTTTCCTGGATATCACACAATTACTTATACCCCTTATTTTTTACCGAGCGCGACCCGGGTTTCAATGAATTATCATCATCTTCAGACGCAAATTATGATTAATCAAATTAAAAAAATAAATAAATATATTATGATAAATCATAATTTGCGCCAGAAGATGATGATAATTCTTTAAAACCCGGGTCGCGCTCTGTAAAAAATAAGTGGTATAAGTAATTGTGTGATATTCGGGAAAACTTATAATGAAACACCACAATGTTAATCAAGAGTTAGTGAATTTTGACTTCTTATTCCTCCATTTTTACTCTATCAAATGCACTTTTTGTCATTGTAACCGTCGCATCGTTTTTTATTTAAAATTTTGGCTCGTATTCATCTAATTTAACTTGGAAATATTAATGAAAGTGTTCCGATATGTACTTCTCGTTCCACCACAACTTTCCCACTTTTCCAAAATTGTTTTATGTTCATCATTCCATAATATTAGAATATGAGAGTTTTGTTTTATTTCTAATCATTCTTGCAAAATAAATAATTGACAGAAATGGGTACTGTAGTCTTTGTACTGTATGTAGTTCGCTCTTTTTCAATGCTTTTGAAGGTTTGAAATAGATCGGAAAAACTTGGATGACCGAAGAAAATATTGGAAAAGTGGCCTAATTTTAAACCAGCATAAATTGGAAATGCAAACGGAGGAAAATAATTGACTCTTATGCTGATTTTTTCCGAGTTGCTTTATTTTTTAATTCTTAGGAAGTGTCTCAATATAAGTATTTGGAAAATTAGGGAGTTATTAAGCAAATAATGAATCAATAAGGATTAAATTTAAGCCCTGTTTCCTGCTTGTAAATATTTTCCGTATTTTGTAGAAGCAAATGATGCTCATCAAATTTCATTCAATTTATTCAGAGACCTTTTAGCTTTGGAAACTTCCATTTCAATTATGAATAACCATGTTGCCTTGATCTGATTGAATGAGTAAACGTGTATTCACCACTTGTTAATTCAAAATTTTATCCGTTTTACTTTTTCATCCGTGCAAATCCTGGATACGGATTTTCTTGTATATTTTAGTTGGCAGCGTAACGTCCCTTGTATTATTTTCCAGGAAGGGGAAGGAGTATAGTTCACGGCAGCTACAGCTAAGCCCCCGGGAAAATCTTTTGGCCGCCTGTAACCTCGGTTTAAATAATCACAGGAAGCACTAATATTTTTAAACGTTGTCGTATTCCTGCAGTGCTCATGTTTTTAATCGCTGTATTCTGGCGAAACATCCCGCTTCGCTCTGCAAAAATATTTTTAGAGCATTCACGGTCGTATGTCATCGCGGCAGGGAAAAATTCTACTCTATGACGGCCTCGAGGTGAAAATTCCGGCGTGATGTTTATTTTTATTCATTCGCTAATGCTCCCTGACCTTGGGATGTGGTGAATTCAACCGCACCTTCTGCGAGCGGACCCAGGCGGGAGAAAATATATGCCGTCTGTTTCTTTCACCCCGGGATGCATGTGCGGAGCTCGATGCTCTCTGGAGACGCATTGGGATTTGCCAGGCAATAAGCCAGCCAGGCGAGTCAGAGTCAAATGGGAGGGGATGAGCCGGTCGGGCTGGAGTTGTTGACTGAGTGATGTGTAGTTAGAGCGGCGAACGTGTACATGCCTTGAGCCAATTCGTCATATTTAGTCAAATGCGGGAATATGAGCACGTGCATCTTAGGGTTTCCCTTTACTATCACCTAAATAGGTCACTCATACTTTTTTCGGTATTGAAGGCGATACAATAATATCAGCATTTGAATTTCAACCTGGCTCATTTGAATGCCTGCATAATTGCTCACAATATTCCGAATGCTAGCATTTCGGAATTCCTTAAAGAGTTCAAGTTTTCATACTTTTTCAGGGAATTCGAAAGAAAAAATTGTGAAATATTAAGTTTTAAAGGTGTTTCAAAATATTTTTTAATTACTGAAAAACTCATTCATATTTTAGTAATGTGTTTAAACCTGTTAAAACAAGAAAAAATTATTTGAAAGGTAACTTGATAAAGAATAATTGAAATAGCATAGATTACGAATTTGACGTAAAGCATTTTATTAGTAGACCTAAATTTTAGGTTTTCAAACGCTATTCCTCACAACTAAATCGTATTCAAGAAGGCATTACCAAACCTGAAAGCATCTGCCGAATTTTCTTCAATATTTTTGGGGACATAAGACAAACTATGTAGCTCGTTTGTTTGTCTACTTGATCTAATGTACCCATCTGTGTAAAGCATGAAACCTGGAGAGCACTCTGCTCCCGGATGCTGGAGAATGAGCTTCGGAAAGAAGCATATCCATTTTTCGGCGCTGGCAGATCACGCTATGGAGGGAAAACAGAATGAAGTCTTTTTCTCGAAGGCCTAAAAGTTATTAGCAAAGTTTGGAGGTGTTCCCTGTGTCGCATCAGGGCAGGGGATGCTCAAGGAACGTCATCCCAGTCGTTAGTTATGCACAATTGCACAATGCATTGGAGAATGTTTTTAAGAAGTTTCAATTTCATTGCTAAAAAAACTTTTTTGAGTTTTTGGTCAGCTCTTTTCCATTTCACTCCACTATCCGCTGTCAGCAACCCTATTCTAAGAAGATCCAATTAAAAAAAAGACAACTAACGGACCAATTGAGAATGCGAAACGAAGTATACACGAAGTGCACACCAGCAGCGACGTCATGACATCATTAGTAGTGCCGGAACGCACTTTCCGTAACTTTTTTTAGATGTGAAATATTACTCTTGTGTTTTTTATTAGTAGTTATTTTTTACGTTTTATTAAAAATTTTACTGTTTTTGGTTACGAACGTATGTATGAGAAATTTTTAGGGAACAAAATTGATAAAAGTGTTATTTGACTGTTGTATCTTCTGTTAACCAGTGCTGGAACGGCGTTCCAGCACTATGACACCATTGCTCACCAGCCTATATCAGTCGGTCTCACCCTGACATGACCTCTCCGAGATCTACATCTACTGCTAACCCGCAAACTAAACCCCTTATAGGCTTGTGGTGGAGGGTGTTAGGACGAAAGCCGTTAACAAATGTAAAAGAAAATCTTCTGAAGAAATTACGCTTATCATTTATTAATGTCCTTTGCTATTAGGGAAAAAAATATCTGAAAAAGCCTGAAGGATTCATCATCATTATCATCGACTGGTTTTCTGCCCACTGGCACGTCCCAAACACCAAAGTATTCTTCTACTCCTCGTATCCCGTACTTCCTCCTTGGTTACCTTATACCTTCGTTTTAAACTCACTGCGTCGGTTATCTTCAACATTCCTCCCTTCCTCTCTTCTCTTTCCACTGTTCTCTCGACGGCTATATCTAAAATCTCCTTCCCTCTTAAAATATGGCCGATCCAATTCCCCTCTCTCTTTTGTATGGTTTTCAATAATTTTCTTTCTTCCCCGACTATTGCAACAGCACCTCTTCATTCCTCTCTTTACACCACCAACACTCCATCCACCCACTTCACTCTGTCCAGCCTCCTTCACATTGACATTGCAAAAGCGTGATAAGACGCGAAAAGCGTAATATTTCGTGACTCAAATCACCGATGGCGGCGCTGAGGGCAATGATGTCATTTGCCAATATGGCCGAAGCATCGAGGATAGTGGTGTGATGACAACATTGGTGTAAAGGGATGAATCGTCGTGCCACTGCGAAAATTAAAGTAAAAAATATTAAGGAAGATTTTCATTGGTTTTGAGGAGGTATTTCGATATCTAGGGAAAACGACAAATAGCAGTAAAGATTCAGGAAATAATAAATTATACACCTGAAGTATGCTATACTAACTCTCGGTGATTACTCAAAGACTTCTTAATGACCATAACTGTGTGACTCCGATAAAATCACACTATCCGTATCAGGGGCCGTATTCTGTAACTCCAAACCGATCGGTGCGGCACCGATTCGTCGGGTGCGACGTCACACCGACTCCCGGTAAGAAGTCGTGCGATTCTGTACGAACCCAATCGGTGCGGCACCGACGTGAGGGCGAGAGATCGTCGGTACCCGTACCGACAGCAAAAAGGTGTCGGTACGGCCACCGACTAGTGGGTTTCATCAACTCCCCGGTGCGCATTGTACGTTTTATTTTGTTTTTATCTCATCACCGAGTAAATAATGAGGTTTGCTGCAATGTTATCTTTTTCTGCCCCTTCGAATAGGCCACTATAATTCACTGTGTCAACATCTATATTGATTCCTTGACATAAATATAAGATATTGGTTAATAAACATGAGGTTTGCCACTATATAATGACTTTCTCTCGTTTATGTTACCACTTTCACTCGCTTGTAATAGGATTTCTTTCATTCTATCATCATTTATTTGCTCATTTGACATAAAAAAGATATGTTTGATTAAATATGAGTTTTGCCGCAATGTTATCACTTTGTATCACTCTGAATAGGCAACTATTGTTTCACTCAATCATCATTTGGCGTTTCCCTCGGCATAGATAAGATCTTTTTATTTAAGTATGAAGTTTGCCACAACGGTATCAGTTTCTTTCATTTGTAACAGGCAACTATATTTCCTTTTATCGTCAGCCATTGATTCCCTTGACGATAAAAGAAGATATTTGTTAATAAGTATGAGGTTTACCGCAATATTATCATTTTCTCTCACTTGGAATGCGCAACTTAAACATATGTATTTCACCCAATCACAATTTCTTTACTTCCTCGTCATTACACTTCTTTATTTTTACACCCAGTTCCATATTTTTATAACAATTTCCTAACTTGTTCCTCTAATATGACATTTACATTTGCTTTTGAATCCTACGTTCACGTTCCATGGTATGTTATTTTCGTCTGCTACGGTGCCAATGGCATAACCTTCCGTTGATAACATTTAGACGGAACTTACTTAATAACAACTATATTACCAAATCATGAATAGATAGCATTAAACGGAACCAATATTTTAAAAAATAAACTACGATCTCAAGGATAGTTTCAATAATTCATTCCAGCAACAACAATCTCTATCACTTACAAACTTTATTGTGATGTTGTAATATTGTTTACTTCGATTCTGTAGGTACAGCATTACTACCACACATTATATCAGCATTGTTAACAACTTATCCAATATCGTTTATCTTAATCTAGCAATAAGTCGTAATTTCCGCAAATAAAAAGATTGAGAATGACGACAACAAACTGTGCCAATGAGTCTTCACTTGTTTTTACCCTTCTTTCATTGGTGGAGACACGTTAGATGACTTCTAACTTCGGATATATTCGGATTTTCCCTGTTTGAGGAGGGGGAACCGTACCGACTGGTTTGATACCGACGACCATACTAAATCGCTGAATTAGCCGTCGTCGGTATGGAAACCGTCGTCGGTACGGAATGATGTGCTGTCGGTGGGCTGGTAAGGGAAACCGACCGGTGCGGTACCGACGAAATACAGAATACGGCCCCAGGGTGGAAATGAAAAGTCTTATACGTTGGTTACTTTAAACGCCTTGTCCGTCACAGTAAATGATGAATTGTTGCAATAAATGGCAACTAGAAGGCAGTATATGTGAATATCAATGCATAAAATATATAAATTACGACGTTACGATAAATTATTACCACAAATATATTTAGAAAAATCAGAAAATACCCAACAACTCCGGATTCGGCCGATAGGTGGCGTATTGTTAGCCTGGATTCCCGAATACCCACCAGGAAAATTGAGCAAAGCTGGGAGTTCTTTTATCATGTCGTCGTATTGCTAATCTTGACTCACATATCTTGTTTCGGTAGCATTGCATGGTTGCGAGGGGTTGTGAGTGTTTCCTCGCCAGTTTCACTTCGCGAGATATCCTGTTTCCCAGTTGGGGTGCGTCTCAGGTCCCTCTTTCCCTTATCTCGATGCCAAAGCTACCTCGAAATCAAGGGCTTATAAACTCTCCTCATACCCTTCTCCGCATCTTCTTAACTCCTGGCTCCCCTTCCGTCTTCCATCGGGAAATGGGATGCCCAGGGCTAGCGCCGAAAGCAGGGATGGATGCGTGCCGTAAAAGGAAGGGATGATTCGTGCCTTGAAGGGGGAAGGATGATCCTGGAATTCTGGGAATGCAGATGGGCGATGTCTCCTTTCCGACTCCATTTTTTGTCTTGTGGATTGGCACTGAATTAATATTCATTGGCCTCGGTTAAGAATGCGAGGGTTCATTTTTTTGGGGGGAGAAAATTAATTGAAAAGCTCTCACCGTTCTATTTGGGTTATTTTTCGGTTGCTCTTTTCGGTTGGGTGTTATTGATCCGCCTCTTTTGTGATGAAGTGGATGAGAAAACTACTGAAAAATCTGTGTAATCGCATAAAACAAAATTTCCTCGCAACAAAGTCAATGCATAACTAGTTGCATATCGTAACAGTTGTTGGGGAAATCACGTCATAGGAAAAAAAATGTTTGTATTCTTTTTAATATTAATATTAAAATATATAAATTCTGAAATTGGCTATAATTATAAAAATATTAACACCAGATCTGGAAAGCACGTATCTTGTAAGGGAAATATCATTGAAAAGGGTCGTTGCGGAATTAACTTAATACATAAACGAGCAAATCCCTGATATTGCACTAACGATCGAAATTATCTGCGATCACAAATTAAGTCAGCTAGCCGCGGGGAATAATACGTGCCCCTAGAAACTGTAATTGGAGGCGTCTCTTTGTCTATTTGATGGTCTCACCGCATTGATAACATCCCGGAGGGGGGGGGGGGTACTTTTAAAAAATTCTTCCAATTTGTAATTTAGTATGAGATTCCATTATGGCGAGTTTCAAATTCCTCGTAAATTAATCTTCCGAGCCCTCTGGAGGTGTGGAAGCGGAGTCAGGAACTGGGTCGAGAGGCGAGGGGAAGAAGATCGCAGGCCACTCGTCTAGATTTGGGAAATAGAGGAATGATCCTCGTCCTCCCTTCAAAGTTTCTCGTTTCGCGAAGTTCATTTACTTGATCCCATAATCTTTCCCCTCCTCCCTCCTCTCACGTTCTTCCCTGAGGCAGCTCGTTTCGTCAACAAAGGTTGGCCGCTCACTTGGAGATGGGACGGTATATCTCCGGGAAATTTAGACATCTTTAAGATACTCTATGATTCTTTTAAAAGATAGCTAAAATTTAAAAAAAAGTAGAGGTTTTAAAGCGTTATCTTTAATCGTACTTGTGATGTTTTTTTTCTGCGTGATTTCTCGGCATTTCTTGTGCAGTTACGGTGTGAGTATTTGGAAGGTTGCTATGTGAACGGTGGGAGAGAAAAATCAATTATGAGACCAAATACAGAAAAAAGGAACTGAAAGAAAACTCTCTACGCTTTTCTACGTGTGTATCCCCATAGGACCATCCATACCTATGGTGTTATGCTAAGAATTAGTTGTACCCAAAATATGCCCCAAAATCTGCAAAGCTACTGTTTTTGTTGCTACCGCATTCCAATTGCAAAGGTTAGTCTTGGATAAATAGAAAATAGAACCTGTTCTAATTTGATTCATGCATTCGTAAATTTTCCGTTCCGGTCCACCAAAATGGTTCATGCAATGACACATTAACTAATACGTTACTCACCTGTTTACACATTAATGTATCGTGTAAACAGACCTTAAGGGTTCCTCTCTGTTATGTGATCAAAAACATAATTACTATTAAAAATCAATCAAAAAAACCTGGATATCGTCCGTGGCGGATCAATTTCCTGAGGCATTAAAAGCTTGAAAATATTAAAGGAAAATGTTAATTAAAGTCAATATATTTCGTAAACTAATCGATTTTTTCGAGCTTTCAGATTTTTCCCCGATGAATTTTTTTTAACTTTTACCTCCCAAAAATCGCATACCCACACCTTATACAGTATGGGCTACGAAATTGTGTGAATCAGTCAGTGAGTCGATCAATTTGCAGCTATACCTATACGAGAGCAATTGTTTTTCAACCTCCGTTCGCTCGGCAAATACTGCATACAAGTGACAGGCGGGTACTGCGCGAATAGGGCAACTCCATGTAAAAAAAATATAACAATTAGAAAGTTTAATCTTCAGACAGGTTTATAGCACAGGACATCAGTAAAGGGCGGCCTTGATCCTACTCTACGCCACTAATGCCTAGGTTGATTAAACAAATCAACCAGGCAAAGGTGATCAGATTCAGGGTTCATAAGGCATCGGTGCATGAGGTTTTTTTTAAAAGTTACTTAAACCAAAGCACAGTATTGGGTATCGTCTTTGTGAAATAACTTTTTTTTGGGTTGTCACTTGTTATTTTGGGAGCTGTAACACTCAGTAGGAAATTATACCAAACACGGAAAACATACATGTTTCCTAAAGCGTATAAAGAGATCCAAATATATATACCTTGCCTTAGATCGCCATTGGTATAGCTTTGGGAGAAAATGACTAATATCGCCTGAAATACCTTCTCAAAAACTATATTGCACAATGTGAAAATCGGTGGATGGAGCTTGCGAACTAAGATTGAATAGAGCATGCAAATTCGCCCTCAGGGTTTATGTTGAACTTCTCAATTTTCATCAGTAAAAGAATATAATGCCCATAACATCCACTCTCTGTTCCAACTTTATATCTCCTGGCTTGTGTGAACTACCGTCAAAGTTTCATCAGTTAGTCCCTGAGAGCTCAGCCAATGTTGCATTAAAAGGACTAGTGTTCTCTTATCGCGGCTTGTGCTATTGTAATGGGCGCGAGTCAGTTCAATTTCCTATTCCCAGAAGCGTTATCTTGCTTTATCAGACAACCAGGAAATTTAATTTCCGCCATTTCGATGCTTTGTTTCCATATGCTTTTTTAAGTAAACATCCGTGTAACGATCTGAAATTTTTTGAACCGTATTCGCTCAGCAAATGCAATGATATAGCCTCAGGTCGTCGTCAGCCCTAGAGAAGTGGTGGTACGTAGGTGCCAATGAAATCTTTTGATGAATTTGAAAGGCTTTCTGATAAAATTCCTCTCCGGCATTATTCGACAACACACTAAGATTGCTTGAATCCGAAAAACAATGATTTTAATCAAAATTCCAAATTGATATTTTTAAAACATGTTTGCATATTTTAAGCAAAATATTCAATCAAAACGTGAAATTCCAACTAAATGCCGTCTTCCCTTTAATATATCCTCTTATTTTTTTCCATTCATCTGCAAATGCTTGCCAACTGTAATTTCATTTTAAGGTGAAAAATGCCAATCGATGTGATACGTTTAAATGCGCTGGGTGCTTTCATTTGATGAGAATATTAATCGGACAAATATTTTATCACTCCTTCGAACAAATGTTTTAGGTATAAAAAATTAACTGTTGTTTCCCGTTTATAAATTGATCTTCATCTTTATATTGGCTCTAAGAGTCCCTAGTTCTCTTATTGGTTAGAGTTAGTGGATGAATTGTAATTTATGGAGCGGAAATAAAATTAATTATAGAGGATGGATTGACCTTCATTAAATATCAAATAATCGAGAGTAAAATTACTCGACGGACTGTATTTTCTTCAGCTCTTTGAATAAGCATGGGCCAATAGATCACTTCTTTGGTCTATCGGAAAGGCTGATGAGAGTAGAATATAATCTTTGATTTTCTTTTCATTGAAAGGTATGCGGATACGCAATTGGAGTAAAATTTGATAAACGGTATGATGCAAAGGTATGATAAGTGATTGATACAACAGATCCGTCATTGAGAAGGTAGGGTTTTGATAGCTGAAGGGGAGTTGGTAAATGGTGGAACCGTATTTTTATGAATTTTCAACGAAAATTTCCCCTCTTGACTTCCAAAGAAAGTAGTTTACTCATGGAATTCGCTGCAGTAATTTTTCTCGATTTAAGTGTTATAATCTGATATGAGTGCAGCAGGATATCGTAAATGAGGTGTATTAGACAGCGTTTGCGATTTTTCGGACGAATGTTAAAAAAACGATATTTTTAGTGCAATGATACGCGATTCCTTATTTCATTCAATAGAATGTGATTAACTGAATATTCCTTTGCGGAGTTTGAAAAAGATAAGAGATATATTAGAATTGGGTTCATCTTTGGTCCTTGCACGTATTATTTCCTATTAGATAATTCGAGGAAGCGATTTGATAAAGAAAAAAGGATGACGTGAAACCATGTTCGTGTCTTGGCAATGCTAATGACGTTTGAAATGGTTTGGAAGAATTTTTGTATGCCCAAAATGGAAATTAAGTATTATTTTTTTCTATGAAATGGACTTTGAGGATGAAATCATCTTCCCTAAGTCATAACTACTTAGATTTTAGGATCAATTGCCCTCCAGACCTGGTGTTACTTGATTTAAGTGTTGACGTTCGACCATAGACCCACCGGAAAATGATGTCAAGCAGAAACTCCTCTCCCTTCTCTTCTGTTAATAGCCATCAACGTTATCCTCATCCAATGGAGGCTCTCCGATTTTTTTTATTCGCTTGAAGGTCTTCGTCCAGCAAGTGTGCATCTGGAATGGCAGAACGTTATTCAATTTGGCAGAAATTGAACCTTTGCTCTGTATGGATGAGATCTCTCACTCAGTGTTTCAAGCTCAAGGTTTAGCTAGGTGAGTTTAGAGCTGAATGTGAATTATTCACTTTTATTACGGAGTCGGGGTGTCGGGTAGTTCTTTTTCTGAGCTATCTTGGATTTTGAGGACATTTTCGGTGGATGTCTGAAGCCTTTACCCGGGATTGAAGTATTAAAGTCCTTCGATCACTGCAAAGGCATGCACTCCCCTCACTGGTTAACCACGCAACCCTTTATCACCGCTAATTTATATTATCAACTGAATATTCCTTAGTCTCATCACGATCTATGACGATATTTTCCCCTCTTGACCTCCAAAGAAAGTCATTCTCCCCCTTTGACTCCCAAAAAATAGCCTAGTTATGCAATTTACAGTTATATTTCTCAAGTTAAGTATTATAACCCATTATTAAAAAATCCACAATTATAAATTATTGAATTACTTGATATTTACAATTTTGGGCGTTTTCATGAAAACGGACAATTGTCGAAAAAATATTTATAATTTATTGCTACGCGAGTATTTCCTTAATTATAATTAACTGAATATTCCTTTGCGGAATTGATAGAAAATGAAATTTTTTGAGATGAGCATTATCGTTATGAACGCAATATGCCTTAGTTTTCGATATATTCTCCACAGGAAATAATATATAGTAAAACTCCGAATTTTCTGCAACCAGCAATACAAAATACCGCTGCATGATTGCAACATAGCCCCATTCGCATTTACTGAGATATCTCCTGTTGCAAGGATCTACGCATAGCGCTGAGGGGGCTATATTGCCCTGATACGGGATATTTTTGTTTCGAGGCCTGTATAATTCTAAGCGTTGTACAATTACTTTCAATCGACATCTCGAAAGCTAATTCTCATTGTATACTTGGCGAAAAGCACTTATCCCTTGAAATCTCATTCAAATGCCGGTAAATCCAGTGAGATAGTGCGACGTATTAATGGGAAAAGTACAAAAATACTCAAACGTAGCACTCGAACGCTCGTTTAAGACTAAATATGTATCCTAAACTCATATCTTCAACTCAAGAATTGGATGGGTGATCCTAAATATATTTTTTAAATCGAATCACAAATTATTCTTTACGCCACCTCTAAATTCATTAAAAAAATCCTATTTTGTGTGCTAATCATTCTTAGTTTTCAACTGCGTACGTTCTCTGATTTCATTTTAAGAAAAACAAGAAAAACATTTTATCATTTGAACATTTATATCCCTTCACCTCGACGAGAGCATTGTAAAATATGCGCTAGGATTCCTCAGAATTCGGAATTGCTTTTCAGGGCGGACTAGTCCCTTGGGGTATCGTGCATGAATATGGAGTTCATGTTCGCAACCATGAAATTCTTTCTCCATAATTTGATATTTTCCTCATAGCTTGCTCCTCTTTCATTTACTACAAAAACAGTTGAAAATCTGCAGCATTTTTTTTACCCGCGTGGAATATGCTGTGTGATAGAGGATCAGCCTGGTTTCAATGTTTCATTTTCGAAAAGGTATATGGAAATCCATGATCCAAAAGGCGGAAGTTACATGGACAATCTTGTGTGCCCGTTCAAATGCGATATAGATTGTAAAGGATGCTATGTAAATTCCTGGCCATTAATCTCGCTTGCATCTATACGGTCGCTACTTCCAATTTTTGAAATAATTTCTATAAATAAAATAATCACTTCCAAGCCCCTACCTCCATGGTTTATGTTATTGCTCTTTCTGGCTATGGAATGAATCTTGAAATGATTTTTGTTAAGTTTTGAAAAAATATATTTCCGGATGGCCAATGTAAAATCAATTGCCTTGGTTATTATTTAATTTAGAATTATTTTTTACATTATGTTGAATTTAACTTTTCTAAATGTATGATTTTAATTTTTTTGCATATTGTATTGATTGTATGTCCACAAGCGTGTTTTTTGCAAGTGATAACTGGTTAATCAAATGTAAATTATTCATCATGAAGTTTGATCTTGCCCAAATACACCAGGAGTAAATTAGTATTTACTTTAACTTACTGTTCAACTTCAGTTTTGCGAGGAGATTGGAAATGAAATTTTTCTAGTTATTCCTACGCACTAGCTAGTTGTTAGTCTTCTATATGAGTGATGTTTTCACTTTTGACTATTGGTGAAAGAGAAACTTATTATTATTTTTGAAACCAGTACATGTCCCGTCCCACCGGCAGCATTTTATTTTATTTTCATGAGAGCGCGAATGTAAAATATTTGGAAATACCATGTCTAATGGCGCTGAAAACCTTTTTTATAGCTCTATTTCCTTACGACTCTATCTAATAATAATTACCCCGATTACAAGCAACCAAGTTAGCAAGTTCCATTCTCATGCTGGCAAAATTCTAATATGCGTACACATTGTTTGAATGTCCTTACTAGCTCTTTATCCTACTCAAGTAATTTCAACTATCCCACTTGCCTAAACTATCCTTGGAGGTTTCCCTTTTCGTCTCGAGTCTCCGGGAAAGTACCAACATTCCTGAGGAGTCACTAATTACATTCGTAAACCACCGACCTAGTGTCGCTTAAATGACTTTTCCTTTGTTGACGGTTGTTGCTGGGAGGAAATTTACCCTACGGGTGGTCTGAAGTGAGGGGGGGATGTTAAGGGTGGCAAATTTCACCGCCAGACCACCAGGCGTTTCCGTTTGATCTTTCGCCGAGCTCGAGACGACGCCAGAAATCTTAAAGGCAACTGAAGGGTCGTCGTATTTGCGCAAGGAGTGAAAGGAAGAAACTTTCGGGAAGAGAATCTTCCACTGTGGTGGTCTGGAGTTGGAAAGGAGACGGGGAAATGGTACGGAGGGTTTTCTATTGGACGGCTTTGGATATGGCGATGTTTCCTTTTGGAGAAGAAGGAAAATCGGTGTGTTCTTTGGCGTGGGCGAGTGGGGAACGATGACATGTGAAGCGATTCTTCTTGGATTATCCGGGAATGGGTGGGAATAGCCTTTTGGTGCTTGGAAAATGAGTTTTTGATGTGACTAAATGACTTGAAATGGAGTTAGCACAACCAGAGAAGGTTACCTTCTCTGGTTGTGCTTAAATGCGTCGCGACTTTTGCGTTATTCTCCGCAACGTGATTTCTGAGTAAAAGTATAGTGCTGTTTTAAAGAGATATACTTTATTTCTTTATTATTATAATTATTTTTATTTTCATGATAATTATTTTCGAAGCAATATCAGGAAAGGTGTAACATCCACTACCTCCTTTGCGATGATATTTTTGTTTTTCATAGAGTTTTAAATTACCAATAATTGAGTCTTCAGATTTTTACGGTAGCCAATGTTTGGTTGAGCAAAGCAGTTAAATTTAGAGAAATGTAACTAACTGGAACTAGAATCTCATGAGGGAAAATCTTGAAGGGGTTGTGACTAAATGAGAAGTCTATGGTACTCAAAGGTGAATGATCTAAGATCATCAATTTTTATACGAGTGTATAGGTGGTGGGATATATCCCATAAAATACTGTTTGAGAATTGATTTCTTGCTGAAAAAACATATTTTAAGAGGAAGTTACGGGAATACCTTGAGATAACAGATGAACCCTATAGATGAAAATCGAGAGAATAAGATTTTGCCTCGATGAAATAATTGTTAAACACACTGTTTTCTTGAGTTGAGGGACACTCCATGTAAACACTCGCTTTCTGCTGAAGAATTTACGGCATTTTTTTATTGAGGTGCAATTATACAAAATACTTATTTAATTAAGCAAAAGAATAATTAGAGTGGGTCATGAGTTGTATGTTAATTACAACATATACTTAGGAACGTGTAGTTCAGTCAAAATGTGCTCCAGAAGTACCTGGCAACGAATTTTTTTGTTTTGTTTCTTCTTTTTTGAATGTTTTTGCGAAAATGGACTGATATGAGAGGATGGAAGTAAGTATTTTGGGAAAGAAAGGGAAATGATACGTTGGACCAACACTAGAACTCTTGAGTTAGTGCTCAGAGAGGCCGGAGAGGATATCATGGTGCAAATTAGGTTGTTCAGAGACATTGTAGAAAGGGATGAGATTGGGAATTGAGGTAAGGAGGGTGAGAATGGGTTTTTCCATGAGTTTTAGACATGCTGGTGCCATGATCAAATCAGTGTTCTCTGCTTAGTGACCAAAGGAAGTTGCTGAATAGGCATCAAAACTTCCACCTAAATTCATTATGCCCATTTGGTCGTCGCCGCAGTGCGTGCACTTTCAAAGTTTTGGTGTGTGCTAGGAGTTCCATGTTACGCTAGAAATAACTTTTATCTCTTATTATCATCCATCCGTTAATTTTTTAAATTGTTTTTAAATTTGTAGAAAATATTTGGTCTTACACTTAAGATCTCAAATTTCAAACTAAGAAAATAAATTATTTTAATCACCATTGCCCCAGACATTAATTTTGAAAATTTCAGCATTAACATTTTTTTAATTCTTTTGCATACTATTTCTAACAAACGAATGATTTTTAGAGAAATTAATTTTTTTTATTTTAGCTATATAAAGTTTCAAAAGAAAATCAACGAGTTAATTTCATATATTTGCAGATATTATCGGTCGTTGGCGATTTATTTCCTTTCAATACGTGTTTATCATTTGGATGTCGTAGTATCTTAGATTTTTGTAGCATAAAATTTTTATTTCACTTTTTCAATGTAGAGGTATAAAGTTTTTGGTTACTAAAATAACCCTACGTAGGAAAACGATACCTTCAAATCGGCGTTTTATATACACTTTAAGCTGAATTTAAGTAGTTGGGATATAGTGGTGGATAACAATATTCGATTTTGAAAAATCTCTAGTTGCATGTCACAGTTTTCCAAAAGGGAAAATAATATTCGGAGAAAAGTCTTTTCTTAGCTACACTCTATGAAGACGCAGGTAGCATTCAGGTGGTGCCTATTTTAATGTCGGTTTTGGCATTTTGGTAGACATCTGTGAAGTTAGAGCTTTAAAAATCACGATTAAAAGTTAAACCTGTGTTCCATAAGGGAGATCCAAATGCAAAAAAATTGTCTCATGAACGAATATGTAGGTTGCCCTGGGAATGCAAGTTGCAACCGAAAAGGTTATACTTGATTATATTTTGTGAAATTCTCGGCACTTGTCTTTACCTGGGCACAGTGCTAAGTCATAAAACTATGTTCTCTGTATTGCGCAATTACGTTCAAGATATAAGTGTATAAATAGGACAAGTTTAATCTCCTATCCGCTCCCTGCGCAGCTTCACCCACTTTTATTTAAAACTATTCTATTTTCGAACCTTGGAAATCTTGTTTTATTTTCGCCGTCTCTCACACTCTTCCGTGAATTATTGCGGAATCAAATTTAAGAACGGTCCCTTCCCTTCGCAGTAACTTATCTCTTAATTTGCATACAGCAGGACTTCTCACCTGCCCTATCAAAAATTTTAATGCAAGGGTCGGTCGAGGGATGTATAATTCATGGCATATTCTCGCAAAACTCGTGGTTGAGGGGGCGCGGTCGAAAGAGCCGTTACATGCGAAGAGGGGGTTGAAAGACAAGGCTGCGTCCTTTGTGGAGAGCAAAGATCATAAAGGAGGAGGTGGAGGGACGCGGATAATGGAATATGAGATGAACACAGCGAGGGAGGGAACATTGGGAGGGTAAATATAGCGGGTGGATTGAGACCAAGCGAGAGGAAGAGATTGCGGGATGGAGCAAGGAAATAAAAACGAAAGGAAGAGGCAGTAACTAGGTAACGGCCGATTTGGGAAAAGAGTTTGTTTGGAGAGTGAAAAGGATTGTCATATAGTGCAATTCTTGGGCGCAACTTTTCAGCTTGAGTAACAAGACCGTCAGGAGGCATCCAAGCGACTGCGCGATTAAAAAAAATCGATACCTCCACTGCGTAAACGGTCAACAATAGCCCACCGAATCAAATCCGCTCATCTAGTAGCCCTAGAAGTAGTTAGTTAGATGAGCGGATTTGATTCGGTGGGAGATTGTTGTGCGCTTGTGCAGTGGAGGAATCAAAATGCTCTTCACACGTCTTGTAAAACGTATTTTTCATCATAGCCGACGTGATTGAAAAGCAGAAATAGGCTGAAAAGAATGTGGAAAGTTCAATATTTAATTCGTATTACGCGTATGGAAACACTTTTGGTTTTAAGTTTACCTTTGCTGTAGGTAATGATCACAATGTACAAGGTTCATATTGGCTTACAATTTGCTTCGCACGTATACCTAACAATGTTACGATGAATATTGGTGGCCTTGAAAGTTTTCCTGCATCTGATGTTTTGTGTCATATTAAAACAATTCAAATGAATAATTTTCAGTCGTATCAGAAGGAGCATTGTACTACTGTTTCTTCAAATGTATTAACATCTAAGAGGTGTATGAAATTCAAACCTGAGGATCGTTTAATTGTATTTTGTTAAAGTAATTTGACCCCTGATTCTACTTCCATTGGTGTTTTTGGTGATGTACATTTTTATGTTAAAGGTTAATAAATAGTTTATTATACCATGCGCATAGCGTGTTGTCATTTGTTAATGCGCCCAGCGCCATCTTGGATTTTCTGGACTTAGAAAAAAAGTTTCTGTCGTATGCTCCCTAGAATAACTTAGGAGCGTACGGAATTAACGAACTTAGAATAATTTTTTAAGTCTGATGAAATTTTAAAGTCCAGAACTCCATATAAAATCCTTATGGTGACGTCAGTTTCCGGTCCCCATCCCACTGGCTGCATCGGCTCTCGCTCGCTACATCCGGTGTATTATTCGTATTTTAAACATATTTTTGTCATCAACTTCGACATTGATTTGCTAATAACTCAGAAAGAAGTCATGTTATGATATGAGATTTTCTTATCATCAAAATTTTTATGGTAGTGTGCACAATATTCCAGTTTTTAACCTGTAATAGAAATAAACACATGCCCAATTGTATCAATCAGTACTTTTCGTGTGCTTTAACAGGTACTGCCATCGCAATCTGTATGGAAATGTATATTCAGATGCATTTTCCAGGAAATAAAGAATGGAAATCCTATTTTAGTAGCATTCTTCTGAGATGTAGTTAAATTTTAAAATGTTATTGATATTGACATTAATTTCGTGCCTCGGACCAGCCTCCTTTAGATGACGAATTACTATCTCTAGATCCGTCGACTTTTGTCTTCATCTCTTTGCGTATTGCTTTTGTAAAACGTCCTGCTCAGTCTCGAAATTTTCGGGAACATAGATATACCTTTATGATTAAAAACTTTTGGGCTATGTCGCCGGGTCAATTTGACGCGGCGACATAGCCCAAAAGTTTTTAATCATAATGACGAGCACCCGCGAAAGTTTTGACGAAGAAATAGGTATGCCTATCTTCAATGAAATTTGGAGGGGTATATTGTGCGCACACTGAAAATTTGAAGATGAAAACGCAGACTGTAAACAAGCAGTGGGTAAAGAAATTAAGACTAAATACGACCGGTCGAGTGACACGTCCTCCTAAGATTTGTTTTCAACAAATTAACGTGTCTTAGCTATAAGTTGAGCAAGTGTACGATTTCTAATAATTGTAGCCAGTAGCGAGGAATATTAGAAAGACCTTAAAACAATCTAATATCCTCTAAAATGAATTTTGTGACGGTTTTGCTGTAAAATATATAGTTTCAAAAATTTTCACTTGCATTTTGGGTTATTGAGTCTAGTTAATCCGTGATTAATTAAGCCTAAGTTTATTTTGAGGTGTTTTGCTTATGCGCTTGACCCTATTAAACTGAATCGTATCCACCTTCTTGGTACTGAAGGACCGAAGGTAGACCGAAAAACAATTTAAATCTTTGTATGCCTACAAGAGCAACATATCACTTATAAAATTGGCGTGTGCGTTTTCTCCTGCTTTTTTTCTTCGGAAGACGTTCTGTTATAAAATGCCTACCGCTAAAAATTATCAGGAAATTATGGTAACATTACGCTCAATAACGTTAGTTAATCCGGGATAACTCTTTCCACAAATTAGATTCGAAAGAAAACTTGAGTGCGTAGCCACAGAGTAACCTCAAAATCCTTGTAAAACTTGAATTATTTTGTCATTTGCATTGTAAAATATTACCAGAATGGAAATAAATAGGTTTTTGTTGTGTAGATGACTCGTGAATGTAAATAATATCAACTCATTAGAATTTTTACTGGCCTTTTTGAAGCATTGGATATTCCTTGTAAAAACAAGCCCTCCATCAACGGATTACAGTTTTATTCGCACTCATAATCCAATATTTTATCTCTTTTTTGGAATGAAATTCAGGTAATCTCTCCTGTTTCAATTTTGTGATTACCGAAACAATTTGTTTCACCGGAATGTTGATGTTTATTTTTGCCTGAGTGTTTACATTCGTTTGCGAGCAATTAACATTTGTTTTGAAAGCATTTAGCCTCACCTTTCAGGGGGATAAAAAAGAATCATGTTTGATCTTAACAAGATAGGCCGAAAACAAGCAATGAGGGACAATATTATCGTTAATTTGCGGGCAGTAGCTCCGAGCACAGTCCATATTTTGTTACACTTATTTTTACAAATTGTCATTCAAAATTTATGATAACTTGATGTTACCCTCATGACTGTTAATTTTACATAAACCAGTGATTTAATTTAAATGATGTGTCTACTGTCTTCTGAGAATATTCCTGTTACATATTTGTGATAACGCGATAGGCATTGAACCTACGTATTCATTGACTAAGTAACGTTTATTCAAATGAGTTTTTTGTCATAATAATTGTTTGTCATAATGACCAAAATTTTATGTTATTGTTTAGCTTAACTCACTTTCGTGGGTTCTCAATGTTTTCATTATGCCACCGAAGGTCAGAAAGTCGAAGCTTGAAAATAGCAAAAAAAATGTTTTTGATATTATTTCACTCAAGATTGCTGTATTGAATTCAGGGGATGACTTTTCATAGCCATGGATATTTATGGCCTCTGTGTTGCCTGGAAAAAAGAAAGAGACTGTGAGTGTGCAAAACAAATGGAATGGTTGACTTCATTGCAGACCCTAAGTTTATTTGCTTTGGTGCTTAATTTTTACTCTTTCTTATTTTCCATCAGAACCTACAAAACATACATTCATTACAATGAAGATAAATTTCAGAGGTTTAAACCTATCTGCGAAAGTATTTTCGATAGAAAACGACGACAAATATAACATTGCTTGCGCGAGGGTACTAATTTTTTTTTATAAAATTTAGAGTCGAATTAAGGAAACTTGTAAACATTTTAAATTTTTGAGAAAGGTTTATCATGCTATGATAATTTTTATTTTACCCTTAATCCTTTTTAATGAAAGATATCCAACTTTCCACCGAAATTCATGGGCGCATACTGCCGGCTGGTAAGTTTATAAGAAGGTGTAGAAAAAGGCGAATAGATTCTATATCAACAGCATTAAATTATTGAAATTGATATCATTCATACAGTATTATGTGAGAATGTTTATTCTTACATTAAAATTCAAAGTAAGCGACTGTAAAATCGGCCAAGCGTCTCTAGTGGCCAGGTATGGAGTGCACTGTCTTCTGTATGAAGGCGCGAGGGATATTGTTCATGACTTCATGAATCCTTGCTTCCAACTGTTATAGTGCGTGAGATTTTATCTGGTATACCTTATCTTTTGGCGAGCACCTTTAAAGTCACATGGTATCAGGTGTAGACTCTGCAGGCCACTCATGAGGTCCGCGTCTCCCAGGCCAACCTCCTGAAAACTTTTCATCCAACCACGCACTCACGACATTTGCAAAGCGAGGTGGTGCGCCATCTTGCATAAAATAATATCATTGATGCTATGCCATGCATATACACACACCATCAGATAATCAAAACCTTACTTAATGTCCTGTGTGTAAACACTTTTTCCATTATCATTATTTCAATATTAAAAATTCTGCAGCTATTTCATAATTCCTAACTATATGTAAGCCACCCTGTACAGTACATACATACTATGACTTTAGTTATCTTTGATAGATAAATATCATTGTGAAGAGAATTCATTTTAAAATATGCTTATTCTTCATGTAACCATTGCGAATCAAATCACATCAGACCACTTATTCCCCTTTCAATCATGGTAATTGCTGGTGAATGCTCTTATATTGCCGTTACTTCCAACCTTCTAATTACGACTTGTGTTGCCGTATAAAGACCTTAAGACCCTTTGATGGTGTTAATTCGATAGGCAAAGAGAGAGTTGTTGCAGAGATTAGCGTTATTGAGTGATAAAATGACTCAGCTAAGCGTTGTACCGCGAGGTACATCCATTTTGTTACATTATCTGGAGTCGCACGAAGGCCCACTCATTTGGCTCTTTTCCCCAGCGAATATCAAAGGCTACAAAACGTCGAATTACCTTTTCCAGAGCGCTTTGATCTCGGTCTGTTAATCTGAGCGCAAAATGTTTTACACGGGGAATTTGATCCACGTTCCCTTGAAATTCCTATTGGACCGTCCGAAGCGAGGGTGATGGCCACTACAGTTGGTTGCCAAGGTGATGACCGCCGCTTTGAACTCGAACCTTTCCCATGAATCAAACTTTTTTTCGTTGTGAGATATGTTTTTGTATTTAGTTAAAAATTACTGAGAATCTTTTTTATGTGACGTTGTATGTTAAAAATGACATGTAACTTTCACCATTATAATTGATTTTTACCAACAGTAATGATGATATTTATGAGCTATACCTTTTAAAAAATCAATATTCCTAGTTTTGTTCACATTCATTCCGTATTCTAATTAATTTTGAACCTATAAATATGGGACAGGTGTGTTTTTGCAATATTCCTGGAGATATAATATAGAAACATAAAATTTCTTAAACTTGGTTGTACGAAGAATATGCTCAGCAAAGGCCTCTATATATCTGTAATTAAATATGTAAGGAAAATTTAGGTGAAAGGTGCTTTTTTATTTGACTATGCCTCGTAGTTGTCTCTCTGATAATTTATTTTTTATTTTCGGTCCCATTAAATACACATTATACTATGTGAGTAGGTATCTATAAAGTAAAAAAAACAACTTTTCTGGAAAACCCGTTGGTAAAATAAAAAAATGGTTCAATTCCAATGGGCTTTTACGCTTAGGGAATTTCTCCAATCACGATGTTTCCTTATCAACTACTTATAAGTTATACGGATGCATTGGCCTCAAGTTAAGTCAATTACGGTTTGGTTCCTATCATCAGCTCCCGTTTCTGACTCTCAATCAAATGCTTCATTTTCATTGTTTAACTTAAAAAGGTTTCTATGTTGTTTTGTCAGAGTTTTAAGTAAACTGCATAAGAAAAAGTCACTTCTCAAGCCATTCGGTCCATAGAATCTCTCCATTGAAAGTACGTATTGTACATTAAATAATTTTATACTGAGTTTTGAAAGAATTGTATCAGTACCAATTGTCTTTTACTCTGGTTACAATTCCGGGTCCAAGTTCTGGAGCAGGTGGAATGCGGAACGGAAGGAGCGAATTCGTATTATATTATATGCATCATCAATATCCTCATTATATTATATAATTTATATTTGTATCACTCATATGCATTTAATTTCATTCTGTTGGATTTAAAACCATAGTAATCTACAATAAAAGACGAATTATGCTAAAATACCAAATCTTGGTGACTAAAATTACGGTAAATGACAATTTCTTTGAAGATGGATTATGGCCTTCGGATAGCGTAAGCGGTGTTTAAATATCGCCGACATTTTTCTTTTTATTCTTGTGCGAAAAATCCACAGAGAAAAATATCATTCGCCTATACCAGGATGCGAACCCGGATCCTCCGATTTCCGGTCGAGTGCTTTAGCCAGTTGGGTAAATATATATTTATTTCAACCGTCAAGCAGCACAGTACAATTCTCCACATCACACAATGAAGATCTTCCTTTAAACACAAATCAGTGTCCAGTGGTTAAAAGTTTCCAGAAGCAGGCTCCTCTTCACCCAGTGACGAAGACAGCTACCGAGGCTCTCTGTGGATATTTTTGGACGCAACCGGACTAGGGACTGCTGAGCATGTGATGCCACAAACAGTCCAAATTGTTTGCACAGCGCCACACCTTGAGAGCAGGCCCGGACATAGAACACATAGAGGTGTTCGCTCTTGACTAATTTTAAGTATACCGGGCCTAGCCACGGTGACAACTTTTACGGGAGTCACCGTGATGCACAAATTGTGCGAAAATTCCATAGAGAAAATAATCATTCGTCTTGACCAGGATACGAGCCTGGATTCCTCGATTTCCGGTCAAGTGCTTCAGCCAGTTAGCCAGGCCACTCCCGGTACACTTTTTTCTTATTGCATTATTATTACATTTCACATTACTCTTCATTCTTGTTTGCATGTATGGATTTCAGTACCAAAACTAGGTAAGGGAAGGTGACAAAACCCCACTCAACTGTACGAAATATCGCCAATATCCTGCTGTTATCTCTCATGTTGATTGCGGAATCCCATGCTGAGATAAGTATTCCAATGGTATTGTATTCGCCCATGTTAAAAACAATGAAAACAGTAAATTTTCTCCCCTATTTTCCATCGATTCTCAACCAAACTTATACCCTATATTTTCCATTTTAATTTTTCGCTTCGAGAAAAATGAAGCATTGCAATTGTATTCAAGGTGAGATTCGCTCAAAACTAAGGTAACAGGAACTGGTTCCCCTGCATTATCTCAATGTATGAATGGAGATGAAAAATTTGTGAACCTAATTATCATCAAAGCAATAATTTTTTGCTAAGCTATTATTTTACCGGCTTATTCATTTCTTGGAGAGAAGAATGGAGAAGGTGAAATGGACAGATAGGAGGAGGAACGACGAAGTGTTGGACGTGGTGGGTGAGGAGAGGCAGCTTTTAAATGAGAATCAGACGGTATGGATGGAGGGAGTACTTAGCCGGTAGATTATGTTGAAAACGGTGTTAGAGGGTAGAATTTTACGTAAAGGAGGTAGGTGAAGGAAGAGAATAGGATTTTTAGATAGATTGAAAGGGAGTAGGTCTTACAGTGAATTGAAGAAGGCAGTGCAGGAAGGAAAGGGAGGCTACCAGATTACTTATTTAGTGATACATGGAAACCAACCTCAATCGGTAGAATGCTATCAATCATTCATTCTTTTCTTATTTTCCAACACTTTGTCGACAAAGATCTCGTCAGAAGGACCATATAATATTAATGGATTCCTTACGTTAAACAGAACCCCCTACCAGCTTTTTGCATGCGTATTCTAACTCCTTCTTCCTTCTTGCAATGAGGTAGCTCGTAAATCTGAAGGATTTTCTTATCCGGGTCACGTAATTTGACCTGACAAGAGTGAAGGACGAGCCATAACTTCTTTCCAGCTTACTTCCCCCCTAATCTTGCGTCCACTCCTTCAACTGCCCTCAGTCACTTACCTGGAATTGCATCTGATTTTTATGCGTACACTCTTTTTGTTATTTTTTTGGTATGATACCGTGAATTTATACTGATGCGTTATTGGTTCGTTTATGAAGCAATAATGTTCAAAATAGGCTGTGACATCATGACAGTGTTGGCGAGTACCGCTCCCGTCCGTTTTCATGCTATCTTCTTTCACTTGAATACTTTTTTTCTTCTCGAAATTATGTTATTTACGATAGGGTAGACTGTGCATCGTTGCAAGTTATCATGATTTTGGAGTTTTCAAAATAAGTGCATCTAGACCGTAATTTTGGTGTAAACAATATCCAAACCAGTGGTGTAACTAGGAATATTCTTTGCGGATGATGTGGGGGAGAATTTGAGAGAGAGACGCCCCTCCCCCTCCCCCGGCAACGGGAGGTCCGGGTGTTAGTCACCGGTCGGTATTCAGTAATCGTATCACTACCATGATAATAATAGCTGATCTCTAAATTTACGCAGGTGAAGTTATTTTGAGTCAAAACTAGACAATATTTTTAAATAATATTTTTTTCTCTACCCTTTTACTGACCTAAATCATAATTGTAACCACTAATTTCTTCGTCATTAATGATGCTGCGAAAGTCGTGAATTAATATTTTCACATAAAGGTTTAACTTAAAGGAAATTCGTTAAGATACATCCTTATCGCTGATCATAATAAGGCAATGCCATAATTTGATTATCAGGATTGCATTGAATAAAGTCAAGTGATTTTAACATTTTGGCTATTATTCAAATCTATAAAAGTGCACGCTAGAGACGATTATTACCAAAGTTATAAAAATTATATTTCCCTGTCTTAGATACTTTAGTTTAGTTTTCAGAGCTATTTTCTTCGAACCGTTGTATGCGTATTAAAATGCTACATATTTCTTTGCCCTTTGATTTTTTGAACGTAAATCCCCGCGAGAATTACCTCTGATAAATGACTGACCTGGCGTGATTGCGCTGCCAGCATAGGCAAGCACCGTTGTCTTCCCTCGTTCAGCACTCCAATCTTTCATGGATGCATAGTGGTGGAGAAAAATGGAGCAGTCTATAGTCCATCGGACGTTTCGAGGCCGCGTAACACGGCTTTTTCGTGCGGCGAGCCATATTACCAGAGAGAGCTGATGTTTTTCGAAAACTTTGCGAGCGAGCAATGCATCCCGTAATCCTTTTTTTTCTACTATCTCCCCGGCCGTTGGCGTGGTGGCCTCAATTTCAGCGCATCGCTCATTGTCTCCGCATGGCCTAAAACCCCATTCTAGCTCAAATTGGAGGAGCTGTTGCGTATAACGCGAGGCTTAGATTTTCACTTGCCGGGATAATAGTGTAATTTTGGTCTCTCTTATTCCGATGTCGTTTTCATTTAATAATTTACATACATGGTTGTTGAAAATTGGCGGCTCAAGCTAGTGTATAAATTAAATAGATAATTTTTTTGTTTATTTTCTGTTCCATTTTTAATGCGTACTTTTAATTTGAATTTAACTTTACACCTACAAAAGAAATAAATATCTTACGGAAAAATTCTCGTGATTTTGAGTTGCATCATAACACTCCACAACCATGATTCGCTTTATATCATTAAATAAGGATTGTTTTGATTTCTTTCTCAAGGCTTGTACTGAAAAAGTGAAGGGGAACACAGTATGTTTTTAATTCAGATTTAATTCTGGCTTTACTTAAAACCTGTTTTTCGATGTATGTTTTGATAACCTGCTCTATTATGATATCGAAAAACTATGCCACTCATTGCATTACGAATGCCTTCAAATGCAGTTCTTCAATACAGCTCAAAATGATATATTCCGTTCAAAAAATATTTTGACGGTAGAGAAATCGACTGACTCAGAATTTTTTCAATTTTAGATAGCATTCTTCATGCCGCAGATTGATTTATATTGAGGTTAGTTGATTTACTAATTTAAAAATTACTCCAAGAAAATGTTTTCTTTTTCTTTTCTATTGATTGCGAGGGAGCGCAATAAATAGATTATTTCCTCAGTTTACAGTAGTATCAAAGTGGTAATAATGTATTTTACTTATCAGAGTACCCTTTGCTCATGCCTAAAATTCTAAGATATGGCTTGAGATTTTCAATCGACGTACTTGATATTTACGTCATTATTCATTTTCCAAGTCGAAGCATCGCGTATATTTTTATTTTACTTGACTTTTGAAGTGTATATCATGTTAGGTTTACTTGGTGCAGCCAAGACCATAGGAATAAGTTTTCTCCAATGATATCAAATTGTTGATACGCAGCAGGTCTTAAATAAATATCTTACGGAAAAATTTTCGTGTGTTTGAGTTGCATCAGAATGTCCCATTACCATGATTCGTTTTATGGCATTAAATAAGGATAGTTGCGATTTCTTTCCCAGCTGGCTTGTACTGAAAAAGTGAAGGGGAAAATAGTATGGTTTTGATAAGCTGCTCAATGGCCTGCTGTTTCAATATGATGTTTTTCCTGGGTCTCGATCACACTCTCCGCCTCCCGCCGAATAGCGACGACAGAGAAAGACACTTTCCCAGTCTGTTTTTGCTTAATGGAAGTTTCCTTTTAACATGTTACCAGCTAGATATGATTTTTTCCGTATATATCACCATTGACTCGAGACAAGGGATGCTCATTGAATCATTGAAAGAGAGTTTCCTTTAATATAACTACCAACGTTCCATTAAGGCCTCATTTTATATTGTTGTTATTATTCAGTTTCATAGGTGTTTTATGCCATGAATTGAAGAGAATTTTTCTTTGTTAAACTTTTTAAACAGCAGATAATCATGGAATTCAATCACTCCAACGCGGCGCAACATTTTTTTATCTTTTAAAAGACTGGTGCCCTAATGCCCCCCGCCTACCACTAATTTAGGCAGCATGTGGCGTAGTATGTAGTATATGTAATAATGATAATTTAGCCTCACATATTCAATGCTATAACGATACTTTTCACTTTACAATTAGCTAAGCGGAAAAAAAGCCAGTGACTGCTTTCTTTTCTCGTGAATGGGCACCTAGCGACGGATCCTAAACATTTATTATGTCAGCAGAAAATTTTAGAGCCCAGGAATAGCGCACATATTTTCGAGTTCATTCAGAGTGATTTACCTGACCAGTTATTTGTCGCCGGCGTCATGGGCTATCGTTATTTATTATAACTACTGAAGGTGCAACAACTGATATTCTAATTGCTTAATTTTTAGTGAATACAAAAATACCACAGGTATTCACTACAAATGAAGCAACTTCGGCCACAAAATTTGTTGCAGTGTTTAATAACTATCCCAATGCCTATAATCACATATACTCTCCTAGAAAAATACAGTTCACTTTGGACTTAGGTGTCTTGAAGTTTTGTGTGATTTGGAAAATCAACTTTTGCAAAATTAATTTTTTACGTTTCCTTTTAATAGCCTTTTCCGACGATAGCTTTTGTCTATAAAAACGATATAAAGACAAATATAATTCAATATACATACAAATATAAATTTCCCGTACGAATAAAATTCTTTAGGAACGGCAAGTTGAATATTTTCTAGCAAATATTCCTTATGATGAGAATTCCGACTAAGTCTCGCTAGTCAACATCACGGCTAGGCAGGTATTCTGCAGGATTTCACCTTTCCTGCACTTTTCACTTCGTTAAGGTACACCTCAAGCTAATTTTTCCTGTATTTGTGAATTATGTATACCAAAACAAAGTACTGAATTAAAATCGGGAAATCCACAAGGGCACAAGTCCATTCAAGCAAAGTTTTAAGACATTCTTTCACTATGCATATTAAGAGTTACTTTTTCAAAGACAACATCAACTATTCTCCTTGAATGGATATTTAACTCCATGAGTACGAAAAAATCGAAGACAGAGCAATAAAAGGCCCAAAAATTAACAGAGAAACTGCGGATCCCGGAATAACGCCTACCGACTTCGTACGGCTTTGGGAACTATGGCTTCAATTTTTGTTTAGCTTGTTTTCATAGCCTTTTCCGAATATCTTTTGTGCATCCAAACGATTTATCTAAGGATGTGTAACTTTCCATACAAAAATCATTAGTACGATAGGGAAAATTAAATCTTTGCTGACAACAATACCGCATGAATATCAATGCATTGATGTTGAAATGATTTTTCTCATTACTTTAAACAACTGGTGACAAAATATAATTTTTTATCGAACTATAAAGATTTCGTGTATTCTGAGGGAATTTTCATACAATATGTCGGGGTATGCTTTGATTGCATTTTCCTTGGATGCCTCAGGCTTCGAGTAAAAATCTCCTTTCAGTTATTATGTTCATATTGATAAATCAACATATTTAACAGCCTTGTATTGAATTATCAATTCGCTAATCGCGATACGCGTAGTAATTACCTTTTTTGACGACGGAAAAGTTTTTTTCGGGTTGATTAAATCATTAAACTAATTACTCCCGAGGGGCAAAGCTTTTGTTCACCAAATGAATTTTCATGAAATAAAAAACCCAGTTCAACATGAAAGCCTCAATGTTTCACCATATCTCTTGATGCCGTTATTTTCCCCATAAAAACCCAAATTTGCACTTAAAAGTCATTTCATGAGTTAATTTAAAATACTAGCCTTCTGATGAAACAGTTATGATAAGTAATTCACTTATTAAAATGGAACAAGCTATACACATATGAAAAATATTGCAAATGATCTATTTTCATTCACTATCTAATTTGCTTCATTAAAAAAATGGCTTGTAATTGCCATTTTACTCATTAAAATTATTGAACACACATTTTCCTAATATATGTCAATTTTTTGTGAAAATAGCTTTTTTTTAAGGAATCATTTTGAAATGTGGGTGCACACTTTCTTCTATATACTTTTTTATTATTCATGGTCATTGATTTAAATTGATGGCGATTAAAACACTGGTCCATCTTAAAGTGTGCCTAAAACTCCCATTATTATCTCACTCAACTATCTTTAATTCAAAATAGTCTAAACCTATTTACCAAGATTTTTCCTACCATAAGTTTCCCATAGTTTTTATAAAAACTCTCTCAAATGTTTTGAGAACATTATGTTTTTGAAGTAAAAAAATATTATTTTTATATTATTATTATTATCATCATCTTCTTTGTTTCCCCCCTTGTTATCTCGCTAGGTTATCACAGTGAGCGGACCAAGTCATATTCCACTGTGTTTTGTCCAGTTATTCTACAAATAGGAACTATCGGACAATACGATAGGCGTCCAGGATGACTGAGTTTGTATTTTTCCTACTATACCTTTCAAGTTTAGTTTCTAAAATTGATTAAGTACTTCACACGGTGTGATTCCAGTTGTTTCTATGAAAACTGGGCATACATCCACTGATTGCATTTTCCACATGGATTTAATCTCTGCAGCAAGTTCGGCATGTTTATTAATTTTGGAAGGGTGCGCTTTCTGTGCATTATGGTTTAATGGGATTGTTACGTCTATGAGTGTAGTGTGTCGCTTGATTTTATCTATTGACCGTTCTATTGCTTTGAATTGTTCGGTCAGCTCTTATTTTAGCATTCCAGTATATTTTCCATTTACAATTTTCCTTAAATCAGGTGGATGGTATTTGTAATATGGTGTATCGGTGTTCAGAATAGAATTATATTTTTTCTTTCCAATTCCTGATGCATGATTATTCCCACAATGTGGTATCTACTCGTGTATTCCTTAGCAGGAAGGTTTATGCAAATTCCCATAATACGCTCTAATGTCTCGCCTTGCTTTTTACATTTTGTGCATAGATTATAGAGTATTTTTTCTTTTAATATGAACTATCTGTATGTTGTTATTATTGTTGACTAATCAGTATTGTATATAAAAATTAATGCATTTTTAAATTAAGTATTCTTTTAAAGAGACTCATGTTTATTATTGCAATAATTGTTAATTTAATATAAGTGACAGTATTGAGTTTGAATATTGCTAGCCCCGGATCCCTTGTCTGATGGCTCAAGTGGGTTCTGTATCTATCTCAATCCATCTGTGGGCACACATTATCCTTCCCCTTCCTCTCGTATCCAATATCTTTCCTTATCGCTAACTTCAGCATCCTCTCCCCCCTCACTTCCCTGAATAACCACTCATTTCGTGTCCTTATCGCTGCCAAAAGTTTCCCTCCGTCCCTAAACATGCCCAGACTTCCTCGTTCATATTCCTCTCTCCATCCATTGGCCGTCTTTATCCCACGCCAAGTTCACGTCTCGAATGCCTGAAGCTTGAAGATCAACATCCTCCGGTCATAGTTTCCTGGATCATATAACGTGATCTTGGTTGTTGAGCTCTTGGATCGGATCTTGCAATAGTGCCCCCGTTATTTACCCTTTCTCCTGTATCAGTAGTTTGCCTACATAGCTAATGAAACTCCTCCGTTTGCCTTAGAACCTTGTTCGCTTTTCTTCAACGCTTATTCACATTTATTGGTGTTTGCTCCATCTCTTTCAGCCTGTTCCGTTTTTCTGTTTTCCTCTCCCTCTTAGTTCTAGGCAATGTTATGGCCTATAGCCCCTTGTCTTAAAGTATAAAACTCCCAAACATACCCTCCTTCCCCTTAACTCACCTATCTGCCACACTGCAACTTATTCATGATGAGCAAGCCTTGAAGTGACAATGTCAGAAACCCGCTGTAGAGAGCCTGAAGGCTGGCAATAACGACAAAATGCGAAAGGTAAATTCAGCGTGGCGAGCCTCTTGTCAGGGAAATTACTCGTTGTATATTTCCATATTCGAAATTGTGAGTAAAATACTGAAAATGGAATTGTTGGGTGTTCTAATTACGTAAACCTGTTAGTCGGCTTTCCCAAAGCGGCTTTGTTCTCCATCTACTGATATTTTTATACTGTACAACATGATGCTGATGTGATAGTATATGTCTATAGTCTTCTTATTAAGAAATATACCCAAGAAACTCATAACAAATCATTTTAGATATAAGTCACACATTAAATATAAAAAAAACTAAATATCCTCCGATTTCTAAACTGCATGGAGGAAAACTAATCAGTCGATCGCGAAACGTCTTGCTTTAGTGTAGGAAATGAAATCACTCACCTCGGAACACAATTAGTCACTTGTGTTTTCAGCCTATGGCATTAGAGAGTGTTTTATTGTGAGGACTTATCGAGGTTAAATGAAGGATATTGATTGCCGATGCTGATTAGTATATTTTATGAGCGCATTTTACTTCAATCTGTATTTTTGCCCACTTTTCTTGCTCAAGAACAAAATATAATAGCATGCTACAATGAGTTGTTATGTATGTCGCCCCCTCTTCTAGATGTAAGTATCAGGGTGGAAGCTGTCATTGTGCTTTATGTGTCCAGGAGGCTGGCGTGGGAGCGTCAGGGGTCACGCTTAGAGTGAAGGGGAGATTTTAAGGTCCAGCTGCCCATTTCTAGGTGGTCTGGTCCACTCGTCAGGCGTCATAATTTTGGAAGACGTCCTCCCAAACCGTGTTGGGGTTTAAATGTTAAAACAGAGGTTTCGCTTATTGGGCCACCAGCACACTGGCCGATTATTGCAGTTGCTCTCCCTGGGAAACTGTTTCCGTGGGAATCCTTCGCAAAGGACCCTTCTCACGCCACCCACTGCAGCCTCCTGGTCCAGGGAAGCGTATAAATACCCCAGAATTTTGGTACTCGGGGAACAATCTCCAAGGTGCAGCCGGAGGCTCTGCTACGCTCCGGCAAGGGCTAAATAAACATCTTTTAAAGCCAACGCTTGAGTTTCTACTCTTTGGTGCCTATACCCACTCTTCGAGACTTCGGCCTAGCCACTCGGGTCGGAGATCTATATTGTTTATTCCATCTTGCGTTCTGTCTTTCGGGACACAACAGAGTAGATACTTCTGAGGTGGTCAACTGGTCATGGATTTGGGCTGCAGACAGAATGAAACCGAGTTCTAATCCCGGGTGAAATTTTCGCTCATCTCAAAACAAAAATCCTCGAAGTTAAAGGTGGCTCAGGGAAATCGATCACCCCCCCCCCTCTCCCTCCCTGAGTTGAATTTATGGTTTCACACGACTGTGGCACCGCACTACCTATAGAGACAAACCAGAAAAAGGGTACTTGTGACTAGGTAGATATAGCATAAAAGTGTTAGCAGATTAAGATAATACAGGTGAAATTATTCTAAGCATTTACACGGTGCAGAAATTACTCCAGCGTTTCCCGATCTTCGAAGAAGGTTTATTATCATGAAGGTTTTGTATTATTATCGTGTCGACAGGATGGGGTTGCGTTGTAATACGAATTTCTCCAAGTATGATTGATGGTTTGGCTATTGGGAGCTCTGGATTCATTGTTACTATGGCTTACAATAGTAAAAATTTAATACTATACGGTGAACTTGATAGCGTTAATGTATCAATATGCAATGAATTCCATAACTATTATCATAGAATTCAACAGGTTACGTTCAAACCGCAGGAGATAATTCAAAATGAGAAAATATGGATCTGGGGGGTCTTTAATGGAACTGTCATTAGGCTCTAATCAATTTTATTTGGAATTTCAACATGGAAAAATTCCACTTCGTCACACTTGGATACTTGGATTTTATTGTTTTTTTTTAAAGAATTAAACGCCAATTACATATAGATCGAGATGTTCTCGCTCGGAATAATTTCGAGTCATCCAGTCATAACCTTCCGAAGAGGAGAATGCACAACCTTTTAAACTCAATTGAAATTAATTGGATTTCTGATTCTATTAAATGTCTTCAATGAATTAAAATTAAAATCACTAAAAAATGAAGAAAGCAAGAGTGATTTGATATATGGAGTAGGGTTTCCTGGTGGGTGGATTGGGTTAATGACAGAATGATTCCAAGCTTGAATCCCGGCCGAAACTTTGTGACACCTCAAAACAAAAATCCTAGAAGTTCGTGGTAGATGAGTGAAAGGGATTTGCTACCCAACCTTGAATGCAGTATGGTATCATTCGCCAGCGGCGTATTATGGAATGAACGCTACCCTCGCATATCTTACCAACCTTAGCGTTGAATCAGTATGTAGGGTTGTGTATACTGAGTAAGTAGGTTGGATGGTGAAAACATAAAGGCGACAGATGAAGTGAAGTATCCAGGAGTTACGATAACTTCGGACCTATCGTGGGGAATACACATTTATATATTTATATAAATAGGATGTCTGTTTGTTTTCCCGCTATGAGTTTCCACACGGCTGCACGGATTATGACCAAAGTTAGTACACAGGTGCATAACATGCTGCTAAACTCAGCAGTGCTATCTTCGGTCCTGTCCGACGCGTCCTTTGCATCATTTACTCATTACCGAAACCTGCAAGTGCGCTCAGCGCTACCTAGCACCCATTCCCCACCCTCTGCTTACTCTCCCACGTTTCGATAACATCTCCATTCTCTCTGCCACGCTTGTATATCTCTGTGCCCGCTGTGCTCGAGGCCAAGGCCCATTTGGCGACTTCCAGCTTCAAGACTGCCTTTTATCGCAACTTCACTGTTCAAGGGTGAAGGCCCAAGAAAAGTCTTGCCGTCCTTTTAACCGTGCATTCCGACAATATCGTGTTATGTCACGTCATAAAACCCTACCAGCAAAACTATTTGAGCCCTTCCCGAAAAATGTGCATATTTTTAAAAAGCGGTTGAAGAAGTAGAGACCAATGGTTTCTTATGATATTTACAATTGTTTTTTCAACGTACGTTCATGTTAGCACCAGGCCAATTGCCTACTTGTAACAATTTAATAATAATAATCTGCAGTTGGACATCCTGCCGCGTAGTCACACCTCTTGACAAGGTTGGAGAGAAAACATATCTCAAAGGATACTACACTTAACTAATAATCCTTTAAGAGCAAATATTTTTGCTGGGTGATACGTTAGTACGACGTTTTTGGTGTATACACGAGCGGACACACAAATATCAACGAAGAATTCCAAGTTTCCCACTCCTAGGGATACTATCCTTCCAGAGCAAAGCCGGGTGGACCGCGTTTAAGATAATACATATATTTGTGGCAAAGTCCTGAAGAAGCATGGATTCGTAAAGTATACCGTGGGAGGATTAAGAAGAAAGTAATTTTGAGGTGCTATTTCGCTCTCTACGGGTTACATCTAGAATATAGAAAGCATATGGATCCGGTGCAGAAAGACTTAACCTGTGAACTCAATAAAATACGAAAGAAAGCTGCGCGAGCCGCCGAAAACTGGTTTGGACGTGCAGAAAGCATTACACAGATGATAGACGAATAAGGTTGGTTACCGCTAGAGACTCAGGGGCTGCGCGCTTGGCTTAGATCGCTAAAGCAATGGAGAATGGATATCTTTAAGAGCGACACGGAGAACATATTAGAACCCCACTACGTTTCTAGGTCCGATAGATATGATAAATTAAGAGAGGGATTTTGCTGAACGGATAGGTATGGGAATTCGTTTCCCCGCTCGATGGAGGACTAAGCGTAAATTTTTAGACCATTTCCTTTTTTATGTGTAACGACTAGTATCCTGACACCCCTATAGAGGCAGCTTGTGGAGAAGTATGTATATTTAGACCCAGAGACGTGTAAAATCAGGTGAATTTTAGCTGAGTCAGGTGAATACAATGGTGGATAACTAGAAGCAGTAGCGGATCCAGGGTTGGGACAAGGGGGGGCTAAGTATGGGGTAAACTCCCCGAAGTATTGCGGGTCCGAACAAAAATTACCATTCTATCTAGTGTAAATTGGATGTCCAAGGGGGTGCAAAAGCCTCCTTAGCCCCCACTCCCCCCATAGATCCGCCACTGACTCGAAGCAAAATTAATTGCTGCGATAGGCATGTGGAAAATGCAACATATGTTTTCAATTATTAACTTATGTGTATGTCACTCAAATCCAAAGTATCAACCTTTTTTTAGAGAACACTGTATCCTGGAAGCATTGTCTAACATCTTATTGACTGTAGCCTAGTTTGCACAATTTGAGGTGCCAGTCAGAGCTAAGTTTGATGGTAACAACTACTGGAGAACACTTAGGGAGGTCATTTATGACTCACTCTCATTTTTTCCTTTAGCTACTGCATTCATCTAAGAATACGATTTAATGGAGAGCGGATCTTGAAATGCGTTTTAAAGGGAATTACCTACGTAGCAGTTTTGCAAAACATGATATTTTTACATTTATTTTTATGTCACCAAAATCTTATCACTAATATTAGTGCCTTGATACATTTCGCTACGTTGGGTATCCATACTTGCTGTATTCATTCCACAGGCTACTCATCCCGTTCAGAGCTAAAGCTTGGATAGTATTAATTTATCTAAATTTAAATGGTAAATCACAATTCTAAACCCTTTATCATTCCTGTTATCTCATTTTTTTTCCATCCAATATCTTATTGGAGTGTAGGTCAGTTATAGTGTATGTTGAAGAAATCCATCTTATATCGGAATTATGTTCCCTTCAACAAGTAAGGATCCAATTTTTTGCCCTTAAATTAAGTCGGGAAGGCTAACCCTTTCACACGAATAGGGGTGAGGACTCAGGGCTATTTTGTGTCCTGCCGTGATCACATCGCCTGATTATTCCCCGTTAAGACTAAATTTTGAGCACGCCATCTCATGGTCCCCCTAAATGCCGCATTCAGTTCCGAAGTCAGCTTTGATTATATCGCATTTGTTCAGTTCTACAGAGAGCAGGTTTCAATCGATTTTTAATCGATTTTCTTAAAGGGAATATCCCGGATGAACGTGAATCAACCTGCATGTTTTGATCGCTGCGAAAATTTGAGCCTTTGTTTCTAAAAATATGACTTGGTTGAAATCGCGGCACGATATATCTAAAGGTCATTGAAAAGGTCTCTCGAGTTTGAAAATTGCGTGGCATATCTGAAGCCTTGGCGTGTCAAGGTTGAAATTTTTTTAAGGCTAAGGTCATTGATCGATTTTTCGAGAGAAGGGTTCAAAACAATTTTACTTCAAGGGCGAATGAGATTAAAGAATCGCATTATCTGTCGCGAGAAACGGGCACGGGATTAGTTTATTATTACGGGATTATTTAATTAGTACGGGCACGGGAATCTCCAGAATGAACAGTTGGACTCGAGGTAAGCCGAATGAACTCCCAGTATGCTGCGAATATGTCATGTCTTCAAATATTTCTCCTTTAACTCTTCATTGTACAGCACATTAATCAATTATTGAGAAATGTTAAATTTTTCGTGTAGTATCCATGAATCCCTTAAATTTAATTCCATAAATCTATTGTTTTATGTGTAAAATAATTCGTGTGTTAAATTATTTGGTGTTTAATGGAAGTAGAATGGTTAGTAGGTCATCTATGATTCACTTCCATTCATTTTATCCTTCCGTTGCTGCAATCGCCTTAGAATAAAATTTTAGCAAACGTGGATATTGAAATCCTTTTGAAATAGACTGATTTACTTTGCAAATTTTTCCAAAAAATAATACTTTCACGGTTATTTTTTATGCTAATGAGATTTTCTCACAAATTTTAGCACTTTCATACAATTGTCTCCGTTGTATATCCGCACTTGATGCATTCATTCCAGAGGGTTATCATCCCGTTCCATCCGTTACTCATTTTTATGGGCTAATGTTCTCCTTTTTTTACTTCTTAACGTGGCCACTCAAGCATGAGTAGGTTTGTGGCCTCACCTCTCCTCATGCACCTTCATTTTTTCTGTTGCTACATTTGATGTTGCCGTCACCGAAAAGTCCCGGCAGTGACGTGGTCAGGGAGTTTCTGATTCTAACAATCTGATTTCCCCCTCGAAAAACTGAAATTATTCGAGATAAAGAGTTCAATTCACAATTTAAAGCAGCAATGTGATATGTTATTCTGATGTCTAAGTAAACATGACAGAAGTTGCATTCTACCATAAAAGCCAACAGTCTGTCAACAAGCAAATATTTCTCGAAAATTTTTGAGAGAAAAAACTATGCAGCAAAAAAGTTAGTAGCTTTTTATGTTTATAGACCCGTGGCTCGCAAGATACTCGGGATCAAGGGACAGTCAGCACGAATTCATTAAAAAGGTACAAACCCTGGTCCATCGCAGGGCTGGGTACTAGCAGCGGCGAGTATTCCTACATGCGTGCACTGCCCAGTTAGCTCCTTCTTACAATATCCTTTACCATTTTGATTTCCCAGCGTAGTTCTGGTCACCTCAGGGGTCGTATGCTATGTGGAACATTTTCTGTTACCATCGTGTCTATTGAGTATGGCTCTCTCCTGCTGATTTGGCCAGCCCAACTATACCTTCTGATTTTAATTTATGCAGCGATATACCTAAGGAGCTTGGAAAATACTCGTTAGTTCTGTATTATTCTGGATTCTTCAGTCATTTTGATCGGAAACTAGACCGAAAACAGTAGGTATTATTTTGTTTTTAAAGAATATTATTCAATTTTCAGACTCTTCGCCAGGAGGTCAGTCTTCCGATCGATGTAAAACTACAGGAAATACTATGCTATTGCAGTTTTAATGTGGTATCTTTTGATGGGATTCTGATATTTAGCAGTGTTATTTTGGGCAAAACAACATATTTCCTTGCAGAATCCTCTTCTTTATTTTCCGTTAATATTCTCGTCTATAGATGAGATTGGAGCCATTCGAGATGTGGGTATGGAGAAGAATGAAGGGGAAATGGACAGAGAGGAGGAGGAACGACGAAGTGTTTGACATGGTGGGTGAGGAGAGGCAGCTTTTAGATGAGATACGGAGGAGACAGATGGTATGGATGGAGGGAGTACTTAGCGGGGAGGGGATGTTAAAAATGGTGCTGGAGGGTAGAATGCTAGGTAAACGAGGGAGGGGAAGGAAAGGAATATGATTTTTAGGTGGATTGAAAGGGAGTAGGCCTTACAGTGAATTGAAGAAGGTAGTGCTGGAAGGAAAGGGAGGCTCCTAGATTACATCCTCAGTACTCCATGAAAACCTGCCTTAATCATATAATAATTATAATAATAATTCTCGTCTATTTTCATATCACCGTACACTCTAGACAATAATCTCACCCACACTTCATTATTTAATGTGCTCTCTTAGGTGCATTACTAGGTACTCTGTCATAAACTCTCTATTGAAGAAGAAGAGAAGGAGAAGGTTTAAGGCCTCGTGCTTTTATTCATGAGCCTCACGCGGGGTTCGCAGACATCCGTCCGCGGAGGGGAGGTCTCTCGCGTCGGCTAAAGGGGCCACTTGTGGAGGACAGGGCGTCTCGCATTCATTCGCATCTTAGGGGCTTCATCTCCCGAGCATCAAGGCAGACAAGCCCTTTTCCTCCCCGAGGAGCATTTGGCTTCTTTTTATAGCCCCACCCCTCCCTTGCAACTCAGCTTCCAGCCTCTTTATTTCCTTCCTTGAGGCCTCAATCCGCACCAAGATACACGTCCATCAATTACGCGTCTCCTTCTTCGACGATACTGCACGTGTCAGCTTCAACTCCCCCGTCTTTTCCGATAGAGCAAGCATTCGTGGTGGATAAATGACATAGCTGATGTGTTGGAAGGATCATATTATAATAGCTATGTCGAGACATTATTATTAATACAGTATTCTATAGGTTTAATTAGGTTTACAGGTAACCTTAGCCCGGACTGCCTCCCCTTCCGAATTGGGCCTTTCTCTTCAATCATAAAACTTTCTCTCCAAAAGTTCTCACAATAGTAGTATTAATAGTTGTAATAGTTATAGCAATAATAATAATAATAATGATTTTATTAGACATTAAAGAAATCGGGTTTTCAATAGTCTTCGCCATTTACCCACGTAAAGAAACATTTGCTGAGAGATTCAAATTACATATACAATTAGTTGACATAAATCAAGTTGATTCAGAAACACTCGAAACACAAAAGGGCAAGACAAAATATTTTGCATATAAACTATTGTAGTTTTCAGCTTCTTTATGTATCGTCGTAACAGTAAAGGAAAAATTCTAGATCACGTGATCCCTCGTGCCACCCTCTCCAGCTATTTTGTGTCTGGGGAGATCGCTGACTGGAAGATTCTGACTGTAGCGTTCATTTACATTTCGTTGATTTTGATTGAAAAATGTTTATACCTTAAATTGAACGCACACGATAAAGGAAGGGTAATCAGAGTTGTAATAAATATATTTACATTTATTAACTTTTATTACTTTTTCCTTTCTCCAATAGTAATGAAGCTTGTAGTTCCCATTTTGTTCTCAGACTTCGGCTACTGGGAAGCCTTTCTTCAGCTTACTCTGAGGGAGAGGCCCCAAAATTTCAACGACACTGTGCAGGCACAATTTCACCCTTCGAAATTTATCTTTTTTTAAATGTCAAAACATTTTAGGAATTTCGTAGTCTATTTTTTCCTCCATAAATACGGCAGCGAAAGATTTGATGGGTCCTAACTCCTAATCCCCGAGAGAGCTCTCGGACGCACCGAAAAACAAATGGAACGTTAGAGGTATCCCAGGGAAAGGAATCATCCCTTCTACTCTGTGTATAATCCACATAAATGTGGTTTAGTAAGGGGTGATATCTACCCTCACTTTCCCAAGCTGCTGATAAGCTGAATCAGTGATAGATGAGTGATGAATAGCGTTGTTTTCATTATTGGACAATTTTGAGGGCCCCTTGCACTAACTAAAAAGTGATACTATTGAAAGGTTTTAACCTCGCTTACCTCATCAGGGGTTTTAATGAGTTGCTTTTGAGGTTTCTTTTTAATTACAGTCTTATTTTAATGAGTTTCTCCCTGCCTCTGTGCAAAAAATTAGCGACATCAAAATTTTCACATCCTTTTCCTTAATCTACTTCGTCAATTTGACTGTTTCATCGGTGGAATCTTGAAATTGATATTTAACCGACTTTTCTTCGGCTGATTTGCTAGAAATTTGGCACACTAGCTCGCTACTGGTGACAATAAAATATTTATAACTCGGACATTTGAAATTTTGTTTAATTGTGCTATACATAATTAACTAAATTTTCAAATGGAAAAACAGATTTGAATTTGCTTAATAGAAGAATTCAGCCATATTTTTTTGTCAGAAATACCTCTAACGGCTATGGTTTAATCGATTACATGACTCATAACTAAAAAGTAGGATATAAAAATTAAATTAAATTGAAAAATACGCCTTTTCCAAAAACAATATGTAGATATGTATGGTAAACAGTATAAAATGCACAATAAAGTACAAAAATAAGCTTGTCATCACTCGGAAAATAAAGTTTCAATGCTGATTAGGTGTAGATTTCAAATATTGCGTGCCAATCATTACTTACTTATCAGATTCACTAATCAGCTAAATAAGCCCCCACGCTTTATTCTCAGAGGAATGAAAACCTTATATTATACTTCCTACTGCATTTTATACTGTTTTTTGGAAATGGGTTGCTTTTTTAGTCTTCCTTTACCTATAAGGTCATCAACCCGCGGCTCCCGGGATGAATACGGCCCGCCGGCTGATTTCTCGCGGCCCTTGGAAGCTAATGAAAATATTGTATCGCGCAACATAATATAAAATATATATCGACACACTCGTCAAAAATAAAAAATGCCAAAAATCGTATTGATCGATTTAACATTTTAACCAATATAGATTATTTTACCTTGAAATTATGTTTTTTTATAATTGCATTGATATAGTGGTGAATTCACGTGGGGGATTGTGACCCTCCGGACGATGTGTAATCGATTTTTGGCCCTTGCATTAAAAAATGGCTCAAAACCCCTGCTTTACTTTATTGTAATATCCTCCAAAAACAGGTTCGTTAACTCTACTAAGGTCGCGTGACCGCTACTTGCTCGATGAGGATGGAGGTATTCAACCGTATTATGCGACGTTCGTAATTTATCGTGTTTTGAGTCTGATGCGAAGCTGCCTTTCTGCACTCTTCTCCCTCCCTCGTACGTGCCTCTCTTAGCGTTTCAACCTCGCCTGCTCCTTCTCCACATTCTCAACTCGCTCCGAGCGAACGTTGCTTTTCTCCCCTTGCTGTTTCCATTCTCCCCTCTGTACGAACCTCTTTCTCTTCCCTCCACTCGCGGCTCAAGGAGCAGCCTCTTACGACCTGTGTTGTTAGCTAAACCTTTTCCTCCCGTCGTTGGTTTCATTTTCGTTCGCGAGATGCCCAAAGCTTCGCCCGAATGTAGCAGTTCACGAAAATTCCTGGTACATTAAGGGGACGTTGAGCAGAAAGAAGCGAGCAAGGTTTTATTTTGAATAGTTTTTTCGCGAAATAATATGTGAAAGCCCCGTAAACGAGTGTGAATGTCCTGTCATCTGTGATTCTATATATTTTATTTGTTTTTTATTAAGTTATGATCGCTTAGAACGCCTTTCTCGAGATTATATGTCTCTTATGACTGACAAATCTACGAACTCTGTATATAAATATTTTATTTTACTACGAGCACCTTCTACGGACTCTGAAGGTATCCCTGTGATAAATTTCCTAAATAATGCATTAAAAATGTAGGCATTGGTGATGGAGGAATCAGAGTACTTCCACATTTCCTTCATATTACACATAACTCAATTAGAGAGGTAGAAGGGGATATTTATTGCCGTATACTGTGTATTCTTCCAGTTACACCATTTATCTTGGATTTTTAAAAATTCCAACGATATTCTTCAAGGAATTAATAAAAACTTATTGATTATATTGTGTCCCAGGTCTCAGAATTAAAATTGGATGCGAGGATTTACAGTTTATCAGTTTATTTCTCTCTTCATTTTTTTGCTTTTAATTTATCGCTTCTGTCGGACCTGGAAATATAGTGAGGCTCTAATATTATGATAGGATAGGGACAAGGGGGGCGGCTGGGTAGGATGCCTTGTGGGTAACATCCCAGTGGTTGTAGGAGTCTGAACAAAATTACCCTGAAGAATGAAGTTCGCCGTGAAAATTATGTAATTTGAGATTTGTAATTTGCACCCGTTCGCATGACTGCGTTTCCGAGTAATTTGTTTCATGCAGTGCTTTGAAATTACTATATTATCAAGTGTAAATTGCATTCCCCTGGGGATGCGAGGGGTTGGCCCCTCTCAATCCTTTCTGGGTCCACCACTGCCAATAGATACGAATGTTATTCCAGTAGTAAGATACGATTCGGCGTAACTATTTGAATTTGGTGCCAAGGACATAAATCGCATGCGCGCCGGCTACCCGAATGCCTTGCGCGTCAAGCGCCGCCATTACTGTTGCTACTGTTGCTGTGTGCTGTTTATAGTGTCAGTTTACAATGTTTAAGACAGTTCATCAGCCCACCGATTGTTAAGTAAGGGCAGTGATACGGTTTTTGTCTGCAAGAAACATTTCAGCGGCAGAAATTCATCGGCAGATTACTAAAGTATACGGTCCCAACATGATGGGTGACAGTAAAGTATTCAAGTGGATGCGAGCTTAGTGGTTTCATGGCTATGCAAAATCCCATGCTGCGAAAGAAACGCAAGCTCTAATCAAGAAATTTGGATGAGAATGGATGGACAACTCACCGTGCAGTCCGGATTTGGCGCCAATGTGATTTCCACTTGTTCCGCTACCTGAAGGAGTTTCTTGGCGGTAAGCGCTTCGACACAGATGGTGAAGTGAATGGAGCAGTTAAAGACTGGTTATCTTCGCAGGCGGCCGTTTTCTACAAGTTAGGCATTCAAAAGCTTGTTGAATAATGTGACAAATGTTTAAATAAGTATGAAAATTATATAGAAAAATAGAGAAAGTTGTAAGGATGTGAATAAAACAATAGTTTCGGGAAAAAATTTACTTTTGATTTTTTTTCTTTACCGTGCCTTACTTTTGTAATAATCCTCGTATTACCCTTTGGAAGTTCAGACGTTCCTCGCATTATATTCTTTTTGTGACAATACCTATATTTGTATTTTAGGGATACACTTCCCAGAGGAGGTCACATAAAAGCATAGAATTCCCTCCCGTGCATGCGCCTGATACCGGAGGTCGCATGAATTTCTAAACCTTTTGTCTCGCACGGCAGTCAGCGGAACGGAGTTACGCTCTCTCTCGATGCGCGGCTTTCGGGAGGCGATGCGCATTTGTATTCCGGAAACGTAGAGAGTCCTCTCTTTTCTGTTCTCCTCGGAATGGATCGAATCTAACATTCTCAGAGTGTTCCGACGGACCGAAAATGATGCCCATCAATACATTTCCACCCCTTCCACTGTTTCATCTCCTGCGCTACAACCCTCATTGTTCGTCCCCCCAATTCTTGCCCGCTATCAGGGGGACCATCCCGAAGAAGCTTAATAATATATGCTGCAACTTCGATCGCTTTTTCATCGGTATTCAAACAATTCCACATCGTGGTGATGGGCGCAAGGCTATCAATATATATGAAATTGACTTATTGCTCTCGCAAGGGATAGCATTGAAAAGTTATGAATTGGATAGCTTACATATCGATGGCTAAGTTCTAACAACACGTATCTTAAAAAATGCAACGTTTCAAGAGAGCGAAAAAACAATTATTTTTTTACTTGTACTCTGAAATTAAAAACCAAAAGTTTATAAAACTGAAAAAGAAGCATTCATTTGAAAACAAAGAGTTGTTTTTGCTTGTATTTTATTTTTTTAATGTTATTACACTTTGATATTAAGATACCTGTCTCGAACCGGCCGAATTTGAGACTCTGTTGTTGGAACTTAGCCATCGATATGTTTCTCTATGGAAGCGAGGATTGGACGTTACAGCAATAGAGAAGTGAAGATTATAAGCATTCTCATTCAAAATATGGTGCTGCTGAAGACTGATAAAGATAAAATGGATCGACTGTGTCAGTAACGAGGGAGATTATTGGGAGAAAAGAGAAGTATTCTAAAAACCTCAATGATAAGACAGGATAAACTTAGTTGGTCACATTATGAGACATGATAACATGATGTAAACAATTGTAGAAGGACAGGTGGAAGGGAAGAAGGTCAAGGGACGGCCACGAATGAGTTACATAGGGCAGATTGGAGAAGAAATGCGTAGCTATGAAAAGGCTAGCGAATAGGAGAGAGGAATGGAGAGCTGCTTCAAACCAATCTTAGGATTGTTGACTAATGATGATGACATCATGATGAATATTTGTTTCGGATAACAGCTGTAATTGTAGCTTATTTTCCCATTAAAGTTCGATCGTTCTGCCAACAGCGACGCGACCGATGTCTCGTATTAATCCATTTAAATGCGTGGTGGCTCAATGGTACTGGAGAACCTTCTAGTGCAATATTCGTCTCCACGATTGTAGCCGCTGCCAATTTTTCATCAAAGTGTTCCCGACAGTAGCGCATTTTACTCCAATACACAGGGGAATAAAAGCCTCCAACTGCACTCTATGTTTCCGTATCCTGGAGCAGGTGGCCTCTATCGCTCTCCCACAGCTGTATATCTCTTTGAGGAGAAACAAAGTTCAGGGTCGAACTGCCCGAGGTAGTGCTCAGTATTGCGCGGGATTTGCATACCGCACGATTTATGGCCGAAAATTACCGTGGACGGCATGGATGTATGCTGGTCGGACAGGGATTTTGCCATATCCTACTCGAACCCACCGCCAACGTCTGTTAATTCCGTGTTCCTTGTGAAATCGGCCACGCCCTCGGAGACTCTTTTAAAGAGTGCGACATAGTCTTGTGCCTGTTGATGAACGCCTTTGGGCGTGTGTTCTTCCAGGCGTGTTTCATCCCTGCTCTTACCTATAATACTTGATATTTGTGTATTTCCCTCTCGTGATTGGCGTACATTACGATCAAGATGAAGGGAAGTTGGGGTGAGGAATCACTCAATCTTGTAAATTATGCTGTTAGGACTGAAATCAGAATGAAATGCGGAGGTGCGGGTGTTTTTGTGAGTCGTTTGGTAATCTTAAAGGAACGCTGCTGAATAAAATGTTCCATAATTTACACATTCATCGTATAAAATTGTTTCAGGCTTGATTTTGTGGAAGTTCTATATATTCATTATTCTATAAATGACATAGTATGTTGAAACCATGTCTATGTCATTGCATAATATATTGAATATGCAATGACATAATATGTGGAAACCATGTCATGAGATACTATCGATACCCCGAGTATGCATTTTTAATCGATCTCGAAAGTGGGACTTCGAAAACATTTTTTTGTAACGGTTGCAACGGTTGAGCTTTGAACTAAAGTGTGGAAATTACCAATAGTGTCCTTCTATCATTAGTGTTCTGCACATTTACGGTGTAATCGAATTTGAATGTAAAATAACGGTTTTTGAGCATTGTCAGATACACTCATGGAGCTTGTTTTGAAATAGATAAATCAGAGAATAATTCATTTTCCTTTCTGGATTTTTAATCATGAAACCTGGGTATCGTCACGTCACGGTATGTTGTGGTCAATGTTCCAATTACGTGAAGACGAAATTTATGTTTAATAAACTTCACCGGTAATCACCTTGCGACCGAGGGGAAAGCTTTGACACCCAGTCATTTCTCCTTATTTATGGTATTAGTATCAGAGGAAGCTTCAAATTTACATGTTTTGTTGAAACAAATAATATTCTTCGCGCCCATTCTACGATGGTATTCAAAGTTACTTTCATTGTTACTTCTGACTCTAAAATAATGAAGAATGACTCTGAATTCTTCGTCATTCCCATTAATAGTGTAGATTAATCCGACTTAAATGTAAGAAAGTGGTCTTTTTCATCGTAAAATTAAACAAAACTCCTTGACTACCAAGCCGCCTCGCTATGCACCCATTGTTTCAAAATTGTAAATACATTCCATTGACGTCACCACTGGATGCACGACGACCCACCTTGTATGATGATGTATGACCTTCACTGTAAAACCGTGATGTACTTTTGAAAATATAAACCGTTTTCATCGTAAAAATTCAATAAAACATTTACCATTTTAAATGGAGGAAGTTTAAAAAAATGCTTCAAAGGTTAAAGGAATAGTAGTTAAAGGATTATTCATGTCATATCAAAGCTTGGGTAATTTTTTCTTATGGCTGGCCATACGCGCTTTCATCTAAACCCAGCCCGTAGATCAAGAGATGCAGGTACGCGAAATGATTTTCCCATCAAAGCTTTTATACAAGATTAATATCCTGCATAATCTCTTTTTTATCATTTAAAAGGATTCCAATGTCGATGATCTCACCGCGTCGACCATATGCGTTGATATTAATGCCTGGGATCCATCGAATTATATAAAGCAGGGAGACGAATATGGGATGTATCATGACGGAGGGGCTTAGAGGATTCATTTGTGCCCTTAATCCCCTTACCTCCGTCTCTTCTACTACCCCTCTCCTCACTTCAACTGCTTGCTGAAAATCCCTCAGTGGAAGGGCTTTTAAAATTATTATCCTGTCTGCGTATATCCTCACGAATGATCTGTTCTTCACGTCATAGTTTAAATAGTTCTTTACGTCATTACTTCATTCCTAAAGGCATATTTTGACCTGTTAACTTCTCACTTATGCTACGAGTAAAAATTCATTTTAAGTAATGTTTAACGTTGATTCAGTGTCTTGGTTCAGCTCAGAAAATAGATACTGAATTTTAGTCATTGAAAATAATTAAAAGATTATTTATAAAAATTGAACATATTACAAAAGCAATAATAAATGTAATAAACATCAGAAATCGATAATTAAAACAAAGTTTAACGTGCTTTAATTAATTAAAATTGATCGGTGGCTATGAATGATATTAGCTTAGTTGCATCAATAAACAAGGAAAAATAATTGCAAAAAAGGTATGTCGAAATTCTAATCTTTCCTTCATATACAAACGAATTTTTTTATTTGTATTTTTTATTATTGTAAATAAAACTCTATAAACTTTTTTGCCCATAATTTAACAAAATTATCTTTACTCGTATTCATTTTTAGCCCCGACGAAGTTGTATAAATATACTGAAACGTTAGCAAAAATTTGCATTTAAAAGTCTTCAAGACCTATACTCCAAGTCTCTGAATCAATATGAAGCATAGAAGTCAAGAGAAGGGAATGAATCTCAATAACTTTGACAGGAAAATGACGTTAAAATGAAGTATGCCACTTCCAATGTGTGGCCTTAACCTCACCGTGGAAAGGTTAACAAATAAGCATCACGATGATTCCGATATTTCTTTTGATCGTAATATTCTTTGATAGAATTTATTTACGAAAAAGATACCCGAATCAGAGTATTATATTTATATTTCCTGTATAATTGGATCACTCGTATACTCATGTGCTAATATTACTACCACTTTGGAAGAGAAATGTATAATAGAGGGCCTCAATCAGAGCGTAGAACAAAATCCAGGCTAAACGTTCAAATTTGCTCGAGATTTTTTTTATATTGCGTAAAATGCCTTTACATGCATGAAGTATTGCATCAATATTCGCATTGCAGTAAAAATGATCACCCAGGGAGGATGAAGAGATAGGATAGTGAAATTATGAATGGATTAAAGATGTATTTTTCTATCGCTATGTAAAGTGGGGTCTAATTCTTTGTCATCATTTTATTTTTATGATTGATTTATCTTGTTATTTATACAACATAACTAAAATTCAGGGGTTTATAACATTCTATCATTGACCTACTTTGATGGATGTCGACATTAGCTTTGTAGATCGCTGCACATTGTAAAGTATAAGTCAATTGTCATTATTCTCGGATTGTAACAAGCTCTGAGGGCATTTTTTTACATCATATAAGTTTGCTCTTGTCAAAAAAAGCATAAAAATTAGATACTCTATTTCCCTCTCCTCAATGGATATTAATGAAAATGATGCCTTTTGAGGTTAAAATGTGGTCATTGTGCTTAACATGACATTTGCTGGAAACTATCAATTCCGCACTGACACCTCCCAAATGTATAATTGGAGGTATAAAGAGGCTTTGTCCTAATGGCCACTCAAATTATGGCCGCGTGTAGCTTCAGGCGCAGATCCATTTCAATTAGCCAAGGGCTACATTATGAATGATGCTGCTATATATTTTCTCGTATTGCAAACGATTTCCCAAAGAAAAATCCATACATTTCTACATAAGGATAAAATTTCCTGGTTAAATATATATTGCATATGATTTTTGTAAAAATTAAATCTATTATTTTTCTTGCATTGAGATTCTTCGCTGTCATAATTCTATTGTAACTTTAAATTCTCCCCATAGATTATGCCCACACTCGAGTAACATAATAATATTTCTTCTTTTTAACAATTAAATTTAAAAAATAATTATCGACAGGATTGACTGTTGGTTCTAAATATTCAAAGTCTCACGTAAGGCAAATATCAATTGAAAACATGCTTTCAATAATATCAATTATAACGAGACGTAGTTAGGTTCTACGGTACTCATCATCAGTTCCAACCTTAATTCATCTTACAACCGGAATCGGTACCGTAGACACGAAGATAGGGTACCGAAATAATTTAAGCAAATTTGAAAACTTTGCTTATGCATACTTGCGTTTCATATTTCTATTCGTGTGAGTTTTTGGATACTGTCTCGTATGAGATTACCTGACGTGCCATTAGAGGCAGTTACTACAATACTATAATGATTACCATTGATGCCTTTTTAAGTTGAAGAAATAAAAATAAAACTTTTGATCAGAATCCGGGAACCGATATCAGGAACCGAAGCGGGATCGGAACGGACTAAAAAGTAGAACTTACTCATGTATAACTTTAATAAAATGGATTTCCTTTCCGGCTTAGGTATAAATATGCCTCTCAAAATTGATAATATGATGTTTTCTAATGTCATTGTTTATTAGGTTCCTGATCCAATGAAATCAATGGTCTGGATCATAGGGAGGAATGATAGTGTCAAAATTTTCCCCTCGGTCGAAACGTGATCACAGACAAAGTTTATCAAATTGAAATCTCATCAAAGAAAATCTCCATAAATATAATCCCAATAGTAATTTTGTAGCCACTACCCAAGCATAATGAATTTTTATACATAATACAGCTTTTTTAAATGTAAATAACCCTCCCGAGCAGTCATTTGCTATGAGACGTAATTTCAATTACCTTAAAATGGCGCCTTCAACCTTCTATTTTATCTTAATACAACTGTAAAAATAAATAGAGATCCGAAAATCGATAAGTGAGGGCGAGTCGACCACAACTTATCGAGTGAAAATCGGGAATATCGAAACTTGACCTTAATGGCAAAACCGGTAATCATCCTCATTGATGTCGAATTTATTAAGTCGGACTTGAAATAGAATTCCCGAAGGGTGAAAAATGTTGCCTACCATGAAATGTTGCTTGATAAAAGTTTTAAATGAAAAGTTACAAAATTTCTTCGGTTTACTGTACTCTTGATCGTCCTTGTAAATTGACACGTGATTTATGACTGCATCGTATTTCTTTCTTCACCTCCCACGCAGAGTATAAATGGTAGTCACGTGCTCATATCTATTTGGGTAATGAGTTCTATCTGATTATAGTATATATAATAATAATTAGTTTATTATTACTTCATACAACAATTTGAAGAGTACTCCATTCTTATATGCGGCAGGTCACCCGCAGGTATCTATTTAATAGCTAAACTGCAATCACTTTCCTATCTATCTTTATCTTCACCTGAATCCTACGGCATATTATGTATGAAATTATTGTGCGGTAACTTTATATTTGGCTGTATTACTGACTTGAAATTTTACTTGGTATGAGTTGCTAAAATGATATGAGTTTCGGAAATATGAGTTATCATCCTAATAACTTTCAATAGGGACATGGCCTTCAATTATTGATTGCTCACCTTCATAATTCATTTTTACTAGAATCCTCTCCTCACGATAAAATAAGCTCTTATAAAAATTTTTTTTTTTAAAACCAGCCTTTATATTTAGATTACAGGGGATGAGCAACGTTTATATATGACACAAAGCAAAAAAACTCAGTGACCCCGAAAAACCAAAAGTGACGTGTTAAAAAAGTCACTATATTTATTAAATTTTCAGTGAATGGTAAGCCCCCTATGTTTCAAAATGCCACCCCTATGCTTTTAAATGCCTACCCCTATGTTAAAAATGCCACGAAACACGAAAATCGACCATTTGGAACTTCTTAGATCAAAAACATGTTTTGGGGGGGGGTTGACTGGGGGGTGGTTAAAGGGGGGTTGGAGAGAAAAAGTTATATTTTCATGTATTGTCATCGGAAATGAAGAAGTGTGCAAAATTTCAGCGTTTTTGCTTCACAGGAAGTGAGTCAAATTTGAGTTACAAGATTTGTACCAGGCAAACAAACAGACAAACAAACAGACAGGTTGGTGAGTTGATATAAAGGCTGGAAAAACGAGTACCGTAAAATTGGAGGGCAGTTCATGTTCATTTCCAAATTGGGAAAGTCATTTTTCATTTAAGCGTGTCTATAAGCTCATTTTTTCCAGTTTATTCAATCATATTTTTGTCGGTGCATATTGAAGGGCCGCTAAATGCGACCTCTGTGAAATTAGTAGTATATTCAATGGAAGGTAAAATGATGAAATTAAGAAAAAACCCTAAAATATAAAAACATGAATCCAACCATGCTTCAACGCAGTGGTGTTTGCTTCGCGGCCCGAGCTTGGCGCGCGAAATACCTTCATAAGACGCACGCGAGAAAGAACTAGATTAATTTAGTTTTATATGGTGTCCTTTTATTGAGAGATTGTTTTGTATAAATTGAGCTTTTTCTTCCTTAAAGGAAAATCTACTAAAATTGGTAGCATATTAATTGCGTATTGCTTGGTTTCGTTAGTAGTAGGACCTGCCCGCCTTTGTGACGGTGCAGGATTCCTCGTCCCGTCCTTCCTTCCCCGTCCTTTCCTTGGAGGCGTCGTCGGGCTCCTATCGCGGCGGCGCCTCCTTTCCTTGTTCCTTTCTGTCCTTCCCCTTCTGGGGGCGAGGAGAAAAGCTAATCGCTTATAGTCCTCGCCTCAGGAGTGTATCCAGCGAACCCGACCCAAGGGTTTCGTTTTCATTGTATAAATTGAGCGCAAGAGCTTAGTGACATACCTGTACGTAAACCGGTCAAGGTGTTTTTTTACACGAATTTTGATAAATGGGAAAATTCCTTTGAAATTTTTATTTCTCTTCCGTAAAAATCGTCTTCTAAGGGAGCTGTAAGATTTTTCTGTGTATTTGGGGCGTTGAATCCTGCCCTCTAAGACTTTAAAGGATTTAAAAGACCCAATAAGCCACATGGGTCGTGCGAGATGGCTGGTATGCTGGTTTTAAGTGCCGATGTCATGAGGTTGTTGGTCTGAGAGGAGAGAGATTCGGAAGCTATTGGGTTTGGGGGCGAGTCTCCGCGATAAACTGGCGGCAGCGAGGGAATTAAATAAAAAGTAATGGGTGGCGGTGGATAGTAAAAGTTAAGGGCTGACACAATCGCTTCCTCAACCGCACGAGAAAATTTATCGGGGTCTACTGCAAGTTTTCTCGACGAGGCATTAGTTCGGGTCGGGGGTATGACTTTGCCTACGAACGGGGAATAAATGAGGATTATTTTTCCCTCAGAACGTGCTCCTCATGATTCCATGACGCTAGCCATTCGTGATGACTAACCATAGCTCGGTTTTACATCTCCTTTAAGCTTAGTATCTACTTCCTCTATCCTAAAGATCGTATCGTATCTCCTCTTTATTCGTCCAATAGATGGTGCCTTAGAGTAATTTTAAAAAATTTATCGTGAAAATACATCAACTTTATCGCATTTATGGTGCATCCCGTTGTCAAAATTTCATCTTTTGAGTGTGTTTAGATACCAAGTACGCGTAGATGAGGCATATTAATAGGCTAGAAAAAATTGCATAACAGGATCAAAAGATGGATTTTTATTGGCATTTGTGTCTCAAAATTACATGTATATATACCTAATCGCAAATTTCCGCTTAAGTTCGGAAAACTATAAATAAAGAAAAACACGAGATTATTATGACTATTACTTTGTTAATGTGAAAGGATAATAATAATTGATCAATATTCCGCTGTTTAAGTTACCTAATAAAACATTTATTACGGATGTGACAATTATAGGAACATTTAATTCCTCTGTCATAGTTTCCCTTTCAACAATTAAGTAATTAACCTATTTTTTCTACCATATTTGTTATCTCCTTCACCTATTATTCCCCAGAATGCATCTAGGGCATTAAACTCCTGTTATTTCGTATTTTACGGTTAATTTTGGCCTGAATTAGATTAATTTTTAAACAAAATTATTATACTCATCATAATATATGATTTGCATCATGTTGCGTTTACGCAACACTGGGAAAACTCCGGTAAATAGAAACAAGAAAAGAACTTTTCAAAAATTAGGGTTCATATTTTATTTGCCATCGCCTTTTCGGACGTAATGTTCCATAATATTCTGTGTGGAATTAAACGTAGCACTTTTCACAACATAAATTATCTTTGATTTGCACGCTCGACATCTTCGCCCGGAATTATAAGTATGCCGGAAATTGCATGCGTGCTATCGAAAGTTATCTCGTAGTACACTAGTAATGGTTGAGGGCTGAATGTCCGTCGAACATAAGGGAAAAGCCAGTTTGTTCACAATTTGGTGACTTTCCAGTTCTTAAGCTTAACTCTTTAAAGACAAATATAAATTAACAACAGATTTTGATTATTTTTTGGCATATCCCATTCATTTTACAGCCAATTAATAGATATTATTGAAGAAAAACCGAACAAAAATTTCAAACGCGTTTTCAATCCATATGGGAACCCATATGGATTTCCCATATGGGAACACGCCACAAAATTTTGTTATTTTATGAAAAGTAAATGTGCACTTGACCTATAGACTAAGTTTAACAATGCAATGTATATTGATCGTTTTAATAAATGAGCATTTGTTAATGGAGAGTGAGTGTTGGAAAAAATATCGAATAAACCGCATACTCACTGCAGATGTGATGAAAATAACCAATTTTGTAAATGTATAATTAACGACCAATGTGTACACAATAGGGCGGATCGGAAAAATCGAATTTTTTCAAACCCATCTGGCGCAATGAAAAAAAGTTGTGGGGCCGATCAAAAATAAGGCCTGAAAAATTTGAGACCTCTAGGTGAACCCCTGACCCTCGCTCAAATGCAATTTAGGGATGGAAGGTCGAAATTCGAAAAATATAGTATTTTATGGTCATTTCCTATAGATTGCCGAGTTACTGTTCTTTGGGAAAATTTTTCATGCATTTTGACGTATCTGCCACCGTTTAGCCACAAAATGCCTAATTTGAGTCCGCGTCCGCGGAGAAAATATTCCAACGCCCACGCAGCGTCGCGGATACAAGAGCCGCAGGCCGATCTCCTCCCCTCCCCGCTCTCTTCTACCCATCCCACGCCTCCAGTACAGCAAAGTTCATCCCGCGTATGCTGCTAGGAGGTCGTTTATCTTTGATAATATAAATCGGAAGATGGTAGAAGGTAATGGAGGAAGCTTAGTGAGACGACTTGTCCATTATTAGGCTCCTCGTCGGGGTTAAACAAATCGATGTTACCAACTTTTAGAGAAGTGATGAAATATTTTTAGATCCGAAGTCAGCACACCTGTATAGCCACTCGAGAGGCCTTTTCATGGACCGTAGGCTCCTTTCCTGCGTTCTCGGAATATTATTTTCATGAATGTTTATAAATCTGTTCCCAATTGGACTGTAAACGATTCATACTTCAATCAATTTTTCATCATTCTAATAAATGAATTATAATTACCTTGCTTGACTTAACTGCTTCAGTTTTTTTACTATAGAAGCTACTCTAATGACATACATTTTGCGCATTCCCGCTTGCCCCAAATTGATCTTACTTTTTCTCTTTACAAGCCCCACATTCTTTCACTCTACATAAAAATCTCATTTTCTTCCTCTCTTTTCCTCGTTTAGCTAACATTCTTCCGTCTAACCTTAGCTCGGTTTTTGATATCCCCTTTCCGTTTAGTGCTACTTACATACTCCATCGAAACCCTCTGACTCCTCCTTATCTCTTCCAGAAGTTTCCTTTATTTCCTTACCATGTCAAATGTCCACATTAGCCCAGATGTTACAGTGGGTCACTCCTTACCCAGTGGGGGAGCCGAAACCGAGGCCCTCGGAAAGCCTTTTTTCTCGTGTACACGTTTTTTCTACTCTAGCACCACTGATGAGTTTAAAATAATACCACGATATAGAAATAATATCCTTTAGGTTCATAGGCAGAATGCCTTCATGAGTAGGGTATTTTAGCTTATGTATCAATGTACACGTGTGGTGCACATGCGGGGTTCCTCTTCAGTGATGAATGTTGATGATTGATACACCTGCCAGACACCTTAGAGATAGCTCGCAGGGTATTAGGTAGGTCACCGTCAAGTCCACGTTCTCCATTCCCTTTCACAACCGCACGTATCGAAAGCCTTCTGTCTTTCCTCGCTTTTCGTCCTCAGCGTCCTCGTCACCGCACCGTAAAGCTCCACACTCTAGCTCAGATTCTTCGCTAGGCTTTTCTTGGAATGAAATTACACAGGGAGTCTTTCATTAACTTTTAGCTATTCATAAAGGTCTCCGCAAAAAATCCTTAATGTTGTACTTTTCCTCTGCATCGAATTGCAGCGTTGATAGCATTACCGAATGGTATATTTCAATTCATTCAAAGGATATATATGATTATAAACAAAAATTTACCAGAATGAGAAAGAGCAAAGTAACTGCGTAAAATCTGGTCAAGAATATCCGAAGTACCTCCTTCCCGAGTTTTTCGATTTCCCAAGTTTGCATTAGTAAACTTGTTAAGTTGCTCACCGATACTCGATATAATTATTCGCCCACTCGGAACGGGTAATAAGATCGGTTGTTTTGAAATGTTCATTCGAAGAACACGTGCTTTAATCCGTCGCCAATTTCGACGAGATTCACTACGTGATTCATAAGGAAGGATCTAGTACCCAAAGTACTAATACTAATGGACCTCCTAGAATCGAAATTCACGATCCCTGACATTGGAGAGTTGCAGATTTGAAGGCCGCAAGAAGTGGCCCCTTTCGTCAATCCCACCCCCCGATCAAGGTATTGCTATGAAGAGTCACGCAAATAGAATCTTACGCCGTTTCTTTTCTTGAAATATAAGAATATATGAAAATGTACGAAATTTTTCGGCATAGTGACAAAACAAAAAATGGCTCAGTCAAGGCACAGTACCTATTTTGTGTGTTCCCTCTTCAATTTCTCCCTTGAGTTATTCGCATTGATCGGAAAAAATTATTTTTATCGGATCATTATTCGCAGATCTGGGGAAAAGAAGAACGTGTGTCGAGAATTTTCTATTTGCGTGTCAAGTCGTGTTATCGATGAAAATAGAGAAAATAACTTATGTTTCCATATATTTCAATCTCAGCATACATCATTATTGACGCCATTAATGGAAATGTATTATTATTATGCTTGAAAAATGATAATTTCAATATTTTTGTCACACTTTCAAATTTTAAGGTAATGGAACCTGACAGGAAATAAAAACTGAATGATAGAATAAACTATTATAAAATGCGTTTTCTAGTTCAGTCAGGTTTACATGAGTCATTTTGTGAATCCGCCTATTCTTAGTCCCAGGTTGAACTTGCATCCTCGGTATCCAGTAAGGCCTATTCCCTATCCACGCCTTGTCTTCGCTGTATCTCATCTTGAAGTTGACTGTCCTCCCCTACCATGTCCATCACTTTGTCATTCCTCTTTCCCTCCATCCAGCTCACCGTCTTTGTTCTCACCCCCATCCGCATCTCCAGCCTCCATTTTTTTCTCGTTCTCTTCCTTCAGTGTCCAAGTATCCGCACCGTATAGTGATACACTCAAGATGATACTCATTACTGGCTTTAGTTTACAGTCTTACACGGATATCCTCTCATGAGTTCTTCCTTATTCATAAACGCCTCCTTTGATAACGTAATTTTTACTTCCTTAAGTCCTCACTGTTGCGCCGGTTTTCCTCATTCTCAGAGAAATCAAGCAATTATGCCCGGGATCGTAGCCCTCATAATGATGCCGTGGCTTTGAAATCGGTCAAATATTAATGAATTAGTGCATTCGAAAATTTCTTTGTACTTTGTTTCTTCCGGAAAGTCTGGACCCGTAGGATCATCGCATTTTTTGCTTATCCCCTACGAGATTGTGAAACACAGTCTGGGGATTAGTTACCTAAATGATTGACAATTTCCATACTTTTTTAGGCTTATTGAAACCATTGACACTGGTCAATCTCCTCCGCATGCTACAGGCTCTTAGTGTCTGCAAAGGAGGTCAGCGGAGATGAATCGACGTATGTCAACAATTGAAACTCCAAAACGCGATATTCCGGCACATTACCCATTGGTTATGGAAGTACGTAACTGCGTACTGCACATGATCTCCTCGCTTTGCTTGCTCTCGGGTATGTCGTTTGGTGTCCACGCGCGGAGCCATCTGTAAGCTTCGATAGCACCACGCACTATGACAGTTTACCGCACCGACAGTGACACTCATACCAACGCCCATCCTCTTATGATTCCGCATCGGATAAACATTCCCAATGCGTCCGCACCTGCAAAGGGGTCCTTTAAGGCATGAGCGGCCCTTTGCAGCGACTGTTCCCTTTCTGCCAACCCGGACGGGCGATATATTACATTCATGATTCACTGAGCATTCCTTTTGTACGGATCATTTACTGAATACGAAGGGGTATCAACGCTGGAGTTGAGCGCTTGGTCTCATAGCCTTCGTGTTAGTGCTATCGAGATAATTCCTTGTGCTACGACCTAGTTCGCCTTCTTCCCATGATTTTCTATCGGAAGGATCCGAGTTCCAGAATAAAATGAATAGCATTACACTCGCGACACAAATAATTGCATCATACAAACTTCTTTCTGTTTTCCGTCGTTTTTATATCACTCTTTGCCATGAAAGACAAAAAACTATCTCGTAACTAAGTGAACGTGTTCCAAATGAAAATTTGACGTTACTTAAAGATTGAATTAAAAATTCATCGGCTCATGCGATACTTTGATGACAATCTTCGGGTTTTATTATTTTTTCTCTGTTGCTTATGCTCAAATAATGTACGTGATTTTTTGTCTGGTCGTATTTCTCCACTTTCTTTCCGAAAATAGAATTGGTAATACTTATAGGTAAGTCATTTAGGTGTATGTGTGCAAATTTGGTATTTCTTTCTCCTGGACAAAAGAAGAACTATTGTGCATTATATTTTCTCCCTTTACCTCGCTGAAATTACTGTGTGCTTTGTTGGTTGTTAATTTTAATATCAGAGTTTATTGTGAATCTTTGAAAAATTATAATACATGTTATTTGAGGTTGAAGTTGCTAATGCATTTCCATCCAGCCAGAAGACCAACTTCCGACAACAATATGTTTAATTTATAGGAATATACCGTGATTTTATACTGCAATCCACCGGTTAAGATACCTAATCGTTATAAGGGACAGAATATACTAGTTAGTTTAATCTACCCACCTGTCTTCATTTCATCGCTTCATTTCATTCTCCTGATCGGCATGACTCTCTCTGCCACATTAATTGTCCGGTTGCTACCCTAATGCTTCTTTCCACACATCTCCGGTAGCCTTAAGGGGACTCACTGTCTTGTCAAAAAATATCGCAGTCAGCCATCACGATTTCCCATGTCGCTACTCGACCTTTGCCGTGGTGCATTTAAATATTTCAATTTAGTCGGAGGCAAGGATGACTATGTACAGATAATACGAGGCATTGCTCTTGAAAAGTAATTGATTAAAAAATAACGTTTAACCAGAATTTTCCAGCATAAATTCATGCAGTTGGTATCGACCACAAACATGATGATTACGTAGGGAGACGTAGAGCCAATTAATCGGATTGAAACCCGAGAACACTTTCTGCACTTGATACGCCGGGAAAATTTAAGACCTTACAAGTTATCTTGATCATGCGAATATCGCAGAATATCGCAAAGTTAACTCTGATTAAAATATTGATATTTTTGCAAAATATGAATATTTGCACTCATGCTTGAGAAAAATATAAACAGATCTTCCGATTGAAATTTTATTCCGGGAAACAACGTACATCTGTTTATAGAGGACGACAACGTCACGGCATTTTCGGAGCATGCTTGAGCGGAGGAGAAGGAGGTAGGGGCGCGGATGAGTGATGGCTTGAAGGCTGCGAAGAGCTTGCTCGGGGATAAGGAAGCATGCGATGTGTCTCGAAGGAAGGAAGGAAGGAGAGGATGTGTTATCGCGCCTCGAAGACGCGTTTCGGCGTGCCGACGAAAGCGAAGGGGAGGAGGGTCTTGCGGGCGAGAAAACATTCTTATCACGGCCCCTTACTCGGCCCAACCCTCCCTCCAGACCTGCCACGACATTGCGTTTTGATAGTGAGGAGAAGGGGACGAGGCTTTTCAGGTCACGGTAAATGTTTTGGGTCTGGGGCGCCGCGCGTAATCGTGTTATAGCTTGAGTGAAGGCCGAGGTCTTTAAAGCGAATTGAGCGATTAAAATTTCCCCGGCTCGAAGGTAGTTAGTTTGAGGTCGGAGTGACATTTAAGTTGGTCTTTGGTAGTCTGTTTGGGTAGCGGAATTTTTGCATAGTGTCTCTATGTCAATATTATCTCCTCCGTCTTCGGCGCCAATTTTTAGGAATATATCAGCCGTAATGTTGGGATGCGGGAAACCTGCCGAAGGTATTTTTTCTTTTTTGGAAATACCATAGGCTTAAACTTCGGAAACTTAGAGTAGATAATTTTTTGGTAATCCTAATATATTTGAAATAAAATATCAAAAATGATTAATGATTAGGATCGCGTATAAACTGAAAAAAGCTCTTCAAACTATGCGTGTTAAATCCGGGGAACTGATTGGTTATTATGATGGAATACACATGCTTACTTATCATTTAATGTCAGAACTGAGAGCGAAATCCCAGTTATGTGTATCCCACTGAATTTTTTAGCATATTAATAATTCAATCAAGTGTTTGCTAATAAAATTATCTGCCATTGTTGGCATGTTGCGAGACATAGGTATAAGTAGATGTGCACCGAGGATGTGAATAAATGTCCTTAATAATTTCATGCTTTAACTTAAGCGAAGATTATTTGATCAATTTTACGGCTCAGCAATGGTAAAAAAGAGAATACGGTTCATGAATGAAAGTAAGAAAATGTCCAAAGTAAAGGATGTAATTCACTGTAGGATGCGCAAGGTTAAGAAGTAGATTTGGTGCATCATGTGTCACATTAAAGGAAAAAAACTACAGGACAGACTAATAATTTTGCAGAATATTGTAAGAATGAGTTTAAGTTTCGATCACATTTGGACCATAAGATTACAAACAACTTTTCATCTGAAACTTACCATTCATAATGCGTATTTTAATATAGAACTATTCAGTGTGTGTTTAGACTTTCGTCAGGAAATACATCATAAACTACATGATTTTTAACATTATATTATAATTTTATGACGCGGAAAGCTTGAGATATTATGTTTTTGACCACTAGTATTCGAGTTATTGTGATCTTATATTTGCGTGCAAGTAAATTGCTATTGAATATTATTCTCGTGGCTCCTTAATGATTCCTTGACGCTATTCACCGTTGTCAGTTGCATACAGGGACATCGACCGGATTGATCGAATTACTTGTTTGATGTATCTCTGGGCATGTCAACCACGATGTGACCTGCGTCCTTCCATTAACTCTGCCTTATCCTACTCACCTCCTGACACGGCTCACCAGTAATCTAGTAAACACTATAGTTCCGTTTCAGAGGCACCTTGCGTGGCTGCTAAGCACAGTGCCTCCAGGAAGTCCACTGTCTTTGATGCTGGTCCTGTTCCAATGCCAAAGTGCTATTTCCCAGAAACGTCGCCGCATGTAAATCAGCGGGCACAAACCCACAAACGCGATTACTGCGTAGTACTGTTGGTATTAGATTAGGAGGTAACTCCACGAGGAGGGCTTGGTAAGGGCTGCTACAAAATTCCCCAAACAAGCCTGCTGCCTGAGATGATGGAATTTCACCACGTCGAAGCTCATGCCACTCACGAATACGCCGCTGTAAACGCCTCCTATTCTTATAGGTGAACTATATATTTATTGGCGTTATATTCGAGGTTTTGAAATCTATTGGAGATAAATCCGAGGTTTTTTCAATGCTTACGCTTTCAGTTGGCGGGACTTAGGAACGAATGAGGTTATATCCGTATTTACGTTACGGCCGAGGCTGTAATAAAAAATTTGAATTTTAATTAACAAAGATAATGATCGAATGGATAGATTGTGTGAGTAATGAGGAAATTCTTAGAAGATAAGGAGTGAGTGGAAATATTTTTAAAACCTTGGGTAAAGACGGAACAACTTGATCGATCATATCATGAGAAATGTTGGTCAGATGGAAACCATGATGGAAGGACAGCGGACGAACGGCAGAGGAATACCTCATATAGAGCAAGAGATGTGGGATTTAAAGCAGAATAATTATGTATGCATCCAGTGGTGTAGCCAGAATTTTGAAATGGGGGGTGTTTCCGGAGATTTCGGCGCCCTCCCGAGGTGTGTGAAAAACACCCCAGGGCAAAGGGGGTTCCGGGAAATTTAATATTGAAAACGTTACTTTAGGACTTAAAAACAGTAATTTTTTACTATTATTTATAAAAAAATATAATATTTTTTATTAAGACCATATTACTCGTTTTTGGCGCCTTCTTTAAAGGCTCTAGGGATGTGACCCGGAAACCCCACCCCATGGGTAACGTTTTCTTAAAACACGACCATCGTATCGACGGTTATCTTCATCTTCAGAAGATGATGTTGGTGGTGTTTTAATAAAAAGTCTATGGAAAACAAATTTTAAATTTTATTCATATAAAATGTGCACCAAATTTGACATATTATCACCATCTTTTGTTAACTTTTATCGTAAAGGTCATCTTCTAGGTATAATGTTAACCTTCGAAACCATGGTCGTGTTTGCGTAAAAATTACGTAAATAAAATGTGGAAAAACGAAGTTTAATTTCATTCATCCAAAATGTTAAACAAATTCCACAAAGTAACGCCGGAAACCACCAACTTGATTACTGTTGCTGATAAAGATAACTAAATATAACACTCCTTCGTAAGTTTCTCCGTTAATAAACCATATCGTTTCACACAAAAATAAGACGCGAAAATAAGCAAAAGTCAATCAAAGTCCTGTCGGATGCCAGTAACTTTGGGGAAAGGATCATAGCCGTATGAAAGAAATATACTTGAAAATCTATCCATACTGGGATTTTTTCGACAGACCTTCGGCTCTTTCGTTTTCCTTTCGTCCAAAAGAGGATTATATTGCCATATTTTATACTGTAGCAGTATGGTGAAGCTCGGAAAAATTATTGTCATTAGTTTCAGACTCATTTTTTACGAATCCTGTTGAGCCTTCTTTTACCTTCATAATGAACAAAACTAACTCTGAATGTGGCTGCTTCGAGTCAAGAAAAATTTTCCTCGAAAATTGAGAACGTTGGGGGTCTTTTCTTCTGGGTATTTCAACCCCGTTCCTGTCATAAATATAATGGCAGATTATCGCTCGTTCATTTTACGTTTGATTTGGAGGAAGATATTTTTTCAAAGTAACAAATTAGTTACCTTGAAGGCTTGTGTATTGTCCCTTGGAGTCGATATATTATCCCTCGCCTTTGGAAATGGACCAGGAATGTTGTTTTTTCCAGGAAAAATGGAATGAAGTCTCTCATTTCCTTGAAGCTTAGGTAGCAGTTTTAAATAAATATTTATTTATCAAAGGCATTTATTCTCTTTTTTCTCCCCACCCTCGAGGGAACGATACATTTTGTCTTATTAACTTAGAATCCTCTCTTCCTTGAAGACAATTATGGGGATTTTCGCCGTAAAAATGAGGGAGCAACTTCTTTTGGCCTCGCTATTATACTGATGCCGTTTATATCATTGCTTTCAATATGCGCACAAGAGTGGTATGCTCTGGTTTACGTGAATATGTATTAGTTTTTTCCATGGTTTTGCTCATGCATCTTCCAGTAGGAAAGTGTAAGAAATAGGATGTTTCGTATTGGCCTGAAGGTTAACTGAAGAAAATAGTTGATACGTAAATGTTTGACACTTTCCGTACGATGCACGAGGGTCACTTGGGCCAATCGATTCCCCCGTTACCAGTGAAGCTAATTCCAAGCATCGATCGGGATTAGCTTCATCGATACTGGAGCCCATTAGATGCCAATATTTCTATACCCCCTCGTTTTGTGGATAGCTTTTTGTGCTTTTATATTCAACATCTATTTTTACAATGGCGAAATTTTTTTTAAATTTGTAAAACTATTTATTCTCCTAGACCGGGATTCGAACCCGGATCCTCACTTCCCGGCAGAGTTCTTTAGCCCGTTAAGCTATCGAGATGTCTGTTGAAATTTTTTGGCTAAATCTTTGGATAAACTGGCAGAAGCACTCGACCGGAAATCATTGGATCCGGGTTCGAATCCCGGTAAAGGCGAATGATTTTTTTTCTCTGTGGAAATTTCGCACAATTTGTGAATTGCGGGCGACTTCATCAAGTTTTTAGTGGCTAGTCCGGGTATACTTAAATACTAAAACTATACTCAAGTTTACCATTTTATTACCATCTCGTACATCTGCCAATTATCCTATCGGCAGGACTGCGACGTGTATGAGACCCGCAGGGTGGAAAATATTGAGGGAATCCAATCACTAGACTCGAAGTATCGGACGTGATTGCGCGGGGAAAAATTGAAACGACCATTCATCGCTCTATGTGCTGGTCTCTGTTTCGGTGGTCATGAATTTGAAGAAAACGACCTCTCTCGGAATTTATTTCTCCCCGAGCGTTATCGAAACGCCTTTCCCCGCTTGGGGCCTTCCATTATCGTTATCCGGCAGCCCCCTGTCGTGGCCGTATTTGGCTCAACGGGGGTGATACGAAGGTTTTTACTCGAGACCTTCGTGTTCCGAGGTAGTTAAGATCTCGGTGGTAAAAATCAAAACATAGTCGTGGTCGGGGTTTTGTGTAGAACCTCGCAATACTGACTGTCACAACCAGTTTTCCTTATCCTATCGCTTTTAGAACTACTTCTATATTAAAAAATGTCGTTTTCCGGCTCTAGATGTAGCACTTGTCGAGCAGGTTAAGGCATGAGAAATTAGTACTAGGTCACATAGCTGATAAGACTGTCAACCCTTGGTCTAAAAACTACTTTTTACCGTTTTTCGATATTCAGTATCTTTTAAAAGCTAATATCTGTCTCAAATGCAAGTATACAAATATATATTACGGCAACATGCAATATAATTTCAATTGTGCTCATGCTTTATATTCTTTTCCCTTACCAGTACAATTCTATATATTTAATGAAGTCTTCGGTACACCTTTTCTGTTATTAAGAAAATTATTTACGCGCATATATTTCTAAATTATCAACTTATACTCAGTTTATTTATGTTTCATTCCTAACTGAGTCTGAAAATCCAAAGTTATTTTCATTCACTTTACTATCTTGTGCTCTTTATTTAAATTAGGGGAATTTATTTCTAAACGTAGCATTCGAGTCTCCTAATACATAAAATCCTTTCAATTTGCTCTTGGTAGTTTTTTTTACGATTTGCGCTACTTGTCTCTGTATTTTACTAATTTCACGGATTAAATCTCTCTGTGTTAGATCCCATGTGCATGCCTCGTAATTGAGGTGCAGCCGGACGAGCGTGAAGCCAATAAAGAGATCCCAGAGAGTCATTCGCCTCCCCAGAGTCCGGTTCATCAAGTGCGAAACTTTTTATCCTGCGTCCTGTAGAGTGGTTGTAGTTGGGAGGGAATTAAGGAAAGAGACATCCCCGTAGTGAGCACGACCATGGTTAAGGTAGGTTTGGAAAAATCTGGAAAGGAATAATCTTACGCCTCCATTGGAACGGAGTGAGTTAACTCTTGCGATACCTGGAAATTATTGTTTTTGAATAAATGGCACACAATTTCTATTAATCTTGTCATCATTACAAGTAAACAACCACAAGATTGGTTTGACGAAGCTCTACACTCCACTCCTCTCTCAGCTAGCCTTTACATATTTTCGCAATTATTCTCTATTACGTCCTGTCCTTAATTGATAACCTATAACCTGTACTATGTAACTCATTCGGAGCTGTCCATGTATTCAATTGACGCAACGGGACTAATCGTGTTCAAAAACGTTTGTAAAATTTTATTTAGAGTTGTGTCAGATTCCACATGTTTGCCAATAATTCTATGGTATGGCATTGTCTGGTAAATAGAGGGGGTGACCGATAGATAATTTGCGTCATGAGGGGAGAGTAGGAAGGAAAGGTTTAAGAGAATTCCAGCGTCACTATTGCCCTGCTATTAGGCGTCAAGGGTACCACAGCTTAGCATCCCATCCAGCGGACGGAGTGTTGTACTTGAAGTGCCCTCCACAGAGTACCCAAATACTAGGGCAGTTCCTGAAAATTATCTTCACCACCGCCGGGATTTGGACCCGGCGATGGGGAGCCAAGCATAGGGTGGGAAGCCAACATTCTAACCACTACACTAACCTTAACCTCTTCAATTATAAGTGAGATTTGGAAAAAAAACTTGTTCGCACGATATATTTTCCTAAGGAAGATAGATAAATAAGAATATCTCAAAGTTTATATAATTAATTTATTAGTTTTCTTCAATCAAACACTTTGCAATCAAAGTCTCGGAGTTCGATACACAAACAAAACACCCAGGCCTCCCTGGAAGCAATAAAAATATGATTGCACCATTTACGGTCGCCACATCCGGCGCAAGTACATGGTATGACAAACGACGTTCGCTCAGTGGCTCTGGGCGTGCATCAGTACATTTTCCCTCTTATGAGTGCTCACACTGTGCAATTTTGAAGGTGAATGTGTTCACACATGTACCCGCGCGGGCACATGCATCGTGTAAACACGCCTTAAGGAATCTGAGCATCGATTTTTTTCTCAATTCGTGATTTTTCTCCCGTGACATATCTGTTCACCGGCGTGATCGAGCGAGGAATAAAACCGACGCACCATTCAAGCTTTCGGTTTCACTTTTCGCCTCGACCGGCGGTGACTCGGGAGAGGTGAGGCGACGCAGCTGAGTTGCGCACACCGTGCCTAAAATGGCCCGTCCCTCCCTCTGCCCGCGGGGTGGCGGGTGAGGGGTAGGTACGTGGAGCGCAACAGTTGGGTCCGAGCGACGCGGGAGGGGAAACGGATGCTGCTGGTGCTGCTGCGGAGAGTATAGTGTGTGGACCCCTTTTTTTCCCCTCCCCTCCGCGCAGGCCTCCCCGTTAACGTGCGACCCTTCTCTTACCCTCAGTCGCGCCGGCGTCTTCCTGCAGTGCGTGTCGCGGTGGTCTGGACGGTCCAGGGGGAGCCGGAGAGTGTGCGTTCGTTCGCTGTGGCTCCCTCTTAACAACGCGCGACCAGCCCTCCCCCGCGCGTCGCGTCCCCGAACCAGCGCCGCCCCCGCGGTCGCGTCCCTTTAATACGCACGCGAGCGGCTGATTTTACGCCAGTGTTTTCTTTCTCTCTCTCCACGGATGTTCCTGTGGCGTGCCGGCGGTGGTTTCGTGTTCTCCCGGCAATCGTGCCTCCTCTCGCCGCGGAATTCTCTTCGGGCCGTCCCCGTCGTCTTCTGAGTCCGGACTTGGTTGATTTATTACACAACACTCGTTTTCACTTTCCCCCTGGATTTGTGTCCCCGCCCGCTCCCCCTGATCCCAGCCGCTTGTCCTCCAGTGTGTCCAGTCGGTGTTGTGTCCAGGGAGGATAACGTTGATTGATTGTGGAGAAAGGCGAGTTTCCACTCTGGAATCGACAGTGGCTGTAGTTTGGTGAGTTAATTGCTCTCTTGTCCACTCGAAACATCCACCCCTTTTCACAATCGTGATGTATAAGGGGAAATAAAACCACACTCTTATCCCTATTTTTAATCACTGTCTTTCAGTTTTATGCCTATCGAGGTCTCGGCATGGGAGGGAGTGTCTTTTGGATTGCTGCCTTTATAGGGACATATGGATGCATTTCTATGAGGCTCAAATTTTGGTTTGACTTTTTTCATCCTCCTCGTTGGATTTTTAGTTTAGATGAGCACTTCCGTGCTGCTGTTACTCCTGAGAGTGCTTGTCTATCTATTTGAGCATGTATGTGCTATAGATATTTTGCACACCACTCTTAATACCTTAGTTTTCTAGTCTCCTTATGAATTTATATCCATATACTAGCCCTAAAAATGGCATAAGCATACTTCTTGTTGGTTTATTCCGTAGTCGGTTATCTTCGTCTCTGCCAACCCATAATCATCTACAACTACATAATACCCTGCGAGCCACCTCTCAAGGTGTTTGGCACGGGTGGCAAATCGCCAGGCAGAATGGAAGAGGATCCATACATGCGCATCACTTGGTCATAAAAATATTACGCCTAATAACAAAATACGTGCACATTTATGCAAAAGCAAACCTTCCCAACACTTAGTAATTCCTACAGAAAAATCCATGCAAGGGTAGAACAATGGAAAAATAGAAGCATGCAATGATTCTCTTAGCAAATGACGCGGTTAATTTTATTAATCAAGACACCCTTGCTATCCCCGATATAAGTATGAGGGATGGTTGACATTTTAAACATCTCTATTTTGCAGTCCAATTCCTCTATTTTCTTCCCGTGATCACGTCAACCATAGTACGACGGTAAACGAATGCTAATTTTCACTACCTCCGAGAAAAATTCTTCTGCAAATTTACTCAGTAAATTTGTCCTACACTTTGCTCTACGCTCACGTAAAGATGCCCATCCGAACACGCCTAGCATATTGGACATGCAGCATCATACTCCCTAAGTCAGTCTACAGCTTCCCGTTGTCTCTTATGATACCGCCCATTTTGTTCGACTTTTTCTTATCCAGATATTTACTCCCACCAATAACTAAGCCCACCTCAGACAACTCGTGTCCATAGAGGCCACTCTCATCCCCCTATTCAAGATACGCGTTTTCGCACCTTTCTCTATCATCTCACACCAACTCTCTGTCATAAAATCTACCCTACTTGTCATTGCTTTCTTTTACATTATTTGATTTCTAATCTCTATAAGACTCTCTTCTTATGTCTCCGGGGAGATGACACAAGTGGTTAAAAATTTTCTTCTAATTCTTTTTTCGGTCTCATACCTACATTAATAGCAAATTGAAGTTCTAATCTCTGATGAAAACCTATAGTGCAATTCTAAATTTAAAGAAGTCACCAGCAAAAATCGCAAATTCTCCATCATGCAACGAGTAACTTGTGACATAGTTTAAAAATTATGATATTTATTCCGAATGCAGCATAAAATTCATCCATGAAATGTACTTGGGATATTTAAAATTGATACTCATGCTCTTTATCGTATTTTTTCTTAATTTTTACCATCATTGTTGGTGAAACTTATGTGTGATAATCCATAGCCGCTGAAGCTAATCTATCTGAATTTAGTATTTACGTATACTATTTAATTTATGCTGGTAACTCCTACCGAAGTCATAGACGAGAGAGGAGAGCCTCTCTCTGATATTCACCCAAAAAATACCCACCCTAAGTATCCTTCGATCACCCCCGATCCCATGGTCGGAGCGATTAGGAGGCTAGAACTTAGGTATCTACGCTTATAGTGTATGCCTATTTAGATTAATCATCTTCATTGCTTATCCTTTTATTTAATGTTTCAGGTGCATTTTAATAATCGAACATGGCTTGATGATTTTCGAGGCTAGTTTCCACTATAATGGTCATTACTTTTATGTCATTTTTTTAATGTCTTCTTAGCCTTATTGGAAGTTGCCATGATTTACGTATACATTCTAGTCATAGGTAGATTACCCTTATTCAAAAGTAGCTAAATATTCTGTAGATTCCTTGCACCTTTAGCAGTCCCGTCACACGGCTATACTCTTTTTTCAGAATGCAATTTATTTGAAATGGTTATGCATCAATGAAATTATCAAACAAGTTTGATTTGTTTCTCATTAGGTATCTAAAATTTTGTGACCTCCACCATTTGCATGAAAGTATGGCAACTTTTAATTAATCTCTGAGTTTTTATGTGCGGTATGTTCATACCCGCTGACAATAAATCATCGCGTCTAGGCTAGACTCGTATTTTATCCACGAATTCTAGCTAAATTTTCGTCAAACCATTGTGTATTTTCTCCTAGATATAATCAACAGAAATTGACACCCAAAAGCGTTCCACCATAAATAGCATTAATTCATCATCATTAGTCAACAATCCTAAGATTGGTTTAAACGTTGCTCTCAAATATTTTGTTCATTGTGAGATTATTTTCAATAGAATTTAGAAATTCTAACATGTATGTGAGACTTTCATCAATACGGCTTCTCTCTTTGGACTATTCACAATGCTGTAATTTTCTCGACCCCGTTTCCATCGTCAGAAATGTACTAACTTCCAATGCAACTAAATTATATCTAGTTTAAGTATCACGGTTGCTGATCACTCGCTGAAGTGTGCAGTCCAAAAAATCATGCTCGCAAATTATACTCGGAGAGAACTTCAAGATTCCAATTCTTTGGCGTTTTTTGAAGCCATTTCCCTTCAACTTCAGTGTTGGGGTTTAAACTTTTTTCTCCTTCAAGCACTCCGGCTAACATATGGAAGTGGTTACATTTTTTTAAATCGTTTCATTTGAAGGTCCCTTGCACCTTGTAAGATTGTTGGAGTCCTTCCTTCTTTAAAACTCGTTCTGCTTGAATCGAGCCGTATGCCTTCTCTACTTTCGCGGAAGATAAAGGACATCTGCGCCCGCAACGCAATTAACCCCCTTTTTGTAATGGTCAAGATAAGGCTTAGTGCAGCGCTTGCTCTTGCTGTACCCACTGATAAACCTTGTCTCAAAATGCACTAATGGCAATTTTCAAGTTTCCAAAAATGATAAGGGCGAAAAAATTATACCCCTATATGAACGAGGAATGACTGTAAAGCTTAGGTATGGAATTTTTCTGTTGACCAGAGCACTACGTGGCTATACTGGGTATATTTTCGCGTATGTTGTTTAGTCCGGCATTCCAGTTTTTGATCCCCTCAATTCTCCATCATTTTCCCCTAATTTCCTTCGGAATTTGGCGTTTGTAAAAAAAGGCGGGTAAAGTAAAACGTTTGAGCGTCCTACCCGGAAGGACCGGGTTCAAGTCTCGGCGTCGGTGAAGATTTTTTCAGAAAAATCGCGATCGCATCTTCGATGCAGTGTTACGGGGTTCCAAGCCACAGCACACCGTCCGTCGAGTAGGACGTTAAACTGTGATCTTCTTTGCGCATTATGTTGAGAGGTGGTCAACGCCAACGCCGGGTTTCACTCCGCCTTGTCTTACCTTCCCTCCCCTCATGACAACCAGTTAGTTTTGCGCGGCAGATTCATTCTATGCGAGACCAGGTAATGGTTCTGGTGATCACTGATCAATAAAACCGTATTTTCCCCGCGATTTTATTTAATATTAGGATAATATTTCCTTTAATTAAAAAAATATTCAAATACACGGGGCTGGAGTGAATGGAATGCATGAAATTATGTAACAGTATTAAATTTTTCCTCTCACTGACAAGATTTGACTTCTGAAAAAATCTTTGCGGCCATTTGTATTTTTTTTAATGTGATACGCAGTTCAACAAATATTATTTGGAACGAACTTGATGTAGTGTTATAGATTTGAATGGATGCGAAATACTTTTTTGTCTTCTTTGAATTCTGTCTTCTCTAAATTGAAGGACTTGTTTTAGTTATTCTTAATAAATACATTCAGGTTCTAGCATATTGCCCATGTCTTAAACTTTCAAAATAATTCGTGTTTTCATGTTTAATGGCATAAATCTAAATCTAAAAGTGAAAAATTGCTCATTCCAATGCCATACAGCATATCGTAGATTTTTTTGTAAATGGGACCCAATTTATAATTGGATCGTTGAAAACTTCAATTTATTATATTTTTATAAAATCACTTTATTGTTTCATGTCTTCTTCCGTAGGTTGAATAAAATGCCTTCTCTTGACTTCTTATTCACAAACTTTACTGAGTCATTTTGTACACATTTTCGATAGAGGTTTTTCTTTTCACGAGTTTTGTAATTATTTAAATGATTTTGAAGGCACAATACACCCTCAATATTCAAATATTCATTCTTAAATTTTACTGATTAAATACCACTCGTGTGCTTGGAGGAAGATTGGAGACTCCGCGTTCTCATTACAGGCTTTTTCCTTTGTCTCCACCGTTAAAACCCTCCGTTAAGACTCTCTTTTAGCATCGCATTCCCTCTTAATCGTATTTTTATATGCTCTGCTACAGGATAGAGTACCGCTGCTATTCACAGCTTGGAATTTCCTAGATCTCATCATAGAAGGTAAACCTTGAAATCACCTGAATGTAGTAAAGTTAATTTTGGTAGTGTCTTTGCCCATTTATTAAAGGTGTCAGTGCTGGCGGGCTCTAAACCGCAAAATAGTATCAATAAAGCACGTTTTTTCATGCAACTACGTAGCATTCCAATTCAATATTCAAAAGGAGAAACTTTGATATACCTATAATAAAAATAACACTACCACGATCTGGGTTTTCATGGACAAGCGTCATGCTTAGGTTAAATAAATAAATTAAATACATTTGTTTTTTTATAAAAACTTCTGTGCTATGCCGCTGCGTCAATTTTTTCTGGCCCCAGCGTTACCCGATCGAAGCTGGTCGCTTTATCAAGGGAATATATTGACATCCCCTGAGATTCCCTTGAGAAAGCGACCTGCATTGGTTGGGAAACGTAGGGGCCATCCAAAAATTGACGCGGCGGCACAGCCCAAAATTTTTTTTATAACATTACGAGTACGCGCGAAAGTTTTAACAAAAAAACTTGGTTTGGTTTTTTAAGCTTCGGTTGTTTTCCCGGAAAATATGTGCCGTTAGACTTCAAGGTATCCCAACCGTGATATATGCACCTCAGTTGTCGACGTTTCGGAGGGCCACGCTGACTTCAATCAGCTTTGATGATGGACTTTGATGAAGATGTGATGCGTCAAAGCTCGTGTCGTGTTACTTTTTATGTGGCTTGCAATAAGGGTGGATCCAGGATTTGTTCTGGGGGGGGGGGGAGGGTACCTGGGTATAACTGGCAAACGGTCATTTGATACTTGGAATTTAAAAACTACATTCAACAGTTACTCTACGAATTATACTCTAAATTTTACTGAAAAGGTTATTTATATGTAAATATTTATAACTTTTATGCTAAAATAAAATTTTATCCAAAACTGTTTAAAAAATCTCGTTTATTTTTTAAGCACCGGGGAGGGGGGGGGCATGTGTCCCTCTGCCTCCCCCTAATTCCGCCTATGGCTTGTAAAATCTTCAAAAACAGCCACATGGAGTCATACCTGGCCAAGGGCTGGATGGGGGATCGTTGCAGTATTATCTTTGGCCAAAATTTCCCGGACATTCAATTGTGAGTTGAAAATCGCCGAGCTCATGAAGACACGTCTAACCTTACCCGCTACCACAGAAAATGAAAACGCTAAAAAATGTGGGCATATTTTAGGGGCATATGTACCAACGTATTAAAAAATGACGACAAGACTCTTCAAAACTTGCAGGAAATTTAAAAATCTAGTTCCCGATATTTTCTAAACAAGCCTCGTGCGCTGATCCCCTATCCATAGACAATCATAGGGAATCACTTGTCTCTCGTGTTTTCATTTGAAAGATATGCTAAAAGAATGTAAATGATGGTTTTCGCAACCGTCTGGGGTTTAATGGTCCCATGCAAATAGGTTGGTTAAATTGGACACCCCCGATTAGCTAATCGATGGGTACTGCGAACTGTTTGCGCTGAGTACATCCGCTGGCGTTAATTTGCTCTCAGCTTTAGATGGTTTAACTTGATACCTGTAATCAAAAGGGAGTATTCCTACGAGCTGGGTCGCGTTCCCATTACAAAACTCTCTGCAAATTACCTGGTATCAAGTGTAAACGAGAGACAGGGGGATAAGGACAGGGTATTAAGAATGAAGAAGACAAAAAAGTTAATTGTGTCCCCATGGAAACAAACATCATGGATTCGGAACCGTTTTTATTCTGAACGAGTCTCTTTTTTCTCCTTATTTGTAATTTCAAGTTTAATTTCTTGTATTGAGAGATTTTTTAAATCATTATTTTTAAAGCGATTAAGATTACGTAAAAGTCATAATGTGACATAAGCAAGTGCACTCAATTTGTATCGAATAAAGACCCTCGTTTTAAATATGACTATCAAGGCCTCTGATTGATAACGATGGGAATCCGTTCTTTCAATTTCTAACACAAATCATTATTGAAATACATATTTTTTTTGCAAAAGGAGAAGAATGGATTATTTTCAAACTGAATTTTGAACGCCTAGTCGCAGGTAGACTCCCTAAAAAAATAATGCAATGCACGTAAGCTGTAGGTCTGTCTTTTGAAGAAAATGTAGAATACGTGTATTCATATATCAATCAAATCTTTGTAAGCTAGCCACCAGGATGAAATTAGAGGTATTAATTACTCTCAGAAGCTGCGGATTATTCTATATGAACTATATAAGTCTCTGAAACGTTTATCAGAATCAAAAACATATTCATGTTCTTATTCATTTCGTCGAGCCGTTAGTTCCAACAACTCAAACTCTACATACTGCCACCCAAGCGGCCTCAAGAGGCGAGAGGGAAGTTTGGACACCAGTAATTTACAAATAAAGAAAATAAGCTGCGCATTGGAGTGATTTGACCACTAGCAATAGCGCTCAACTTGCATTTATTTTAAGCTCTTCAATCTTCAGGAGAAAAAACATATTTCTTTCCTTATCAGACCGTAAAAATATCTCTCCCATTTTATCGTTTCTATCGGACATAGAAACTCAATGAGGTTCTAAGACGATTCTCTCCGTGTCTCTCCAAAATATATTTGCTCTTATTTGTAAAAAAGTCTAGCGAGTGGTCATACCAAGTCATGCCATGGGCTGACTCCCTTCCTCTTCGTGACAATCCAACCCTCGCTCAATACTTCTTCCTTGTCCAGCCCTTCAAAACTTTTTTAACCGCCTCCCATCAAGGTGTCTCTCGGTTCATATTCTCTCTTTTTGTGACCAGATGTGATCCCTTCATCATGTTAACAGTTTAACGCCCTGTTGCGATTTCTCTCTCTCTCGTTCGGATATTGAGGACTATATTTCTTCCTCTGTTTGTATCCACACGCGTATATGATCGAACAGCATCAAAGGAAACATATTGCCGTGAGAATGAGACGTTATAAAACGGGGTTCTAACACCTTATAATATGTATTAAATTTTACCTACAGCTATAAATGATACTTAAAATGAAAGAGCAACTCAATTTTTTTTACTTAAAAGCCTACTAGCGTTCAATGCTTACATCAGTATGTGTATTGCGAGGAAAAACTAAGCAGAATATCGTATTTCTAACCCATTTATTTCAACTTATTTTTTCAAACTTATTTGTGGTATTAACATGTTAGCGCCAGTCGAAACGAACGGTTGTTATGGTGGGAAGTGTTGGCTTCCCACTCCTTGCGCTCGGTTTCAAATCCCGGCGGTAGTAGAGAATTTTCGTAGATTGCCCGATCCCTGCTTGTATGTTCTGTGGTGGATATTTCAAGAGCAACACTCCGTCCGTCGGATGGGACGTTAAGACGTGGTCCCCTTTGCGCCTGTCATTAAGAGCAAGCTAATGGCGACGCCGGCTTTCTCTCCACCCTTCCTTTCATTCCCTTCTCTCAAGGCGCAATTATCCTCAGATGTTGGTCACCTTCTCCATATACCATGAGCACCACCCAGACGGAATTGGTGGTGAAACCCCACCTAAGCGGAATACGAGCCTTAAATGCCTAGATTAGTAAGCAAGCACTTAAATACGTACCACCGAGGCTATAAATGAGGAATTAGTGTAGTTTTTAAACTTTAATTGCGGCGCCATTACCGCGCCATCAGGTGAAATTAACTGTCTAGCTTTCTAATGCATCGCCTTTATTCAGTCTTCTTCGTCGTCTCTTTACGATTTCTGGGAATTGCTTTTTTAGGCAGTTTCAGCGGCTAGGTGTGTTTAGTAATGCATAACTTCTAGGATACTTATTTATCAAAACTTTGTCAAAATTATTTATTTCTCCAGATGCACTTCAGGTGGATAAAACTGATTGATGAAGTTATCATGTATCACTTGGACAAACAGGAAAAGAACATTCATTAATAGTGCTATATAATTCTTAGATTAGCATCGTACCCAGTTACCTTTCTTTAAAACTAATGAAATTCATCTATCATCCTGTCAGTTGAAACCTCAGAACAGGGGTAGAAAACGTTGATATTTTTATCGTGTGCTCCTTGACGTTTGAATCCTCGGTTGATTGCTTCTCATTACGCACACGAGATGGATCCGAATGAGTTAAGTTGTATTATTCTCGGAGATAAGATCCGTGGCTCCATTTCCATTTTTTTTCGCCGCGCGGCCAACCTGACCCGAAGCTCGCAAAATCTAATCCCAATTCCGGAGAATTGAGCAGCGCAGCTACCTTTGCAGCAGCACTTCTCATTGAAAAGCGAAGCGATGGAAAAAATCCACGTGGCGGATTTGGCGCGGTGCTAATTTCACTGATGGTGTCTCCCTCTACCGGTGAGGCGGGGAAACGAGCGACGAGCCGCATTTGACTCGCTCGGCGACCGAGCCTCATTTAATTCGCACGCCGCTCCCCCGTTGAATGCGCCGAAACCAATTACCGGCTTTGGGGGCTCTTTTGCGAATTCTCTCCTTTTCTTTCACCACTCTGCCCTTTTTTCTTCGCCTTCTCTTTTCTTTCCAGTCTTTCATTTCACTTGACGTTCCACCGCGCCGTTTGAGGGGGAGATAGTGTGTTTTTTTAATATATTTTAATAATTTATGGAAGAGAATATCCGCTTATTCCATAATTTATCCTGTCTCGTCCTGTTAAGGGAGAACTGGTATCATTTTTAATTTTATTAGTTCATTCTAGTAACATTAAAAAATTCGTAGATTTCATTGTGTCAGAGATATTTATGATTTCACTGGTTTATTAAAAGAGTGCGTAAAAATCGTTTATTCTATAGACTCCTTGGTCTCAGCATGAGAAGAGGGAGATTGGTTTTCTTCTAAGTTTGTGCAACGGATATATAAAAAGTCGTTGGTTCTATTGCGTGCCATAGTAAGTTGTGCACCAAAAATCAAATATTTTACAGTCCATTTAGCTGTATTTCATCATATGATAACTAATAACGCACGCTCCATAGTCATTTAGGATGACGTCTTCCTCGCTTAAATGTAACTGTTGTCATCTCATATTTTTCAGGTGTTATTAAATAGATATTTGTCAATAATTGTTGCATCACATCTGGTTTTATATTTTAAAATTTTCTCAGACTTCAACGTTTATATTTTGAGATACATAGCAAATTTGTCAAGGATATGCTCCATATACCCTGAAAATTTCAAGGCATTATATTGATGACTAACTATTCAAAGTACTGAGCATTTAGCATTATTCTGAAGCCATTCCCGAATGATTCTGACCCCCCCCTCCCCGGTTTCGAAACTATTTCGAGCCATATTAATTTTCTGTGCCAGTAAATTTCGTGGAAATATGTTTTGTAGCTACGTCACGTGATATCTTGTAACCCGATGACGTATCAGTACTGCTTTATTTATGTGGGTAAAAACCAGAGATTTGGCCTCTTTATATTAGATTAACAAATTTTTCGTTCAATTCTCCGTGCATGAATGAAGAACCTTACCATCTCAAGCGCATCTTTCCCCTGTCTTCTCTCTTAATTCAACTCTCTCGTATTGCGCCTTTCACTCACCCCTCCCTTTTCAATGCTCCTCGAGCACATTAAGATTTATATGTTGCTTGTGTGATACCGCGATGACTATGTGAAGTTGCAACGCAACTCAATGTATCTATTTTTCATATAAACTGCTTTGTTTCCTTTATTGTCTGATTGATGCATTCGATGAATGCAAGATCGCACATCTTTTGATAAAATTCAGGAAATAATGATGATATTATGAATTTAGTACTTTTTTAAATGTTTCTGCTGTTTTTTCCCGATTTGAAAGACATAATTTTCGTGCTTTCATAAAAAAAGTTTTCTTGGATATAACACAATTACTTATGCCACTTTTTTATAGAGCGCGACCCGGGTTTCGATGAATTATCATCATATTCAGGCGCAAATTATGAATTAGTGAATTTTCTTTCATAAAAAAAATCGTAAAGATTTAATTTTTCAGTCATCTTTTGTGAAATGGATTAGTCTACTGCTTTGTTAATGTCGTAGTCCAATGTTGCGTCTTTTTATTCTCACCAAAAAATAGAACAATTTGGCATTTATAAATCGTCGTAGATATTTGTTACAAAGTAGGACAGAAAATAAATTTTGGAGCCTATCTATCTTAATTATCCATCAAAAGTTGACGCAATTTCCTCCATTTTAAATATTTCTGGTGAATACAAGTTTTATTTTCATGCCTCTTCTTATCATTGTTTCGTTTTGTTTCAAAGTATCCTTCTATGCTTCTTCACTATGTAGTGATTCCCATCCTGTATACTCTTTTACGGGCTTAAATCAGTCTGACGTCATTACTGCCTAGAGAATGTCGATTTGCGCCATCGTTTCAATTATATCCAGGAATTTGTCAATAGAGTTAGTGAACTTCTGGCGACACTCGCATCCGTACGGGAGTTAACCTGCTTCTAATTTGTGGAACAGTCCTGAGTTTAATCATCTGTTAAGAGCTTCGTTCAAACGCGGATGCAATATGACTATCGTAAGGAGAAGTCTATTTGCGGGGCATTTCACCAAATTCACCAACTTTCCGCTTCCCGCGTAATTTTACCTCGTCCCGACCAAGTCACTTATCCGCAGAACCGTATCAAACTTTCTTGCGCCTGACAAAAGTCTTTGAGAATTTACACGGTCAGTTTACACTGAGCATTTCATAAGCAAGCCCTCACTTTAATTAGCTAATTTATCACATTAACATTAGAACTACCGATGGAGTCATTTTGACTCCTCGCGATTTTTATTTCTCCGCCCTGACAAAAATTTTCCGAATTCTGACCTGATATTCCGTGACTTTTATTCATTTTTGACACTAAATAAGGTTTAGCAATTAAAATAGTTCAATAAAATAAAATAGTACCTACACGCTTTCAAAAAAAATCGCGAGGAGTCACAATGACTCCATTGGTAGTTCTAGTGATAAGGAACGGCGCATCATTGTAAAGTAGGGTAAATGACTTTATTGTTTTGGGGAAATGTCCGTATTGTTTTCCTGAGAGGTGCTTGGTAATGTTGAGGTACTTAATTTTTTCTATCTCTTCAACATACGCATATCTTGTCGTCCAGCAGAATACCAGGCTCTTTTCGAATATAATTAGTTCTCTGGTACGCTGAATGTGAATAGTGAGCAATATCCATAAACATATGAGTGTGACAAATGAAACAATATCCATATCCATGAGTGTGCATAAAGCTAAATAATATTTGTCCAAGGCCATGATTTAATTTTATATCTAAGTTCCAGTATAGTTTAGCATTCGCTCGCATGAAATTTACTAGGTTCGACGATGCTGTGTCTTCACTCGTACATTTGACTTTGCATGTTATATTCAGTTCCTTTAATAATGGCTTTTCCGCGGGAATATATTTTTTACGCCCCGCTTATACGAGGGGGTAGTGAAATTGGAGTGTTGCCTTCTATTTATAAAAAAAATGTGTAGTAAATTTATTCTCAACTTTGCGTATATCATTGGAAAGGCTGAGCATTTTGCTATTTTTCTACAGAGACGCCTTGATGATCGATTAATTTTTGTATCCTTTTAACCAGCTTAAAAAGCCTGAACCAAAAAATAGAATAATTTGGCATTTATAAATCGTCGTACATATTTGTTACAAAGTATTAATATTGATCAATGATTGATTAGTAGTATTAATCAGAAATATTTAAAATGGAGGGAATGGCGTCAGTTTTTGATGGATAATTAAGATAGTACCCCCACGCCATGTTGTAGCAGAGGACCTCCGACAGAATATTCTGCATGGAGAAGTTGCCACACACTTTATTTAAACCTTCCTTCTTGTCATGAAGGGTCATTTTCAATTATTCACCGTCTCGTCAATTTGAGCCGCAGTTGATTCCGGTAAACTCGGCCTCACCGACCGCTATTCATCATGGACGTTTTCCCGTCCATCAGAGAACTCCCGGCTCCATTTTCGCACGTTTTTGATTCCCATACACTTCTCGCTATATATTTCCACTAACTGGTGACGAATTTCTATCGAAGAAACCTTTTTCGCTCTCAAAAACCGAATAACTTAGCGTAGTTCGCACCTGGCGGGCGCGCTAACCGGGAGCTTTATCCTTAACGACTACTACACAGCGACTGTGTGACCGAAGGTACCGTGAGTGTCTCTAAATTTTAGCATAGGAACTACGGAATGTAATGCTGTAGTCAAATTTTGCCTAGCGGCTCGCGTTCGGAAATGGCATCGTTGGAGACCTTACGTTTCAATACACCCTCCTAATAAATGACTTGCAGTTGTTCTCCTGGGCATTGGTGCATTAGAGAAGAGATCGATTTATTTGGTTCCTCAGTAAGTGTGATTTTTGGTTAGGCGTGCACCCATTTGCCACATTCACGTGGTTGTTTCTTTACATTCGTGATATCTGCTGCGAAGCTGGTTCGTATTTAATTAAAGACAAGCAGCTCTCGTGTAAAGTTGCATATTGAGTGTAGTGTTGATTAGTGTTAGGTAACACAGGAAGTTTAAATCAGAGGTGTCCTCTTTCTGGCAGACGCTTTGAAAACATGGACTTATTGGTCCAAGTGCAACAATATATTTAAGCGTATTCATGCGAGTTGGGAATAGGGAAATAGTGGTTGTATTTACAGTACACACCGGATTTACTTCACAGAAATGACGGGCGGAATGTAGAAATTACCTACCACCGTTTTTCCTTCTACCAGTTCTCACGTTCTGCGTGAGCAAACGTTTATTCTTATAGAGAGGTGTTCACGAGGGAAAGGCATGTCTGCTCTTCGCCTTCCTCTTTGTCGACGGCTCTCCGCGTGCATGCTGTATGCGTACCACGGTGTGCATTCCGAGCGGGGCATTCTTTCTCTCCTTGGGGATGAAAGGGACAGGGCGCCCGCGTCTGCCTTTTCGCCTCCTTCCTTCGGAACGCCGCAACCGCCCCTGAGACGAACGCCCTCCTCCTTCCTTCTCTGAAGTTCATTTTCCGGCCTTCTTCCTTGAATTTTATTTATTTATCCTCTTTGCGTTCCCGTCGCCTGCCTCTTCGTTGGCTCGTGGTGAATATTGCCCCGTCGCGTCGAGTCGTAGTGCTCGGTTTAAGCTGTGGATCGGACGAGGAAAATGATTATAATTATAATTGGCCCGTTCAGTGGCGCAGCAAGGAGGGATTTGGGGGATAAACCCCCCAGAAGTCATAGATATTTTGAAAGTTAATCCATTTTACATAATTCGATAAATATTACAAAGAGAATAGTGTAAGGATTAATAAAATAGTCCACAGAAAGCCGTAAAACTCACCATTTTGAACCATTTATCGTAAGTTTTTTCTGGGAGGGGCACCCGCATCTCCCGTATTCCTTACCCCCAGTATTAATTCCTCCCAAAACCCCCCCAGCATTAATTCCTAGCTGCGTGCCTGGGCCCGTTCATTAAGATATTATGGGTATATCTGCCAAAAATATTACAATTACTCTCCTTTATTTCACGATTTTTCCGTTAAAAATGAGCATATTATATCGAATTTTTAGAGGGCTTATCATCCGTTTAAATTCAACTATTTGGGCAACACATTTGAGGAATATGAATACAGATTTAAGGACATTAATGCTGTAATTTGGTAGACAATAATTCACCCGCAATTCTGGATAACCTACAAGTCTAATATAAGAGACGGATTCATAAGTCATTACATAAAGAGGGATGTGAGGATAAAGCATACCCCAGACTAAGCTTCAAGTGTCACGCGTTTTCAGCAGGAATGGCGTGAATGGAATGAAACGAAACGAAAATATTTCGTTTTGACCCGGCGGGAAACGAAAATACGAGGACTTGGTTTAGTTTCGTTCCCGCGCGACATTAATATAACCAAGGAGTTTAGTTTCAACCCGGGACGAAACTTTACTCCTAGATACGAAACTAAATTAGACAAAACTCCTCTGTGGTTGTGTGTTGGGGGGAGTGAGTGGAGGGGGAAAAGAGTGAATAGTTTTGACCCATTATATCTGACATACCTTTAGAGAGGTTAAAACATTGAGCATAAAAATCAAATTGCCGGTTTGCGTTCACCGTTCTTCCTTAAGTGGTAAAAATATGAGTTCCCTATGCATCTATTGGCGGTAGGCCTAACCTCTACGTCGATTATGCTTCTTACTCAGTGTGTGGGTCGAAACTAAACTGTTCGAAGGTGAAGCGAGTGGTCCCTGTGGTGCGAAACATTATCTGCGTTTCGCTTCGTCCCGATGTAGTTTTGACTCCGATTTCGTTTCAACACTGGTTTGAATCCATTTCGTTTTGTTTCTACATTTCGCTCCCAGGAACAAAACTATAGAAATTTTACTGGTTTTGACTTTCGTTTTGTTTCGATTGTCATAGCTGGTTTTCAGTAGGGGAGTCAGTTTTTACACTAGGCTACCTGGCCTTCTCGCTCAGGGGTGCAAGAAGGTTTCACTGGGTTATTTAATCCGGGAACCTCCCGTCAGATACTCAACTCTCTACGCTGTTGACCTCCACGCTTCCCAATTTGATTTTATTTCGTTTATTTTGGATTTTTTATTGGATTGATTCCATGACAGCACAAAAACTCATATATATGTCTTGATACTTTTTATTGGTTTTGTTGGTGAAGATTATATGAGATGGGTAAATGAAGAGAAACCCACCCCATTTCATCAATATATTAATGAACTTCCATTTGCCGCGGGTTATTTCATGAATTGAGCTACGTTGCCTTAAGGAACCTTGTGCTATCGGAGAAAATTGTCACTATTTATTATTTTTTTTATGAACATAAAGTACCCTTGAAAACAGCACAATGAGGCCTTGACATCGGGAGTTTCAACATCAACGGACGATCACATCCATCCATCCCCTGGATAGGAGCAACGTATTCAGGCGGGCTTCAAATCCGCGGCCTTCATTATGATATATGGGGACTTATCACCGCCGCCAACTTGCCCGACAACCATAGGCTGATCTAGGGGATGGGGGCACGGGGGCACGTGCACCCCCCCAGACCCTTAAAAAATTAGCAAGATTTTTTATACGGTCCCATTATCATTGCGTTCGTTTTATATTATGAGGTATCCTTGTCCCCCCCCCCCCCAGAAAGAAATCCTGAGTCCGCCCCTGCCGACAACCTTAATCTTTTGAATTTGAAACCTTTTGATTTTATATTGCGTCGATGAATCCAGTACCATATATGAATAGATTGAATAACACTGCCTTAGTAAGTCAATTTTTGTCACCTCTATTGGATTATAATGTACTCTTATGGTTTAATGTGGCTCCATGCAAACACATTTAATAATCTTTGATTTATGCCTCGGCTTTTTTCATTGTTTTCGCGGGTGAGGAATTAAAAAAAAAGATAAATCGTCGCTGAAGGGGAACCCCGTCGCTTACGGCACGCTTTCTTGCGTTCACTTGTCAAGTTTCAACTAGGAGTTTAAAGGCATGTATTCCCCGCTTGAGGCCACTTGTCTTCATTCCACCAAACCCCTTCGAGTCTTCCCACATCCCCCTCTCCACCTCTGGATTCTGTTTTCCTCCATTCCCGTCACTTTCACAACCCCTCGCATTATTCCACGCTCCCCTTCCCCTCTCCATTGGAGTCCTTTCATCTTTCGACGGCCTGTTTCCGAGATACGACGCGATGTGGGAGGAAACTATTTCCTTTGAGGTAGAGATAATTCATAGCTAGCAAAATCGTTTATACTAATTTTTTTCGCTTTAGCTCAACGGTTTACCTAGGCGCGTAGGCTTATACCTTTTATAATGAAATTTAATTGAATATCCTCGTCGAGTTGGAGCCATGGAGGAGATCTTTTTTTTTATCCCACGTTTGTGACTCAAATGGGACAAAGCAAGAGAGAATTATTTCACCATAATGTGTTTTTATTGGAGCATTGCCGTTTCTATAGATATAATCTGGCCTGAGGAAGAAGAATATTGCATATAAAAACCATAGTTTTAAATCAAACCATTTCCTTGAGCTATATGTCAAAGGTATTTTACTGAATAAAGGTATATCGTTTAGATGAATTGGAAAACCCAATCGCACTAAATGGATATTCAAAATTTCCTTGAAAAAAATCAATTTTATGATTAAATTATGGCAAATGGGTCAGACGTGCCTGAGCAATTTTTTCTTACGCTCTGAAATATTTAGAAAGAATATCGGCATGAACGTAAAATTTCGAAACGGACCATTTATAGGGAATTGGAATGTCATGTCGCTTCACGTATCGTCGCGTGATAAGCGTCGATGTGGAATGAATGATGACAATTGAAATACGTATTACCGGTTTTTCCTGCGAAATCCACTTCAAGAGGGTGGGCATGGGTGTTTCCTTAAATATCTGGGGGAAATAATATTTTCTGAAGTTTCTTATTGTTTCAAAAGGAGAAAATAACCATAGTAAGCACTTTTCATTGAACTTACAGAAGTATTTGCAATTTAGTTATTTGCTTGATATCATTTATAAAATTACCAATCTGTGAAATTCATCAATGCATGATACATTAAAAAAATTAAGGATGGCTGCGAATACACAGAAATGAATATGTAATTCACTGACCTAGGACATTGGCGTTTAAATAGAAGCCGTAGAAGCCAATGCGCAAGCATAAAAAATGATTCAGTATGAGAGACATTATCTTTTTGTCATTATTGATAATTATCTTGCACGCAAAATAAATGATTAACTCGCTGTAAAGGTCATCGAGCTGTTTTCCGAAAAATACGCCGTGTACTCATAAAGTAAGGGCCGTTTGATCACGAGAAAAAATATACTCATATGAAACACATATCATTGGCACTTTTAGTTAGCAACGAACCTACTTCCATTATCTACATAATTGCCGTTCATTTCTAAGCATTTTTCGTACCTCTGCACTAGATTCTTTAACCCCTATGCAATTATAATTTCGCCACCTGAGAGTTGAACCAATTGGGCAAAGCCACAGGCTCACACTTCTGTCAAATCTAATTAGAAAATTCAAGATTTTTATTGGGAACTCTTTGACCACTCACCCTAAAGTCCTTACCTTGCACCTAGCGACTACTTCCTCTTCTTGCACTTGAAACAGTGGCACGGTTGACAAATTTTCGAAACCTAAGAGGAAATCATCGGCGTTGTCAAAGGGTTTGACTCTCAGTCGACGAACTTCTAAGCAGAGGGGTTAAAGAAGCTGATGGAGCGATACGAAAAATGCTTAGAAATGAACGGAAATTATTTAGAGAGGTGAAGTAGGTTTGTAGCTAACTAAAAGTGCCAATAAAATTTGTTTCATATGAGTATATATTTACTTGTGATCAAACGGACCTCACTTTATGAATATTCCTTGTATTAGAACTGTTCGATGCTATATTTCGCCAATTGGATTCCGACCGGTTAAGAAGTGAATACGATATTTCTGCCTTCCTGTTGGCGTATTTTTCAAATATGTTGCCGAAATCATATCCGACCCTTGGGTCATAAATTCACGTGAGAAATCTGCTGAAGGGTTGTAAATTGCTCGCCTCTTGCGCACGAAATTGTGTACTCTAAGTTGACTAACTTTTTATCTTTGCTTCCTGAAGCCTCATTTAGCCTTTTTCTTTCATCAACCTCTTCACTTAGGAAACTTTATTTGTTTTCCACCCTTTTAGTAGCAATTTAACCGTTTTTGAGGAGCCTCCTGGGCTTTCCTAGTGAACAGTGTCCCTCTGAAATCTGAGAAAGCCCTTCGGATTGCATTCCGGTGTCTCAGTGGGCTAGAGCATTCATGAGGTTCCACAAAGGCTGACCCTATCAGAGAAAGGCCCCTTCAGGACTCAAACCCGCGATATTCAACAGCTGTAGGAGCGAGCTTAGCACAATGTTACGCGAAATAGACGTAGGATAAAACGAATATCATCTTCAGGAGATGGAGAAGAAAGATATTCTCTTGCTAGAACATTTTCATGTGGGAGATACGATCTTACACTTATTTCATTCATTATCATTTATCATCTATCCAGCGATTCATTTGACGCAGCTCTTCTGCTCGCTATTCAATCTTTTTCATTTTTTACATACTTACATGTATGTATTTCTTCTCTTTGAATCAGCAAATACTGATTTCTGCGACTCATTTGGGACCTTCCCTTGCCGAATTGCAAAACTGCTTTTTTTACGTTCTCCAATCCTTTATAATGAGACTCGTTGAATGTGTCCCACTCTTTAAGTAACTATGTAACATTTTCTTCACATCGAGAATCAGAAATCTAATTAAATTCCTCACAAATGGGGTTTCGAAGGATTTCTATCCCGAGTGTTTCTTTTTCCGTCTCGAGAAATTCAATCTCGATGGAAGTGCATCGCTGGCGAAGGAGTAATGAGGGAACGCCGTAATGTAATTTCTCTTTCCTTTTCCGGCGTAATCCTTTGCGAAATCATTGTTCGTCGAAGACTTGTCTCGCCTCCGATGCATTCACATTCCGTCCTCGTTAAACTGCCTCCCTCCCTATTTCCGAACTTTCCCACATCCTTTGCTATTATGCTTTGGAGGACACCGCACCGCTTCCCATTGTTTCCAGCTTTTTGGGGATGCCCGTCCTAGACATTTCGTAAAACCTTGCTCATTCTCCCTTTCTCATTAATTCCTTTCTTTTCTGCGCGCGAATCTCTGGAGATCTGGAAAAAGAAGATTTTCCGGGTCCTTGCCCATCTGGGAATTCGTAAAGATTTCACATTCTCCAGGCTCCCTTTTCAAAGCGGATCTTATCTTTCTCCTCTCTGTATCTTTCAGAGCCCATCACGATATTCTTTTCAGAGAGACGCCTCAGTAATTAGATATACAAATAGACCAATTAATGAAGGAAGAGTGCGGCAACTATTCTTTATACTGCTGCCACGTTGAGGTGAATCTTTAGGCAAATTTAATCTCATTTTCAGGTTAGCAAATGTGGAAATGTACTATTTACCAGTTATTTCGCCCGTTATTTATAAACGACAATTAAGTATGACATTTATTGACACTTAACATAAAAAAACATGATCAATGCACCAAAACATATTACAAATTTAATGTATAAACAAAAGAATTTCTTGTGCTCATTAATTACATATCTTTTATAAATATTAGTTAAAATTTTGGTCCTGCTAAGTTTGTTAGGATTTATAGTTTTTAATAAGTTCATCTGCTGTGTTGATTTATCATTGTGATGTCCTCAATCAAATCGCATACATTTACCATAATTTCATTTTACTCATAATTTCATAATATATTTTGGTATTTTTTATAGTTTTCATGGCCGAAAACATGGATTACATGAAATAAAACCAAGGAACTGTAACAAGGAACCTGTACTGGCAGTTGTTATAGCGTAGAATAGCAAATATGGAATTAAAAATCCCCTTCAAGGTTACTTTGTATGACATTAAATACAATCTCATTAAAGGGTACACACACACACACACTTAAATCATCATGATCATGAATTTTCATAAATTTCTAGTCAATTTCGGCTGTAAAAGATAACGAGTGTAGTTGATCATGATAGGTGAGTCGGGAAGAATTTTAAATTTCTGTACATTTTTCTTTGCAAGAAAGATGGAGTTGATTTGTAATTATCTGGTGTCCCCATCAAATATTTTGTCAGTAACTCACTCTTGCTGAAAATAAAGTTGTAACCCTCACTCAAGTCAATTAACTTTCCAACCCTTTGGAAGCAAATTAAACGACAAATCTTTGGAGAAAAATTGCGGCAGTATATTTTTATTTCGCCCAGCGTCATTTGCAGAAAGGCCTTAATCTCATTTTGATCTCTCTTGTCTCATACAGTTTCATCCCTTGACTTTAGACCCACCATCTTTTAACCTTGCGGCAATCAGATATGCCTAACTTGAAAGGAAGCAATAAGCCTTTTCGTTTGAATGAACATTCGGTATCAGTTTTCTTTGAAGCGGTGAAGCATCAAAAAGGGAAACTTACTGGAACTCTTAATTTGTGAAGGGAACTGTGCGGCCATAGAATTCAAGTTCGTGTGACCTTAGCTCTTTCAGACCCCCAGTGCTTGAATTAGGGTCGACTGCTCAGCACTTGAAATTTTATTCCTTTTTTCTAGTATCGGGACAACACGCCGAAGAAATTCATCGGGTGACATGTGATGAAGTGACCTCTTTTTGTTGACCAGGCGGAATATTTATACCACTGAGTTCAAGCGCAATGATTTTAGTAATCACGCATCAGGAAAAAAACATGAGAAACTCCTAACTTTGTTCATGTTTGAGGGGTTGAGAAGCCAAGGGGTACTAGTGATTTTTTTAAACTAAGTTGAGTTATACCATTTTTCCAAACTGACGGCGGCTGGAAGGAAAATAGAAACTAGCCAATGAGAAGCGCTGCCCCTTCCACCCCTCCATTCCCCTACATCCCCTTCCCTTTTCCCCTCTGCTCCCCTCCATCCGGCTGACCGGCGTTGCCATCCTTGGGAATAACGGTACTTTTGGGGGCGGCAGAACGAGTGCTGTGCGATCTCCAAAGATTCGGATTGGCAACACTGCCAGCTGGAGAGTGATGTGCACTGCTCGGAGTTCGGAGAGAGAATTCTTCTGTGATTGGCTAGAAGAGTGGGTGGGTTTCGAGCACGCTCAAGGTCAGCCGCCGTCAGTTCAGAAAAATGGTATAATTGTTAGAATAACTACACAAAAACTTGGTTGCCATGGCATATGAGTGAGTCTCTGTTCTGCGCTGACAGCGAGAGGAAAATCAAATGCACTAATAAACATCTAATCGATCTCCTTCGTTTTCTATTCCTAATTTCTGCACATAGCTCTGTCTGGAAAAATAAATCACTTGTGCCCCTTGACTTCTCACCCACTCATATATGAATTTCAAATTATTAACATCGATAGTATGGTTATATCTCTTAACGATTTCGTTGGTCACGCCTCCCGGAATATCACTTTGTTTTTATCTTTCATCAGTCCTAGACAAAAATTGCCTATGGTTCGTTTCAGTAAAAGTCATTTAAATTAAAATGCTCACAGTTTAGCCACAGTATAGCTTATGGGTAAACTAAGGGGAAAGGATACGGTTGGGTTAAAGTGCGGATTTTGAGGTTCTGACAGTTGCGTTTTTGGATTGTTCTTGTTCCGAATGGGTATTTAATGGTGGATTTTCAGTGGCCAGGAGATATTTTTGCAAAACAGGTAAATTTACTTTCATTTCCATGAGTACTGTTGTCATTTGTAGGCATTGAAAGTGGAATGGCATTGGCATGGCATGCCAATTCCATGTATGCCGTACCAGTAATAATATATTCAGTTTACAAGTTTCAGTATAAAACTATTGTATTTACTTAAAATGAAAACGCATCTCTTTAGGTCCATGACCAGTTCGGGGCAATTTTATGATCATGGAAAATTACAAGCATTCATGCCAATTGGCATGAATACTTGTATAAATTGGATGCACTACGCATCATTTTTACTTTGAAGGTGATGTAGTATCATGAAAACCTAGATCGCAATAAGTTTCATAATCGTGGAAAATTACAAGTAACATAATTTTATTCATTTGTAGATTCCTGGCATCGGTCCTTTTGTCCTCATTTAAGGCGTCGTCGTATTTGCACCGTAAAAAGTAGCATGCTCTTTCCACGAGCTATTTAGTGTACTTCACGTTAACTTGTTATTTATTTTTTTAATTTGTACCTCCAAAAATAATTTAGACACTAATAATATTTTCAGTCTACAAGTTTCAGTATAAAACTTTAGTATTTACTTAAAATGAAAACGCATCTCTTTAGGCCCATGACCAGTTCGGGGACAATGAGTTTCTCAGAACCTAACTTGAATAACTGCAACGTGGTGAGGTTCAAAGCAAAAGTAAGCGAAAGGCTGATTAATGCATGTCTAAGTTGGCTGCTGCTCATAGAGAAGTATGAATTATCCACCTAGTGATTGAAAGAAAAGTATAAAATTTTCTCAGTTTCCCCCAAACGGAAGGTTAGATGAATCCTCACATTTTTTTTGTGGAGGAATGATGACTTAATTATAGCTATCTTGATTCAAGAAAGGCTTTGCGTGAGAAAACTTCAACCCCATAAATGGTTGGGTTTGTAACCACAATTCCATGTATCATATGAACGATGTTTGAATCTCGAAAAAGAGGGAGATAAACTGATAAAATTACGAACCACATTTTGGTTTAATTTTTCGGGCATTTAAAAAATTCCTTTACTCCGACTGAAAGAACGTAATGACGTGAATTCTTTCTGTAATTAAACTAGAAACGTCATTTTTACCTCGGGTTTCTCCCCCTCTCGGGCCTCTCACCACCAGTTGATCCCCACGTTCATATCTTCCATCCCTTTCCTAATCGGCGCCTGTGATTTATTTTCTGACGCCTCTCCAAGCATCCAATCAGCTAAATTAAACCAGCATTGCTCATGATAGCTATTGAGTTAGTCAATGGTAATTCATGGATGTGACATCGTTTGGTTAGTCGAGTCCCATTAGCAAATGAAGCACTTAAAAACCCCAAGAGAACTCTAAATAATTTAAGAATAAACTAGAAGAGTTACCATCGGTTAGTTTGCAAAAATAATGAAGCTATCCCTTTCAACTTATTTCACAAATAGAAGTGTAATTTACTCCAATAACCTTATAAAAAATCTTCATAAGGAAGTATTGACTTGGGAGGAATATCCTATCAATAATATATAAATACGAATAGGTAATATTTATCTAAGTCAGTTTTTCCATCATCTGACCACAAGAAATGCCACCAATTCCTAAATGTTACTTGTTATTTGCATTCCGCAAGCCTGTTAAACCTAAAAAGTGTATACATGAGGGTTGCCCAGAAAATAACGCACCATATTTTTTTTCTTCGACATTTATGAATTGAACGTTATGAGAATCACACACACGAAAGAATTATGTTTCAACTACACACCCTATTTTTCTGCACAATCTCCGTCCCGTTCTATGGTCCTCCTCCAGCGGCAAACAAGGGCGTGTTTGCCCTGTTGGTACGAATCCTTCTTCTGGTCACGGAGTCATTTCTTCTCTGAGTGAATCACATCCTCGTTGGCCTCAAAATGTCTTCCTTGATGGTAACCTGTCATGGCCCAAACAAGTGGAAGTCCGTGGTAGCCAGTTCAGGGCTGTACGGACGATGGGGTAACAATGTCAAACAATTTTTTACCATGTGTTCAGTAGTCCTTGAAATTGTGTGGGCCGCGGCGGGGTTATCATGTTGAATCAAAACATCTCCTCGGTGTGTATGGCGCCGAAGTCGCTGGAAGCACATCTTGAGGCTTGTTAATATGTTGACATATGCTTTTGAATTAATGGTTCCGCCTCTTGGCATTAATGGCATGACAATAGCGACGTGTCAGGTGCGACAGCCTTGGGTAGTCTCCCTGATCGCTGCAAATCTTGGAACACCGCCTAACTGCCTTCTGATGTCCTTGTCCTTAGAACCCAGCGACTAACTGTAGACCTATTGAAAGCAGATGGTCCATTGACTTTTCACAAACGTTTGTGAATATCCTCCACAGTTTTTTTTTTCTCCTCAGTGAGAAATTCAATCACGGCATGCTGCTGGTAACGCACATCACCGACAGATGCCACTTCGAAACAGTCCTGCTGCTAATCCATCAGTCGGAAAAGCAAAACATTTTGGCGTGCGCACCCATAAAACTTCAGATAATGCGTACATAAAGTTTCGCATTCGCACCAATGTTGTCGGCTGAGAAAATAATTGTGGTACAAAACTTCCTGGGCAACCCTCGTAAAAGCTGGTGCGCCACGCATATTTTTTTGTAAATTTTTCGTGAATTCTATATTTATGGAATCTGATTCATCAACATGTCTACCCTATGCCGCACGAGAAAGAAAACAATAACTAACTTGGCACTGATTGGCTGACTGGCGGAACTTTTACCCATGAGACTATAAAGTATAATATTACCAACCACCTCATATACTTGTTTGAAACTTAAACTAGATCTCCGTAGCGAAACGGATGAAAAAATGGCAGACTACTCCACACATGGAAGGAAGTGATAAAATCGCATGCGCACAAAGAAGCTAATTAGTGTACTGGTCTCGTGAAAAGTTCACAGAGTTTCCATACTTGCAGAAATTTATCGAATATAGCCGTGAGCATGCGCAGTGTGCCTCTTGAGAGCGTTCAGGAAAAAAATATGACATAAATTAACGGTGGGGCCCCGGTTTAAGGTAATACGAAGCAGTCATTTATTATGATAACATATGAACGAATTTAGCGTTCATTCTGGAATATTTTCTCTCAGAATGGGTGACGCAAGTGCTCAAGCCACAAGCCGGAAAGAATTCACTCGGTTACTTTATGAGTGGTTTACCACTGGCCTTCACTAGGACGCCTTCGTAAAGAGCGGCTCGTAAGGGGACGAGTTGGCATTTTATGCCTCTTCCGTATCGTCGTCGCATCATCCATCTTATCCGATTAGGATTCCGGAGTCGCATCCCACCGCAGCTTCCCTTTAAATTCCGTAATTACGGGAGAATTGCGTCGCAGAAGTAGTCGTCACGAAGACGATGACGCCATTTATCCTTTTCAGGTTAAGATAACTATGCTCGTATTTTCGCACGGATTCCGGTTTAACAGTGGTCCCGGGCAAGAGCTTGAATTTTATGACTCATAAATGCAGTCCCTTGCGGACTAAAAATGTATTCAAACGTAGCGATAAGCCATGGAAAAAGCGTCGGTCATGGTTTGAGATTTCTCGTGATCCATTTCCTCAATATTATGCTAATCTACCATTAGTGGCTAAATAAACGTTCTGTAAATATCCTTGTACCTGCTTTCGACTCATCTCAGAATTCAGCATTGAATCATGACTAAAAAATATTGCATGATATGTTTTGTAATTATGTGGGATCGTGTTTAATATTGCAATAGTTAGTTACTGCTTTGTATTATTGCGTTATTTCTTTATATTGATATGGAAATTAACCCGGTTAAAATGGAAACCCATCATTATCCTTCATTTTTTCACCTACCCTATATTACCGATTGTCATTACCATAACTCGATCGACCTCCCAGAAAGCAATAGTATGTCCTTCGGTGTAAATAAGAATTGGTTGAAAAGTATTTAAGATTTTGTGATTTTATAAGTATACTGTCACATAACGTTGCCTTTTTAAAAGTAAAAATGTAAAAACTAAAAATGAAAGGAGACCGGGGATATTTATTGGATGATTTTTCGTGCTTACACATTTCAATTGTACGTACTTCTTCTTTGTGCCTCAGATAATGCATCTAATAGCGTACGGAATTCATTTATCTCTTTACAATAGTGTAAACGACCTTATGATGCTTAAAATTATAATCGCTGAGATTAAGAGAAATATTTTACCGATTCGGATTGTAATTCCTTCTAGCTTGATCGATATCTATATCTATACAATAGTTTTCGCTTGAGAATGACATAGGTCCAGACTTTCAGGTTTAATTCATCTTAACTAATACTGAAAGTTCATTTTATGTAGTCAACAGAACCATTGAATTGAATGACTGAATATTGTGCTTGTAATTTTCTTAAGAGGCTGATACATCGTGAAGAAAACTGGCACAAGTAGATTTGGTATTTCGGTTTCAGTGGCAAAATTAAGCTGCCGATGGTCATATTTTAATTCTACGTAATTATATATTTTTATGCCATTTAAATGTAATAACCACTAAGTAACACAACGCGTTGGTAATTTTGATCATATGATATGGGAAAGCTCACTTTGAATTCAGCCACAGGCGTGTGAATTCACACATTCAATGAAGTAGCATTTCCTGGGCTATCTCGCACTTCAAGGACTTTGGAATCCAAAACCCTCGAAGCCCAGATGCTGAAGGAGTGGAACCTACATGAAAATGTCCAAGCATTCTGCTGCAATACAACATCGACCAGCATTTAGAGACCCCGGTGCGCATGTGCCTTATTAGATCTGCTTCTCAAAAAGTATAATTTGCTTTCACCAAGCCGGCACAACATATACCAGCTGGTGTCAAAAATTATCTTCGACGCAAGGTTTGGAAAGTCTTCGGGAAGACTATTGTTCCTCTGTTTTAAATATTTCCAAACCTTGGAGAATAAATAACTAAGCCCAAATACTAGCGCCTTCTTATCGCCATTCATATGCGAAAAACAGCCAAAAATGCCTAAATTTCTCAACTTTGAGTGCAATGCGGCACGTCTTCCGTTATCCAATTGCAATAATACAATCTTTTTACACCAATTGGCATAAAATGAGGGGGTGTCCCGAAAGAAATTCGAAAAATCTAAAAATAAGGACTACCCAACTGTGCAAAGTCCTCACCCGGGATGTGAACGCACAAATGTTTGATCACCTAGGCTATTACACTTCCCTATTTTTAATAACTATAATAAATATTTCCAGGAATCTTTCAAGTTCTGCGTTTAGCAAATAACTTCAAACACAATCAAGTGCACCTGTGTAATGTTTTGTACACCAAGGATAAGAGTGATATCTAAAAAAAATTAATTGACGTGGCCGAGACTATAATGATGAACTTCGTAAGAAAAATAGATTTGAGTTGTATCTGGTGGCACACCTGACCGTCAACATAGTAGACGGGATTCGTATATCCGTAGAGCCAAATGAATTGTTCGTGGAGAATATCATTCTTTATGTAAATTTATATTACATAGTTTTCGACGTTGAAAGCTCTCAGACTAATGTACTATTTCTTTTTTCTGTAGATGCAAGTGCAAGAAATCAAATCTTAAAAATGGTGCTGGATAGGGGCTGTGTGGCGTGGTGAATGTGCGGCAAGGAACAGGATTCGGTGAACAGTGTTGCCGCTGGGATCACCCGCTTCCAAAGACACATCTCTTCACAGGTAAGGCTGGATTTTAATCATTGCACGCTACTCAAATGGGCAGAGCATGTCGAGGATAGGCCAATGTAATTATAATGACCGAAATAAAATTATCCACAAACCCATACTCTTTCATATTCAGTCGGATCCGAGTTCGTCAATCATTTCATGCTCAATGTAGAAGATAAAATGGATTGATCGTGTAAGTAACGAGGAAGTGCGAAGAAGAGTGGGAGAAAAGAGAAGCCTCCTAAAAATCTTAAACAGAAGACGGGACAACTTAATTGGCCACATTTTGAGGCATGATGGTCTGATGAAGACAATCGTTGAAGGACTAGTGGAAGGGAAAAAGGGCAAGGGACGGCCCCGAATGAGATACATAGGACAGTTTATAAAGGATGTAAAAGAGAAGAAATACGTCGCTATAAAAAAAGGCTAGCGGATAGGAGAGAGAAATGGAGAGCTACGTCAAACCAATCTTTGGATTGTTGACTAATGATGATGATGATTTAGAAGATACAGAATTAGGGATATTCTATTTTTTGTGAGGAAACAGTTTTATCTATAATCATTGCTTACCCTAAGGTTTTAGATTACAACTGACTTCCATAAAGAGTTCTTGATGTACCTGGACTTTATACCGGTAGATGGATTTGACTTATGAGACCACAGCGTTTGCTAACACACTCTTTAGGCATATCAACTTATAAACCATTAAAGCATTATTTATTGAGCCCATAAATGAGCGATATATTAATGAATTCAAACTGACCGTAGGTGTATTATTTATTCCGAATACTTACACTAGGACACTGTTATGATAAACCGTGTATTTCAAAGTTGATGTCGGCTGCATTTCAGGTGTACGACAACTTCATATTATGAGGTCTGGCGTGATTGAATCGTTAAAATCGTATGCATACTTCATGCGGGCATAACGCAGGAAGATACTCTTAAAAGCCTTTCCTTGCCTTCGTCTAAGCATTGCCAGAGTAACCCAAATTTCCTTATTAAATATTCAAGCATGGAGACTTTTCTCATAGAAGTAGAAAACTATTCAATTCCGTTAATGTAATTTGGGGGTTCGTTAGGAATACCTGCGGGGTGATAATATGTTATGGCAACATATACTTGGTAATGTTCACTTGAAAAAGCGTGATTGTTAGCGAATGTGAGTGGAAGTAAAGTTGGCACAGTTTATGACGACACTTGAGGAGTTGAATGGGAGCCACCTAGTTGGTTTATGCCGTTCCGTCTAATTAACTCGTTCTGTCGCCCCCTGCTGCTCGCCGATAAAATTTCGGCCGACGATTAATCTCCAAACTTGAATCTCTTGGATGGCTGGATAATACTACTGGATGGCGCGATGATACTGCCACGTATTCACTTCAAAATTTTGATACCCTTCCTTTATCCGCTTATTAGTGATTTCACAATTGCGTATTTTTAGGTATCAACGTATATAAGGGTGTTTCTTCAAGTAATAAGTAAACTCCTGGTGCCTCAAACGGATTCAGCATCGTTAAGTTTAAATTGCCACGGGATTAGTGGATTTGGAACTGCCTTTTTCACTGTACAGACATTCCTTTTGTGGGATCGACTAAATGTGACAAAAATGGCATAATAGAGGACGGGCAATTATATTTTTCTCCTTAAAAAGTCTTCTTTAACGCGTATTTTAACTTAAATTAGGAGTACCTTCGCTAATTCACTTCGTTGCATCTCAACTGGTAGTGTAGTATTGCTTATTTATTTAACGGTAATTCCCTCACTTTATATCGGAAAACAGCTGAAATTAATAGTTAATTTGCCCCATTTATTTGTCTCAGAGGATTAAATTACTTGGTAATTTTTGAAAACACTGTTCAGAATTCCAAAACCTGTGTAGTTTTTTATAGGTAATGCAGAGGTAACTACACGTCAAATGAACGCAAGAAAATTAAATTTTGCATGCTTCTATTTCCGATTGCTATCAAATAGCCATAATGAGTAAGTCTATAGAGAATTTTTTTCAAAACTTAGCGAGAAATTTACCAGAGGCCAAAGATGAGAACTTCTGAGGAATTTGAGCCATCCATTTTACTTTCGCGTTTTTAGTCACGTTTGATAATAATTTTGTGCCAACTGCTGATCTCTACATTTATAAGGCAATTGAATCATTGTCGTGCACAAAAAAATCATTCCAGTATAAAATTATAAACTGTTATTTCATTACTGCACAATCATTATAAATTGCAGTTGGTGTTCAAAATTGAACATGCTGCTTATTGAAAGTAAAGAATGATTATTTCATACTCCTCTCATGGTTTAAATTCTCTATCCATTACCTCAGCTATTCCTTGTGAATTAGTAATCGAGGATGCGCATTTTTTCACGTCATTCCGGCTTGTAACACACGGGGCACGCCCGATGCTAAAATGTCGTATGCTAATTGTTAGACATTAGAATGCATTCAGACTAACTCCAAATTGGATTCCAATGAAATTCTTAAAAGCGAAGGTCGAAAACCTTTTCATATGTTCGGGGTTAATGGCCACCAGTGGCACATTCATCACCTTGTATTTTCATGGGATGAACGCTTTAATGAGTTGTTAAATCGTCTTGGTCCGCAAGGGATTCGTTGTTATTTGCACTCTTGTGAAGCCGGAGTCCCACCGTTGATTTATTCATTGATTTTTACATGAATTCTATGTTCATGAAACCTTTTTTGTCAAGGTTTGCACCCTCCGTCGCACAAAGAAGAGAAACATTCATTAATTTGGCCTATGTGATTTTTTTCTCTGAGTAATTCCGTTGATTCTTGCGACGATTTGATCATTATCAGCGCAATAATTTATCTAACGCATACAATTTTACGCATGAGTATTTTTGTGTGATACTACCAATCACCTCGAATGTCCGACTTTTTCCAAAACCTACCTTGCTCTCATTCGTGAAACGTAGGGAAAAATGGCGGGTTACTCCACGTTTGCCTTTCTTCCTACATTGCCAGACATTGGAAGGGAAGTAGTCAAAGCGCATGCGCACAACGAAGTCAATCAGGAGCCGAGTTTTATGAGAAGTTTAGAGAGTTCACCTATGTATACAGAAATTTACCGAGCGTCGTCGTGCGCATTTGCAGTGAAGCTTTGAGAGCATTCATGAAATATTCATGAAAAGTTTTACGAAATAATTAACCGTGGAACACCTGGCTTTGAGATGCCATCCCTAAATCTAAGGTTCTTCATGATCGAGCATAGGAACCATCATAAGTGTACCCTGAATCAAAGCCAGAGGAGGCAAAACTAACCGTGGTCGTTGTTACTTTTGCGTAGCTCAAGTTGTAGCATTTTTGCACAGAAAAGATTAATGAAACCAAAATTTTAAGGAAATTATGACTGCAATTTATTAGTTCTTATAATTATTTTCTTGAAAACATAATTAATTTAATTTTAGCTCCATGTCTTACACTAATGTCATTTTTCTTCAAAAGGAAAATTTGTTCATAACTTTTTATTTGAACTAAATTTATTTTCGCTTTTAGGGGGGCAGTTGCCCCCCCCCCTGCCTGGGTACGCCCATGGGAACCATAACTCTAATGACGTCAGACCTTCAGGAAAAATGGGAGGTGATTCCGGTAAATGAATTGTTATTTCGGATCTAAGTGAACGACCCCATTCTCTCCCTTATCTCTTTTACTGTCAGAAGTGTCGAAATAATTAAATTTGATACCTTTTTCGTACCTCACGAAATGGTGTCGGGTGCAAAATGTGGCCCGTGGTCGAAATAATCATTATTTAAAGGTTGTAGAAAGAATCCGTCCAAATCATAAATAGTCCATATTCTACCTGTCAAGCTTAAGCTGGAAATTTGATGCAATTATGTCACTCTATCGATGGATGGAGATGACGGTATATTAATGGATGCCAATCAATTTCGTGCATTAAGTTTTTGAACGCTCTCTCACGCAAATCATGATGAGACACTGATGTGTCTCTATTGTGTCAGTTACATTAGCCTAAATTTCATAACACCAACAGTAGTTAGGAGTTTAACATTTAATTTTGTTTTTGATTACCATAATCCTATAATCTTCATGCGATTGTCACAATAAGTCGGTTTTAAACTTTATAAACTCCATTAAAAATGAATTTCATGCATAATTTTTCTTTTACCCAAGCTCATGAAAATGGCGGTGCCACAGACTTTGCAACAAACTCTGTCCGTAATGACATATCTTTTTATTGGATTTTCCGATTCTTCCAATCTTCTAATTGCGAAATTTCTAATTCTAATCTTCCGATTGCGAACAACGTTTTTAATCATTCATTAAATGTGAGTGGTGATTTTGTTAAAATTTCAAAATCATTTTTTCTTTTTCATTGACACACGGCTAAAAAAATACTATCTGAACCCTTTATGTTACAATCTCTCACATTTTGGAATTATTGTTAATAAATTGTTATCAATGGAGTAAAAATTAATTCTTTTTATGGTAACACTTTTGTAATTATTGGTACATTTCGCGATAATATTTAACTTGAAAAATTGAAACTGACCACGGAACATATGCCAAAGTCATCATAAGTTCAGTTATCTCTACACTTTTATTCTTTCTATTCCTCCAAGATATAGGAATATTCGGAGAGGGGGGGTCTTGTTGTGTTGGTTGGCTTCCCACCTCGTGGGCTCGGGTTCAAATCCCAGCGGTGGCAGAGATTTTTCAGAGACTGTCCGATTACTACTTTTATGCTATGTGTAGAACATTTCAGGTACAACACTCCGTCCGTCGGATGTGATGTTAAGCCGTGGTCCCCTTGGCGCATCTCGTTAAGAGCAGGCTAACGCCGACGCCGGGTTTCTTTCCACCCTTCCTTACCTACCCTTTCCTCATGGCGCAAATGACCTAAGCTTACGGTAGCCTCCTCCGAGTACCATACCATAACAGTATTCTGAGTATGACTGTTTCAGGTCATAATAAAAAATTGAAAAATGAGTCTTTTAAGTACTTATGGCATTTGTAAGTAGCTTTTGTTGATTCGAAGTACAGATCCAGATACAAAACCTTATCACAGAGTAGCCGGGAATTTTCCTTACCCCCAATTGACCCCGACATGGCAAGGCTGCTGATCCACGTCCGCGCAGCAAAGAGAAACAAACTAAGCGTTGAGGGAGGTCCTTCAACCCTGCTGCTCTAAAAGGATTTAGAAGCCCACCGAAGGATGTCATTTTGACCCGCGATTAATACAACGGAGTATGGGCCAAATATTCTCAGCTCCCACACGATCGAGAAATCTTCACGGAGGAAAGTAAGGAAATTTTGTGGAGCTTAAGAAGTTTTCATCCGCAGAAAGGATTTGTGCGTATCCCTCTGCGGAATTAGACAGTACACAGTAGATCTATGGGGGGAGGGGGGACTAAGGGGGCTATAGTCCCACCTGGGAATCCAATTTGCAATAGATAGATTGGTAATTTTGTCCGACCCTCAATACTGCTGGTATTTTAACACCCACTTAGCCCCCCCTTGTCTCTATCCTGGAAACGCCACTGACAATATACAAAAGCCATTTTTGCGTAACTGTAAGATGCTTTGCGTTAAATATTTTCCAATCCTTTGTCGATCGTTAGTAGGTGGGATGCAGTGGCGTAGCTAGGAGGGAGGTGCGGACCACCCTTGAAATATAAAAACACAATTACTTTCCTTCATAAAAGAAAACAAAATATTGAAAAATCGTGAATTTACAGAAGGTTTAGTTGACTAATGAAGTTTTTTTTATTATGAAAAGTGTTAAATTTAGTTTTAAACCCTCTATTTAGAACCCTATCTTTAAATAATATTCCCCCCTGGTTTTGGTCCTAACCCCCTCTGCCCCCGAACGAAATTCCTAGCTACCCCACTGGTGGGATACCTCACTATGCTTGGTCTCTCGCGGAAAGAACAGAGAAGTGGGAAACGTAGGCGATGGGAAATTGTCTACGTTCCGTGGTTAACCGTGGAGGTAATCTTTTTGTATGTAGTTCCTTGTTTATACGTGATTTTTCCGATGATTACAGAATTTTCGCTGCCCCGGAAAGCATGATGAAATAAAATCAATGAATTGTTTCGGTTTCACTACGTGAAAAAATAGTTAATTTATAGTGAAATTTCGTAATTACCTGACTCATTCTTCACCAAAAACTCTCACTCCTAAAATTTGATTATTTTTTTAGCTTCAGTCATTTCCTTGTTTTTTATTTGGGGAGCGTAGTGGCGGTAGGCAGAGCGCTATGCCAATGATTCATGGGTTTTAGGTTCAAATTTTGGGAAAACATTTCGGCATCAACGAAGTATAGAAATCATCGGGAGGAAAGGAACTGCCCCTTATACTTAATATGTGAGACTCGAGCTCTAAAGGTTTGTCTGTGGAACTGTATTTTCACCAAATAAACTGTTCTTTGGCTCAAAACTCTGAGATATTGAGGTTATTTTGATTTTCCTGGAAGCCGAGAGTATCGATCGTAAAACCAGGCTGCTACTAATACATTTGTGGATAGCTGTTTGCATTCTGTTCCGTTTACATTTCCAAAAAATGGAAGAAAATAAGACATTCACGCGAGTTAATTGATATTCTTTGCCAGTTAGAATAATCAACTTCAGCCTACCTTCTTAATGATTTACCGTAGCATAAATGTCGAGGAGTAAAAAGGCTTGTGCAATCATTTAGATTTCCGTATTATTTACTTGTTTAAGTTTAAACAAATCCGCTAAAAATCTCGAAGCATATACGCGTGACCCTTGTTTGACTCTGTAAAGTATTTGTCTCTTTGAAAAAATAGCCTCCAACAAATTTACAATGTAAAAGCGGATATCTGGATGGGTCCTTTGTGAGATTTGTTTGTGGGGTTAACGGATTTGAATTTTTTAGAGGCAGACTGAATATCCTGGCGTTCGGGGCGCGTTGAATAATGCACAAGAGACTATTTATCTTTTGCTTTGCCCCCAGGGGCAAAGTGGCTGATACTTATGCGGTTACCTGCGGAGGATTTGGCATTTTATCGATGGAACTCAACCTCAGCATCTATTCGGAGAAAAATTTTTTTCTAACTATGATGAAATAAGGCTATTTCTTTATACCGCCACCATGGCTTGCTTGACGAGGCATTTCAAGAGTCGAATTCGGCCCTTTTGCTATGGACACTGGTCAGCTAATCCCTTCTCAGTGTTCAAATATTAAAGCTCTCCTTAAATTTAACATTTATGGTGAGTTTTGCGCAAGCAACTGGCATATCAGGTGGAAATGCTAGTATGTCAGACTTGAAAATTAAGTGGAAGTAAATCTGCAATATGTTTTAATTATTTTGAATGGGACTGGGAGCAGTAACATAAAACTCAATTCAAGAGATCGTTCACCTGCTTACCGGAAAGAAGGTAGACCAAATGTTGCCATCAAAAGAGTTTACGTCATTTGAATGCGCAAAATGGGGAAGGCAAAATGTGTGGAATGGGTAAGGGAAATGAAAACGAAGGGAAAGAGAAAAGGCTGGTGAAACGGCCAGCTCAGAAGCTGAGGGTGAAATGAAAGTACTAGACGTTTAGGATAGTTTGGCTCATTTTTAATACCATTGATTTGCACTGCGGGCATTTTGGAAACCGATTAAAATGTGCTCGAAGTGATAACAGACAAGGTCGGATCCAGGATATATTTTTGGGGGTGGGCGACTGACAGGCAAACGGTCTTCTATTATTTGAGATTAAAAATAATATACAAAAATTTCTGCACGAAATATTTTCTTTAATTTAATAGGAAAGCTATTGATATGAAATTAAGTGATTGAGGCTCCCTTATACAAAAACAAAACGAATGTAATGACAACCGCATCCAAAATCTTTTCCAATTTTTTAAGAATCTAGGGGGGCACGTACACCTGTGCCCCTCCCCTTTATCCGCATATAGCAGCATATATAAATCTACTACGGGACAGACTGGGGCCTTCTTTACGTAATACCATTGCTTGAAGTGTACGAAACGGAGACTTGCGAATAAATAAGACGTCCGAAACAAAATTCGGTGATAAGCAGACCGCGAAAAAGTAAAAAAAAAAGAGGTAAACGTGACGAATGGAGTGGATCTAGGGAGAGTGGAAATGAAATACCTGACGGGTGTCTCGCCTACAAGCGTGGGAGAGGACGAGAGCTTTACGAGCGAAAAACAGCCGAAGTCGACAAGGCGAGTTGTGGGCGGGAGGGTCGACAGCGGTGGCGCTCTGTCCACGAGTTTTCCCCTACCGGTCACCGTCCGCCCACGGGGAATACGCCCTATTTTTCCCCCTCGTTTTTAATCCTCCTCCACGGATTACCGCTGTTTTCGACGCGTGTCGCGCTCCACACACAGTGAGGCTGCGAAGCGGAGCGTCGGCGGACAGGTGACGCAGCGATGATGACGGCTCAGATACACCAGAGCGGAATAAACACGTTTGGGGACAGGTGACCGTACCAATGTACCACCCCCCTCCAACCGTAAGTTAGAGAAATGAATAAAAGAAGAGCTTCCATGTCGGTGAACCTTCCTACACTGACTGTGCCAAAACACGTCCAACTTATTATCGCCTTGGCAAAAATTTTCCGTTTGATGCCAGCGCGAACATTCGTCCTTTGGAAAGAATAGCTCGCATAAACAATTGAAGGGGATAATGCGTACTTCTTCAATCACATAATTCCTATTTTAATTGGAGAAACTATTAGGACATACTTCTTATGCGTTAGCTTGTTTCTGCAGAAATGTCAGCCACGACTTCCATACCCTAGCAATGTATTCCGTCCGTCCGAGACGAAGTATGAATATGAAACAATTTTTTGAGCTATTATAGTTTCTCAATTAGAGCAATGGTGTTTCTTTTAAAGCGTAATAACATCCTCAGCGTGAGCCTGCGCTTGACAAATTCAGAGAGTTGGGTGGAAAAGTCAAATTCCTGAAATGGTGTTGCCGTGGGTAGGGAGTAAAGCGTCTCCATTCGGCGACAGGAACAATATCACATCCATACTCAAATTCATCCCTTACTCGGGTAAGCATGTCCTTCGTGAATGATGTTATGACAGTATGGATCCTGTTCTGCACCTCTTCCAGGTTCTGTGGGAGTGGTGGTACATAAACGTTGTCTTTAACGAAACTCCGCAGGAAGAAGTCACACGGTGTCGAATAAGATGACCGTGGAGCCCAGCTGAGACATGCTAAGTCGCCAGCTCCCTGTCAACCAATCCAATGGTTCGGTAGAATATCACTCACATATTTACGCACTTGGCGACTCCAGTGTGAGAAAAATTAAGTTACCTTAGTGCAGCCTCGGAAACAACCGAGGCGTAACGATCGCTAGTTTGGACGAAATAATACTTTTTAATACGTATAGTATTCTTTTTTAAACATCCTGTAGATCACTATTTAGAACGACGAACCATACATCGATCTGGAGTGGTTCATCATTGTAAGTGAAATTGAATGGTCAAAATCCCTTGATCACCTGTTTCCGACGATGTATTACTACTTAAATGTTGTGTATTATTATCGGACATTTTATTTACATTAAAATTAAGAATCACGGAGGAGGAGGAGCATCAGGAGTTTGATAATAACAATTTATGAATAGTTGGTTCTCTAACTCTTTGCATTTACCATAATGATGATTTAATTTAAATCTCGACCTCTGATTTAGGTTACTGTATGCCAATCTAGAGTGCTGTTCTATATGTTACTCTGAGATTTTTATCGCCAGCCATTTTAGCATTGTTGGTTTAAAAACTCACATTTTTTATCACGAGAACTCAAAATTGTTATTATTTGTCCTCCCGTACCTCTAAACTGGGAGCTAATTGAAACGATTCACGTCAATTAGTACCTCGAGGAGTGGGTATCCAGCGAATATAAGCCTTTAATGAATATTTAAACGATAAAAGTAGTTTTTCGATCCGAAACGTAATTGATGAAGCATTCCATATTCTAGCGATTGTCAAAGGCGACAGCGGCGTTTCCAAATAAAGTAGCATTGATGGGACGATTAAATCGGAATTGAAATTTATTACTGTCTGCATATTTCACGCGCTGCTGTATGAGATAATTACCTTCCAGCTATCCTCTATTATTATTTGAATAGCATTTCACCTTTTTCGATAGGATAATTCACAGAATACGTGAAAATCATAGAAATTCTATGAATATTTTTGACAATTGCTGGATGTACATCATTTTAAATATTACGTTCCCTGAAAGTATGCTTATATTAAAAAGAAATCATTGGACATGTAGAATAGTAAATTATAAAAATTAGATGATACTATTACTTACGACGCCAAAGTCTAGTCACTGATGCCATGATCAACTTTTTGATTGCCGAACGAAATCATTAAAAACTAAGTTACTAAAAAATGAATTAATTGTTGTTCATTTCGTTTTTACATTTCATCAAATTTCTTTCGTTCGGTAATTTGTGACTACCTGTATTTTTTGTTGTCCTTTAAAAAATCCTCTAATTTTGACAAGTTTTTAGGAATATATTGGATTACCGTGATGTCTCGGGGCAAACATTTCTATTTATAAATGAAAAGTGGAGAAAATTGTAACAGCTCCATTAAAGATACATCCATATCATTCAGATGACACCAAAATATTTGTCCTTGAAAAATGAAACAACAAGATACGAAACGATGCTGGGTTCTCTTCCATTTTGATTAATCGCGAAACACGCTCCCTTCTTGCGACACCTTCTGGTTAATTCTTAAAAAGATCACTAATTTCACCAGGGGTAGTCAAAGATTGAATACTCTGAAATTATATCTGTTTCTATGTACACTCAGGAATCCATCGTCATCCACTGGTTCTGCAATAGCATAGGCTGCCGAGATTTGTTGTTAAATATATCAGATATATGGTACCAGTCGTAAGTAGTTATCATAAAGGTGAAAATTGATCACTCTATTGTTAAACACCTCAAAATAGTCCTCAGTTAGGCATACGTATGAGACCTAATATATATCGTATTTGGGTGGTCTACAATGTGTGATGATCCAGGTACATGTTTTTCACCGAAAAACATATACTTTTCTCCACCTCGATTTATAAAAATATCTTCTAATAACAATAACCACATCTACATCGTCACCCTTCAACGTGTAAAACAAGCTTTATTCTTATTTAAACTGCAAACAGATCTTTTAACTGGAAAGTGGTATAAAATGGAGACTAATCTTAAAACCCAAGGTATGAAATTGGTAAAAGCTATATTCGTAGAAGTTAATATATCATTTAATAAAAACAACAATCTTCATCAAAATAATAATAATGTTTATTTACTCCATAGCTATTACACTATTTATAATAACTACAAAGAATTCGGAGCTAAAGGCTGCCTCTAAGATACAACTACCTTCATCGAGACTGCCTTCCGATAATTACATGCCATTTCTGTTGCTGCTGTGCAAAAACTGAATATTTCCCAAAATATATATATACACAATCAAGGCCTATTTTATTAATTCCAGTTTGTGATCAAAGGCGTAACACATGCGGCTTCTTTTACCAATTCTACCAATATTATATAAACACTTAAAATAGTTAGTTACAATTTGGAATATGAGTTAAAAATCTAATAAAACATTTTCTTTTTGTATAGTATCCATTCATTTTACAGCTTTAAATTTTTCAATTGTTTTCTGGAATTTTTTGACGCTGTGGTATCTCATTTAATAGTTTAGGTTCTGAGTAAACACATGACTTCTCAAATAATGTTAGGTTTAATGGTAACGATTCATATTTATTCATCATAATGATTCATAAATATTTAGGGGAAGGATTTTTGCTTGAGCCTTCTTGGGACCTATTTGAAAAATTCAAAACACGCTAATGTTTATTGTATTGTGCAACATCTTTCGTCATCGAGTAACGAAATATTTTTATCCAGCTACGTTCAATAATTACGTGCTCAATCAATCCACTCGAATTTACGGGGAGGCGGTCATGATTTTCATTTAAGGTTGATTGATGAGCGTTTTTAATTAATCATTTCCTCCCCCGATCGCCCTGAACCTATCCCAAATCCCCTCGCCTTTCCCCGGGCGGGAAGTGCTGTCATTCATCCCGAATCACTGCGAGCCGTCCCTCACTCCGACTCGGAGGCGTTTGAGATCGTGGGATCGCCTATCTCGCGCGGATCAAAAAGAAATTAGTTTCCTCCCGAGTGGCTCGTCCGTCAGCGACGGGAGAGTAATTAGACGCAGAGGAATCGGAAGACCTAGTTAAGTGGGCGGCTCCCAAGAAGAAGAGTCTTGGAGAGTATGGGAAGCTGCGGAGTCATATATTAGCGGTGGAGTCATGAAAAATGGTGAGCTTCGGAGTGAGCGATAAATATTTATTTTTTCAAAGTTGGTAGTGGGGTGAATTATTCAATGCAGTTTAATTGGTGAATAATCTGCAAAAACATAACAGCTGGATAAAAATATCTCTCGAAATGGGAACGCTATTTTAGATACTGTAAATGAGTCATTATTTTCTGTTTCGTGATATTTTCTACCCTATCGGTTAACCAATCCTCTCATTATCTTTCGACAAAAGCCATCGAAATCGTGACGTGATCGAGAATTACTAGTTAAAATCGCTCCGAAAGGGAGGAAAATATCTACTGCAAAAAGGTTTATTTGGTTCTCCACAGTGTTATTAGCTGCATGTCTGCCGACGTCTTGATTTCTTAAAAAGGTAACTAAATATGCCCAATTTGATAGGAATAGGAGAAGGCCGGGTTGTGTGCTGCGTTTAAATTACATGAATTGACCCGTTTACGTGCAAACTTGGCAGGAGCCAAACTTTTGGGAATACATACGAGACTTTGCTTCAGATGACCTCGTTTTCGGTTGTTGCTCAGGCCATGGGCTTGCATTTAACCATTTGTTAATTGTTAGCCACCAACTGCGCATTTATTTGGCCCACATTGTTACATGAGCGGGCATAATGTAAAACTGTTATTCCGTCTCTGATGCCTACGCTAAATAGCCTTTAAATGACCATGCATTGAAGTCGTTGAAATTTGACACATGGGTTTGACATGTACTCCTTAGTTCATACTTTGCTAGAAGAGAATTTTCTTTGCAAGAGAAATTAAGAGGCCTCCATTATCACTGGTATTTATGGCCAATCCTTACTGAAGGAATTTTTAGTAGGTATGTAAGTTGGCGGGCGCTCTCGTCCTCGTCATCCGCAGGAGTATAGGAGTATAAGGATAGTCGCGCAGAAAAATGGAGAAGTCACATGTCGGAGAAATTACACTTTATTCTTCCTTCATTTGAATACACACGTCGACTGCTCAGCGTACTGTCGTCTTCCTCTGGTAAGCGTTTTTCTGTTATTCTCTCGGGCGCATAGCAGGATCACGTTCTTAAGAAAGATTTCTTACCTTACGTGGCCATGAAAGCAATTCCTGTCGGGGTTGCGTGGTGGGGGACCGTGAGAGCCAAAAGGAAAGAAGTTATCGCTGAGTTTGGATGGGAAAGGAAATGAGGCAAGGAAGACGACAGCCACCTCTTACAGGTATATATTTTTCTGAATGCGATTGATACTGTGCAATGGAGTCGAAAAATATTATTCGGAGGCGACCGAAAGCTAAAGCCATTTGCGCTGATATGCAAGGGTAAGGGAGACTCGGTGTTGTCACGCCTTTATAGCTTATAGAGAAAGCCGCCAAGGGGCCATGGCTTAACGTCCCATCCGAAGGACAGGGTATGTGCGCTTGAAGTGGCCTCCACTTAATTCTCAAGCAGGGATCGGTTAAACTCTTTAAATTCTCTGCCACAGCTGGGATTTGAACACAGGCCCATACTGTGTGAAGCCAACACTCTAACAGCCACATCAACCCGATCCCATATTTGAAAAATTATATTATACAAATGAAAATATGATGTTGCGTTGTATATGCGTCGTTGGCATTGAATACTTTTCAGAAATTAGATTATCGTCGTTTGTTACTCTCTCTCACATTTTCTTCCACCATTTTTCTGCTGAATAATGGGCATGGAAAGTGGGCTGAGGAACTTTTACATTGGTGCTATTGATTTTTATTCATTTTAATATATTCATCTTAACAGGCGGATTTAGGGGTCGGAATGGGGGCACGTACCCCGAAATTTTTAAAACGGTACTATTACGTTCGTTTTGTTTAGTGTACTAGCTGTACTTTGTATAGTGTCCAAGTCTTGCCCCGTTCTTGGGGCAAGTTTATGCAACGCTAAACCGATGCTTGACTGACGCAAAAACGTCTCGTGAAAATAGCCCCTAGAGAGCAGCAATAATGTGCCATGTCTTGTGGCGCGCTGGTTATAATTTGGTTCGGAAAAGTGCACTGAGTAAACCTACCCCCGTGCCCGATGCATAAACGTGCCCCGGTCTGCCCTACACATTCGGCTTTATTCACTTGTGTCAAGTACCTCCTGATATACAATAGTTTTTGTTTTGTCAGGCGGAAGGACAAATGAAGCGGATGGTTTACTAACACGTGAACGTGCAACATATATTTGACCATGAGAAAATTCATGGCGTTTCTAGTTTCAGAGCACAAACACTCACCTTGTTACATGATAATTGTCATCACGAATCCAACACGACGGGAAAATGCAACTCGTTTTAACTCAAAGGGCATATCGGATGGTATCATGGGAATCCTCGAAATAAGAACTTCTTCATCTAACTGAGCTGAGGCAGTTCATAATTACCTATCAGTTTTGATTGATTAAATTATAATAAATTCTGCTTAAATTGCCGATGTCTGCTCCTTTAACACAAATATTTTGGTTTTTTTAAATATGTATCATTTCTTTAAATGATATTTTTGTTAAATTACTTTCAGTATATAAAATTCCTGTATTATTGAAGGATAAGAAGTGTCCATAACATGGAAGAAGATATTCCATGCTTTCATAGAATAGACTAATATAGACATCTAGAAGATATGTAAGATTTAACACTCTCCCGGCGAACACCATGTAAAAACTCTTCTCGGGATACCGCGCGGGTAGCCGTGAGAATAGGTAGCGTGTCGGTACCCGAAACGTCGGCGATCTCTTATAATCTTAACCAGGCGGTATCCCGAGAAGAGTTTTTATATCTGGAAGATATTAAAAAAAAAAGAAGCTTTCCTAACTTTAAATAGCTTTTATAAACATTTACCAGAATAATTGCCTTTGCTTTTTTAGTGCATGTGCGTACAATGACTTAATCTATCTACCAACCAAAAAGCATAGTAGTTACACTTTTTTTTCAAGATTCGGGTGCTTTTTAGCCAATTTCACTGGACATATGTAATATTTGTCTCCGCTCATAAAAGACATATTCTAGGCATTTAGTAGGTATTTAAAATATCCAAGACATTGAAAATATTTTCTAGACATCTAGTAGATATTTCAGATATCCAAGACATTGAAGATATTTTCTAGATATCTAGAGGATATTTTGTGCTATGAGGGTCGATGATAAGAAATTGCAAAACTTCCGAGGAAAGGAAATCAATCCGCACGATTTTTCGACGGGCATTACTGTTAGTCAGTTGCTTGCAGATTTGTTTACACACACGGTAGAGCATTGTTTGTTGACATCTCATTTAGAGCTGGAATTAGCTTAAATTTAATGATTTTATTATTATTTTAATTATGGTTTAACTATTGAAATGTTTTAAGTATTATTAAGAATCTCAATCATTAAATTGGTTAAAACAAAACAAATCATCTAGTTTATCCAACTTTTTGCATTGCTACCAACTCCTAAAAAAATAACTCTACGATAAAGATTATTTTTTTCGCGAACTATTTATATTTATAATGTTTATTCTGCTATCCGGGACTGAGACGAGTCCAAAAAACAGATATCATTAAAATCGGTCCACCGTTCTTGACTTATAAATGGTCAAACTAACACAATTATCGATTTCTTTTATATATAAAGATTACGGAGGGTCAATCATTTATATCACAGAATAATTAATAACTCCCATATTAAAATATAGAGAATATTTCGTATAGTTGCAATTTTTGTGTTGTTTTCAACCTCAAATATGAGGAGACCGCTTGCATGTCAGACCTTTGTGCCCCCTGCTCCAGAAAAAAAATCCAGGATCCACCCTCCTTCATCTTTATTTTCAGGAATAATTCTAAATTGTGTCTTTAATTGTTTAATTTAACATTCTATCCGTTTAGAAAATGAATTACTTTAAGTCATTTCAGCGTCGTGTGACCTCTATGTTTGCTTACATTCAATTATTCAATCCATGATCACAATAATATTTTTTCCTCACATCTATTCTCTTTTATTTCATTTTGTTACGTCTGAAATAACCAAGTCAAAACTGATAGATTTAGATAGTGTTGACAACTTGAACCAATGCGAGCCCAGACTTTTCCGAGCAATCTTTACTTTTTCATTTCGAGAGATCCTTTTCTCTTTCCTCGAAAACCAACAGAACAAGGCAGCAGAAGACAAATGACGTGGATTTGAGAGGCGGAGGGCGGTGTTCGGGCGGAGAATATGAATTGATCCGCTATGAAGGCTGTGACAAATGAGGAAAGGAGCCAGGGAGGAAAAAGGCGATGTGTTATGGGGACTGGTAAGATATTGGTCTGGCGAGGAAGAAGAATTGAAAAAATATTAAGGAATACGAGACGACCAGAAAACTGATTTCCTCGTTGGTAAATCATTCTAGATAGTAAAAGAACTAAATTATCCAAATAACCGTAATGAAGATATTTCAAGCTAATATAATTTTTTTCTCTATCATATTGTTCATTTTTTTGTTGATTTTCTTATTCATCATGTTCATTTTCAAGCCAATATTATTTTGCGATGAGCTTGTGGTAAGGATAGGCTCACTTTAAAAGATATTTTTGCTGTATTTCGAGTTTGTTTTAGGCATTAAATACTTGCCATACTAGATCCTTTTTACCTTTTTTCATAACAAAACTGGCGTACTTAAATTGTACAGAATGAACATTTTTCTATTGCAGTTTTCCCCTTACAAGCTCAACATGCATTTAAATTTATTTAAAATTGATCGCCTTTTCATCTTTTTATCATTGGATTGTTATTAAAATAATTAGGGAAAATTTATGGCTTGAGTAAAAATTATGGAGTGTCTGAGACAATTTATATTTTAAAGTTAACGTCATTTGCCCATCCATGAAGAAATAAGCTCTTATAAAAATTTTTTTTTTAAACCAGCCTTTATATTTAGATTACAGGGAATGAGCAACGTTTATATATGACACAAAGCAAAAAAACTCAGTGACCCCGAAAAACCAAAAGAAAAACCAAACCAAAAGTCACTATATTTATTAAATTTTCAGTGAATGGTAAGCCCCCTATGTTTCAAAATGCCACCCCTATGCTTTTAAATGCCTACCCCTATGTTAAAAATGCCACGAAACACGAAAATTGACCATTTGGAACTTCTTAGATCAAAAACATGTTTTGGGGGGGGTTGACTGGGGGGTGGTTAAAGGGGGGTTGGAGAGAAAAAGTTATATTTTCATGTATTGTCATCGGAAATGAAGAAGTGTGCAAAATTTCAGCGTTTTTGCTTCACAGGAAGTGAGTCAAATTTGAGTTACAAGATTTGTACCAGACAAACAAACAAACAAACAGACAGGTTGGTGAGTTGATATAAAGGCTGGAAAAAAAGAAGCTATTATTTTTAACGGAACCCTGATCCTAACGAGCCAGAAATTTGCATTTTCAAGCAGTCATCGCATAAAAATGTAATAAATGCTTGGTTATTGCGGAAAGATAAAGAGGGTAAAAATTGGTAATTGAAGAAAATTTAATACTTGAAAAATAACACAAAAATAGCAATACGAAGCTTGCATACTACATAAAGAAGAGTAAATACGGTGAAAATTCAACAAAAGACGCTTTAAAATGTATGTTCTCACCATTTAGAATATGAGTTCAGAAAAATATTATCAAAACATATGTTTCGAGTTCTAGTGTCAATATTTACGGTTTTGGTGCGTTGGAGGGAAATGCGTCCGTAAAAAAAAGATTGAAAGCTTCCGAAATGTATTTCTGTTGGAATTGATGTCTTTTAAATTTGAATAGGTATTGAATATCTCCGATACATTAAATGGCTGACGATAAGGTTGAAAGAAGAAAAACAAAAACTCTTGGAAACCACGAAGTAGATGGAAACGCAACCTGTAACCCAATGTTGATTAATAGTAATATCAAAAATGTATACATTTTCAGCTCTATTCAGGGAAGATTTATACGACATGTTCGTTTTTGCTGTATAGTTAAATGGCGAAATTTGTAGCTGCCACAATGCTAATGATTGAATAGAAAATGATCATATTTTGAAATGAGAAGTCTAGAAATTTAACTTCTCACAGAAGCAACTCTGAGCTTGAAAGGGTTAATCCGAAATGCTATTGGCAAGACGTTCTATTTTACGCAGTTGTCGGCAGAAACGTCATCACGTATGTTTAGACTGAATGTCATGAGATATAAGTGACATATTTCCCCAAAGCCCAATTATTTGTTGAAATACATATTTCATACTTTTCAGTTGTCTGCATTTTTAATTATTTCTGTCTTCTTTAATCTTTATAAAGTATTCTAAAAAGTGAAAAGCAGTGCCAAAATTGATTTATACTCCATGATAAGTTTTCAATCCGTTTCAAATTTTATGTTAAAAAATAAAAGTTCAAGTTTTTCTTCTCGTTAGCGCAGAGAGAACCCGTGAGAAGTGTTGCTTATTCAGGTACGGTTATGACGGTTATGCGGTTATGACTCGTATATTCAAACAGCAGGCGGTAAGGGATTGAAAAAATAGACACATCCAAAAGACTTGACTCCCCTCCTTCCGAGACAAGGAAATTGAATGGTGAATTTACAGATTTTTTGCGCATTTAGGATGTGAATTTATAGGGAATGCTATCTATCGACGATTATCCTCAATTATGATACTTAAGTATTTCCTCTTATAAATAGTTAGCAGAATGTCGTATATAATTTGCTTACCTACTCCCATAGATATATTTGACAATTTAAGTTTCATAGATATGGTTTTTGAATCCTATGTGGCCAGAGGATTACTAGAAAAAAATAGGCTTCCTTGCAATGAATTGGGGAATTTTTGTACAGTAGATTCCGTTTAATGGGTCCACCGGTTACTAGGGGCAGCCGCTTAATTGGGGCAGATCTTGAAGAACAGAACCCGATGGAGGAATATCCCAGAGTATTCTCCGCTTAATTGGGGCAGCATGCCGCATTATTGGGGCATGAGTCGGCGACATAGTCTCTATTCTCGCGACAAAATTAAAGTTTTTTGTTTTCAGAATACTATTTTTTATATTTTCCTCCTTTGATTTACTCTTATTTTTCAAAAATGATCCTATTCTTACCCTATTTTGAAAGCTCTTGTTGTTATACTATCCGCAAGAGGATAGGACTTCTCTTTAATAGGACTTAGTAAAAGACATTTATTCAGCATCGCCCGAGGCTGTGAAAAATATTTTTAACAAAAATGATAATAAATTTACAAAACTCACTGATTTATTAATCAAATTAATGCTTTAATAAACTTATGTTGCATTATAAACATTCTTTAGTCTTCTTTCTACAGTATAAAAGTTTATTTATGCCCATATACAGGATAGTTCGCCTAGTTGGGGCAGCCGCTTAATTGGGGCAAAGTGCACAAGTCCCGATATGTCCCAATTAACCGGAATCTACTGTATTTAATGGTGGGGCCCTGTAGGTACATTATTGTATTAACTGCCTAATAATGTGAGTTATTCAAAATCTCTGCTCTAGCAGTAAACAAAATACTTATGCACAAAAAAATATGTCTAAGCTGGCATTAAAAGATGCTTGCCGAATCGCTCCCATTCCACGCATTTATGGGATTATTATTTATTCTTAATCCGTGAGATAGGAATGCGTAAGGGGCTTAATAAAATATGTTAGCAAAAATTTCAAGGAATTTAGTTTCCCTTTTTATCACTTTAGTTTACAGTTACCTGAACACAATTTTATACACCTTTTTAAAATGTTTCATGTTCGTGATTTGATCATGCGTTTGCGTACCGTAATTTTTATCACCCAATTTCCCTGTTTTCACAGAAAGCCTGACATTATTGTCTAAAATCGCTTTCCATGCGAATTGTTCTTATTCATCACATCATTTTATTACTAGGTATCACTGAGCTATGATGGAATTTAATAAGAACCAAATGGAATGTGTAATCTTGGCTTGCGTGGGATTTTAAGCATTCCATCAGCTAAGGAATCCGTGAGACATAAACGAACGCACGGCTTTTATTGGTTCCAAATGAAATCACACTCACGTCACAACTCTCTGCGAAAGAATTTGCAGCTTGTGACATTTTATGAAATTTTCTCCTGCCTTAATAATCAAAAGAAAAATATCTCGAATTTTCTGAGCTTGGGTACTTCTCCTTTTATTCTGGTCCTGTTTTCCCTTTTAATATCATTCGAAATTTTGTATCAGAAGCTGGCCCAACTAAACTGCAGGTTTTATTTATGCACGTTTAAATTTAATCTTGCCTTTAACTCTCTTGGAGGTGTGGACATTTGTTTTCTATCATATTTTGTGATGAACCAGAAAGCATATGAGTATGGGAATAGGTTAGGTCTAGAGATACGAAAGTGGTTCTTTTTATCAAAAGAAGAAATTTTACCCTCTTGATGAATGTTCCAGCTCCTTGATAATAACATAGCGAATTTTTCAGAAGTCAGCTTTTAATCTCGATGCTTTCAAAACATTTACTGTGGATTCCTTATTTATTTACTGCTTTTTATTATTGCTTATATGTATTGAAGTTCAATGTTCGTGTTCTAACCGATAGAGATGTTTACTATTGAAAAATTCCTTTGCCTAAAAAAAAGAGATCGATTGAAAAGAGGAAACATTTGCCGAAGTAAATAGGCAATAATTCTATTTTAATAATATAATGCATTTATTCACCGATATAATGGAACGTTCACGATATTTCCGTATTTATTACCTCTCATTTCTACAACCTTCATCAAGCTGTGAAATTGATGCCTAAATATCCATAAGAAACTGTGAATGTAAAGGAAAGAGCTGTTATACTTGAAAATAATAGTTTATTTCCTAAACATTCTCTCCAGTTACACCTGGGAAATAAATTTAGTGATGGGTCGGTTCGATTCCTCGATTCTTCGATTCCTCGATTCTCGACCAAGAACCGGAATCGAAAACGAGTACTTGCCAAGGTGAAAAATCGATTCCGATTCCAGTAGTACTTCAAACCACAAAATATACGACCGCGTTTCCAACAGTCATTTGAATTTTCGCGCCACGTAATCGTGAAAACAAAACACATATATTCTAGGGATGTGCGAGTACTCGAAAATTCAAGTCGAGTCGAGTAGTTGGTACTCGACTCGAGCGTTTCGAGTAGCATTACGAATGTCGAGTCGAGTAGTTAAGGTTACAGAGCTTTCGAGTCTAGTAGGTCCAGCGATCTGCCGACAGGAAGCGCTATCATGAAACTCATGTAATAATGCAGTTTTTAAAGCCGATAAGTCATTTTGATGCCTTGCCTGGTAGTTTCAGCCTGCCGAGTACACTATATAGTTGTCGACGTGGGCGCCGAATACCTTTACGCCAGCCGCGGCGGTCGATCGTCTTCCTACCCGGCGCGCAATGGTCCGAAATGGGAAAAAGCTGGAATGAAGTCCAAAACGACCTTTTTGGGGATAGAGACTTGAAACTTAGCGTAAATTCTCAAAAATTATTACCAGATATAGATTTATATGCCGTTTTACATAAATACGACCCTTTAGTGAGATACAGTGGCCCAAACATGACCAATTTTTCAATGCCACGCGAGATACCGTTTTTCCTTAAAAAATCTTTGAATTTATCCAGGTAGTTTTGCGTTGGTATGAGTTTTATGGAATAAATAAACGCAATATTCCTTTGACCTGGTGATTTTCCTATATTTTCAATGACTTTTGAAGATTTTGGCTCTCATCTGTCTGGTTTTACTACGCAAAATGGCCGACCCGTTTTTCACGTGAAATTTGATATAAAGTAGACATTATCTTTCGTCTACGAAAAATATAACTCGGAAAATTTGAACCAAAATATGAAGTATAGATTTCTAAGGATTACTAAGTAGAAATCTTGGAAAAAAGTTTGTGACGAAGGAAATAAGAGCGATTTTTCAATCGCGCGTCAAGGATGACCTACACGCCGCGGACCTCTGAGGCCCGGTAACTGAAGCCGATTTTTCAAGTTTTTTAAAACATTAGTCTTGAAAATCGTCATGTAAAGCATGGATAATCGTCTTCATTGACTTAAAACAGAGGATGTTAAAAAGGATTATGTATAGATCGACTAGGCCATTTAGCGCATTACTCGAAAGAAAATACTAAGGATTGGATATTTTTCGGAACCATCCCACGCATAAGAAATATGGCTCGGGTATTGAAGTAAAGTGAAGAAATTAAGTCAGCATGCTTAAGAGAGAGTAAAATGAACTGTTTCCATGAAAGGCAACAACTGATACCCTTTTTTCCTTTCCACCTTCGCCGAGGTGAGTCGCGAGGAAGGGGGAGTTTTCATATCACAAGGCATCTTTTAGCCTTTTTTATTACTGCGTCCGTCCGATGTGATATTCATTTGTAGCGTTTAGTTTCTTTCTTGAGCTTAAAAAAAGCAAGAGATTTTAACGCTGATTAAATGACGTGAGAAGTATAGAATTTTTTTGGCTCTACAAAACTAAAGTTAAGTTCTATAGTTCGTTCGCTTCGTCCACTTGAATTCCATGAAGATTCAAGATCCAAAAAAATCGTTGATATTATTTTTAATAAAAATTCCCAAGTCTCAGAAATCTTGCAATTTTGATAGGAAAGTACTTGCCCAATCACACAAGTGTGTAGCAAAAGGCAATTTTCTGCAGGCAGTAATACTTTAACATGGAGACGTCAAAACCTGCTGGCTGATCATGTAAAATAATTGTTTTTTCTGCTTGAGAATTTGAAAGGGCCAAATATTACATGATTCATGTACGTAATATGTAATCTTTATTACAGCTATGAAAATTCATGTACTCAGGGCTGTCCCTTGTAGTTTGGATACATATTATGAGTGCCAATATTCTAAAGTAATACCTATCATGTAACACCACTTTGCAGGTATGTTCTGTTTTGAAATTTAGCTATTATATTTTAATTACATAGTGCTGATATGAAAGATGCTTTTGTCAACTGACTCTTTCACAGAGTAATATTTTAAAAGTGGTTTTCTTGTTGCAATTAAGTGATATTTTTCTTGGAGCCAATGGCACCAGAATCGATGGAATCGGTATCGGTAGAATCGGAATCGAAATGACAGAATCGGAATCGGGATCGGAATCGATAAAATTTTGGAATCGGCCCATCACTAGAAATAATATATTATTTCTGAAAGCCACTTTATTACCCTGGAGGTGGTACCCATAAATGCATGTTAGTGTTTAGTAAACTGCATAGACGACGCCCAAATCCGTCCTATTGATGCTTTTTTATGCTGCCGTTTCGCTCGCATTTAAATCAGTTTTCAGATTCAAGGCAATTACTGCTGGCTGATCCATTTATTCCCACTGTTTGCAATAGAATATTTGTTCACGTTATAAATAGAATTGAAAGTCAAGATCTCAACCGATTTTAGCATTTTTAATGGCAATTTCGGTTTAATGCGTTGATCAAAGTTTATTTTCCCGCAAAACTTGGCTCCCTCTACCTTCAGTGTCGTGAAAGGTAACTTTTCAAGGACATTTTAATATCGGTAAATTAATGTACTTTTTAAGAAAATTAAGATTATAACTAAATAAGATTAAACGAAGAATTCCCTATTGTATTCGTGGTGTGTACCTCATTTTTTTATTCAACTCAACTCTAACTGGGGTAGAAAGAGCAGTAATGTTAGAAAAATCATCGTTTGTTAAAAAAAAATATAGCGTAGATATAAGTTACACCAGGAGTATGGTTTACTTCCCGCGCAAGACGAGTACCCGTTTGGATCATGAATGGATGTCGGTACATCCAACTGTTAATGTAGTGATTGACGTAAGCCCCATGAAACATGGACGGAGTGCCCCAAAGTGAGTAGATATGTCCTCGTTCCAGTGACCCGGAACATCCCGTAGGGAGAGCCTTATCTGCCGCGGAGCAGGCGCGCCCCAATTCGCGAGGCCTTCCTTCACTCATGCGAGGCCCTTTTTCCCAACCATAACAACTCAAAACGCTCGCACGTGTCCCCCCTTCTACGTAGAGAGGAGCTAGGAAAATCGTGATTTTAAAAAAGAACGTTCCCCCGTGCAATACGTACCTATTTTTACGCGGATGCGTCCTTTTTACATACACACTCGTACATACCTACTCGTGTGTTTGTATTTTTTTTTACATTTTCTTCGGTTCACGTGAGGGATATTTTTTTCGTGCCCTGCTTGCGTGGACGCGTAGCCTCCATAAGGGTCGTTCTAAACGAGGTAGTGCTCCACTATCATTCCCGGAGTGAATCGCCAAGCCAGCGCCGGCGGCGTTAAAATAACGTGCGAGAGGGTCGCATCATTATATGCTCTTCTGACCCCGTTCCCATTGCCGATTGTGTTTTCTCTGACGACTCTTCCTGTTTTCTCAGATTCTCTGCTCTTTTATCCCTCTTTCCTTTTCATATTCTATCGCAACCGTTGCACCTGCTGCAGTTGAAATTTAGCCCTCGCTGATGTTACTTGAAAGAGCAGATGAGAGGATGGTTATCTTAAGATTTTAAAGAAAAGTCTAGTGAAGAGTCCGATCTTGATTGTAGCGATTTGGGATGCGGAAATGTTGACACTTAGAAAGGAGGATTAGAGAAGAATGGAGAACTTCGAGATGCGGGTGAGGAGACGATGAAGTGGATGTGGAGGTGGGGGAACTACGAAGTGCTGGGCATGGTGGATGAGGGGAGGCAGCTTCTAGATGAGATGCAGGAGAGACAGAAAGTATGGATGGAGCGAGTACTTAGCGGGAAAGGTAAGGAAGGGAATAGGATTTTTAGATTTAATAAAAGGGGTGAGTTTTACTTTGAATGCATTTACCGGTACAATCCTTAATTAATTATGTAAACTCAAATCGAGGATGCCTGGATAAGGTGCTACGAAACATTTGTCTCGGCCTAGAAACCCTCTAATAAAAATTTGTTTCATGAGGAGTTTCCCCCCAAATATTTGAAGTCTTACGCCATCAAGCATTGTATCGTGAAGCTGATTTTCCTTCGAAGCTTATGAGGCTGATCATTGCATTTTCTCAGGTAATCAGTTTGATGTTATTTTTTGTAGTCGCTTGGTCGGTTAATATTCCTCATTTCTCACCCCTATCGAACTTTATTATCTGGCCCATAAACTGGAGACGTAGCCTTTCTGTGGGCCTTTTCCCGTTGATATGCCCCTTAAGGATTATCAATAGGTTCTCCATTGCCTCATTTTGTGTATAGGTCATTTGTAAATGAGAATTTAATTTTGGGGAACAGAAAGTGTGAAAAAGCAATTTTTAAAAATATTTTATAATTTAAATGAGAATTACTTATACAATAAGACATAGAATATCTTACATTTATTATTAAAGGTTTATACTGATTAAGGTAAGATTTCAACGATAACTTAAGAAGAATAATGGGAGCCTTCCTTTTTAAAAGCACTTGCCTCTTCAATTCAAAATAAGGCCTACTCCCTCTCATTCCATCTAAAAATCCTATTATTTTCCTTCCTCTCCCCCGTTTACCAAACATTCTGCCCTCTAACACCGTTTTCAACATCCCCTCCCCACTAAGTACTCGCTCCATTCATACCTTAATATCAAATGCCTCTACGGTGTAGGATTCTATCGCTCGTCTCTTTGGAGAGCATAATAGAATAATGGTGACAGTTTGTCTAGTATTCGACAGGATTCTACTTCTCGTTTCATTGTTTGGGCCAATTATTTATGCTGATAATACAGTAGAAGAGTTTATATCTCCAATGTATTAGTCACCTAATTATTTATTTATCTTCCGATGTTTCTTTATCTTTATAAAAAATGCTCGCTGGTCTCGTGGAATTTTTTTCATTTTTTCATGCCTGTTTCAAGCAATTTTTATGGATTTTCTTTTCCGTTACTGACAACTTCAGGGAATTAATGAGCAGCAATATGCTCATAAATTGTTCCCCTTTGAAGGGACAGGTTATTCAAATTAAATTTATTGAAAAATAATTTTATCACTTTTTTCGATATAGACATAGTATCATGAGATTCTTGTTGGTTAGCAGACAGTTATCAATTTTTATTTGTAACATTTTATGCAGTATTTATGTAGAAACTATTTCGTTCCATGATTTTTGTTCTACTGGACAATTGGTAATTCTATATACTTATTATCTTAATAGCGTTTTATGTTTACTTCATAAATCTGGCAACGATTCCTTCGGCACGCGTTAAATTCTCTCCTTCCAGTTCCGCCTTGATGTAATTTCTTTACCATTCCACTCGATGGCCTAGTAGTCATTGTTTCCCTTGTTCAATCACACTGTTGTATTCACTGTGAGTTAAGAGCATAACGGTCGTCTTCATTCGCATTTTCGTAAAACTAAGTAATAATCCTTTTGTGGTGACACCCAAATAGGTAGTTATAATGTTGTCCCTCGTTGTGCTAATGCATACCTTTTATTTTATCTTGAAATAGAATTCTGGATAAACATTTATGGACGCTTGGCATATTTATCAGTAGCGAGTTTTCTAGAGTTGTGAGAAAAGTAGATTTATCTCCCCGATTTTGTTGATAGATCTTGAGTTTGAAGCTTACCGTTTAAGAAACTAGTTCTTGTTTCAACTAGATAATTGGAGATTTACAATTTTTTATGATAAAAGCATTGGCAGAACAATTATCAATGCCGTTGTTTGCGGGAAAATGGTTTTGCTCATTCTCCTCTTTCTTAGAAAATTAGATTTTCTTTTTTCTCTTGCAATGACCTCTTTTAATTAATGATTAAAAATTCCTGGAGTATAGAATATACATATTGTATTATATGACCTAAACTCCAGGAATTTTCCATAAAAAAAGACTATTTTTTGTCGCACTTCAATTTGAATTCATATCATTTCTTTGCCATTATTACTATTTACTGGCTCTGAAGCATAGACATACACGTGTCGATCAAGATTTTTTATTATCGTTTTTTAATACTCTTTTTTGATTTTTCAATGTGATTAAATGGAAAGAAAGGTCCGGAATCTTTTGAATGTGTATCTACTATACAGTGTTTTTTTTATTCTTGAGAGCTTGAAAACACGTGGATATTTTAAATTGCTCCACATTCTACGAAGCGAAATCGATTATGCAATTTCATGATTTTCCCTTATACGTGGAATTAAATCCAGATTTTTCGCTGAATCAGTTCTTTGATGTGATATCAAACTTTTTTGTGCAAATCCATCATATTGTTGTTTGCAAAACAGATTTACTCATTTCCACCTCCAATTCATACTTCTCCTCGCAATGGAGTGATGAACGTGTATTGAAATAACATATTTTCAAACACCTTCCTCTGAAATCTTGTTTGGAAATTTTTTAAGGGTAATTTTGTACTGAATTCAATTTAATGGTCTCGCGTGTGATAATTGTATTACCTGAAGTAAATTAAAATTGTTTTATGTTTAGCAGAGCGTTGTAATCAAATTTCAAGAATTTATAATTTTTCTTGTAATGAAAATAGCAAGCCATAATAGCAGTTCAATCGCTGTTTAAGACCTTTTTCTGAGTTAGCTACATTTGCTTACAGCCGGCTAAGAATGAACTTAGCTATTTGTAGATGATTTTAATTATCCCACTGGGTAACTGATACTGAATTACATCGAGCTGGAATATAAGTAGGCGAAATATACTTATCGTTGTAACATTTCGTTCAGTATTTCTTATCCTTAGCCTGCATCTTTATGTTGGAGAATAAATGGGCCAATTAGCTGCAAATTTGTATGGAAACTCCTAACTCCCTTTCTGCTCACCATATAGGAATGTCAATTCTGTTGTATAAACCTGCTCACGGCAATGGATAATTGCTTGGCGCAAGTTTTTGAATATGTCGAAAACAGTCTTTTTCCATGACTGTCAATAGGAATCCGAGTGCCGAGATGTTACCTATCAATCGTAATGCTGCAGTCTTGATATTCGCTGTTGACATTTTTAATGAAATCCTTTCCATTGTTTGTTTCTATATTCACAATATTTCGTATGGTAGAACTCGTTCCACGAAAGAAAATTACCTGGGTTTCAGCAGCAATAATTAAGCATTGCAATATAAAATGAAAATATTTTTAAGGCTATTATCTCCATTGCATACAGAGTTACCTCATTTTCTATGAGTTCGAACTTTTAAGTCGGTGATACGATTATTTTTAATACAATAGTAAAAAAATTTCATCCTATTGGTGTTTGCGAAGCCCATTTATTTCCTCTACTGCTATTAGCATTTATTTTGCTATGGATACTGACCATTTATGTTAAGTATCCTTGGAATATAATTGCGAATGTTAGCTTATATGCACAAAACATAATATTGGTTTCAATTTTGAAAAATGCGCTTGTAAAGGAACGAAAGTTCTAAATTCCATGACAAAAGGTCACTGGGCGGGGAGTTTTCTGTATCTTTGCAGAGAGGAGAGTATTAGCATAGACTTATTCGAGAATGCCATGGCGTGAAGTTATATATGTATTCAAGAAAAAAGGTATTTAGTGAAAGCTATGAGGATTCAAAGAAAAAATGTCTCAAAACTTCCCTGAACGGATTCTTTCTATTTCGTAATTCACGGCTACGTTTTCTTTTGGGTTTCCCCTGTATCAGGTCGTTGGAATCGAGAAAATATAAAGGGTGAGTTAAGGAATGTTCAGGTTAAATACGTGGTGTTTGCATTTGAGGTCGCATCTGGCTTGGTGTCGTAGGTGGTAGCGTATCAAACTGGCAAGTGGAAGATGAAGGTACGAATCCTCGGCTAAGCTAAATGATTTTTGTACTCGTTCGCGCGGCCTCGTAAAACTTTCATGTTTCATGGATTACTTATGAATATGCTGGTTATTTCTTACCGTTTCAGACTGAAAATGAACCTCGACCTCTCAAATTTTTTTGATAATTAATATAAACGTTTACTCCCTTAACTGAATTACACAATTGCAAGCGTTTTTCGCAAATCGAAGCAAAAGCAAAATAACTAATATTTTCAATGTGGCGGTTGTCGCGAATTTGAAATGATAATATATTTTATTCTACAATTGCATTCATATTTTTTCTCAATAAATTATGAACTTTACGCAGTCTCAAAGGTGTTACCAGTAAGGATATTGCCGTAATAAATATAACACTGCTGGCACTTCACGAATTCCATTTTCCGAAGCTAAGTAAAACTGGCTGCTAGGAATATTTAACTTTCGCCAAAAAATTTTAAAATCTTATAAAGATAATGAAAACCCCAGAAATGTATATTACGTGCATACAACACAAATACTAATAGTTACATGACAGTGAACAGAATGTACCGTCACACGCCAATTCAAAAGCCGGTTTACATTTATTAATCATAATCCCAAGCATGCCAATTTCATCATGGAAATCTTCATGTAGAAAATGAAAATGTTATTCAAAAGTTAATTTAAGTATTTTTTATTTCATCCATTTATTTGCGACTTTTTTATTGACTGCACCTCGCGTATTTGTTTTCAAACATTATGATATTCTCCCTTTTTAGCCCAAGTTTCAAGATGCACTCGGTTGCATCATAGGGAGAAACCCTTGGAGTAGTCGCTAATTCACTCGGCGATATTGAAATAAAGGTTTTCAAATTGAGATCACGCTCGCTCTTACGCCCTACTTATGGATGCCGTTGTAGCATCAGTTCCAACACAAGACACGGAGGTGCATGCTATCTCGTTTTTTAGGCTTCGTTCCTGGCCATCCTTAAGTCGCTTAGTGTAAAGACATCGAGTCGAACCAAGACGTGAGATGGAATGTCGTAGGAAGATTTCTCCCTTTATGAATATTTTGCATTTGCATATTTTTTGCGAGGTGAATGGTGTCTCCTTTCCACCCGTATTGAATTTCCAATTCCATGCTGTGGAACGAATTGATGAAGGGCTGAAGGAGAGGGCAAAAGAATTTGGAACGTTAAATTTCCTTGAGGAAACGTGGTGTGTCCATTTTAATCTGTTTTTCCCATTGGCCTTCGGCATAGTTATTTATTTATATCGGGAACTTCGTCCCGCATTTAATCAGTTTTTTTATTCGTAAAAATTTTAATTTCTGGAAAAGAGTGGAAAAACCAGAGTAAACTACTCCTCATTTCGTTTAAGTTGGGGCCAAGAACTAATATGGTGCAATGTTAATTGAATCTATACGTTCCGCTGGCTATGGTTGCTGGTAATATCTAGTCATAATCTTGAGAAAGCTTTCAACTATTCAAGGTAATGTACCGATTAAAGAAATTTTTCCAATTCTACTTCTCTCCAACGGTAACTTAAACATTATCTCCTTACACAATTTATTTCTTGTGCCCTCAGTCCGTTGCATATTATTTGCATTCAAAATGCTCTTTTTATTTCTTTCTATACATTCTCAGACCTTTACATATCCTTCTTTTCCTGAATTAGTCATTCTTTCAACACTTCATATGTCTATTTCTCTTTCATCTGCAATTTTTTCGCATGCTTTATAAAATTGAATGTTAATAACGAAACGTCTACAATGCAGTTTCAGGCTTCCATACATATCTTAAGTCCGATGATAAGTATAGTTATTCATATATTAAAAACGCCCCTGTGGTAGTACATAGTTAAATTCATTAATTAATTTATCACGGAAAACTTCTGTCGAAAATTTCGTTTATCCTCTTCAAGTAAAGCTATTACCTTGCTTATTGTTACCCAATGCCACAAATTCCGCAGGGACTTCCTTTTACCGACCTCTTTGCAGTACAGAAACATGGATTCTTGACGACAGAAGACTGGATGCGTTAGAGATGTGGTTGTGGAGAAGAATGGAGTTCGTGAAATGGACAGTAAGGGATAGGAACGACGAAGTGCACGACATGGTGGGTGAGGAGATACAGCTTGAAGAGGAGATACTGAGGAGACAAAATGTTTGGATGGAGCGAGTACTGAGCCGGGAGGGGATGTCGAAAACATTGTTAGAGGGTAGAATTCAGGGTAAACGGAGGAGGAGGAAGAGAATATGATTATTTTAAGAGAATGAAGGGGAGTAGACCTTACTGTGAATTGTATAGGGAAGTCTATGAGGGAGGGAATAGTGCCAAAACACTTCGCAGGTACTCCATGTAAGCCTGTCTTCATCCTTATAATGCTTTATTAATAACTGCTTAGAATGTAGCGGTGTTCTACAATTCATATTTCCTAAGGGACGTTTTAGTTTATCATAGACTTTATAAAGCGTAGGTTAAAAATACCATTCCGTTAGGCCTAGATATTTTTCTTTCCTCTATTCGTCGTGTTTAGATCTGTTAACTCGTGGTTGCGTTGTGTTTTTCTACAGATAATAATCCTATAATCGGTTTTCCTTTTCCTAGCTGTAGGGAGCCACTGCGTAAGTCTTACACTCCATTGGGCTTGCCCTCAAAGTGGTCAGCCAAGCCCAAGTGTAAATGTAGGGACATTTGTTTGTCGTCGGGTTGCCTCTATGGATCGGATTTTCATATGCTCAGCTTCTTTTCCACGTGGATGGCAACCAATCCGTCAGCGATGTTTCAAAACTCTGTCGGCTTTCAAGCGTTACAGATGCTCGTATAAGACCAGGTTTTTATCTTCTTGCATTTTCGATTTTCTGTCAGACAACCTGCTCTTTTTCCCATTTTTCTTTCTTTCGTTCGCGTGTGGTGTAGTGGTGATGCGCATTTCAAACTTCATGCTATGGATGACGTGCTGTCGACACGTTTTTATTTTACTATAGTGAGAGTTTTTCCCCAAACGTTGCAAAGGTGGGTCAATCTCCAAAAAGCGTATATTTTCCGCAGGCAAAATTATAAGAAATAGTTTTTGTTTATATAGGAATCAAAATTGTGTAATTACAGAATATCAGTCATACAATCTAACGACGTAAGTGCCAGAGATCTTTGACGATATTTACAATATTTTTTTTTACTTTTGTGCTGTCCACGGACTTGATATACATGTTCACGGGCACAGCAGAGGAGGAATATTTTGTTTACTCATGAGAAAAAGTTTGTTTTATTTGTCATTTAACATTCTATAACTAGTCATGGTTTATCATCATGTCCGTTACCATCTGTCATATCCATGGACTGTAGAGTTCACAAACATGGACGGACAAGACGTCCACGGACATGACGATTTCCTCTAAATTAAGTTATATTTAGGACTGACAATAAATTAGGGCATAATTTAGAGTTAACTTTAACAGCCATATTGCATGCTGGCGTGCTTGTTTACGACTGAAAGTTGTAGTGAAATCTCTCCTTTGTGGGTCTCGGTCGGTTTTTCATGATGATTATGTGCTGAGAATCATCCATCTCTCATACCAAAAAGTTTTCGGAATAGCGCCCATAAACTTACTCAAACGTATCTGTTAGGGGATTTTAGGAGATCCTACATGTTGGTACCTAGTTTCCGATTTATACATTATCCCTGAATTGCTATCATGTGCAATTGTTTAAGTGATAACCAGTTTCCTACGGAGAAAAGTTGTTCGCGAGCTACGTTCGTAAAAATAGTTTTTAAACATTTCATCGATATAACTTTTTATAATCTTGATATTTAATTTGAATTTACTGAGAAAAAAGTGTTTTTTTTCAATAACCCAGCTTGAAATAAGAAAGGAATGAGTTCGCAATTGTGTGACTCTAATGGTTGCTTTGGTAAGAAAATTTCATTCCAGCTCTCGATTTTATTAAGGTAATATTTATTTTTTTTTACTTTTTATAAACTGTCCCTCTGTAAATCTCAATGAAAATCTTCCCTTAAAAAAACATATTTTCAACTTTATATGAAGCTTGGTTTGTGGGATTATCGGAAATCTAATCTCCTCCGGATCGTACCATAAGGATTTAGAGGGCGAGTGCGGGTTACAAAAGGTAATGGAAAAAGTGTGAGGATCAGGGGTAAAACGTAAAACCAATATCTCAACGCGTGATTTTCGGTTTTTGGATCCGCCAGCGGGGTTGATTGCAGTGCTATTCTTTTAATCTGGAGCCCCTGGCTTGTTCGGTACGAGAGTATCCTTTTACAAGTTCCCCTTTCAGTGTACAGCGAAATAGCGAATATTCTTTTCCGCATTCTTAGATATTGTTTTATTCTTAATTTACTTCATGTCCTCTTTTATTCGGATAGTAAAAACTCTAGGTGACACACAGGGGCTCTTTGCCATTTGTGTTCTTTGCATGGTTTTTCTATCTTTCCCTTTGTACCTACCAATACGGTTGGCGTGGGTAACTCGGAAGGCACTCATTACAACTTCTTTCAATTTTTAGATGATGCTTGGTAGCACATTAATATCCAATTCTGTAAATTCATTCACGAGATACTGTCAAGGATCTATTCAAAGAATCTATAAGAAAAATGTTATTTCTTTCTAAATTATTATTTTTTTATTTTTTTAAATTAATTTACTATTCTCCTTTCGGAGATATTGTGCTCTCTTGTAATCATTGGTGAATTTGTCATCATCTTAATGTTTTCACACGCATTATTGAGTTTTGAGTTGGCAAACTACGATAAAATCTCTATCATTTCGTGCAAAAATTACGATAATGATCTAGTAATCCTGGCTATTTTTTACTCTATGCTGTGAAGACAGATATAGTTATTTTTCCATTTGTTATGCGCGGAATAAACCGTTGTCCTGCATCTTTGCAATGTAAGCTGGACACATTCGGTTTGAATTACGAATGAAAGTACTAATAAGGGAATTTGGAACATCATGATAATGACTTCTTATGTTTCAAAATAAAAAAAGTTGGCGAAGAATCTAGATCTTGCTATAAAGGGTCAGTTCAAGGGCCTACCCAGGATCATAACTGGGGGGGAGGGCAAGCCATGGTCTAGGGGTTGGCAACTCATGGTCTAGGGAGGGGCAAGCCAAGTTGTGACATTTTAGCATGGAAAAGGCGAATGAAACCAACATTTTAAGAAAATTATTTCTAACTGCGCTTTATTAGTTTATGAGATTATTTCCTTGGAAAAATAGTTTTACTTAAGTTACTTATCTTAAACTAATTCATATCTTTTTCGTGGGTTTAGAGAAAATTTGTTGAATACTTTCGTTTCAATTCAGTACCGATTTTGCTAAAAGACTTGCGATTTTTGCTTCTAGGCGGGGCAGCTGTCCCTTCCCCTGGTCCTCGCTGGGTACGCCCATGGATCAGTTGATAAGAGTAAATATGCCTGGGATCGGTATTAATAATTGAGCTAAATAATGGAAGCTTTAGGGCTAAAATTGAATGCATTAAATTACTCATTGATTATTCTTGTCTCAGCCTCTAACTCGTCATTAAAAAATTAAAATTCTGGATACTATCCGGTCTTCTTTCAGTGGACTTTCAATCACCTAAGTTCCAGTTGACCCTTGAATGCAGGGATATGATTCTGCTGAAGTCCAATGAACTGGGTACTTGTCCCTCACGGTCACCAGTGTAGGAGCAGCTTGGGATGTTTAGATGTGGAGAATAAAGATATTCAGAGAATAATTAAATTGCAAACGAGAATAAGTATCTGGAGCCACATAAAATAGGAAATATTCTTTTCTTGGAATACTGTTTCGGCTGATTAAAGCTGTTGTCTATGGGGAGGTTAACTTTGGGGTTAACTATGGGGAGGTTATCTTTAGGTTACCCAATTGGAACTAAGCTTTGAATGATTTGCAAAATTTGGTATCAGCTTCAAGGAGAAAGCAAGCCTAGTAGTAGTTGTATCCCCTAGTGAACCGTTCCTCCCCATGTTTGATGTTCATTTTCATATAATATTATATTCGCGGCATTATTATATTATTTTGCGGGTCTATTAATTTTTAGCGTCCAATTCCTGCTTTATTTATATTTGCATATCCTCAAGTATCATTTTTACCTTTTTAACCCTCTCAGTGCGGCAGGTCAATATATCGGCATTTGCTTCTCAGCTGATAAGTTCCACGAGCCGAAATATTGGCTTTGAGGTAGATAAATATTCAAATTTATAATGACGTGTCAGCTAATCTCATGAATAAAAGAATCAGAATTAATTATACCGTTATAAATTAATATAGGAAGAGTTGCATTTTAAAAACAGCGTGTTGATATACCAAAGGATGATATAACAGATATTTTTAAGATGTTACTTATAATTTAAATGCCTTTGGGATTTCCCGCTTGTACCACTCCAAGTTGGTTGCTGTCACAAGAGGGCTAAAAACACCACCTTTGAAGGAAATCTTCGCGAGAAAGTCGCCTTCTCCAAACGGGAATCATCTTTCGCCACGTATCCAAAAATATACAGGGTGTTTCAGGAGAAATCTGCAATACTTCAGGAGGAGTTACGGCAGATAATTTTAAGCATTTTTTATCCTATGAACATGAAGTCGACACTCCTTAGTTACTGAGCTATGTCAACGTAAGGATTTTTGAATTCATTTTGTTGTTACCATGAAAACAGAAAAAAAATATATCTGGTCTTTTCCAAATATTATTTAATACTCTGGATTTGAAGGACATTAAATAATTAAAGTTAGACATAAATATGCAATTATACCTGTCTGGATCAATTAATTTTGGAGGTTAATTAAACAAAATCTTTGAGAGTCCATAATACGATCGCGCAATCTCACTAATTTTTAGATTATTTGTTTCAAAAAATGATAATCGCACATTTTCGTCTAATCTTAATTAATGTCCTTAAAAATTCAGTTATCAAATAAGATTTTGAAATGGCTGGATGCCAAATAAAACCGTTTGGTGGTAACCGCATAGTACATTCCAAAAAAATTGTTTGTGCTGCCATAATCAGTAAGTAAAGAGTTGCTACACCATTTTCATGGGATAAAAAAATGGTTAAAAATTGTCTCCCTAACATCTCCTGAAATATTGCAGATTCCTCCAGGAACATCCTGCGGAACGTCTGGGAATCGATCCCTCTGTTCTTTCAACAAACGCCTCTCTCACTGCCATTTCAGCAGCACTGTCTGGCCTTATGTCACCCGGCGCCTTCACTTGGACAGCCGTTTGGGCTGCGGGCAGGCAGAAAGAGGTTCGTGGAACAACGGGGCCCCCGGGTGACGTAGACACAAGGGGGGCTGACCCACCTCTGTGCGTCTAGAGAGCGTTCTCCGTTGGTCTGGATGGAGAGACAATAGGGGGTTGAAACGACCTCCGTTCGCACCCTTTCGCGGGGATGATGAGAGGACAATAGAGGATACCGGCGGAAAGGTGAACCGAGGGTCGTAAAGGAGCGGGAAGATTTTAAGTGAATGCGGCTGTGAAACTCCGGTTGGAGGTGCACTGGAGTGAAATGGGCTTAGCTCCATCATTCTCAGCACCACCATCAAAGTCTCAGCACTCATCCGTTTAACTGCCACTTCACTGTGACATAATGAATAACCATTGTGTGTCCGGAGTAATTGTCCGAGGTAATCTCATTCCTTTGGCCTCTATAGCTCAATTTACGGGGTTAATGATGACCGACTGAGTAATCATTCACGCCACGATAGTGATTAACACTTCCTTCGATGTTTAATCCTATATTTTTATTTTATCCCGGCTAAGTCAAATATTTTTTCATGGCGAACATCATCCTTTGGTGTATTTAACTTTGCAACCGTGCGCGTGACTGCGTACTAAGTCACTTGTTCCTGCAGCTCTTTTCTTTGGTAAATTTGGCTGTTATATTAAGGATGAGTATTTTTCATTCATAAATCAATTTGCCTTCCTAATGACTACCTAATAGTTGAAACCCGGAGTCGGAATGATAAAGTTTTGTGAAACATGACAGAGTTAGTTATTTCGCACTTTTTCATTCGTTCATTTCGTTTTTCGAAATCCTGTTTCTCTGTCGCTAACGATTTTGACTGTATTAAAATGGGAAAAGGAAATTTGAAGTCCATTTTGGAAAGGTGCCAGCTTTTGAGGTTTGATTATAGCCATTCATTCCTTTGAAACTTATTCCCTCACTCCCACGGGAGGCTAAAACGATTCATGCTTCAAAGTCCTAGGAAGGCTATTTTCCCTCGCTTAATGGAATTGTTCTTTTTTATTTTCATTGGTGCGTGTAGAATGTAATTGACGTTCGAAAGTAATTAGTTGCCGTCTAAATTTCTTGCAGCACACTAGAAGAAAACGGTTAGGAAATTGGGAAGATAAGTGCGTTCGCAGAAGAAGCGTCCATAAATACAATAGAGCTGACGGGAGAAACGCTTTGTAAGATTGCATAGGAAAGGCTAGGGGAAAGTGGCTGATCTAGTGTGCAGCGCTTTACGGTGCGGAAGCGTGGACACTACGTTGAGGAAAGAGTACCGGTGGCGCTGAGACGACTTGGGTGTGGAGAAGAATGCAGGAGTGTTGTGGACTGAGATAAAAAGAAAGAATAAAGTCTTGGACTTCATCTATGAGGAGGGGATATTTCTATAAGGAATTGAAGGTAAAAATGTGATTTAACAGAAAAATGTTTATGCAGTCGATATTTAATTTTACTAAGAACTGAAAATTTAAACGCTAAATATTTAAGGGGTGACTGATTGATTTACGATCAAATTTTAAAAATGAACATTTATGAGCGATTAGCAATGCATAATTTGATGATAGCTTCACTATTGGTTTCGTATACTGTTACAGAACGATCATCTCTGTAGCTCTTTACTATTCGTAAAATCCTCTCCGGCCATTACGATTCTCTTCCTGATAACCCAATTGCTTTGTCCTTTTCCTCTATTGTTCTGAAAACAGATTTAGGTAATGCTAGAGCAGAGGGAAAAGGTCAGGAGGATTACCGATTGTACTGTTCAGTCGTACTTCGTACGATTCAATGAATGAGAATGGTCCATTGTTGAATCGGAAAAGTTACTGAAAGACTGCCTTTTCTTACATTTTCTATTAAATTCGTATTATTATTATTATTGTTATAATATCCTCCTCATTCTTTTTATTCTAAAATTAAATGGGTGTCCATCAACTGGTCTTCATAAATTATATGACCGAGGCCGTATGGTATTCTTTTTTCCTCGAATGAAATCTGCGTCAAAGGTTATGATTAACGATTTATATAGGTACACTGTGTATCCATAATAGGCGATATGTGAGATGGGTATAACTTTGATACGGTATGATAACGAGCCTCTTCCTATAATTTGTATTTATCAACAGTTGCTACAGTGTATTTATTTTTCTTTCTTCTTTGCTTATTTCTTATTTCGGCTAGAGCCACTCTGAGCTATTTTTTTTAGTTCTGCAACCGTATCAAAACTCTTTTTCGAGGATGTTTGTACTTAGGTTGCTCCGACACAGAAGGTAAACAATAAATATAAACAAAAATAAAAGTAAAAAATAAAGAATTTCAACTATGTTGTGCCCTTTTTGGAGTGCTCGTAATAACATATTTTTTTGTCTCGGAGTAATTAATACGCTTCGGTGATTATTCACCTTCATCTGGGATATGTTTAAATCATAAAAGAAAACCCACTGGGTTACCGTGAATTATCTACCTTTCATTTGAAAACACTCTGTAAAATACACACATAGTCGTAAAAAAGTGGATGGTAAATATATAATTTTTATAATACAAAACACGTAACTCGTAGACTCATAATAATCGGTGATGGCGGAAGCCACGAAATATATATGTCTTAACTAGGAAATATGAATACATATCACATGAAGAATTTAAATCAAACTTTCAAATTATAAAATTATTTAAAGCTAAAAGTTTCACCTACCCATAGTGAAATTTTATAATAAAATGTCTACGTTACATTTTCGGAGGTACAATCTTACTTATATTCATAGAGGGGTAATAATAATAATAATATTGTTGTCTTTATTTCATTAGCGAATTCAGGACTAGATATTCTTTTACTACTCTCTTATTCGATTACTCTCTTTGCAATTAGCTTGCTTGACAATCACATACATCCATGCCCTGGATGGTGGTGAAACCACCCAGACGGGATTCGAATCCACGACCTTTAAGTTTGCAGTCGGGGGACTTTACCCCGACTGCAAACCTAGGTACGCCGGCGCCACAAAGGCCAGCCGAAGGATGCGGGAGGATAAATGAGGTTGGGAACCGCTTTAATTGATTAAACAATTCCTGGGCGATCCTATAACGTTCACTGCGAAAGTAGAGGGACAAACTATGGCTCCATTTTCGTCCGACGACGACCAACCGTGGAGGAGAGAAAGAGAGAGAATTGGGTTTTGCGGCGGAGTTTCCGAAGAACAGAGTCCGGATGAAGGTGACGCGCGAGTAGGTTTTCCACGCCAAAGGCTATATCAGCCTCCCCTCTCTCACCCAATCCCTGGGGCTGGAGAAAGGAGGAGAACACGGTCTCGGGTGCGTGGGCGTAAGACTGGGATTGTGGCGGAGCGGCGGCGCGGGTGGGAAGCTGTGCGGTGCGTAGGCTGGAGTCGGCTTGATCAATGAGAGGAAGAGGTCCCGCCGCTGCCAGCGTGGAAACTAGTGCAGGGGGCGAACAGCGGGTTGCGATAAAGGTTTCATTCGCTCTATGAATGTAGGTTATGCATTAACGGTGGCGTCGTCTGCATTTTCCTCCTCGGGTGGTCACTTACAGAAGATTAGATTTTACCACGTGTTATTACGCTAGCCTTCTTCTTTGTTTTTGAGTTTATCCTTCCGTGAAAAAAAGCCTGCAACTCAAATTTCGACCCCTTTCTGAATAGCTAGAGCGCTGAAATTTTCAGGATAGCTCATACCTGGATCACGATGTAATATTCTAACACTTTTATTACGATTGGGATTGTATCTCGAGTAATATTCAGAAATAGAAATTAAATATTAAGATATGTTCCAAGAAAGAACAAAGGTTTACTTTGCTTTATGAATATGAATTAACGGTGGCGTCTTCTGCATTGACTCTTTGGGTGGTCACTAAGGGAAGATTAGATTTTACCACCTTTTACTATACTCGCCGTCTTGTTTTTTGTGAGTTTGTCCTACCGGGAAATAATCTTGCAGTTCAAATTTTTACCTTTTCCTGATTAGCTAGAGTGCTGAATTGTTCGCGATAGCTCAAAACTGGATGGCAATCCAATTTTCTTGTACATTTACCTTAATCGGTACAGTGTCTGGAGTGATATTCAATTATAAATATTATATACTGAGATATGTTCCAAAAAAGAACAAAGGTTGCTTCGCGTTGTGGATATATGTAAACGACTGCGTTTTCTGTATTTTTATCTTCGAGTGGTCACTTAGGAAAGATTAGATTAGAACCGCGTTTTATTATACCCATTTTATCGTTTGTTTCTGTGGTTGTCCTTCCGGGAAAAATCTATCAACTCAAATTTTCACTTTTTCCTGATTAGCTAGTGCGCTGAAATTTTCTAGGTAGCTCAGAATTGGATGACAGTGCAATGTTCTTGTTCTTTTACCTTTATTAGAACAGTATCTCAAGTAATGTACAGAAATAAAAGTTAAATATTGTGATTAGTTCCAAAATAGGCCACTAAAATGCACTGGAGGTATTAATAATTACTGGCGCAAGTCTCTTCAGAATTCTGGTACATTAACGTCCGCCGATGCAAAGACGCCATAGTGGGTGACTCCTGAGTGGGGGAGCCCGGATCGAAGCTTTTTTTGGCCATTTTGTCACGAACAGACGTTATTCCACTCTTACACAATTAATGAATCCAAAATAATATGAATATAAAAATAAATAATAAAAAACATATCATCATTTATTTGGTAGAAATACTTAGGAAGTAATTTAAAAAATATCATTTTTTATATTGTAACATTATTTATAGTCCTTTTCCCAAGCTGCAACCCAGTCATAAAGTTAGTTCCTTAGTGCTCTTTCAGTATTATATGAGTTTACTGCTCAGTTATAAACATTTTTACCTATTTGTATCACCTTTTATGCGTGGTGAAAATGTTATGTATGAGTTATCGTGAGATAATTATTTATTCCAAATAAAAAAATCCGGAAGTCAATGACGGTATGAGACATGAAGTCACGGAAACGGGTATTTCGGTTTCCTTTGACATTGGGGAGATCAATATTTTGGCCAATATCGGGGAAATGGTTGACTAAGAGAATATTTCCTGAATCAACTGAAAACTTGAATTTGATGGCAGTATTTCCTACTTTCAATACTTTTGAATTATTCGTAAAATCCAGTAGAATGCCATACACGCTTTTGGCACTCTTTCCTGCTGCGCCCTGCGGTTAAGCTCCTCTATTTCTGCCTGATTCTTTAAAATTGCGACATTTTTTGCGAAGATACGACAGTAATTTACTGATTGAAGTAGGTTTGCATGGAATATTTAAGAAGTATTCTGGCAGTCTCTCCTCCCTATATGGACTTCACTCTTTAATTCACAATTAGGCCTACTCACTTTCATTCCATCTAAAAATCAATCCTCACCCACCATGTCCAGAATTTCGTCGTTCCTACTCCTTTCCGTACAATTCGCCTTCTCCTCTCTTTTACAGACCCACGTCGTGATCCCCTCCATTCTTCTCTCGACACTTTTCAAATATGTCCATATTTTCGGCCTGTAAAACGCTACGCTCCAGATAAGACTCCTTACTATCCTTTCCTTTAAATTCTCTTGCATTTAACTATCCTCACATAGGCTCCTTCGTGTTCATAAACGTCTGTCATTTACTCGAAACATAGCACTGATTTAAAATGAGGCTTTCCATAATATATATTATGAAAAAGAAATTCATGATCAAAAAATAATGCGATCGTTTCATCAGAACGTATTACGCATACATTACTTTTATTACTCACGGTCTTCAAGAAGGCAAATTTACAAGCGTTATATTTGTGGTGAAAAGTCTTATTTAGTATCGGAGGGTATGAAATAGTTGTGAGAAGTGAGCATTGTCTGAAAGAGACATGGACGACGGGATTTGGACAGAAGAGAAATGGTGAATTAAAAAGGGTTCGAGTCTGAAACTCCCTGAGAAGGAGAAGAGGAAAATCGCAGCCGTTCCGTATTTTCCGAGGCTATTGTTTGAAGTTCAGCGGAGCGTATGCTGGATGAAATGCGCTGCTATTGGTTTCTTGTCCTTTAAATTTTCCCCTCCTTCTCTGACTATCGCAGCCGCTATTATTCATCGCAAATTATTGACTTTTTCGACCTTTCTGGTACTGCACAGAGCTTTAGTTGATTTATTTGGAAAGTCGATCTTCTTCAGGCCAGAAAACGGCTCAGTTCTCTGTTTCGTCTTGAAATACTGAGCAATATCTTTTTCGTATTTGAAAATGTTTGTCAAATCATGAGACATGATGGTCTGATAACAATCACCGTTGAAATTCATGCGGAAGGGAAGACTGTCAGAAAAAGACCTCGGATGCGATATGTATTGAGGAGGCAATGAAAAATATGGAGAGTCAATTATTTTCATTATAATGCAAGTGATTAAAGGAACACCTGAGAGGATTGAATGTAGAACTTCAACACGTCAATCTTTGGATTCCTGTTTGATGACAATGGTGAAATATTTTTGGCATCTTCAAATCTTATTGAATAAGTGTTTCTTATTAATAACGTCAATGCCGCGAATGAAGCTAAAAAAGAGAAAAAAAATAAGTTCCTTTTCTTAATACCCTCAAATTTTCGGATTATGATTCTGAAAATTCAATCAAGATTCTATAAAACCATGCACGCCTCAGTTTTGTGGATTCTGTTCAAAAATATTTCTGTTCTATAAAAATCCTGCCTACCTTAAAATCCCTGACCTTCATATCCCTGTTCTACTTCGAAATGTCTTTCTCCGGAAATTCTTTGTGCGTTGATCCATGACGTGTTACCAAACCGTATGACTGGCCTAACTAACAAACCGTTTACTAGCAAAAATGATATTTTGAGGAGTCTGTGATCTTTGTTCTTGGTATCCCCAGTGTCGTCAATGCCGCGAATGAAGCTAAAAAAGATAAAAAATAAGTTCCTTTTCTTAATACCCTCAAATTTTCGGATTATGATTCTGAAAATTCAATCAAGATTCTATAAAAGCCTCAATTTTGTGGATTATGTTAAAAAATATTTCCGTCCTATAAATATCCTGTCTACCTTAAAATACCTGACCTTCAGATGCCTGTTCTACTTATGTCTTTCTCCGGAAATTCTTTGTGCGTTGATCCATGACGTGTTACCAAACCGTATGACTGGCCTAACTAACAAACCTTTTACTAGCAAAAATGATATTTTGAGGAGTCTGTGATAATTTGTTCTTGGTATCCCCAATGTGGAGAAATGGCTGCCTTGGCCTATATGGGTTTTCTTGGGTATTACATATTACTTATACCACTTCTTTTTTACACAGCGCGACCCGGGTTTCGATGACTTATCATCATCTTCAGGCGTAAATTATAATTATTGAGATGATGATAATTCATCAAACTCCGAGTCGTGCTATGTAAAAAAGAAGTGGTATGAGTAATAGTATAATATCCAAGAAAACGTATAATGGAATACCACAAAGTGAGTAATGAGTTAATGAATTTTTGGCCTATATGTTTGTAGACTTAGTCCAAAAATAAATCCGTCCTAAACCATATCCTGTCCTAAAATCCATTTCCTGGCCTTCTGATTCCTATTTTCCCTATTATGCTTCGGAAATTCTTTCTCCAGCAATTCTACTTGCAAATTTGTCTATCACATCGTGAGAAATTATGGTCTAACGCAAATTATTGTTGAAATACATAGTTGAAACGCGCTTCTAATGGTTACCTTCATATTTTCCCTTCCTTCTCAAACCCTCGTAACCACAATAATTAATCGCATGTTATTCAGATTTTCAACCATTTTTCGTAGTTCACAGACAAGGAAGGGAATCTTCTGATATATTTAGGATTCCGAAAAGTAATTACTGAATGGAATCAAGTTCAATGCATCGAAAGGTTTCCTGAATTGATCTTTGACTCATGTGTGCCACTTTTTTGATAATGTGTTTATTAAGATTCCCCGGGGCTTGATTCGTGATTTCACACTTTGACGACGAATCGTGAAAGTACCGAACCTGTTACTATTGCACTTCGCAGAAACTGTTTTATATCCATTTATAAAATGTCACCTTTGCCGTGAAAGCATGACCTCCATCGTTTTTGATGAAATAGTTGACCTTTACTGTCGCAAACGGGGAATCATCACACAGATGACCAGAAAAGCATCATATGCCTGCGGACATCAATCATACAATTTCCACGGACAAATATTTGCGGTTATGGCTCTCGATTGAAATGCATAGAAGCATACCTAATCTTTTTGAGCACCCTCCCATGCTACCTCCATTATTTTCTTTCGTAGGATTTACTCAGTAGAATACGTAATTAAATTTTAATATCACGGCGTCAAAATTATTGACGACTGCACTAGTGTGTCGCTGGGTTAATTAACGTCCCTGTGTCGAATACCATCCTTAATGAAGCTACGCGCCAAGTTGAGCGCAATTTGTTACATTCGAAATGCTGTTAATTCGTCGATAGAAAGTCATTCTCAAACATTCCAATTTCCACTGCGAGTTTCCTGTGAGCCATTTGGTTCCTCTAGCAAAGTAAGCGCGGATGTTTGCCGGACTTGCATCGCTCCATCTCCATCGATCGAGTGTTATTTCGCTAAAAGTGATTGGATTTAGAGTTTTCTGGGTATTAGTCCAACCTGACTACGGAGCGCGCGGGTAATGAAGGACGGCTGTAATGGAAAACAATTTTCTGAAGCGCTGGTGAGAAATTATTCGATGAAACCGGGAGTCCATTCTGATATTTTGTTTTTTTTATTTTGGTCCACTGGTTTTCGAACGTAATTTCAATGTCGCATTAATAGTAACTTGTTCACGCATTTATTCCAGTGGATAGTTAATGATTTATTAATAAATTTTATTTATTGTATAATGAAAATAGAACTAGCGCTCCCCGTAGAGAAGCGTGGTGGCCTAGTCTTGGGTTCTCGAAACTATGGCCGGCGGGGAACATCCAGCTAGGCAAAGAAATCCCTTTGTGTTTACTTACAATGGACTCATCTAATCTGGAACCTTATTTTAATGAAATTTCGAAGTCAAAACGACAGTATCATTCGTCATACTAATGTTTTTGGATACATGCAGAGGCAAGAATCTATTTAGTTTACCCTGATTTTTCCAAAAAGATATTTTTTTAAATTTTCCATTTTTATACTCTAATTTAAAATATCGAACGTAATTTCAATGTCATATTAATAGTTTCTTGTTTACGCATTTATTCCAGTGAATGCTTTTTCCAACAAGATATTTTTTTAATTTTTCCATGGTTATACTCTAATTTAAAATACTTAAATATGTTTTTGTGGAAATTAAGTATCTGGAACTGATATGTTTTTTTATTTGGCTTACATAAATTTATTTATTTTATTTACTTATATTATTTATTTTTCTCAATTACCCCCGAAAACAGCACAATGTGGCCTTAACATCGTGAGTTTAAACAATCGACAACGGACGATTAGACACACCCATGTCCCATAAGGGGCGACATTTCCAGGCGGGACTCGAACCCACCCTAGACTCTAGCCTAGTAGCACCCTGGCTGCTGACCGAGAACAAATCCCAGCCTGGAATAATTGTAGAATTAGAATCGATGCAGCTGGGCTATTTCGTGTATTTCCTTGTATGATGATGCTAATGGATGTATTTATAGATTCAGAGAATACTTGGAGGGAAACGGGATACGAGCTTAATATTTAGCTTAAGCTTCGTAGCTTAATATTTTATCATTAGTTGTATAATTGTGAAACTAACTCCTGAAAGTAGAAGTATTTTTATTCATCGGATAATTTATTTCATGAAACGAATTTTTCACGATTAGAAGGCTCGATAATTATGATATCATGAGGTTGTGACTTTGTACAGTTATAGATTCAGTCGAAGTTACATGATAGATTCTAGAGCACTCTTTGAGGATCTTTAGTATTTTCTAAGAGCTGAAATGTAATCTGGATTTTTTCGATACCATCTCAATAGAAGACACCAACAACGAAGAGCTAGTTCATAAAATTTACTCGAGGGTACATAGGGAGCGCAAATAGTATAACTCCAAGATTGAATATATATTTTTTTTGTAATGAAAATGTAAAAAACATTCAGTGAAGAGGAGAGTGGTTGCCTAGTAGTTACATACCTTGGCTACTGACGAAGCTTGCTCAAATTCCAGGTGAAGCTTGGAATATTTGTATAATTAGGATCGATGCATTTAGATACAATCTTCAATATGGAGCGAAGAAAAGATAGTGAAAGGACTTGTAGATACTATGCAAAGATAATTTCGTTGAGTTACTGAATTAAATGAGTCGCAAATAAGAATATTTAAGATTCAATTGCAGAACAAACAGATTGTTCATGCGATAGCAGCTCTCACATATTTTAGAACGAATTTAGGAGTGGATGAAGTAATATTCCTCTGTTGGAAAGGAGTTCTGCTGAATTGAAAGTATTTCTTCTAGAATATGTACTCTACGCATTCTTCCTGCATCAAGTTTCTTCCTAGAAATAGTTATTTGACGCCTCATAGCCTGTTATTGCATTTTCCTGGATAGGTAGTGGCTTTAGAACGTGAAATCCATATCATCTAATAGTTTCTTGTTTTCGCGTTTATTCCACCAGAAAATATCTCGAAGGTTTTAATGCTGGATTACTGATGAGAGAAAGTGTAACGTTTTTCAAGTATTTGAAAAGCATAAAATCCGAAGATCCAAGCATGATGGAGAGGAATTTCTCCACATTGAAGTAGACACTTCAATGTGGAGACTTCCACGACCATCAAATTTATTCCCGATCTAAGTTCCGATGTTACTAAATCATCTTTAAGACACAAAATGGTTCTTTTTGTACCTTGAATACATTTTAGTAACATCGAAACCTATTAGGTCGGGAGAAAATTTCATAATATTGGAAAATTGCAAGTGTTTATTTCAATATTTGAAAAGAAACAGAAATTGAAAAATATATTGATTATTTTCATGAAATGATGCGTGGATATTACCACATGTTTCTTATTCTTTATGAGGTACGATAGGGCGTGCGGTAGGTAAAAGGGTACCCGGTAAAAATAAGGAACATTTTACTAAACCTTGCATTTGCTTTTCGCTTGTGTGTTGTTTTTCTTTTTGCCTAGAGTTTCTTATCCAAGTAAGTGGATCTGCTGCCATGATTGCCTAAGTTCCTGAAAACGTTTTCAACTTGATTCATTGGATGGTCTTTTCGCCTCTCCAATAAATCATGCGATATCCGGGGAGTCTGTTAAGGGCAGTGGGTGGAAGTGGATACACTCCATACCAATCTAGATATAAAAGTGTTCCGGCTTTTGAGATATGGCTGTTGACTTTGCCATATTGCTCTCATAGAGTGTTATCACCCCTTTAACGTGAATGCAATTTATACACATTTGTTTCTAGCACTTTTCTTCATCATATCTACCTTATATTAGTCCTATGGGTACTTCTTTTATTTTCTCTAAGACACATTTTTTTCATTATATTAAAAAAATACTATGTTGTACGTACAAGGAACAGGGTAAAAACATTGACTACCATAATTCGGGAGAAAAAATGGGAGAAAATAATGGCTTAATTCTATATTTCAAATCGGTCGGGAGCACGGCCCAAATTTATTAAAAATTCAAGCTTGCTTCGTGATAGAAAATATTTTTTATTTATGATTATTATGTTGCTCACTGAATTATGTCACATCCATCACATTTAAGAGGTTTTCAGTGAATTAAATTGCAAATATGAATAGTTACAACTGTAAAGCGAGAAATATTTCCATACTTACATTATTCTCACTTAAAAAACAGTATACATTTCCAATGCCTGTGGATATGTCCTTCTCTACGCTCTTATTAAAGGAAGATAAAAACTTTTAAGGCCAGATAGAACATTATGAATGAAAAAACAGTAATATTCACGAAAACAAGGATTCCTTGAGATGCACACACACATTCTGGTGTTCACCGCACCGTTATTGGAAACACTAAGGCGTAAATTGTTTGTTATTTATTTTTATTTATTTCACACACCACCGAAAACAGCACTGTTCGGCCTTTACATCGGGGTTGATAACATTTAACAATCACAAACGTCCATGCCCTGGATAAGGGTAACTTACCCAGGAGGGACTCGAACCCGCGACCTTCGATTTGGCAGGCGAGAGACGAGGACCCCGCCGCCACCGAGGCCGATCCATCTACTTTCTTGAAAGTTGCAATGAAATCAGTAAAGTCGTCGCGGAATACAACATAACTGGCAGTCAAATATGGCAGGTCAATTTTCCAATGCATTCTTGTCGGGAAGGCAGGAAAGATAGCTGCCATGAATGGCTTTTAAGCAGATCTAAAAATGACGGGAGGTCCGAGGGCGCGGGATTGAAGTACCTTCAAAAATCTTAAATGAATTTATATAATCTTAATGTCATCTATAATATGTATTTCATATACATAAATAGGCATACGAGCCATATTTACTAAAATCTTAGGCATTCCCACGCGATAGAAAATCTTCTTTCTTTTATGGTACTATCTTTCTTTCCTGATTATGATATTGCTGTCATTATTATGAGATAGTAAGTGAATATAGCTTGAGTAAGTGATTAGAATTTGATAGTAAGTGAATATAATCATGAAGAGTTAAAACTATAAACAAGGGAATATTCCCTAAATATGTTTTGAATATATTATGTATTTCTGAAATTCGGATATGTACATGAGAATTTAAGATGACATTAAGATTGCATCTGTATTTGACTTTTTGGAGCTAACCTTCTCCCTCAACCTCAGATATCCTATCACCTTTAGATGAGCTTCAAGGCCATCCATTAAGAGTAACTCCTTCGGCACTCTACTACGTGAGAGCCACCACCGGTGAAGTGTTTCCGCCGCCGAGTTGTATAACTGACGAACCAAAATGCACGCATCAATCTCGATACATGTTTGATAGGTCCGTTTTCGCGGCAATCTCCGATGCTTGGAAGTAATGCAGTAAAGTAGGAGGGAAGTGGAAGATGGATCACGGCGGGGAACTTTACAGAGACGTCATTCGGCACGGTTTCCTGCCCTTTTTGTGCTTTCGCCATTTCTCAAAAGCTTTCGCGCGGCTCCGATGGCATTCCCAAGTGAGAGAGAAATATGGCGAATGAAAGATGCAACATTCCGTCTGAGCGAATGGAAAACATGCGTATCACGCGCCTTCCTTAGATTCATCACCTTCAAAAGTACTATTTTAGCATCCATAGTATCTCAAGTATCTGTATTTACACGCATATAAAATGGCCAGTATTTTTTTATATAACTATTATTTTAATTTCAAACAAAAAACTAAATCGTCTTCTCTTGTTTGGGATAATATTCACCGTTGACATTCATAGTCATATTCCCTGAACTTTATGAAATTAGGATTATAAAATTATATATTCCAACGTTTATTTATTTTTTGTTGTTATTAAAGTTTGAGTTGTAGGCCCTATTTTTTTAAAACATACATGCTAATAAACCAATTGAATATTGTGATTTTTCGCCTATGAATATATAAATCAATAACTACTTATCAATTTTACAAAATTATAACGAAAATCTTATCTAATTTATCTAATCTCAATTATGAAAACAACCGTGTTTTCATGAAATAACAAAGTTATATTCTAGAAAACTACACGAGCTAAAAATAAATATATTTCTTTTGTTCTTGACGTCTTCTTCTATTTTTATGAATGTGGAATTTTGAGTATTAGGTCCTATTTATTTAAAAAAAACATCCATGCCGACATTTCGGGAATTTATTTTCCATTTCCTAGGCTTTAAAATAGTTGTTTAAAAGCTAAAAAACTACATGTAAGCATTGAAGACGGAAAAATAAATTTCAAAAACGTTGGAACATATGTTTTTTTACATTACAGGACCTAAGTCTAATGATTTCACATTCATAAAAAATAGAACAAGAGGTCAAGAACAAAATAAATATATTGACCTATATTTATTTTAACTCGTGTAGTTTCCCAGAATATAAAATCCTTATTTCATAGACAATAGGTTATTTTCGTAGTTATCGATGTTTTAATTTTGTAAAATTGGTTTTTAGTGTTTACCTTTTATATTCAGAAGTGAAAAATAACGATATTCCATTTTTTATATTGAAAATAATCCATTAAAATTGCAGCTCATTGAAAAAAACTGTATTTTTTCGCAGCCATTGGGAAGCAGAGATAATCATGAAAATATAGAGATAAATAAACTGATAATTATTTTTCAAATAAAGGCCTAGAAAGTAAGAAAAATAACCACGGCACTTTTGGTTGTGTCCACCCCAAAATCGGTGGCACTCAGGGTTTACAATATATGTTAGGGAAACTTATTGAAATATTGACTGGCAGTTCAATGTAACCTCATATTGTTACAAAATTTATTGGAACCGCGTATGTGATTGAAGCCTCTTTGTGTAAAATTGCAGGTCAACTTTATAATATGCTAGACTTCCACTAGATGAGGCCTGAAAGTAGTCTTTATTTCCGAGAAACGTAACATGGTGTTATAAATTTTCCGGAAAATTTCTAAAATTCAAGGTATGCTCTTCTAAGCATGCCTCATCGACCTACATCCACGAAAAATAGGCTTTCGGTGCCTTATTTACTGAAAAGTACGTTCAAAAATGCGCATTTATATATGCAGGTTGTTAAGGCGATACTTACTTGTCAAAGCATAAGATAAATGTTGTTATTATTGTTTATTTCTTCATTAATCATGTTTTTGTGACAGTAGAGCTGAAATAAATTTAATTTTATCTTAATAATCACGATAAACATAAAATCTATTCCTTTCACCGAACTACTTTTTGAGTTGCTCGTACAACAGGTCATATCAGGCTTGATACATTCAATTGACGCGACTGATAGCTCAATAGCTGGCATTATTCAGGCTGGCACAATTTTTAAATTAAAATATAAAGATTACGTAACAAATATTCTGTGCCTGTATCGTGCTGTAGAATGCCACAGGATGTCAAAGACTTTACACTAAAAGTATTTACTATAACGTATAAAGTGTTTACTATACAATTTTACTATAAAGTACACTAAAAGTATTTGTATCTCATTTGCTTTAGCAAAGCTTGGCGAGGACCTCAGCTTACGTTCATTCAAAATGCACGGGTTATTCGATGAAAGCACAAAGGCCTCGTAAACTGTGACTTGTTTATTGTCCTTTGAGCTTCAAGTTAAGAATTTTATATAGGTGCCAGGTGATTCACAACCATTGAAAACGACGTAAACCGAGTTAACGTGACCTTAGTTTTAGAAAGCTCATGTTTTCTTTTAGTACAGCTGACAGCAACAAATACAGCATTGCGTTTCGATTGTCCTTGGAAATGTTGAAAGTAATAAAAAATCCTTAGCAACAGATGCAGGATTGTGTTTGGTGAAATATGTCATCGGTCTCGGATACAATTAGCAAGCTGCATCAAATTGAGTTGCTATGTACGAGGCTCTGATCGAGTCGTTGAAGCCTTAGCGGATCAGTTCAAGTACGGGATTTCAAGTTTCGTATACAAAAAGGAGAATACAAAATTTACATTCTACACTTAAAAACTGACACCACGCTGTAGGAGCCTAAGTGTCTGAAAATGCCTTCTCATTAGGGCACCAAGTGAATAACGTTTTGTGGCGGCATCCAAGATAACAGATAATTAAATATTTTCAGCAACGGCTTTTTAACTATTCATAATATAACGTAGATATGAGCACTAGTTTATTAACTTATATACTTATTACAGATTCGTAAGGGAAAAATTTTAAAGATTTAATGATAATTATCTTGCATTTCTAGATTTATAGTTAAAAATTTTGGTTAACGAAAATTAACCGTTCATATACCAGCGTTCGAAAAGATACATTTCGTAATAATTCTTAAAAGAAAGAAGAATTTATCAGCTAACGCCGGCAGCGTCTCGTTGCTAGTCTCATTATCATTGTTTATTTTTATATTTCTCGTTTGTATTTACGTTAAATAGTTAATCGCATCGCTATTATTGTTATATTTAAATAAATAAAAGATCGTAGCACTTATCCACAAATTTTTTACTGCGTACCACTGTGATGCATATGCGAATCTGGTCTTGTACCAGATGATGGCTCAGTGAGCCGAAACGCGTTGTACGCAGTAAAACTTTTTTTGGAAAAGTGCTACGATCTTTTATTTATTTGAATGTGTCTTACTTCCACCAATTGAAGCCTGAATCTATTTAACTGATTTGAAATTATTATTATAGCCTTGAAACTGCATCAAATAAAAATAATGCAAAACGCCGTTGATATAAAATATCCTCACTGAATAATTGATTACATATTTTTTTCGCGTGCAAGGTTATGGAAGTTTACCATATCCAATGAGGTGAACCAATATATTTCTCTCAGAGTTTTTCGTTCACATGCCTCTGCTGTGAAAAACACCTTAAAATAGTTTCGCCGCGATTTTAAGCTAAAAGCTTTGGATATTTCTCCATCAGCTTTGGGTTTTAGTATTTGGTCGATCTCTTTGAGTGCTTTAATTTCATTTTATAAATTGACGATAAAATAACAGATGTGTATATTTTTATAAGCATCGGATTCCAATCCATTAGATCAGCGTTTCATTTTTTTGTTTCGGTTTTTATCTCGCACTACTTACTTGATATATGTACATATACGAGGCTCTTGGTTGGTTTTTCCGAGATCAATAAATAGATTTTGATTCAAAGATCAACATGACATTTGGAAAATGTATCTGTGCAATGTTTCCTGAAGAAGGTGTATGTGCTATCAAATTTATTTTAACTGGCCCTCAAGGCCCATACCTGGTGGTCCATGACCTATGAATTTTTTCACTGCATGCCTTTCATCTTTTATTTTTTAAAAGCCTTTAAGTTAAGTTTAAGTTAAGTTTAAATTAAAAAGTTTTTAAAAGATTTTTTAAGGTCTGATTTTTTTTAACGGATGTCTGATTGAAAAGTTTAGTATATCTTTTGATTGATATAATTTGGGCTTTGTATGTTTCTATAAATCACGTTTTTAACTGAAAAGTCTCATTTTTTTAAATAAATAATTTGAGAATACATCATTTGTGGTGGAAAATAAAAGAATAAACTTTTCAAAGTTCCATAATATAATTTGAAAATAAGTACAAACCAGGTTACTTAACATGTATACGTCTTCAGTTTATTTTCCAAAATGGAAAGGTTTCACAAAGTTAAGCCTGAAGGTATAAGTTACATATTTTATAAATTACTCAATGGTGTCATTTTACCCACCACATTTTAAGTGAAATTGTAAAACCCTCAGGGTTGCAAATATAATTTTGCCGAAACGTCGATAAAGCCCTAAGTACACGCTTTTAATAACCCAAACGATCGGGTTGATGTTTATGTTGATGTGGGTTGTGTTGGCCTGCCACCCCGTTGTTCCGGGTCCAAATCCCGGTTGTGTCACAGATTTCTCAACTACCCGATCCCTGCTTTAATGCCTTATGTTACGTAGATACTTCAAAAAGAACACTTCATCCGTCAGAGGGTACGTTAAGGCTCCCTAAGGGCTTACCGTTAAAAGTAGACTAATGCCCGCGCCAGATTTCTCTCCTCCCTCCCTCTCCTGCATGGTTTAAATGACCTAAGGAATCGGTCGTCTCCTCCAAACACCATACTATAATGACCACATCTATCAAGAAAAACTGCAAAATTAAATAAGCAATAACAAGTGTTGTTGAACTTTGCATTAACTTAATACCATCATTATTTTGCTTTTGAAGACGGTCAAAATAATCCCACTGATGAAAAGAGACGGGTGCGAAACGGAAATTCACAATCGGTGCTAACTGACTGCGAATTACGAGCAAGATATGAAGTGAAACATTTTGCACTTTCCACATAAAAATTTATTTAACTACAGTCGGCATGTTTCGCTGCACTGCAGCATTATCAAGATTGATATTGAGTCGTGATAATGCTGCAGTGCAGTGAAACATGTCGACTGTAGTTTAATAAATTTTTATGTGGAAAGTGCAAAGTGTTTCACTTCATATCTCATAATGGATCTTCACAAAGTATCTACCTCATCCATCCAATTCAACGAATTACTAGCAGGTATCACAAAAGCAAACAGAGAATGGAATTGTATGAATTATTTTAAATTTCCTTCATCCACAAATATGCTTTCCCTGAATATTCATCCTTCCTAACATGGTCACACGTATAAATTGAACAACATTAGATCCTTACCTCGTTGCCACCCAATTGAGCTACTTGTCTACGGGGTCAGTATGAAGAATGAAGTTGATGTATCACAAAAATTTTCCACTGGTTTACCGGTGACGTCATGGAAACATTAGCAGTGTCGGAACACACTTTCCTTAAATTTTTTCGAAGTGAAATATGGTTCTGTGTGTTTTTTATTAAAAGTTATCATTGACATTATATTACAATTTTTTTGTTTTCGCCACGAATCCATGTATTACAAATTTTGACGCAACAAAATTGATAAAAGCGCTATTTGACTGTTATGTATTTTGTTAACCAGTGCCGGAACGGCGTTCCGGCGCGTTGCAGCACCACGACACCTCTGTGGTTTACTGAAGACGATCATATGAGCAACGCACTTAAATATCTTCACAATTGTCAGAAGAAAGTTTTCCAGGTGGAAATATGTTGATGAATAGCCCTTGGTTTTTTTAATTAGTACTTGATATTCAATCTGAGGTGAATAAATAGACACGGATAAGAAAACTTCTTTCGTGTTTTACTGGTGAATTTAGAAATTAAATTGTGGTCGCCAGACGGAGGGAGAGAAATTACAAATAGCGCGGCGTTCTGAAGTAGGTTTGCGACAGCACTCGGTGAGTCGACTAGTGTAATCGGAAACCAATACTCCCGTAGTTCCCTCCAAATGGGTGCCAACTTAAAATGAATTTTACGTCATTTCATTCCAGTTTTAGCAAACAAGAGGAAAAAATTATATCTCCTCTCCGGTCACGTTCCTTTTGAAAAAAATAGTTCTACCAGCATGGGATATTTGTATGAGCTCGATAATTAGCACTTTTTATAAGTCTTGTATCAGTTAACGTCGATAAAAAGTCGTGATTCGAAATTTATTTTCGTCTATACTTTCTTTTTTCTCGCAAGAATTATCGTTTATCACTACATATTTTTCATTGCAAACACGTCGCTATTTCCATAATTTGACGTGGTCTGTAAAATTACTTGTATTACACTGTCGATATCGAATTATAAACACGGTGTGTCTGGACCATCAATAATATGAATCTTGTCACTCATAAGTTATGCAGGATAAATAACTGAAGGGAGGGCATGTGGATGAAAATAATGAATGTGTTCAAGAATTTACCGCGGCTCTTCAGTCGGAAAAGGCGCCCAGTATAAAAAAAAAACAATCGCTGAGTATGGAAAGATAAAGTAAGCCTTTCCAAAAAGTTCATAAATTGCTTAAAAATGGAGGATTGGAGGACTATATTTGTCCAATGATGTTTACCATCATTTTTATTACTCAATTATAACTTTTAAAGTTAAAGACCAAAAATGCCCTAGGTGTTTGTCACCTCTTCTCCTCTAGATATTGACGGAGAAAAATTGAAGTTATAAACCTTTGAAGAGGAGACACGTGGATAATTTAAAAGATTGCGAATGAAATAACGAGGTACTTTCGCCCAATCACCATGGACACCACGCAAGAGTTCTCTTCCATCTCTTTTCTCTGGTGACGCCAACAACTTTCGAGCTTTTTTTAAAATAAATTAGAACTTTAAAATATATCAAACAACGTAACGATAAAAAGTTTTCCGATAGTTTTGAATGTGTGAAAAATGGCAACATAAGTATGGGATCTTTGATATTTGAGGCTGCCAATAGTCTATAGATATATGTACATATATTCGGGTCAGAACCTATGTTTCTGCGTCCCCATTCTTCAATTTCCATTACCGTGCATAGCAACACAGAGACGTTTTTGAAGGCGCAATGCTATGTTTATTATCTTGATATGGATTTGGATAATTTTTTTATAATGTAAGAAGAACCCTTCATAAAATAAAGGTAGAATTGTACCCAGGGGATCGATTCGTGAACTTAAATGACCAACTATTCTTTTAAATTCTATTCCTATCTTTGGGGAAATGGAAGAAGTCCTCCATTAAATTTGTTGGGTTGCTACACCGAAGTTATTGGATTACTTGAGAGTTTCCGGGAAATACCACTATCTCATTATATTTTATAATCATGTACTATGTGAATAATACGTGCATAAAATTAGCATATGTTCATTTCCAGGAAATCAATGCGAAATAGGGTATTAAGTTGTACTTAACACCCGCTTTTTAACAGTGGCCATCATTATTTCTCAGTGCTTTGCTACATACTATTTTAAAAAGACCAATTATAATATACGTGAGTGAAGGAATCAACCTTTCCGAAAATATATAATAAAAATACATATTTATTTAATTTTCTTGTTGAAGGTCAATATGAGAAAAACGATATCCTGGCTAGATATTTTTATGACATGAACTTTCGGAATTCATATTGTGTGTCATGGTCAAGTTTTTAGCGAAATTTCAAGTATGTTATTGAATCTTTTATACTTTAACAACCTCTGTCTATTGCGGAAATTTTCCCGTATTATATTTATTCTATGGGTAACTGCACTGTAGGTACCGCTCAATACACTCATGAGACTTTCCCTTTCCATCAATTAAAAATTACGCAGGTTATTCATTAAGAATATCAATATTTCACATGTCTCCAGTGATTTTCGGCGTTTCACGCTACTGAAAAAGGAAGACGCATTTGAGGGTTAAACGCTTCCGCTTAAACATTTCCCAAGTCCTCTTTGCCAGAATCCAATCCTAAGTGCCCATTATTAATTCCTGCCGCCCTTCCAAAGAAGTCCTTGGGTCTTTATCGGAAAACGATGGCACGCTAGGGGAGGAAGAGACGCTTGACTGATAAAAAAATCAAACGTCCGGATGAAAAAAAAGGATGGGGGACCGTGAATTACGATTATTGCGAGTATCTCTCTCTCCCTCTCTCCATGGTGACTGCAGAAACACAGCGGGATATTTCGAAGGGAATAATAGCCCATGGCAATTTAAGAAAAAACTTGAATAGATTTCGAAATGTTTTAGGAGAAACCAGTTTCGTGCTATGGTTAAGTTTATAGCAAAGTTTTCAATTATTTCAGTGAAACTTGCATGCATTACGTATCTCTGTTAATTGCAAAAATTGTATCTGAATTGTATTTATTTTATGCGTAACTGCTCCAATTTTGAAAGGGATCGTCAGATGGATATAGAATTTAAAAGAATAGTATGCTTTTCGAGTTAATCATTACAAAGTAATAAATAACTGGAAAATTATGTTGCAACAAACATCTGTTTCTTTCACAAATATGTATGTAAGGTTAATTTGTTGACCTAAAATTATTACAATTGTTGAATTACAATATGCAGCTTAGAAATTAATTGTAACGCAGCACAGAGAAATAATGGCGGCCAATGTCGAAACGTCATAATAAAAATAGATCGTTACTTCGAATTAGGGAACGTGTTACAGTTACGATTACAGTTATTACAACCGAATATAACTCTCCGTTGGGACCTTGGAAACACATCGGGATATTTTGAAGGGAATAAATAGCCCTGGGCAATTCAAGGAAAAAAAATAGATGATTTTAGTTTAGTCTGAACCAATTGCGTTTCCCTGGTTACGTCGCACAGTGGGCTAGAATCGAAAAAAGCTGGCCAAAACCTCAAAATCGATTTTTTTGAGCTAGGAAATTGAAACTTCGCATACACATTCTCAAATAAATTGTGCATAACTACCCAGATTATTTTGGTCCTGTGTTTTCACTTTAACAATATATGTGAGGTGAAAGTTGAGCAAATTTAGCGAAAAACGACCACCCTCGATTTTTTCTGAAAATTGCCGACTTTATCCTCTTGCAGTGGTTTTATAAATAGTTTTATCGACAAAACTGTTATACCATCTTAATTGACACTTCTTATTCTTTCATTTGAAGGGGTTTTAAAGATTTTGTTTCATCAATAACCATAGATACATAACAAAATGGCGGAGCCTGTTTTCAACCCATTTTTTCACATAAACGTAGAAAAAAAGTAGACATTGTCACCGGCTTACACTAAGTAACTTATATCATGTCGTTCTTAGAAGCTTCTATATTGTGAATCTAAAGTCAAACCTTGCACCAATTTGCAACCCCGAATTTTAAATAGTTTTTTCGAACGCACGGACGGCACCAGTTCTGGCCGGCGGCGGCGGAGAGTACGGCGACGCGGCAAGCGGGTGGATGCAATATGGTCTCATTCACTTTTATGTGTGGATAACAGATATTTTAGTGACAGAAAATAATCACAAGAAAGTAAAATTTATAAATATTGCTACGAATGACTCTCATTATGCAATCGCTGGGCACTGCAAGAGGTGCACTGAAAGGTTTCCTTCTTTGAGTGCATTCCATGGGGAATGGACTTAAATCGCGTGCTTTACTAACTAATAAACTTTTTAACAATAACAGATAATATATTCCTTAAACGTGATGGAAAATGGCTCAATACAGTACTTGATTTTGCCGAAATTTGCCAAATCAAGTACTGTCTTGGTGCTTGAAGAGTTCATTATTCTTATCCAGTAAGGTTATTTAATTTATATTCTTGATTTAAAGCCATTAATAACTATTCCTTATGCAGCACAATTTACATGTTGCTCTAGTTAAGCCAGTGCAGATGGACGTCAATTCATGTTTTCAGGGTTGTATCAAGAGAACGACTAGGAGGAAAACGAATGCAAAAGGAAGATTCAGTGACCATCCTCGGAGGCAAGAACTCTTGCCAAGTGAATAAAATGCAACCCCGAGTATTATGTTATGTCAGATTAAGAGGCCCTCTCACTAAGTAATCGTGTCCATGCAGCTCACAAAATTTCGGTGCAAGGTTCTTCGAAAATCTGAAATGCCAGGGATATTATATTAACCCCAGCGATGAGAGAGTGACGCGAGTATATGATTTCATTTACCCGAGTGAAATTATTGTAGCAGAGGTTATATAAGAAGTTTCGAAAAATGGTTCTGCATCTTACTGCGACTCGAATCTTCACGTACATTTCCACAGATCCAAGTTTCGCGTCGCATATAAAGTGCACTTAAATTTGCAAACACGGCTTTGACAGCAGTTAGGACATGCGCAATATAATCACACGTGAGAACGAGGGCCTATGTCTCATGAATTATTGCTCGTGAGCACCTTTGTGCCTTCTTGTTTAGGTAAAAAATGCTGTTCCTTAGGCCAAGCATGAAACAGGCACGAGTATTCAAAAGTCATCACAATTATTCTAGATTTCCTCTCCAAATAATTTAATTTTCTCTCTCTCACACTGACGCTTTAAATACAATTATGGTATGCCACCAACCGTACATAAGGTCTTCATTCAAGGAGCTGACATTGCAAAAGAGTCCATTCCTAATTGCGACAACTGACAGGGGAAGCGATATAGGCACGGTATAAGGACGTGAGAAAGTTCCGTGAACGGTTGACTAGAAAAATGGCACGAGTGGCCACAAATAGGGATTTATTCCGAAGATAACTCCTAATGTCATAACTGATAATGACAAAAATTACGCCAATTAAACTGGAGGAAACACACAGCTTGCCGAAAAATGTAATGGATCTGTTTTTGAAAAAGGAAAACAATGCTTTAGCTCAGACAGTGAAAGTGATAAAAACTCGTCAGATAGTGAATGAAAAACAGTAACCTTTTGTTGCTGACGGTGATAATTGCAGTATGTTAGTTGGGAAAAGTGTAAATTGTGCTGCTTTTGTTTATGTTATGTTTGTATGGTAAAATATTTCTGAAAAAACCATTTTGTCAGCAGCGCAGTTTAATAAGAATAATGACGTTGATATATAGGTAAGAGATTTAAATCAATACTTTAAATTGAGCATAAGGCATACATTAAAATAAACTGTATTTCTTAGGAAGAATACATTATTTGATGTGAGTAATATGCCTTCCGAAACTTTTAAAGCTAGCAGGAGTTCAAACCAAAAACAAGTTCGAAGGGCTCGGCACTACAACAATACTGTAAAACGACCGTGGTCAGAAGGCCTCTAAATATGTATGGAGGGTTAGGAAGTGGAGGCTATGGGTCATCGAAGGCTCTTGCCTAGAAATAGAGCTTGTTTGATAATAAAAGAGTCCGTTTCCCCACTTTAAGCACGCGATTTAAGTCCATTTTCCATGGAATGCACTCAAAGAAAGAAACCTTTCAGTGCACCTCTTGCAGTGCCCAGCGATTGCATAATGAGAGTCATTCGTAGCAATATTTATAAATTTTACTTTCTGGTGATTATTTTCTGTCACTTATATATCTATTATCCACACATAAAAGTGAATGAGACCATATTGCATCCACCCGCTTGCCGCGTCGCCGTACTCTCCGCCGCCGCCGGCCAGAACTGGTGCCGTCCGTGCGTTCGAAAAAACTATTTAAAATTCGGGGTTGCAAATTGGTGCAAGGTTTGACTTTAGATTCACAATATAGAAGCTTCTAAGAACGACATGATATAAGTTACTTAGTGTAAGCCGGTGACAATGTCTACTTTTTTTCTACGTTTATGTGAAAAAATGGGTTGAAAACAGGCTCCGCCATTTTGTTATGTATCTATGGTTATTGATGAAACAAAATCTTTAAAACCCCTTCAAATGAAAGAATAAGAAGTGTCAATTAAGATGGTATAACAGTTTTGTCGATAAAACTATTTATAAAACCACTGCAAGAGGATAAAGTCGGCAATTTTCAGAAAAAATCGAGGGTGGTCGTTTTTCGCTAAATTTGCTCAACTTTGACCTCACATATATTGTTAAAGTGAAAACACAGGACCAAAATAATCTGGGTAGTTATGCACAATTTATTTGAGAATGTGTATGCGAAGTTTCAATTTCCTAGCTCAAAAAAATCGATTTTGAGGTTTTGGCCAGCTTTTTTCGATTCTAGCCCACTGTGCGTCGGTGGGCTATGAACTTTACGTACCTACTTCATTCTTTGATTTCTTTCAGTCCTCTGGCCTCGATTTGTTGTGTATTCACCCTCAAACAGCTCCAGGATGCAAAAACGCAATTCACTCTATATACCTACCGCGGACAATGGTGGGACTGGGGGTCGATTTCTAGCAAATAGCCCTACGTTGCGGCTTTGGTTGAGGATGCATCGGATGTAACGGAAAACACAATGCATGTAGAATTTTTATCAGATTTTTGGAGGATACTCTAGAGCCCCTGAATTTGCCTGTAAGTGCTCCCAGGACTTATTTATCGCCGAATTTATTTTTTATTCATTTATTCCCATACCACCAAAATCAGCACATTGGCCTTCTGCGTCGGAGTTCTTCAATCAGTTAACGATTTCGTCGGGGATCGGGTTGGTGTGGTGGCTAGAGTGTTGGCTTCCCATCCCCTGGGCTCGGGTTCAAATCCCGGCGGTAGCAGAGAATTTTGGGACACTGCCTGATCCCTGCTTGAATGTTGTGTGGAGGACATTTCAAGCGCAACACTCCGTCGGTCGGATGGGACGTTAAGCCGTGGTCCCCTTGGCGCCTTTCATTTAGAGCAGGGGTTCCTAAACTGGGGGGCGCGCCCCCCTGGGGGGCGTGGAGAAAGTCCAGGGGGGGCGTGACACCCAAATGATATAAATAAAAAAATTACAAAAATTTTATCAATAAATTTTTGAAGATTTCTCCATTTTTTTCGAAACTTGAAAACATAAAAAAAAAACAACCCCAATTGATAGTGCAATAGGAGTGTGATACTTACCTCAATAGATCATATTCATTGTAAGATAAAAAGATCTTTTTATTTTCAATGCATCTGCTTACAAAAATGAAGCATCTTCACCTTCCTTAACACTAGAAGGACGGCAGGGGTCATTTGACCCATTTTCAGAATTCAAATTTATTTTTATCTTATTAAAATATTTTTTTAAATTTTGAAATTTTTTCACTTTGATCATTTTGGTCTATATTTTGATAAACTCGCTTTGCTCGTTGGGGGGCTCTGCCCCCCCAGGCCCCCCGAAAAAGGCCTGCGGCCTGTTATGGTCACTGTGGGAGGTCTTACACTTTATTTTGCCGCTTGTTAATTACGGATCGTTTACTTTTAAGTTTGCTAGATAAGGTATAAGCAATATTTCCACTTTCACGTAAAACGAGCGCATGGTACGTAGGCTACAGTATGAATGTAAATATTTATAAAGAGAAACGTTTTTCTGAGGCGCTAAAAAAAGGAAAATAAATTTCTACGAGTCTGACAGTCTCTAAATTATCTAATTCAAATACAAAAAACTTTGTGACCATGTTCCACTGTAACACTCAGTTCCTACGTAATATCATAACGAATTTACACTGAAAAACACGCTAGTTAATTATTTTTTACATAACTCACTAAATTCTTGATTTATGAATAAGATGTGACATGTTTCGCTTGGTAAGCTTTAGAGAGAGATGGTACACACAATAGAACTACGTAGGAACTGAATATCAATATCTAGTGCAAATGCGCCAGTTGGAGTTCCTTTGCATGAATTGGGGCTAGTATGACGAATTTTATCGAAATATTATTTATCATGATCGCAAATGATTTCACTTCAGAAATACCTCTATTTAAAGTTTTAATGAATCGGGATACACAAATATCTCAGCTCACAAATGTACAGCTTTCATATCAAACGCAATGCACAATAAATCTGGTGAGTAGCAGATGACAGCCTTTGGTGAACAAAATATTGTGAATGTTAAGATTTCGATAATGTGTACAGTTGAATAACTTATTCACTCAAGGAAACGTGATTTTCGCAAGACAAATAATTGAATAAGAATAATACCTTTAATTGAATTTATCCTCCATATTTTATTATTCACTACGTTTGATGCACCATCTCACGGATAACATTTCACATTAAAAAGGACATTAACGAAAAAAAGGACGTAAACAAAAATACAATCGTCACGTACCCCATGAATTTTTTCCGTCGGCCAAGATTCAGAGCTTCTAGAGACATTATTTTCAATATCGCCTCATCAAGTTTAAGAATAACTGTTTCATTTTTCTGGCCTGACGGCACTGTCACTTAGCCTTGCCCCTTTGCCTTGTGTCCAGCATTAGTGCCGCCTCACCCCGTCGGGGTTTGGGGTGGGTTGACTGCACACTGCGCCCTTGGGAAAAATCCTGTCTCCTTTTGAGAGAGCGGAGGAATTGGGTTGACTTATAAAATTCTGCCTAAATCCTACCCATGGAATCCGCACGTAGGTCGGAGAAGAAGCATTACTGCAAGTTCTTGGAAGATACGAATCAGGATACGGTTGGCGGTTGAGTCCCTGCCTTTCGAACGGTATTTAGCGTTACTTTTGAAATCTTTGTCCTTTTGTATGAATTTCTAATGCTATCCAGCTCTCTATACCTCCAATGCAACTGGAGAAGATTCTACCATAATGGGCATTGTTTGTAGATTTTTTCGCATGCATATCAGTAGCGAGTTGAGGAAGAAAGTAAGAAATCGAGAAATATATCATAAGAAGAGAATCGTCGCGATGCAAATAGCTGTAGGGAATATTGAGGGTCAGTCTGGCAGTCAATCGGAAACATCAGTTCAAGGACATTCTGACCAATCCATCAACATCTGCGTGTGATGGAAGCGACGAAGTCCAAGATAGTGAATCCGATGGTGACTTTGGCGTAACACCAAATGCACAGCTCTATCCAACAAAATGCAGCTGTCCTTTTATGAGGTACCTATATTCCAAATAAACCAGTCAAATTTGGAATCGAGTGCTGGGTTTTGACAGATGTGAAATGAAAATACAGCCTAAATGAATTTCTATATTGTGGCAAAGATGATGATTGGCCATCAAATCAAGCGTTGGGGAAATAAATAGTTACTAAAGTGACCGTAACATACAAGAATTCAGGAATAAATGTAACTTTTAACAATTATTTTCCATTTATACAGCTGGCAGAAAATCATAAAGAAATGGAAAACTTCTCTTGCACGGAAAATCTGAAAAAAACAGGCGTGACGCACGAATATCCATGACCCCTAAAATAGCCACGTAATCCATTCAAAGCGAGTGTTCAAAAATACCTTAGGCCATACTCTTGCGTAGAATCAGGCAAACTAGAACAATTATGTACTTTTACTCAGCAGCATGATCTCAGACGACACTTTTTCCGAAACGAATAAAAGGATACCAGAGACCATCCTATTTCATAATAAAAACAAAGCGGGAGTAGATATGATGGATAGCATGTATCAATGTGTTTACACGTCTCCAAATCCAACAGCTATATCTCCACGGGCACAAAAAAAAGGTGCCAAATACCATCAAATTGAATCTTTGCCCCAGTTTCCTTTGCATTTTCCGAATTCCTTTTCATGTGCAAATGGCTGGTGTCCTAACACCCCCTGCCACCCGCTTTTAAGCGGCTTGCGTGTTAGTGTGTAGATTTATAAGTAGATGAATAAATCGTGCAATGCACACATTCAGTGCAAAAAACATTTTGTGGAAACAGCGCTGAAATCTGTCTGAGATTTACAACAAAGTAATAAGTTTAAAAAATTTTAATGCAAATTTTGTAAACCCAGTACGCCTATTGTTTAAACATGTAACTCAACTTTTGTATTGAGTGTATGTATTTTCATTATTAGATTTGCGATCGACTACTAAATACGGTTTAATTTATAATTCTTTAAAATAATTGTTATTAACTTTTGACGATGGAAATAATATTTAATACTGTTAAATAGTGTTATTAATGAACTGATTCAACAATTAATACGATTAAACTGAATATTGGATGAAAATTAGGCGTTTTATTCCTAAATACATTTTTGGGGTCAAATGACCCCTAGCCGTCCTTCCAGGTAGCGCGAAACTCCCGTCCTCCTAGTGTTAAATTGAAAATGTATCTGTGTTACAATGTTAAATTTTGTATCAGTAATTATATTCGTTTTTCATGCAATACTTGTTTTAATTTTCATCATGCGTACAATTTTTGAATCTTTCCATTCTGCGTTACCGCATTCATCAGTGAACAAAAAAATCTACCTACTCACCGAATCAAGTAGGCACATACTTGTACGAGTACAAGTACTTGTACAAGTAGGAGTTTGTATGAACGGCACCGTGGAAATAGGGTATTGCAAAATGGAAAGCTGATATGTGTAGCGGGGGGGGGGGGGGGGCGTGGTTCAAAAAAGTTTGGGAACCCCTGGTTTAGAGCAAGCTAATGTCGACACCGGGTTTCTCTCCACCCTTCCTTCCCTTCCCTCCCCTCTTCGCGCAAATCGATACCTCAACTGCATAAACGCTCAACAGTCGCTCACCGAATCAAATCCACTCATCTAGTACTAGTACCCTTATAGTACTAGATGAGCGGATTTGATTCAGTGGGCGATTGTTGAGCGTTTATGCAGTGGAGGTATCGAAATGGCCTAAGCTATCGGTCGGCTCCTCCAAATACCATACCATACCTACGATTTCGCGCCCATGAAAAACCATGTCCTGGATAGCGGCGCCACCTAGCCAGGCCGGACTGGAACCAACGACCTCTTGACTCAAACCTGAAGGCGAGGACTTTACCCCGCCGCCACCGAGGCCGTTTTGAAGTCTGAGGTTTGAAAATAAAGGATGACCCTTATCCCTCCGTGGTTGTGCCTAAAAAACTTAGGCGAACGATTGTGTGGAGTATCTTAGGCACTGCGTTTATAATTTATATGTTGTATTTTATTATTTCCTGTAATTCGATACCATGGCTCTTTTTTTAATGACATAATATCTTGTTTTGTATCATTTATAAATACGTTAGAGGAAACATTTAGGTTTCTACATTGATTTTGTGCGAAATGGCAGGAATCTTTCATATTTTTCAAATGCAACTGTACATTGACTAACATGCCTTACAAAAACATGTAAAAAAAAGGTACCATCATGTAGAATATTGGCGTTATTGAAGTTATCATCCAATAAAATTTATTACATTTGACTTTCATCACTGCACTCGTATAACAAACAAGTTTTTTTTTCTTCCCGCCAGCAGCTGTGCGGGGTAACTCAGTTACCGCACTAAAAAAATTGAAGTTTTCAAAAACAATTTCAATATTTAAAAAAATCACTCGTCAGCTAAATAACGGCAAAGTGGTTGAGCTCAAATACAAAAAATATCAAAAGGACAATATAAAAAATATTATTTGGGGGTAATTGAGTTGCCCCGCACAGTCATGGAAGGGTTAATACTAATGGTTGTCATCCAAATTAACTTATCGATTGTGAATGGCTATCAATGATCGAACCGTGGCCATCGATTCACGACAGGCAAAGATGAATGGTAGAATTCCATTACTGTTCCAGTTTATTTACCTCTTTGTATTAAACTTATTGCGTTGGTATTCTGCGGACTAAAGCGTGATACAGCCTCGTGGTGCGAAATTCAGAATACCATAATTAGTCATTTTTGTCATCTTGTATGACATTATTATAATAAGTTAAATAATCTTTCCACGCCCCTTCAAAAATTGAATAATTGAAATGACGGAATATTTTTATGTCGTAATTAGTTTATTAGATTAGTACACTCATTTCATTTTGGCAATGAGAGTGGATTTGAGAGGAATAATGGATTTATGTCAGTTACAAATAATGTTATTCTACATTTACAAACGTTGCGAAGTCATGAATTGTAGATATCTTGTAAAGATACAAAGGAAGTGGAATAGGAATGATTCTAATATATTTAACCCAAAATATTCGATTGGCTATGGCGAACCCAAAATATTCGAATGGCTAAATTATTTTCTGTCAAATTGAAAATATTGCACAGCATCTATAAATAATACGGAGTTTATTCGTAGGTACATTTGATCGGGATTCTTCCAAAAATTTTAATAAGCATTTATATTATGCAGCATGAGTAGAAAATATTTTGTGATAAATTATATTTTTCGTCCACAGTAATTCTTGAAATGAAGTGCCATTGTTGAACGTTGGCAATAGTAAGATTTTACTCCAATTGGCGACCCAAGAGGACTCCCTTCTGAATAGCCATAATTTTGCTAATGTTTGCTTGCAATAATGGCGATAAGGATATTAGGTGCCCAATTTTTCCATTTTTATGCTATGGTAACCTTATTCATAATTCTACTTCTCCTTTTAATTCCTCTCCGGCACAAAAAGTTTTAGAAAAATAATTGAGATCATTGTGCCTTATCGTCTGCGAATTGAAAATTTTCTAATTTTAAGTTCGTTATTTTAAAGCTCAAGAATGGTTTTGCTTTTTTGCGAATTTTTCTTAACTTTGTGAAACTTCGCTTTGAGCATTGCGCACTTCCCTATTCAGATTGAAAATGTTTTCGGCAATAATTGGAAATGAAATAGAAAACCTTTGTCAGAACAAGAGTCTTCTACAATAACAAAGGCGTCCTTATTACATTTTTGTATGGTTTGGTTTTTATCGTTTTGGTTTTATTATTTTATTGTTTTATCGAGTGTTAATTTTATATTGATCGTTTTGCATTGCTGATATGCAAGTTATTACGTTTAAAATAAATAAACAGGCATTCGGGTTTTAATTACAATAGACTGCACATCAAATGAGTTTGATTTCTCATTTCGTTCTTTTATTTTAATTAAGTTTTTAAAAAAAACTCGCAAGAACCCTTATTACTAAGTGAAAAAATTATTAAATTTTATTTTACAATTTTTGACCTCTTATTCCGTCAGAAAATAACGGAACTTGCATGGATTATCATCGGTTTAAACTTAATTGAAGTTTCAGCTTTGATTTTGACTTTATTACAGCTTCAAATGCATTGAACACCGATGCAATAACTACGCAGTGACCCTTTTTCACTCCATCTGTACGCGGAAAGTGAACGCAAATCGATTTTTTTTTAATGTCAGGGAACTCTCACTTTTTTATGGGCAAGTTCTTTGTCACATTTTGAGTAAACCTCCCACATCACACCCTTTAGCGAAAGCGAATTTGCATACCGCCTTCTCGATGAATACTTCCATTTTCCTTAGAAGCACCCTCTCAAAACGTCAATGATGATCACAAAGGTTTTCGAGGTTGAAAATAAGAAACTGCTTCGCTGAATATCCTCAGAAAAGTTATTCAAGGATTTCAAAAGTCGCATAGGAAAGCAGTCAATTTCATCTGAAAGAGGGAATGAATAGGCTGAAAGTTTACTTGCCATTTCATTCATCATTTCAATGCCAGTAACCTTCAGGCCTCTTCACCTCATCCACATGAAATTTTCGGTTGAATATTATCCTTTTGTATGGTTCATCAAAAAGACCATTTTACTTTCAGAATCCTCCTTAAACTCACTAATGCTTTAATATCAATGACCCAAGTTCAATTGAGGTCCTAATCATCATATAGAGTTTCACCAAATGCATGAATAAACAGCTTTGACATTATTTCTCCAATTTTTATTGAAAAATACAAGTTGAACCGAAGACATTCAGTTAACAGAGACTTAATTTAAGATTTTTTTTTTAAATTTCAAAATACAAATTGAAAATTAAATTAACTAAATTTATACCTCGCTCGAGTCAAAACTTGCGGTACCTACAAAGTTAGCATTGTGGTGTTCAAAATATGCGTACAAATAGTTAAATACCGCACAACACAAAATCAATTTTTAGTTTTAGAATACAAACTAAAACAGTTAACACGTTGATAAAACGTGTTATAAATCATTTGTTATCTTTTTTCATTCCGTGTAGCGTATAACCTGCATGAGAGGAATACGGCATGTGTACCGACGTTCAGTGCGACGTCTCTCCCTTTCTCTACTAGAGAGACGCCACACCTCATGGCTCTATGGCCTTTTAAGCCAATATGGCGTAGCTAGATGGAAAGCATTTTGAGAAGAACTTACGGTTTCTGGACACCTCAAACAATCTTAATAAAACAGTAGTTCAACGTCCGATTGGAATTCAGTGAAAGGTGAGAAAAAAAATTGAAGGTAAAATATCACACTTACTCAGTATTTATTACTTATTCTCTGGCATCTTCTCCGTTTCTGCATTGGGCATTTTCACGCAATCTTCAGGAAGCGCCGTAACTAAGATGGGTGCACACTCCATCCCGTATTTGGCGTCTCTCCCCAATTTACCCTATGTCCTCTATATTTTATTTTATGAAATTATTCTACCGATTAAGATGGGTCTCTATGGAGCACTTACAATGTATACTGAAAGGCTCCCATCCTTTATGTATTTCCCTCTTTAATTCATAGCTGCTCCCTTTCATTCTATCTAACAATTCTTTTTCCTACCTGACATCCTGTTACGAGAATAAAAATACAGAATGTATGAAATGAGCTTTTGATACTGCTTACAAACACTTTTATATTTATTGATTTATCAGGTCACCTTTTTTCTAAATTTGTTTTTACTAGAAAGGATATTAATGTGCTATTATTTTTAGAAAGAATTATTTTTATTATCTTGGCGATTCTTTTCATGGATGTGTGGTAATATTAAATTTAAAACTATTTTATTTACAACAACATACCTTCATACACTTATTTAATTTTCCAGTGCCTGTGACGAACATCGTTTGCGGAGATGGTGGACTTCGGGACAACGAAGGACAGATGGGTGTGTCCAAACGACAGGCAGCTGGCGCTGAGGGCAAAGTAAGCTCAGTTATTTGCATCCTTTCAAAATTTGATTCCAGCAGTGGTTGTTGGCTTGGTTTTTCAAAATTCCTTGAACTACCGTAAATTCTAGATTCTTTGCTTCGAGAATTTTTTTACGGTGGCGTATGGCACGACCTTATGTCGAATTATTCAACCGTGCGTTTGGAGTGTATTGGAGAATTAAATCAATACTGACATGCAAGGATGCCTAATCGGAGTTATTTTCAAGATACTCATGAAGCCAGTACAAACACTCACCTGGCCTATTATAATAATAATAATAATATACATTTATTCCACATTATGGTACATGAAATTTTAATAGGTTACTCAAGCATGAGTTTTTACAAAGGTGGAATATAGGCATCCCTGTGGTAAGAACCAGTGTTGGGGTTGCCATCTCTTAAAGTATTTTAAATATTAGTTCAAAGAGTATATCCAAGTTGTAAGGGCCTCTCTCTAATAGTTCGAGAAGCGAGCAGTTCAAGATTAACAAGACGCAGTTAATTTTATTTTACTGCTTATGCTTTTTCTCCATGGCACTGAGGAGTTTGTAGTTCAATTGTGGTAGCCAGTACTGTGGAACGTAATCTGTAGCTTGGTTATCTTTTTAACCTCTATGGTAGTCATATATGATGGAAAAAAGTTATTCTCATGCTGGTCGCTACAATGATCATCTGCCGGTGATTTACTTTGAAAATATGTCATGTGAATAACATAGGTAACCCATAATGTGATGATTTCATTAAAAAAACAAATCAAACAAACAAAAATCAGAATTATTACATATCATCCTTAATATGCTCCAATCTTTATCACTGTAGGGCGATGCTTTCGCCAGTGTTATTTTCGTCGTTTCATCGTTGACGCAAAAATGAAAGAGTAGAATGGCGTGAATTCTAGCGGTACCATTCATCATAGTCCCAAACCAAAAAAACTCACCTAGAAAATCTCCGAGACAGCTTGAAATTGTGGATACTCAATAACATAGGATTAAAAAAATACCTTGTGGAAGTGTTTTTTCTGGTCGAGTAGGTGTAAAAATAGACCAGCAATAAAGCCAGACATTTCCCTCATATTTTACGGACAACTTTTACGGACGTCATCTCGCTTCTTTTCGCATGTGATATGTGTGCGCAATCGGACCTTCAACTTTTTTTACATCCCCACTTAGACCATTTAAGTAAGTAGACGTGCCATTCGGGCGGAACGCTGTGGCCAACATCGCACGGCGGGGAAGTGAGTGGGATGAGGGAGCGTGACGTCACGGTTGGGACTGCAGACGATATTCCGTATGCGCGCTTGAGATATTTTAACGCTCATTCGCTGCAAAGTCGCTGAAAAGTGACGATATTGGGCACGCAAAATGATTATACACTTAATAAATATATTTTTACGATAAACTAAGGCATTTTATAGCCTTGACTGTGAGAAAAAAGCTAAATAAATCAAGATAAAGCTAGAAGCGATCGTATTAAATAAATTGATTAAGAATGTCATATGTAAACATGAGCGTACCCAGCGAAGGCCAGGGGGTGTAGCTGTCCCCCTAGAAGCAAAAATCGCAAAAGTCTTTAAGCAAAATCAGTACTGAATTGGAACGAAAGTATTCAACAAATTTTCTTCAAACCAACGAAAAATGATATGTATTAACATAAGTTAATTAACTGAAATAAAACTATTTTTTCAAGGAAATGATCTCATAAACTAATAAAGCGCTGTTATAATGTTCTTATAATGTTGGTTTCATTCATCTTTTCCATGCTAAAATGTCTCAACTTGGCTTGCCCCCCCCCTCCTAGAACATGGCTTCCCCCCCTACACCATGGCTTTCCTCCCCCTAGACCATACCTTTTCACCCCCTCTGGTTAAAAAGAAGGGGTCCTGGCAAGTATCACGTAATTTTTTCCGCAAAAACCAGTTTATTGCGATCTCGGTAATCTTCAATAAAAATAATTAAACAAATCGTTTTATTTATAAGCCCAGTACAATGAAGCCTAGATTAACGTATTTACACTGAAAATACACATTTTGAAAAATCCTACGTGAGATTAAAAAGAAGGCGTGGAGCAAAATCCTACGATATTTCACAAAGGGTGAAGGGAGGGGTCCATAAAAAGGCAAAATTATTTTTGAAATATTCCTTATTAGTAGTAGATTAACCTAACGGTGACATTCCTAGAAAATGAATATTAAGACTGTCCCAACGGTTGTGTGTCATTTTTGACCCGTAATTTTAGTAACTTTGCATCGAGCAATATTCATAAAAATTGGCACACTTATGGGGAAAGGTCCTAAGTTTTGTTGAGTTTAAGGAAAAATTTTACAATTTTGACCTTTTGACCTCACAATGTGGGTCCAAACCAAAAATTTTAATTTGCCTTATGTGGTTTTAATGTAAAAAATCGAGATTGAAAAATGTCTAAATTTCATTGACCAAAAATGTCAATTCTTGGGTTTTCGGACACAAGAAACCCGAAAAAAAAACACTTTAATTTACGAAAATTCAACCGTTGACCCAGTAAGGTCACCGTCAAGGTCATAAGGGGGGCAAAAAGAATAGCATACCAACAAAGGTGTCGATCCATGGATTTTATAGGGCACCCAAGTCATTGGTATTGTCCAAATACCTGTATTATTCACTAATTGACCTCCAAGGTTAATACGGATGTCAAAGGCCGTAGAGGTAAACGTCCGGCCATCGTGACACCCAGGTTTCGAACCGTATGTTTTAAAGGGTGCCAAAGTCGATTTTTCAGTTAATAGATCCGTATTGTTGATTTGTTGACCACCGAGGTCTCAATGGGGGTCAAAGGTCATAGAGTTAAATGTCTGGCCATCATGACAACTAACGTGTCAAACCATAGGTTTTGAAGGGTCCCAAAGTCGGTTACGCAGTTCATTCATCCGTACAACAATTTATTTTGACCTCCGAAAGTCATAATGGGGGTCAAAGGTCATAGAGATTTTAGTCGACCGCTTTGACTTTCTGACCGCTTTTGATTCAGATATTTTAAACTTCATTCGCTACTTCGATTACCAAAATTTTATATCCCTCAATAACTTCAATAGCATTTTTAAAAAAGGCGATTGATTGTTTTTAAACTTTAGCTAAATTTGAGGATTCTTTATTAAAACTCTCTTCTACAATTCTAGGACATTAAGCCTGATATAGAAAGTAGGAATTCATGGTGTGGTATAATTTAAAAATTCTATCTACAGCTGACGAAAGAGGTAACTAGCGCGTTTTACAGTAACCAAGTATTTTCTTATACATGCGACTTCCGCAGTTTCACAAAATTCTTTCAGCATTTGAAGACGCACAGTGTAATGTAGAAATAGAAATATATTTTAATGACAATATTTTCCACATCTGCGGGCAACAAAACAGCAGCTGTTTGAACGGCCTTATGTATCATGTGCGCTGCAAAACCGATTTGATAACTTGTGATGTATAGACCTTAGATCTGAAGGAATGACTATAAAAAATAGAATGGAAATACATCCTTCTGCTAATGCTAGTTTCTTTTCTTCGTTTTCATAAATTGTTTTTACTTAAAATTTCTGTATTTTGGAGGAAGATAGAGCAGTATTTAAATATCTTTTATGGTCTTGCGTCTCCAAGTGCTTCGAAATATCATACTGCCGTGAAAAATAGAAATTTATCTGTTACACTTCACACATTTGACAGAGTAATCGCGTCTGGATTTTTTTTAATAAAATGAGATTCACTTCTTAGATGATATTTGAATCCACATCCTTTTTTCTTACGTATTGTGACAAGAATATAAAAAATTAAATTATGTCGTAAATTGTTTTAAAAAATTTTATTGAAAGCTCTGTAAGTACATACGTACAAAATTACATAAAAATATTTAATAAGTTATTCAATATATTAAATATAATTGATTGTTATAAAGCAAATTTATTTTTAAAATTATTTTAATCCAATCCTCTCTTTCTTTCTAATTATAAATATGTTAATAGGTATTATTTATTCCCAGAATTTTCCGTAGCGTACGTAAATCGTAGGTGTCACTTGCAAAGCCGGCGCTAGACCTTTTTCCACCATCGCAAAATATATATAACACGAGAGCTGTCTGCTAAGTAAAAAATTATGCATTTATGAAATAACTAAATTACTTACCTAAATAATATAAATGCTGATTTGTTGACAACCCTTTTTAGTAGCGCTAGCGCGCAGCTCGATTTGCATCGCATAATTGACCGTTTAAAAATTACTATATGCGAAGGCGTTGCCGCGTTACTTCGTGAATGACCGGCAAATTCTTTACACCATGACCCTTTTCCTCTCTAAAATTCCCCCCGTTTACAACTTTTGTACAAGATTTCATGTTTTTATAACGATGTTCCGAATAATGCTAGATCGCTAACGAGATAAGAAAAAATCTGCGGAAGTTTACAAAGGGCTTTGTTTTCATTTTACTGCCACAATATTTTTCGTCGCTGCCAATGCCGAAAAATGCCAATGTTCATTAATTGTAAGTTCACCAATCCAACCATGGCTGAGAGAATACTTCTCATACATAACGCAATAAATATTAGTACTTTTAATTGAAAAATCGCGAAGAATATGGTCAAAATACCGCAGTGATACAGTGAGTCCCCATTCGTAGCCATGCGCTACGACGATGAGCGTCCCAACCGTGACGTCACGCCGCTTTAAAAGTGGGTGGGGAAGGAAGGGAGCGGAGGGGAGATGTTGGCCACACGGCGAGACATGGGTAGGGGTGGGGAATGGCGGGTCTAGTTCTTATATGGTCTAAGCATCCCCACACATTCCATCCTTTTTTATTTTATTTTTCGCCGAACGAGGGCTATCCCGACGCGGGTCTCTTTCTCCGTCTCCCCGAATCCACGGACATGGAAGCTATCGCATTTTATGGTCCAGTGGAAACCGTCGTTGAGATAAAAAAGAAGGGAAAGTGAGTTACCGGTTAGCATTGATCCGAGAAAGTAAACGGAGTTATCGCCATTCGTATAGAAGCACGATGAACGTGGATACAAGGTGCAAAGGTATGGTCGATTTTCTTGATATCCGGAGGGCTTAGTGACCTTAAACCTTAATAAAGAGCTCAATTCGGTTTAACTTCTCGTTGTGGGCTCAGAATCCGTTTTTAAAATGCATTAACCACAAGGTCTAGGTGATGTTCGTCCTTGAGTGCGTCGTTTTCGTTTCACGACTTTGAGTGATATTTTAAGATGATCATTGACTCTTGGGTTGTTAAATCTCTAAATGGACACTATCTACGGGGGTCGTGAGTCTCAGTAGCTCAGTATAAGACTCGCGTTAAAATTTATCGAAATTGCATGCGCGGAAAAGTTTTTGAGTGCGTTTTTCATTACTTTAGGTTTACGGCAGTTTTTTTGTGTAATTTGTTCTAAAATTTATGAGTCTCAAGCCGCAACTCTTTTTCTCCTATTTGAAATTATAATTTAATTACGAAAGTTTTATGTTAGGAAGCTTATCGAGCAGACTTAAATTTTCAAAGATTGATGCAAAAATGCACTCTGTTGGTCGGTCTACGTTTCGAAAACTGTGTCATCTTCTGTTCTTTTAACACGCTATATTTCAATAAAAGGAATGTATTTCACCTCTATGTTGACTCATCTATCTCACAGTCAGTTTTTGTATTTCTCTTGGCCTTTCCTTATTCTGCCAATCCCAAATTCTTCTAATAATTCTGCAAGCGTTGGTATAAATTGCGACCGACTTAAAACTATTTAAAAAATTCTCCATTGATTTTCTATCGGGAGAATCGTTTGAGGAACCAAAATCCAATAATTATTAATTATTATAAAATATTTTAATAATTTCTCGGTTAATTATAAAGGGCTAAGTGAAGTTTTGGATGCATAAGAATGAAATTGAAAGTAAAATGCTAGTTTATTCGTGATAAACAGTTGTGTAAAAAATGTTTATGTCAGATGTCTCATTTCCTAATAATTAGTTAATTAGTTGCCGTTCATATTCTCCAGTTTCGGTATGGGTGTTCTAATTTATCCGTTAGTATGTCTTAATAATTAGTTATTTAGATACTGATTTGTATGACTAGTCGGTTTAATTAGCAATTATCATCACTGTCAGAAGCATATTAGTGAATGTTTGTATTGTTAAACATTGAAGAATATTTCTCGCGGGTGGGTTTGACTGTATTTTTTTATGGCATTTTCTGTTTTGATTTAGCTTGGCTTTAATTTTTGCCCTTAGTCACCCTTAGGAAGGATTTCTGGTTAGACTTGCAGCTTGACTATTTTTTCTCCATCTATTTAATTTCGCAGCTGGCCATAGATCTTTAAATCTCCTCTATAACATTTGCCGGAGACAGCTACTATAAAATATAGAAATTGTATTTCGTGGATTACGCTGTTTGTGATGAAAAAGTAAATTGTAGTTGAACATAAAATATTTATAGAAAAAGATGCCTATGTATCCATGTAGTATTCGTGGATAAATATATAAATGTCAGCTTCTACGTACATGTCATACACCTGTGAATATGAAGCCAAGTTTAAACTATGAATACGATTAAATACGAAAAATCGATATTTTTTAATTAAATCGTATTCATCCATCGACATTTTGAGAAATTAGGTTATAATTTTGGTTTAAAAAAATTAATTTGTTAAAATAAATACATTTAAAGTATTAAAATTTCTTTTATTATAAGAAAAATTTTTATCTCACGTTTGAAATTGAAATGATCTATTGTGTCGTATGACTTGGTGCAATTAAGTTATGATTTTGATAAATAAAGCAAAATATCTGTTATCGCTCATACATTTAATAAAATAAAATCATTAAAAAACTGCGCCTGTTGTAAATCCTCTGGTTGAATTTCATCCAATATTTTTATCGGAATTTCGACCGATCTGCTCATAAATGGGATGGAAACGATATCCATTTCCTCGCTGCCCTTCATGCGCTATTGCACGTCTTATCTCTGTCTCCTCCTCTAACAAGGTAATACCACCAAGTGGTTGCCATGTAACTCTCTCTGCGGCCGTGCGCCGTCTTGGGGATGTGATGGCGACCATACCCCCTTGGCTAACTAGACGCCCACCTCCAACCCCCCTCTTTGTCTCACGACTTGGCGCCCACGCCTGAGCAGCATCTCACCTTCCCCTCCCTCCTCCTGTCATCCCAGGCTACCCGACAACAAGGTTGTTAAACCAAGTCCGCATTGTGGCGGGGTTGGTGGCCTGGGGGCTGCTCCAACCCTCCCCCTCTCCCCCCCCCCAATTTCCTTTCGCCTCCAGGTGCGCTGGCTATTGCGACCCCCGGGAGAGAACTCCATAAGGCCGACGGGGAAAGCTAAACTTTGCCTCACCTCCGAGAGAAGCTGCTCTCAGTCCCACTTGTGGCGCTACAGCAGGGAGTTAGGTTATTCCTTTAATCGGAGACATTTACCCTGATTTGTTTGGTGTCGATGGTGCCACTGTGCTTACGTTTCTGACGTCTAGCACATAAAAAATCTTTTCAGGCATGAATTTATAGATGTAATTAATCTTCATTAAATCAAAAGTTGAATCTTATACGTGGTGGAAGCGCTCCATATTATCAGTAACAGACACTTCGTTACTTCCACAATATATTTTAAATTTCCGACCGATTTCAGCTGTTACACCATTATCAGGTGCATAAAGTATCAAAAATCTGGTGAGGACCTACTATGTTCTATGGTTATTAATGTAGGGGGGGTTAGCTCAAAGCTGGGATTGGTCTTGGAATCCCCTCCAGGAATTACGAATCCTAGCTCTGAACCACGCCCACTCCATTAATAACCATAGTAGGGGAGAGTGGTGTACCTAGGTGTACCTAGAAACACTTGAAACTATTGGCAAGTGCTGCGACCTAGGGGCTTTAAAGTAAGCTATTACGTGAAATGAGTACTTGAGTACAGCATAGGTCAATTTAAGTTCATTTGGATATTGTTTACAAAGAAGACGCTAGTTTGAAGTTTTTGACGCCGAAAAGTAAAAATATTTGGTAGCATCTCGAAGTCTTTTACCAAAAATTGATCACTCCAACAGTGGCTATCGTGGCATTGGTAACATCGACAAATAATGGTGATTAGTATTAGCTACTTATTTGGTATTTTAGACGTAATATTAAACAATAAATTCAGCCGACAAAAAAAATGGCTACCTCTTGTACCAAGGAACGCAAGCCCATGATTAACCTAGAAACATGTTACTGTGTTTGTGGTTTTAGTCGTCAACCGTAATTTATGATCTAATATTCTATAATTTGCTTTTCTGTGTGAAATTCATTATATAATTGCACTTTAAAGAACGCTCTTAATTTAGGAGGGTTTAACCTAAGTTCATTTTTACTTGAAAGGATTTATATTTTAAAATTAAGTGTTCACCTAAGCAAGGTTAATTTTCTTTATAAGGCACGTTAATTTATATTCAAATTTAATAAACAAATCATCTTTATTTCCATTTTTACTTTTTAATTACTATTCCCACCAATCCAACTTGTGCTCCTTGGTACAACAAGTAGTGTTCCTAGGCACTTGAACGTGATGTACCTAGGAAAAATTTTAAACGCTTTTAGAAGTTTTTATTAGATCCATTAATAGTAAAGGTACAAGTATAAAACTTAAAACTTATGTTAAGTAAGCCTGATGGATTGAATTTTTACCACTAGACTGAATCTTCAGTAAATTTATTTTGCTTTATTAAAACAATTGAAAAAGTGTTCCTTGGTACAACACTCTACCCTACATATAAACCTGTCCTCACAAAATTTTTTGATAATATATGTGCTTCAATGGTGTAACAGCCGCAACCGGTCGGAATTTTAAATATATTGTGTGGAAGTAAAAAATTGTTTTTTATTGATAATAGTTAATTTGATGATATCGGACCATAAATGCCTTTAATAAATACTAGTCGTAATTTTTTTTAGGGTTTGCTTTTTATATTAAACGACTGGTGTCCTTAAACCCCATGCCACATGCTGTTTTAGGCGGCTTGCAGGGTAGTATGTAGACGTAGATTAAAGGTAAATTCGTCTCTTCATTTGAAATCGATCAAAACGGGGTTCGGCAGCTCAGGACCATTTTTTGGGTCATTTCTTCTCATTATCGTTTTTTATAATGTGGTTCTCCGCTGTCGTAACCCGGGTCGATCGATATTAAATTAATGGTGGAGTTTACTTTTGTGTTTTATTTTGAATGCATCATGCATGCTAAACTTTATTCCGAGCTATTGTCGATTTTTACTCGATTTTTTATGGTAAGCTGTTTATTATAAGTCAAGCAATTATCGATAATCAACATTTTTGATGATCAACCATCAGCAATCAACTGATTTTTGGCGGGAAACAAATCATCTAAAACCAATCGAATACCGGCAGTCAAGCGATTTTCTGTAATCACTTGACTTCCCAAAAGCCATTCCTATGTAGATAGTCGATCAGGATACGCAGGTCATCATCAACTCGCAGAAGAAGAGGGGCATCAGTAATTTCAGGCTTTTATTTCGCCTGTTCTAGATTTATTACTTTTATCTTTCGCGTGGATGTTCATTCGCTTTTCTTACACCTTCCGAAATAAGTCCTCTAGAACCCCCGATTCGTTGAGCTTCTCCCGAACGCAACGTAGTATATTTTTGGTGTAGCAGTGGACTTCCCCCGAAACAATAATCCTAATTCGACCCTATTCGTTCTCGGTCATAATTACGACTGATTATTTTTTGGATTTTTCAAGTTCCAACCGCCAAAATAGAGCCTATTTATTTTGATCGTCGAGCTACGATGCTAAACTTGGTTCACAGAGCAAGACCACTAGCGAAAGTATGAATGTGAATTAGATTAGTTAGTTATCTCTTCCTTCACCTTTTAATTTTTTTATTTTTTAGCCTTGCCTTTCAGAATTTTAGCTACTTTATGTTAAAGTGCCTGGTAGTAAGTGAAGTTTTTTCAGAGAATAGATGCTATATTGGCTTCTACAGCACAAATGCACTTTGTCAAATAAAATCATTGTTAAGAGATTCTATAACTGTACATGCTCTCTTAGAATGTAATCTTGATACGTTTCTTGGTGATGACGTGTATCACAGTGGATCTACGTTATTTTTGAAATTCGCATCTTTTCCTCAGCATGAAATTGCAAATTATTTCTAATCTGTTGCAGTTTTAAAGAAAAATGTGCAAAAATTTGTGAAATTCTTTACTGAAATTTGTGAGGCATACCGAATTAACTTGCAAAATATGAATGTTTTGAAAGTCATCTCTTCCTTACCTTTGCCATTCTTGCTGAATGTCAATTTTTTTTCCAAGGTGTGAAAGCCTTGATCCATGGCATGAGAAGCCTTGATGAAAAAGTAGTAAGTATTTTTTTGCAGTAGACGAGAAATTTCGTGGTCGAAAAGGTCGGGTGATGCATTTTTATGCTTGTCCATATTGGAAAGAGTAAGCCATCATTGGTATATTTTGCTTTATACGAGGAAGAACGAGGAGAAAGAGTACGTACATGTCATGTGTAAGGACTTCTGTCAGGAAATTTTTTGAGACATGAAAATGAGCACATGACATCGGGTTGAGCTAATCAGGTTCCTGTCCAGAACTCTTACGAACTTATGATTAAGTAAGCTTTGATAACACTGGATGTGACACTGGATACCCTACATTTTTCCCACAACCCTCCCTGATTTACCATTACTCTCGACGTCTTGATTTTCAGCAGCCACGTCCAACACCAAGTTTCTCATACCTATTCCCCCTCTTCTCTTTGAATCGGGAAGAGAGTTGTGGAAAATTTGTCACCGGCGAAGAAAAGGTAGGATGGGGAACTCGCAGAGTTTTAGGGTTTGGTTGAAGTTTCCAACTTGAATGGGAAATTTTCGGAACTTTGCGAGAATTTTCACCCCAAGACCCTCCGCTGAATATATATATCTGCGAGCCATTATGATCCCCTGCTGTGTTTCAAACGGGTTTTCTTCGTTATTATGCCCGTAGGCTTAGTTACGTGGAGATAAACACTGCAACTCAAACATTTCCTCACTCAAAGCAATTATGGAGTGGTATACCAACATCATTATCCCTTGTTAAGGTGACTTGTTCCCCAAATTAGCGTCCCTGATCTTCGATCTATTAGTATCCAGATAGTAGGCTCATTTCTATAGGAAAATTTATCAGAATCAGGAATCAGAATTTCTGGACCTATCATCATTACCATTCAAAATTTTTCTGGATGAAAAGCAACTAACTTAATCTGGTCTTGACTTCATTTCCGTTGTTCCTCAGTAGGTGAATGGCCTTGGAACTAGGTATTATTCCTATTCAAGGTGATTTAAGATTCGTCTTAGTTCTCATAGAAAATCAGTATCTTTACAATGAAATCCCTTTGCTTTGTGATTCAATAATCTTTGATTTTATCCTCGCACAAACACTTTATCACACGATCTGTTCTCTCCACTGCTTCCTAAATTCAGATGAACCCTATATTTTAGCTTTACTTGCAAACAATGGATGCTCTTACACGCACCTTATCTCCGAATTTCGGTTGTCGTTGCCATTCATTACTGCATCCTCCTCTTGATGGTCTCACAAATAAATAACTATTCTCGTCCTAACTTCAGTTACATCGTTATCGTTGTCGCTCATTAGCTGAGTAAACATGAAGCGCTGTTTTATTGCAATGAAGTACGACGTTAGACATATTTATTCAGTGGTAAATAAAGGTTTATCTAGAAAAAGCCTCTCTTTCAAATCATATGGGCAGCACACTTGAGGAAAACGGTTACAGCAACGAGAAAATCAGATAAAGAATGCATTATCAAAGGTAGCGTTCATGAACAGGAAAGAGTTGTGTGCGAGTTTAAATAAAAGGTTAGCGAAGCGTCTCATGTGGAGTGTAGCGCTTCACTGTGTGGAAACATGAACACTACGGAAGAAGGACGAGGAATGACATGAAGCGTTCAACATACGGACGGAGAATAAGAGGACCGACATGTTGGGCATGGTGGGAGAGGAGAGAAAGCTCCCATATGAGATACTGAGGAGACAGAATGTTCTGATAGAACGAGCACTGTGAGAGGATGGAGTGTTAAAAAGAGTGTCGGGGGAAGTATGTTTGGTGAGTAAGGGGAGGAAGGATGGGAATAGAATTTAAGCGTTAAACAAAAGAAATTATGCCATATTGGAAATTGAATAGGGGAGTCCCAGCTGGGAGGGTTGATAGGCAGGGGTCATCTTCGAAATGCGTCGTGTATGCCTACAATTACCAGTAGAATACTTTCCTAAGAATGTACGCAATTTATGACCTAGGGTAAGGAAAACTGGTTTCTAATATGGTCTCTTTTCTTTCTTTTTCAATTCCTTTAGGGGTAAAATATTTTCCTGATTCTTCTCACATTGTTTGTTCTTCCCACCACCCTTGTTATCCATTTCTTGTCTTCTTTAATCTTACTCGTTTCTCATGAGATTTTCAATTTTATCAAGAATTATTCGTCTGAATCACGATCGAATCAACTTTTTCTATGATACCCAACTGTGTTTCCAGTTGTTCCGTGCAGTCCGTTCCATGCTTAATTAAAATATTCGCGGAAAATTGTGAACAATTTTGTGATTTTCACTGCCAATTTAACTGCCCGTCAAATCTGGTTTCCATTCTCTTTTACTTAGGCTCCTGAAAACTTTATCGATAGAAAAAAAGGCCAAAATACAGGTCGCTTACGTGTCTGAAATTTATATGTGAGTTCAGAAGTTGTTTTTCATCTGGCGAGATAGATAATTTCCTTCATTCCATGTATCATTCTCTCCCCTGTGTGAATTAAGGCGCCTTAATTACTAACTGCTTCCGTTCATTTTTTCTTTATTATTAAGTCCGCCTTCCTAGTTACAAGGCGATAAATATTACAAGTCAGTGTTTCATAATACTTATTGGTTTTATTTTTATTGTGCGTTAGATCTCATCCTCGTTTAAGCTTTCCTAAGCTCTGCACGTACAGGACTATATATTCCGATTTGTGAGATGAAGGTCCGAAGTATGAGATGAAGAAATCCAGACCAATAGAGCATACTCTTACGCTGGACCCAGTACCAATACAATGGCTTTATACCTTTTCAGCCCAATGACTGGATGAACTAGAAACCCATTTTAACTGCTGTGCAAGGTGACGAGGAATCCATTCCCTGCCTACTTGAGAAAACTAGATGAGGAGACTAGGAGAGAGAGGAGAAACTAGGACTAGGCTATCAGTAGAAAGAGCCCCTGGTGAAGGGACTCCCTTTTCTGAGGATGGGGAAGCGTATATGAGCGACCCGAGGACTAGTCAATGTGAATAGTGGAGAGATACGGTGATGGGAGGGTGGGTTTTGAGTTGGAATTCGGACCACGTGATGGAGGGGGGGGGTATGAGCATAAAATACGGGGGTCTTAGGTTGAATGGCACAGAGGGGAGGAGGGAAGGAAACGGTGAGGGTGTAGTGGTTTGGGGCGCATCGAGTTTTATGACGGATGTGCACAGGAAGTGCGCGGGGATTGGTAGAGCGGGATGAACTCCCTCGCTGAACACGGAATATAGAGCTTGAGAAGAAAGGGATTGATGGCGCGAGTGAAATGAGGAGATCTCCACATCCCTTTACAAGTGGCATTCAGCGATGCGACCGTGAATAAGCACGTATCGATTGTCTCCAAATACGTACTTGAGTGCAAGCCAATTTGAATACTTTCTTCTTAGTAAAATATATATAATATAACATTTTCTTCCGTGACAGCCATAAATGGGGATATCATCTAATCATTGTTGCCTAGGAGACCTTCTGATTTGTTTATATTTATAAAAGTAGTAATATTTAGATTTTTGTAACCATTAAATAAAGGCTCTAATTTATTTTTTTCATATCGATTGTCTCCAAGTACCTCACTATGTACAAGTCAGTTTGAATACTTTCTTATGATTAAAATATATGGTAAAAAATTTTCTTATGTGACGGTATTCAATGGAGGTGTCATCTGTTTATTGTTGCCAAGGACACCTTTTTATTTGTGTATTTTCATGTATGTTATAGCGGTTATAGCATTGATATTTTCTTGGCCATTATAAAAAGGCCCTAATTAATTTATCTGATAAACGCGGAGTACTTCTCACTCACTCATCTCCACATATATTATGAATGAATAGGGTAAGAAATGAGACGTGTACCGATGAAAGAGAACTTCTTAATCGTAAAATATATATTTTAATCATTTCTTACGTGGCGCCGTGAATGGAGGCATCAAATTATTATTGATGCCAAGGAAATCATCTGGTTTTTATGTTTATGTAAGATAAAGAATTACAAAATTAACTGCTTTATGTTTGTGGCCGTTACATGAAGGCTCAAATTTATTTATTTGATAAACGTGGAGGCGTAAGGAAGAATGGGAGATAAAAGGGAACTGGAGTATAATGCGTCAGAGAAGGACCCGATGAATAAGCCATGAGATTCTGGAATAGCTCATAATGACATGACCTATCCACCGGTTCCTTTCTCAGATTTTCAGGATTTGGCATTTCGTCCCGAATTTCAAAGTTTAAAAAAAGGTCTTCTAAGCCTCCTCAAATTCAAAAGGTTCGGATTAGTTGAATAAATTTAATGCAGATAAATACAGGTGGGTGGATATTTTTAGTTTCTTTTCGTTTCAGAATTGAGTATTTTTTAATGACTCCGCATTATGTTTTTGACGCCAATAGCATTTCTTGCACGTGTATGTTCAGTTAATTATGCTCCCTGCATTACATTATATTTAGCCACTTTGTCAGTCATAAGTATCATACGATAACAACCATAATTCATTTAATGTAATAAGGTTACTTTTAATAATCGTGAATTGACCTGGATAATTAGGCCATTACGGGAATACGTCCGGGGTAAGCAAGGGTTGAAAATTAAATGTTAACTTACTTTTCCTGGTTGAAAACATTGTTAGGAGGTGCGAATTCTAGGTAATATTAATACTTTATTGGGTTCCACTTATCCTTTTTTTCATTTCGTATCAAACCATGGAGTCAACGATATTAATAGGTTTACATCATGCCAATATTGTTTTCTTCTCACAAACCGAGCGGTTACATTAACCAGCTTTCTTTATTAGCTCTGAATCTTAAAAATGTAATATAAAATAGCTTCGATTTCTTTGTCAGTTCAATATATGGCGTAGATTCATTTTCAATACGCAGTGCATTTAATATATAATATTATGTACATAGAATCTCAAGTTAGTCCTCTTTTTACTTGTGAGAATAAACCGGGCTTTCGGCTCCGAAGTTGTTGACTCAAGATATACGCCTCAATGCGTCAATTCTATATGCGCAACAAACCTACTTTTTGTTAATATTGCCATGCGTGAATTTTCAATTTTCTAGTTGATTCCCGAATCTGTTTACCTTTATTATATACACCCCCCAAAGTATAATGATTTTATGTTTCAAAAATAGATTTGATGAATAATATGAGTTGAAAGTACTTTGAAATACTATTTTTAACGTCATGCATTCCTCCTGTTCGGCTGGTCTATTTGCTTTATATTACTACTCTCTCAAAACTCATGCTATCATCTTGATATTTTAAGGGGAAGTAGATAAAGTAAACATTTGACCCCTGGTAAACATGTGCCGGAGCCTCAAATTTGAAAATTGTAACACAGAATTTTATCAGATGTCATTTATTTATATTTAAGATAAAAGTAAGCGCTGGCAAAGGTTCAAATCCACATATCCTGAGAATTTCGAGATGATAGCCTAAGTTTTTAATTAGCTCAACTTCACCAAAAATTGAAAATATATGTAAGCATTGAAAATTTATTCATCTTAAATAGTCATTATAACTAATTACCCGTGAAAACGCATAGTTCGATAGAAAAAATTAATGTCCGGAAATAAAGCAAAATTTTCGCAGTTTTTACGTCTCTCTCGGGGAATTGCACAGGTGTGCTGATAATCTGGATTATTTTTGGTGAGGTCGAAGGGTACATACTCTTAACTCTTATTCAGTTTTTTAAGGTACAATTTTTTAACGGTAACCTTTACTTTTTCTACTTTCATCCCATATTCTTTACCTTGCTACATGTTTTTACATCGATATCAAGCGCAATAGTCTGGAGGGCGGGGGGAATGAGATGGAACTAGAGAAGGCGGGTGGAGTGGGGTTGGAAAGGTAAGCCCACTGCCGGTCGCAAACAAAAGACGGGAAGGAGAAAAGAGAGGCAGATCACGGACTCTCTTTCCCTCTCGGAGAAGTCTCCATGGTTATTACGAGTGCGTTGGTGGTGGAAAATTTTGAATGACGACAATGGCTCGAGGGAGAACTTTTTGAGGTGTTGGGCGACGGGGAATCGTAAAAAAATAAGAGTGGCGAGCAGAGAGGGGAGGACGGGGGATTTTTTAGCTGGGAAAACGTGAAGGGGGTGGGGGAGCGGCCTTAGTCCCTGTCGTGTCCCTCTTCCCCTAGAGTGGGGCCAGATCGAGGAAGACGCGATAAAAGGAGGAGAGACAGGATCTTTTCTTGCCCTTTTCCATTCGTATTCTTATCCTCACTTTTGTCTCGTTCCTCCCTTCCCTACCGACCTTCTCCTCTAAGGAGCCTATATTCCTCCTCTGTACAGTGTACAGCACCGTTCACAACAACTTAGCTTGACGCAAGGACGTACCCAGGATCATGAGTAGGGAGGGGCAAGTCATGGTCTAGTGGGGGCAAGCCAAGTTGTGACATTTTAGCATGGAAAAGGAGAATGAAAACAACATTTTAAGAATATTATTACAGCGCTTTATTAGTTTATGAGATTATTTCCTTGAAAATGTAGTTTTATTTTAGTTACATATCTTATGCTAATTCATATATTTTTTCGTGGCTTTAAATAAAAATTGTTGAATACTTTCGTTTCAATTCAGTGCTGATTTTGCTTAAAGGCTTTTGCGATTTTTGCTTCTAGGGGGGTTGGAAGTAGCTGCCCCCCCCCTACCCCTCGCTGGGTACGCCCATGGCTTGGCGTAACTTGGCATACTGTGCCAAATACGATTCCATGATAATTAGGTTTACCATCCCTATGGGCGTTTTTTTCAAATCGCCAGTAATCAAGTTAACTTGATATCAATGTGATTATCAAGTTGTGCGAAAAATTCACAAAGAAAAAATCATTCGACTTGACCGGGATTGGAACCCGGATCCTTCGATTTCCGGCCGAGTGCTTTAGTCATTTAAGCTACCGTGGCGTAATTCTCAAATGTGGAAATCTGAGAAAATAATAATCATCCACTGGTTTCCTGCACACTTGCAGGTCCCAAACACCAAAGTCGTCTCAACCTCCTCCTGCCCCGTGCGTCCGTCTTGGTTTCCTTATATCTTCTTTTTAACCTCACTTGGTCAGTCACCTTCAACCCGCTTCTACCCTTTCGATTTTCTCAATCCACTGCTCCATAAATACTCTACACAGGATTCTCCACTCTCATGGTTCAATTGATCCCCATCGGTTGCAATAAATAGCGGCGCTCCAGTAGCTAGAATACCAGATAGGATACAAGTCAACATACGTATTAGCTCCCAAGAGATACGCTACGCATTGAATGTCATCGTTTATTGCTCAAACTCAATTTCAATTAATTAATATAAAGCTTTATTTCATATCTAATAGTTAAAAAAGGAATTAAACATTTACATATGAATTTAATTCCCTCCAAAACTGTATGCATGTATTTGTAAATGTGGTCTTGTCTTACGGCGCTGGAATACCATTCTGAAGTTCCATGCTCGATTTCCATCCGTAGTAATTTTTTTTCATAATTTCCTTTTACATTTTCTTCTGATAAAACCTGGTATCAACAGTTAAATTCACGGTTTTCACTGAAAATTTTGATTCTGTGCGAGGAAATGTCTTTGCACACTTGCAAAGCCTGATGTTTTCCCATTTTTTCACACGGAAGCTTGCTTCGAATTATTTCATTTTAGTGTCGCAACACGACGTATTATTAAGATGCACATGTATTTGGCTTCCTTCCATGTTTCAATATGATATTTTGGATTATTTCTTACCATTTATGCTAAGTTTTCGAATCGGCTTCCGTTACTAGTCGAACTTTTAACACCCTGAGGAGTAGGAAAAAACATAATCGGAAAAGCCATATTCTTTGATGATAAAAATTGATAGTTCTCCTGATCTAAAGAGCAAAATTTACCTACAAGGCAGTTCTAAGGAACCTCTTGCTAGATGATTGACAGCTTCCTGTGTGAAAAGACCGTCTCCAACTCCAGAGGAAGAATCGATTCCCTCCCTGACTCGCTCTCTCTGGATTTCAACGGTTCTTTTCTAACGAATCGAAAACTAGTCGACAACCCGTAATACAATATTAAAAGGAATCCAAGTACTTAAACGTGTATCTTAAAAATGCGTCGTGTTGTGAAAAGGAAACAAAATAATTCAAAGAGAAATATTGGGAAAACATCACATGCCGTATGAGCAAAAAAAATCCTCGTAGAGAAAAGGTGAAAATTTCAGTGAAAATCATGAAAATAATTGTGAAAAGCAGGCTTCTTTAAAAGGAAAAGTAGAAAGTAATATTTTAAAAGTACCATAGACGAGACTTGATCTTTAAACTTGGACGTAGGAGTGGAACACCGTTGCCACTGGGCCACAACATTGTTCGTTTCGAAAAGTGTTCTGAAGGGAACTCAAAACCAAGTGCATTGACAGCCACCGGTCCTTGCACCACTAGTGACTAAATGTGGAGTGCGAATTAATGCGTGGAGACCGGTTTCACAGTAACGCGGCAACTTCTCCCTATTGGAGCCTCCTATAGTAGGTAATATAAACTCTATGCACTTTTCCCTTGGCTGCTGCATTTAAAACCCCTTTCCCTCTAAAAATATAGCCTAAAAAATAAAAAAAATTTTAAAGGGGTCTGTTTCATTCAGGGAGTTACAGAAAAAATCAACAGTACTTTTATTAACAAAATAAAATTACTAAATTAACCATTGAGCTCCATTAAGCGAGAGATTTGAGCAAGAGTGTCGATTATACGAATGGACAATCTCACTCATTTCGAAATTAACTGTTTAAGGCAATTATAGCCGTATATTTTCGTTCAACCAAAAGTATTTAATGTGCTAAAAAATCTAGCTTGTGGAATAAAATGTCGAAATGGCTGGATACCCAAGAAATACCGTTTTCATTTTAAAGGCAAAGTGCATTACAAAAATGTTTTCGTTGCCATAACTCAGTAACTAAGGAGGTTCGAGCCCATATTTATGGACAAAAAATACTTAAAATTGTCTCCTCTATTACCTCGTGAAGTACTCCAGATTCATCCTGAAATGCCCTGCATATTGTGGAAGAATTCTTGGCACTTTAACTTTCGTAGATACGAATCATCATTATTCGTTATAAATCTTGAGATTCCTGTGACACAGTTGTCCAGTTAATCATCCCATTCGCTAATATTTTTATAATTGGGTATTAATATTTTTTTTCATTCCCCCAACACATTCGTACTGAAATTATCTGCAAAGTGCATCCAAAATAATGTTTGCGTTGCCATAGCTGAGTAGCCAAGGAGTTTCGACCCCATGTTTACAGGCAAAAATGCTCGAAATTGTCTTCCCAATCACCCCCTGAAGTATTGTAGATTCCTCCTGAAATACTCTGTGAATCCTGACATTTTCAAGGTGAGAGCATAAGTATTAAGCAAGTACTTCTTAAACTTAAAATACCGATCGAACTGGAGATGAGAGGGTAGCCTTTTAAGCGTCGGGAATAAAGAAAACTATAAGAGGTACACTAACGCAATTTTTCAATTTTTTTTCAAAGTACTCTCCACGATAGTCAATGCACTTATGCAACGGTTTTTGCTCGCCCTTCACGCGGTTCGTCACTGAGGCTAGAGCGTCCACGCTGAAACTCTGCATAACAGCGATAAACGGTTATCTTTGATGGTGCTTCTTCGCCAAAAACAACAAAAGGTTCAGTAACGCAATCTTGCTGGGTAAGGCTTCGTCGAAAGTTATAGAAAATTATGGTGCGGTACTGTTCATGACTTAATTCCATCTCGTACAGTGACTTGGGAGCTTTGTCACGCCACCATTTTAAAACTATCAGGCCGATATTAACTCTTTCTAACCCAGAGCTGTTTCTAGGGGAAACCAAATATCACGATTTTTCAAATTGAGAGTTTAAATATTCTCCACTTATAAATAATTATCATGGCATCTATATATTTCGCCTTTACAATTTACACCACAAAATAATGCATAGTTTAGATATGTCCTCAATAGAACAGAAAATTAATTAATTTTTGATGTTGCTTGGGGTTATAATGGGTTAATAAAACTTTGCATGGGCATTAACCAACTGAAAAAGTTCTGAAAAATATTTCTCGGGTTTGCATCCAGGTTAAAGCTTCTATGCAAGCCGACGTTTCGGAAGACGACTTGTCTTCTATCCTCAAGGCTGTGTTACTTTATCGAAGTTCAATTTCACACTGAACTGGATCGACCGTTTACCGAGGACAACAATACGGCTCAGGTGTCGTCCGATTGACTGTAGGTCTTTTGAAATTCTTCACGTTTTCCCTTATGTTTTTCATACAGCTGATTACAGGTCTCCATGTAGTGCTTAGATTAAAGCCGGTGTCCCGAATGAAATTTTTGGGATTGAGGCGGATCTCTATTGCTTCCTTCACTACGTCGGCTTGCATAAAAGCTTTAACCTAGATGCAAACAGGAGAAATATTTGTCAGAAGTATTCACCAGGAAAAACTTAAATCGTTTATAACTCAAAAAGTTGTTTATAAACCCCATTCATAGTTTCTAGGTGGTAAGGAACGTTCGATTCCCGACACTGAAATGGCTACCCTCGCATGCGTCCCCTTAAGTTAAGCTGAGTTGTCGTGATTCTTTATCCTTGTCCTTTTCATTCTTCCTTTCTACCTTTCCTTCCATACCTTCTCCTTGAGACCCCGCCCCCCTCCCACACACATACAACGCGGAGTTGTTCGGAGAGAAAAGAAAGACGTCAAGTGTCTTTCTGCGAGGAGGGGCTGTCGTCCTTCTCAGCTCGAGATCCCTAGAATTCTCTCTCTCTCTCTCTTGTCCGCGATGACGGAAAAAGTCTCTTCGGGAGGGTGGATGGGTTGGCGTGGAGAGGCGGAAGTGCCTGAAAGACGGCAGCGCAAGAAACGGGTTGGAAAAAGTTCGCAGGGGAAGAGATCAGACCGAGGAATGATGGATAAAAGAAGCCGAGTGAACGAGGGACGTTGCGGAGAATGGGAAGGTCTCTTGGTGCTTGTGTTGGAGCGTCATCAATGTTCGTCGGTCAATCCGACTTAAGACTCGTGGAGAGAGAATGGAGTCAACGAGTTCTCTCTCTTCAATGCCACCGACAATTTTGGGCTGTCGTAAATTCTTTGGGCCTCTAAAGTACGTCTTGTCCGCTGTGAAACATTTTTTGTACCCACCTGGGCTGGAAAGGGAATGATTTTTAACGAAAGTGAAACTTGATCTATTCCAAAAGTTACTATTATTATACCATAAAGGCCGCTATACACGGTGAATGATCATGCGAATGATTATGCTGAATGATCACATGATCATTCACAGGATCATGCGAGCAAAATAGAGCATGTTCTAATTTTCACTGAATGATCATGCGCATGACGGTTCATTCGCGAATTGTTCCGTCATACACGGTGAATGATCATGCGAATGTAATCATTTGCCGTGTATAGCGGCCTTCAGATCCTTATTACTGTAGGTATGTATTATTACCGTCATACTGTACTGTAGGCTGTAAATCTAGAGGAATTGCAGAAAATTCACAGCAAAGTAGCAGAAAAGAGCGAAGAATTAGTTTTGACCCACTATGTAAACAAGGCTAAGACTTCTAAAATCCATCAGCAAGAGAACTTTTCGCTCAATCGGGAGAGAGTTGATCAAGTTCAGAGGTACAAATATTAAGGAACGACTTTAAAATAAGATGCCAACAGCTAGATGGAGATTAAAGCTAGGATAGGGAGAGCCATAAGCATTGTTAACAAAATGATGAATGCTTCTGCATAAGGTACGTTATTTTAAATACTATAATATGGCTTTTAAAATGTATTTTCAACTTTATTACATGGAATGGGATACTAAATCATGAAAAGGAGAGATATAGACAGGATAGAAGCTTTTGAAGTGTTAGTGAACGGAAGAATCCTAAGAATCAGTTGGGAGTCAAGGAATATAAATGACAATGTCGTCAAAAGAATATGGAAGAACATAAAAATGCATAAATCAATAAAAGTAAAAGAAATGTAATACTAAGGACAATTTACGAGACGAAAACTTTATAAAATTTTACGAGTTATTCTACAAGTGAAGACTTAGGATAGGAAAGCGAGGGAAGACGAAGCACGCACTACATAAATAATTTAAAAATTTTCGAAGCTGTTTTTTTTTAAATGACATTATTACTTTCCGTACTAATGCTACTTACATTATCCATTGATATTTGAATTTTTATTCTCTTTAATTTTTGCAAAGTGCAGTGAGGCAAAATAATGATTTTAAACTGAAAATTTTTAAAATCATTATTTTACTTCAAATCAAATTAAATATCCACGGATAAGCTTTATTTATTGTTGTTGAGATTTCGTTGAGACTGAGAATTTCTATGCCTATTGCTAATAATATCTAACTTATTTTTTATTCAATAATAGATTATCGTTTTATGCAAATAGTCTAGATGATAATGTGATTTGAACATTGGTAACACGTCATAAATTTGGAGATGTATAGCAGAATTTGGAGATGTATAGCAGATATTGGAGATGTATAGCAGAATGTGAAGTGGGTGATATATCAGTGATCCCTATTCTAATTTCATAGCCTTAATCTCAGTCTTATGAGTACTCATTACTTCAACCCTATGGTTGCGTTTGATGGGCGAAAAAGAAGTTTAACCCTTACTAAGCGATAGGCGCGTGATTTTTACTTCATCAGGGTAAGAGGAATAGTTACTTTCCCTGGTTCACATTGTTTCTGCAAGACTTTTTAGGTTGTGCAAAGACTCTGCACAAATTTTAATCCTAAAACATCGAACAGCACCCAATCCCACGATACCATAACGATCGTCTATGAGTTTGCGGGAAAAGTATATCTGGCAAATATTGAGATCGATTAAATTCTATTTTAAAAACATTGCTGCGTTATTTTTTAATATTTTCCAATAAGTAAATACATTACGGTTGTGTTAGTTTGGATTTTATACATATTTCGAAAGAGTCCTCACACGGTCTATCTAATTGAGTTAGCGCACATTTACATAAAAGCGCTTATCTTTTTTAATGGGCTGAATTTACCTCTTTGTAGCTTCTTAACATTGATATCTTCTAACTTTTAGTTTTGTTGGCTGATTTAGGCTTCCACATTTTCACTTGAGTTGGTTAAAACTAAGAGCGTAAGCTTGGGAAGTTGGAGTCAAAAAGTAAATCTAAGGAGAAAAATAGCAATATAATTTTACCGTGACGGCCAGGAAAAGTTTTTGCTGAATAATTTTTCTTCTCTCTTTCCCTGAGAAACCTTTCAGTTCGTCGAGTAAGGGAGGCTTTCCTGTGCCCTCGTAACTTCAACTTCAAAATCACTGGATTGTGGTCGTGAATAAAGGCGGTGGGAAGTAGGATCACAAGCGACGGGAGAAGCAAGAAAGAAATTATCAGCAAAGCCCGGGCAAAGAGAGCATTTCACCATAAGAGAGACCTGCCTACAGAGGGAAACTTAAATATGGAGGTGAAGAAACAATTTATAAGAACCTAAATTTGGAGTATGCTCCTATATGGAAGTGGAGCATGGACAATGACAGCAGCGGAGAAAGCAAGGATAGTTGCTTTCGAAATGTGGTTTGTGGTGCTACAGAAGAATGATAATGGTGAAATGGATCGACCTGGTTAGTAATGAGGAAGTTCTAAGAAGATTAGGAGAAAAGAGAAGCCTGATGAAAACCTTAATAAGAAGACGGAACAACCTCATAGGCCATATCTTGAGACATGATGGCCAGATGAAGACAATCGTCGAGTGACAAGTGGATGGCAAGAATGCAAAAATAAGACCTCAAACAAAATGCATGGAACAGGTAAAGAAAGATATGATAGAGAAGAAATAAGTATAGGTGTGACAAGATTAGCTGGTTGGAGAATTGAGTGGAGAGCTGCGTCAAACCAATCGTAGGATTTTTGACCAGTGATGATGATGATGATTTAATATTCAAATTCACCGCACCGCATGAAAAATTGAAACCCTAATCACAGTTTCTCTTACGAGACCTTACCTAAATTCTTTAAATGTTCGCGAATAAAATCGCATTTTACTGGCTTCGAGCTGACATTTCCCCGAGATATACACTCTTTTGCGTTCTTAGATACACTCAGTGGATTAAAGAAACTAAGAAATAGTAATTTTTTCCAATGCAATCGCCTCTATTAGAAGTGTTGCTGGAAGTTTACTTTCTTACCGCACAATTCTTGTTTGACCCCTTTTTCCGTCGCAGAAAATTACCCTTTCGAGATTTATACCTTTCTAGCCGCTTTAAAATTCTTTGGTCGCTTTTCCAAAAGATCTCATCTTAAAAAAATATCTTGTTCCACCTCTTCTTCGCTTCTGAAATTTTTATTCGGAAACATCCCTGAAGGAGGCCTGATTACAACGCGCTAGAATGTCTCCCCGGGGAAAGATTATTCCTGGCTTGCCCTTCGTATTGAAATACGCAAGGACCAGAGGAATTTTACCCTGGTGGTCAGGAAAAGGTTCTCCCGCATATTTTTTTCACCTCTCTCTCTCTCTCTCTGAGAAACCTTTCGGTTCGTCGAGTAAGGGGGCTTTTCTGTGCCCTCCTAACCACTACGTCAAAATCACTGGATTGTAGCCGTGATTTATGGCGGCATTTAATTTTCATATTCCCAGCATTCTATGAGAAATTAAAGCCCTACCCGGAGATTTTGAAGGGAAAGGCACGTCTCTTGTTTGATTCTGTCCTCAGGTGTGTGTTTTTTCTAAAATTACTACTTTTTGTGAGATTGAAAGGCTTAATTTTTTTAAATCTCTTGACTGGTTGCAATTTGGGTTACGAGGCAATAAAACTTTCTTTCAGCTACTCAAGCCCTAGTAGAGAGTGCTCTCAATCTGATAAATAAGTTGATGAGCTCTTCTCGGGAAATCAGCCTGGTCGGGATTGACAATGCTGCCAATGTTTCGTTGCCCTTCTCTGCCATCGTCATGACGGTGGTAGAGAAGGCCATCTGCGATGTGTTCGGCTCATGCCATTCCGTTCGATGAAACCGATCCTCTGCATGACAAACGGATATTAGAATCGGCTTGCCAAAGAGGCAATTGAAAGAAGACTTCCAAAGAACTCAATGAATAGAAACGCGGGTTTCAACCTGAGCAAAACATGGAATCCAGTCATCAAATGAATGAGTAAGCTTAGGGGAAGAAGGACACCAAAAACGGACCAATCAGGGAAGACTTGACCGCCCCAGCTGCGTATATAAACCCGGCATTAACCAGGTCCGCTATTCGCCCGGATGACGATGGCAGAGAAGGCTATCGAAACGTTGGCACCAATGCCCATGCTGACCCGGCTGTTTCCCGAGAAGACTTCATCAGCAAGATTCGCTGGGAAAGCACTAAATACTTCATGATAAATATGTGTTGATACAAATAGTTCTAATAAAAGAATGGTGTCTTTGAGCATGGTTTAAGTTAAAACAATTAAATTTTATGTTTTTCTATTTTTCAAATGTATCGTCTCAAGCAGGTTATTTTTGCATATTTAATAAATTTCATAATGTGCCCCCTTAGTGGCAATGCAAGAGAGAAACCAGCGTCACCATTAGCCTACTCCTAAAGGGAAATGCCAACGAGACCACGGCTCAATGTCCCATTCGACGGGCGGAGTGTTGTACTTGAAGTGGCACTCAAGGAGGGATCGGGCAGCCTTTCAAAATCTCTGCCACTCTATCCTTACTATTTTGCTATGAACTACTGAAACCGCAACCATTATTATATGACAGCCATTTATTGTGAGTAGTAAACCCCCTAATTAATAGTTATTATTTATTGGCATTGTAATTTAAAAAACCATTGCTGGATGACTAAAATACAAGTTGGGTTGCAAGGTAGTAAAACTTTCTTTCAACTTGTCTAGACCTTCAGAAAGAGTGCTCTCAAATTGATAAATTGAAAATGGCGCATTATTACATAACTGTTGATATATTTTACCTGATAGCACAAAGCTATTTCTCGTTATCCATCTCGAATCCTCAGGTCTTTTCTTTGCTTGATCTCGATGTATTTCAGGGGTGATGTTTTGACTAAATAGATTCCACTCCATGTTTCCCATAATTCTTTGTCTTTTCATGGACGGAATGCTCTACTCATCACGCCACCCGCGTATTTCTTTTTTCATTTAAAAATTCTCAGCAAGATGATAGGATACAAGTTGGGTTACGAGGTTGTTAAACCTACTTTCTACATGCCCAAGCCTGAAAACCGAGCGGTCTCAATTTGAAATTTTGAACATTGCTCACTATTGCATGACCGTTGATATATTTTACCCGAAATTATCTGATTTTATCTAGCTGAATGTTTGATATATCTATATTTCAGGGGTGAAGTATTGGCTGAAGGGTTTCGGCTCCTTCTTTTCCATAATCCTTTGTCCTCTTATATACAGAACGCTAAACTCATCATGCTGCCCGCATGTTTACATATAAAAATACTAATTTAAAAACCCTCCGCAGGGCAATAGTATACATGTTGGGTCACGAGGGAGTACAACCTTCCTATAACTTTCCTAAGCCTTAGAAGAGAGTGGACTCAATTCAATAAATTGAATAGCGCACACTGTTACGTAACTGTTGATGTATTGATAAAATCTTCTCAGTTTCGGCGCCGAGTAAGGCTGTTCGAGACCAACGTTTCGATGAGAAGCTTCCTTATCATCGTCATTAGCCTTGGCCGGTGCCGAACCCGAGAAAATTTTATCATTAGCTTTCGCCGGGAAAGCCTACGATAATTTAATTGTTGATATACATTACCTAATAGCATCTGATTTGTTCTCCTTGAATGTTTGATCTCTATGTATTCCAAGGGTGATGGTGTAGCTGAAGATTTTTGACTCCATCTTTCCCATAATCCTTTGTTCTCTTAGGAACGGAATGCTTTACTCGTCGTGCTGCCCGCTTATTTCTTTTGAATGTTCCCACTTCTCGCTCTCCCTCCCGTTCAGATGCGTCTCTCATTCCATCCAATTTCCCTCCTTCATTGTCTCTCTCCAAGCGCGTGTAATCCAACCGATCCTCGTCAAGCGGATTACTTATCTCGAGCACGTATCTAGTTCCATCCTCATCTCTAGGCTTTGTCTCGGGTCGACGCGAGCCTGTTAGCGTTCGCCGAGATTTCTCGCCTTCCAACACTGAGCTGATGCCACTGTTCGTATCCCATTCACGGTTTTATGTGTTGGTAATCACAGAGCAGACGAAAGCGCCCCGATAAGGCGATGATATCACCGTGAAGCGGAATGTGGAGTCGTTTTTCATAACTCTCCGTGGCATTTAAATGAAAAAATAAACTTTATGGTTCCAGGCGAAAAAATGCTTGTTGAAATGACTCAGATTTACAGCAAAACTCAGTAAGCCAGGTTAAACCTTCACTGCATTTTGTATCATATGTAAGGGGGTGAGAATACAAGGGTTACAAGTGATTTATTTCTCTGAGTTAATTGCTAGAAGCTAATTGCTGAGGTGAAGTTAATTGCTAGGAAAAATACACAAAAATTGGTTGCCAAGGGATACGAGTGAGTCTCATTGTCAGTTCTGTCCTGACATCGAGTGGAAAATCGATCTAGTTTGTTTTCTAAACCTAATTTCTGTGGCTAGCTGCCCACAGAAAAAAGAAATCACTTGTATCCCTTGTCTTTCAACCCACTCATAAGATACACTACACTCATTGCCGTTTGTTTCTGAAGAGCGTGCAATTCTTCCTCTCTAACGCATGGCGAAATAATACTAATTAAAATTACTCCTGCCATAACTAGTACCAGGTTACATGGTCAATGAAATTATGAAGTCGGAGGAAAAAATCTACAGTTAGAAGATTCATTTTAGCCAATTCAGTTAACTTAAAAATTTTATAACTATTTTGATGGATCTGGTTTCATGTTTGTATGAAATTTAAACTACATTTTTAAACTTCGACTTCGATTGTCTGAATACTTCCTCCTTAATTTTGAAAATGTGCTCTTTCTTATGGTAAAATTCTGGTATTCTATCCTTAAAAAATATCAGATCACATTAATGGCAACAGCCTCAAACAAAATTACAGTTAAATTTATTCTGTTAACCATTGTCATTCTTAACCCTCCGTCAGTCGCGTCACATTTATGAACGCTATTTTTCGCGCGACGTCTCACAGAATAGGAATGGTAAAATAAAACGCATGGAAGTAGAAATAACTGTTTTAACTACAATCAATCTTTCATGGAATACTTAATTCCATGAATGGACAACACATTTATGCTTAATAAAGATGGAGATATTTGTTTTAATAAAAGACTGTAAACAACTTATTTTGACATTTCTTACCGATATTCTTTCACCGAAATTATATCAATATGCTTAATTTGAGCAGTAAATACACACAAATTTTTTACAGTTTCACAGTACGCATTTTGCTAATAACGTAACAAATAATTTTTACGACAGGATAAATTATTTATTTTGGAGGCATTTTATATTGATAGCCCGTTCAGTTGAACTTGAACCAAAATATCAGATTGGAAAGTTGTTATTCGATGCAACAAAAAAAGTATGTGTATCGTTACGGCTAATGTTATGCGTCTACATCAATGTTATAAGCCACCATGAATGTTTGTAACAGAAGGGAAAAATGGTGTATTATACGCCAAAGTTAACTCCAGTTATGTGAGAACCATAGTAAATTCTATGTAATAATAGTTTTATTCAGGTGTTAAATCGATTGCAGTAAAAAATTCGAAGAAATAAGACGCATATCCAAAATTTAATTGTTTAAATAGTTGTTTTTTTAATTTTAAACGTATTTAAAAACTTTTTGATGAATATCACGACGCTAGTAGCATATGACGGATTGTCTCAAGCTCAACTTGTCGAGTGGCGTCTACCAAACTCCAAAAGCAATAAAATATCAAAATTTATTTCATAAATTTACCAAAACATGTAATCATATAGGTGGCTTATTCACACTCATAAAATAATAACTCACAAAAAATATGAGTGTCCTAATTATAAAAATACGATGCGGGCAAAGAAAAGGAAATGGCCTGGCGTCTGGTAGACGCCACGCAATTCGTTGCTCTTGCTCTTTCGTTTCTGAAAATGCATATATAAGTACTGCAATATTATTGTAAATGCATATTGTTTATCTTGCAATACACACGCTAATTTTTATAAGAATTTCGCAATTTCGGAGTCCTGCAACTTATTTGTAAAAATATGGCGTTCATTTAATTCCCAGCGAAAATCTTTAAAAAAAGCCAAATATGAAAGGCGTCAGAGAGGGTCGGTTTGCTGTGTTGACTTCCTCAAATATGTGAATGTTTTTTTTTTAACACAGCAAACCACGGAAAACCATAACAGCAATTAAGGCTTTAAAACCTTAAGTGATTCTAATTTAATGGGCGAATTGAAAGTGAAATATTCAGATCGTCCGCAGGTCGCAGATTGCCCACCTCTGGCCCACAGAATGTAAAGCTACCTCTTTTGTTTTGCGCGACTCAAATTGTTAATAAGACTGGCATCATTCCTAGGGTGAAGACTTGAGCTGAAGATGCATTACCCTGAATAATGATTCTGTAGTGAAACGGGCATTATTCAAGGGAAAGATGGTCCGAGTGGAGGGTTCTTTTGTTGGAACAAAAATAAATGGCATCACCATCATCAGCAATTAATTCAGAGCTCATTTGAAAGCCACTCCTCTAGGTTATTTAACACTTCGGCTTGGTTAAGGAGAAATTGATGTTTAGGTTTAATGTTACTATTTAACTCGGAAAAACTTAAGCTCCTGCATAAGTAGTTGAAAAAAATACCGCTTTGAAAAAATCAAGAAAAACCTTTGGCATCGTGAATTTTATTGTCACAGAGGTATGGATGCTTTTTCTTCCGACTTTTTAATTGCCGATTGTTTTTTGTTGTTACATTTTTTTTTCAATTATCTGTTCTATTGCTAGGCTTTTCATCCATTTTCTCAATATTTCCAAATTAATTATCCATGCCAGCATGCGGTGCAGTTTTCATTATCCTTCCCAATTTAGAAAGACTTGTGTCCTTTCTCTCCCCACATTATATCTAAGGTGGATAGAGTTTCTCAGTAATAAAATTGACAGTCCCCCGGCCGAATGGAAAATTTAGATTTTCATATCAGATCAGCACTTAACAGATGATAAACTATTACCAATCAGAAAACGAGACTTTTGTCTCTAAACTATTTGCAATTGAATAGATCATTTTCGATAAATTGACACTTGAATCTGAAAAAGCTGGATCGTCATACCAAACTCCATCAAAGAGATGAATTACAACGACTCAGTTATTCTTATGGGAGATAAACAAGGTATAGTGGGTGAGGATAAAGCAAGTACCTACTCTGAAGATAGAGAATGAAGAAAACAATGACAATGGGAAGTTTTTTTAGGATAACAAGAAATTTAGAAGTAGAAAACATGAATTATGGTTATATGAAAAAAATAAAGTTACATGCCAAATTACTGAGGAAATTTTAATATGGGCAGCAGAATATTCTGGGATGGTGTTTGAAATATTTCACATCGTTCAATACCTGCTCCATATACTTGTTTCATCTGAGGTTTTCCTTTGCCATACTTGCCATCCCGGAGTACCTCAGCGATTGTATTCATCAGGCCTCACGTGGTTGATAAGTTGTTCCGCCTTCTTCGCAAATATTACGACATACTTTATTTTAACAAGATAGAAGCAGCCGTAGTAATTTTCTACACATTTATTTTTATCAACTGTTTTCAACATTGTCAATGCGGAAGTTTCAAGAGCTATCACACGACGTTTTCAAGATAGACAGGTCTTGCTAATGACGTGTGTGTAAACGTTGAAATCGTTTCAGGTAAGCAAATGAGGAAAACTACTGCGGCTGTTTCTAACTTGTTAGCACGAGTTTCCTCAAAGAGAACTCGTCAACAATCGATTAGATACTCCGCTTTTTCTCCCGTTGTTCTTATTACTTCCTAATTACCCACTCGCAAGTAATCTGGAGAATACAGAAAGCCGCAATGAAGGAAAGTATGTTTGCCATATTAGTTACAAGTTAGAATGATAATTACGAGTTATTTGATATCCATCATTATTATGTCCTTCCTTAACTAGTTGATTGCCTATCGAGCAATCCAAAGTATGAATGTGAAACGTGGACCTTGGGAAGAATAGCTAACGCTTTTGAGATATGGATGTGGAGGAGGCTGGAGTGAGTGAATTGGGTGGATAAATTGAGCAATGAGGAGGTGCTGGAAAGAGTTGGGGAGGAATGAAAATTATTGGGAACTATATTAAAGAGAAAGAGTCATTGAATCGGGCATATTTTTAAGAGGGGTGAGGATTTTAAATACTGCAGTCGAGGGGGCACTAGAAGGAGAAGAGTAAGAAGAGGGCTGAGGATGAAAGATGCAATGAGGTTAAAAAGAACAGGGGTGCAGCGAGGGGGGGGGTTTTGGGGGATATAACCCCCCCAGAGCTCAGAAAATTTTTAAAAGTTTAATCCATTTTACTTAATTGGATTAATATTACTCACTGAATAGTGTAAATATAAATAAAATATCCCTCCGAAAGCCGTAAAACTCGCCATTTTGAACTATTTATCTTGAAATTTTTCTGAAGGAGTGCCAACGCATCTCCCGCTAACCCTGGCGGGTATTCCACTCCCCCAGACACCCCAGTATTAGTTGTGCCTAAACCCCCCCTAGCCTTAATTCCTAGCTGCGCCCCTGAAAAAGAAGGTCTAAAGAAAACAATGAGGTGGCCGTTGGCAGAAGGCGGTGGAGATAACTTTGCTGTTTGGTACCTGCCAGTGGGCAGAAAACTAGTTGATGATGAATTCGCTCTTAATATTAGAACGCTCACTGATTTTCACCTGACGTTTCTTGTCTCATTTCTAGTTACCCATCAAGCAATTAGTTCTATTTTTTATTAGAAATTCGCACTTAACATTGGGTCGCTCACTGACTTTAACGGAACCTTTCTTCTGGCTCATTTCTAATTCCTCCGCACCTCGTCTTTCCCTTTTCCCAGGCTGCGGATATTTCCACTCTGCGTACCTTTTAAGCCCCCGTGCGTTGCTTACCCCGTTACACTTCCCGTCCTCCGTAAAACTGGCAACGCCGCGTCGTCGCCTGCCTCTCCCTACCCGCGTGTCGGAGTTCCGACGGTGCGTTCGCAAGGGTTTGGGGGAACCCTGAACCACTCCCTTCTCATCCCCTGGGGTGCGTCATGGCGAAAGGGGGAGGTAGAGAGTGGAAGAGGGTGATGCTCTCTGGTAGGTTTGTACGCAGGAGTTGGTTCGGCGGCTGATTGAAAAACTCGTGTTCCGGGGGTAAAACGGGAACGGTTTCATTTAGGTTGATTGAGAAGAGTAGGTGAAGATTTTGGGGAAGTCAGCCAAGGCTCTTGATTCTCCTGAAGGCTTTCGCTACCTCACGCATTTTTGTGCAGGTTTTTCACTGCAAAATGTCCACACCCTAGTTTATGTATTCATCATTGTACTAGCATGATGTCTCCATGTTCCTGGGTTTCACCGCGTGGATTTTCTTTGTGACGACAGTTCGACCTGAAGACGCCGGTTGGAATACCGGCGAAACTGTCGTCACAAAGAAAATCCACGCGGTGAAACCCAGGAACATGGAGACATCATCTAGACAACGCCGCGGAAAACTACGCATCCACATTGTACTAGCATCTCTACCCACTTTTCCTTTTTATTTACACGCGTTTTCTAAACTTGCCTTGTCTATTTGTCTGTATCATCGATGAAATCTTGTATTTGATTTTTAACCTACTTTTCATTTCTGTGATAAAAACACAAATGGTAACTTCCACACTTTTTAATTTAACCCTCAACGACCGGCCATGGTTTTAAGACTTCATGTCATTTTCTTGAAAATGACACAAAGTGTTGAAACCATAGTCGGTCGCTGAGTGTTTAATTAAATAGTGTGGAAATTACCATTCGTGTTTTTATCATAGATATATCAAACTTCCACAAAATCAAGCCTGAAACGATTCAATTTTCTGATCTGCTTGAAACTTTTCACACTTCCTTGCTACTAATGAAAATGCTATAATTAATCCTTTCTTATCAGTTTGCCCTAAATTCTTCTGAAAATGAACTCACAACTCCATTCCTCCTTATTGTTTGTGGAACACGGTTCTTCCTCCAAAATGGTCTTTTAATGGAATAAAGTGAGTAAAGCAATTATAATGAATCGATAAAATACAGAAAATCGCCATCTATTTTCTCGGGTATTGCACGGTAATACAAAGTAATATTAAACTATCTTCTGAAAAAAATATATATGTAATTTGTTAACAAATATTAACGATATTAAAAACATGCTAAAATAAATTCATGTAAGTAAAGAAAAAGCCTAAGTTTTTCCAACTGATTTCTGGAAAACAAGCTCAAGCATTATCAAGCTTTTGAAGCACTCGTTAGAACTCATCAGGGTGATAAATACGTTCTCACCTTGGAATATCATATACTCTACATTAGTCACCACCGGCTCCATTTGTTCACAATTCGATAAAATCATAATACAATTTACATCCATAAGGGGGTTACGATTCCTAAATCTTGTTATAATGCCTTTTCAGCATTATGTTCTTTTCTCGCAGTAGATATACCAAGTGCCGACTATTCGCCTTCAAACTCCAATGCATAATATATTATGAAGAACGTGCATAACTTATTTTCTCAAGTGTAAATAGTTTGAGGTTGAGATAAATAAATAAACAAATAATAATAGTGAAGAAATGATAATGCAAATGCTTACAAAAAATATAATATATACGAGACACAATATTAACATAGTGTTGCAAAAAGAATTATGCTTCCAAGTTTCCACGGTAACGACAGATTTTCAGAAGTTCCTTAGGATCGGGTGAACGCCATCTAGCGGCAAATCACCCGAAGTTACGTCGTTCTCACTTACACAATAGTTGGCCGTCAAATTGACGCAAACATATGTTCTTGGTGGAGGGAAAAGTACAGTAATAGAATATCAAAGTGTGCCACAAGTGATCCATACACAGTAAACGCGCTATTTCGAATTTTTGAAAAATGCGGCAAAATCCCGGCTTAGCGTGCACCTAAGGGTTACTCTATAATACATTTTCTCAAGGCTCAAATTGTCTACAGGTCAAAATGCAGATCCAGTCAATTAATATAGGTAAATTTGAGTTAATATTAGAGCTTTCTGATAGAATTGAAGAATTTGTGAACATGAGACTTATGTGTAGGAGATCTTGAGCCTCAAGATGCGAGGAAAGAAATGAGGAGATAATCTTCCGTTTTTTTGCCTGTGAAGGAAAACCAAGATTATTTTCGTTCATCGATTGGCGTTAGTACGTCACCGCTTCAGTAACCCTTTTTTACTATCGTTCGATTATCTCAGTCTATTTCACTTCCCCAGCTCTGTAGCAGTTTCTCTTGCCGCTCCGTGCCTTCCCCCACCTTCTTGTTCTTTCAATGCGTCGTGCCTCCAGTGGTACAACTCCCTCGATGATCATCCGCCTACCTTTAAGGGAAAAAAATCCAAATCTTCACCAAACATCTAGGCTCTGAGTGTTGTTTTATTACTTTTAAACGTCTCTAGTTACTCCAACCTGCCTCATCATGTCTCGGCAATTCTTACATCACATTAACTATATTTATTTAATTGTGTGCATGTCTGGGATGAGAAAATAATTTTAACACTATTTTTGGCAAGCTATCCTTTTATGATCCGCGAGGATGTCTTTCCGGCGTGGTACTGGTTACTATATCGTTTTGCTTAGTATTGGTTGAAGTTTTTGGGAAATTTTGGGGAAGAAATAAGTAGCCAAATTTGCGATTGAGAATTGCTGGTTGCGGTGCATGCAGGATATATAAAAACTAAATGTCGTTCCAGAGTCAATTCCCGATCCTTTCTTGCAGATATCGTAACTTCACGTTTCGAATCCCTGAATTCTTATCCATGTAAGTTCCTATCCAATCTCGAGTTCCTATCCATGAAAGTTAATCTTGGAATCAGCTGTTACTTTTCCCATGGAATTCTACGTCTCGTGTGTTATTTCTTAAAATACAAAGGAATAGAACGTCCAAATGGATCGCAAAGCAAAATGACTGGCCAACTATCTCTATTCACTTTTCAGCGGCGAATCATTGAAGAAGCACAATAAATTTCACAGCTAGTGAAAGGATATAGGAGATATTCCTGTGTCTCGACGGCGGCATTATTTTGGCTTGGTGGATATGTATGGCTTGAATAGCGGTGCTAGGTACGATGAATCCTTCAGTCGCAATGCCTAATACATTTCTCAATCACCAAAGTTAGCCCGAACATTTGTCCACAATCGTTTCAGTTCCCGTCAGTACGGGCAGTGGCGCAGCGAGGGGGGATTTGGGGGATAACTCCCCCCCCCCCAGAACTAAGAGAAATTTTAAAAATTAATCCATTTTGCTTCATTTGATAACAGTTACTACTTACATAATAGCAGATACAGAGGAATAGAAATACAGAGAAATACTGAAGAATTAACAAAAATATCCCTCAGAAAGTCGTAAAACTAACCATTTTGAACCATTTCTCTTAAAAAAATTTTGTGGGAGGGCCCCCGCACCTCCCGTATTTCATACTCCCAGTATTAGTTGCTCCTAAAACACCCCCTAGCTTTAATTCTTAACTGCGCGCCTGGTACAGAGTGCTATGAACATGCTTTCTAAGGCCATAAATATATATCGAGTCTTGCTCGCAAGCTTTTGAAGCTGGATCTTGAAGTCTATTTACAAGCTCTGTAAATATCTCCGTAGTAGTTAAGGTGAGGCTCTATGCAAGTGCGTTCATTTTTCGCTAATACGGTTTTCTATTACAGGAGAAGCAAGTAAAGGGTAATGACTTAAATTGGACCAGATGATGCTTTGTGATCCAATTCATAGTATAATTTACACTATTTTTTAAGCATACCAAACGCTTTAGTTTCTTCACTCGTGTGTAATCCTTGTACCCTTGAACCCTCATTCTTGTAACCTCTTAGAAATGAAAGTGTAGTAAGAATGATGGTTTTCTATTTCCATGAATTCTTTCAAGGAAAGGTTGTTTGGATTTAATTCCGCTAAGAAATAATAATACCAGAGAAGGTACAAAAAGTTCTTAAATAAACAAAGCTCTTTGACCAAACTGCTTTCGTGCAGCAGTAAAGAAAATTTAATGAAAAATTTACTTATGGAGGAGTGCCTTTCATGACCGTACACAAGAAGATAAAGAAGAAAAAATAGATGGTGCTTCAGAAGCCTGGGAGAAGCAGGTTGGATCAAAGAAATTACAATTGAAAGAGAGCCTAGGGAGACCTTCACAAAAAAGGAGCTTGTCGAGGGAAATGAAAAAGAGGATAGCCAATTTCTTGGAGCGCATACCGCATCGTGATGAGACAGTGCATGGAAACCATAGACTAAAGACGAAATGCGCGTAGAGTCCTTTCATGAATGTCCTGTATCCACGAATGGCACTACTCTGATGTAAATTTAGAGTCCGAGAGCTGAGAGTTTCAAATTTCAAGTGGAAAGCAAGGAAGAGTATATAGTGGTGAGTTTTTGACAACCAGCATAACTAAGCTGAAGAACAGAGAGTCCTTGTTCATTAATTTTTTAATTAAAACACATTTTCGATGGAAGGAAAAGAAATAAATTATCAGAATAATAGCCTTGGCGAAGAGAGCGTTCCACCTTGAGAAAGATCTAATTACAGCGGAAAATTTAGACCTAGAAGTAAAAAAACAGTTAATCAGAACTTACATTTGTAATATACTTCTGTAAGGAAGGGAGGAATGGACAATGACAGCCGCGGAGGAAAAAAGGTAGAGGCTTTCCAAATGTGGCGTTAAGGAAGAATGATGAGGAACAAATGGATCGACCGAGTAAGCAATGAGAAAGTCGTTAAAAGAATGGAAGAGAAGCCTCATGAAAAACTTGATAAAAAAGACGAAACAACATTTTCAGCCATATCTTGAAACATAATGGCCTGATGATCGAAAGACAAGAGATGGGAAGTATGGAAAAGGAAGACTTCAAAAATATTTATATGTATATGAAAAAGGTAAAGAATGATGTGAAAGATAACAAATACGTAGGTGTGAAAAGATTAGCTAATAGGAGATTTGAGTTAAGAGGTGCGTCAAACCAATCTTTTGGTATGTTGTTCCTCCTCCGTATCTCATCTAGACGCTGCCTCTCCTCACCCACCTTGACAAACACTTCGTCGTTCCTCCTCCTCTCCGTCCACTTCACCTTCTCCATTCTTCTACACACCCGCATCTCAAACACCTCCAATCTTCTTTCGTCCCCCTTAGGAGGTGACCATGTTTCCGCACCGTACAGCGCCACACTTAAGATCAGACTCTTCAATGCACTTTCATTTAAATTCTTGCATAACGATCCTCTCATAAGCCCCTTTCTATACAAGTCTATACAAGTTGCTTACGCAATTCTCTTCCTTATGTCCTTATTTCCGTATCATTTTTCCTCTGATGTGCTGCCCAAATAGTTGATTGGCTCTAACTACGCAAGTTTTTGCCCACCTACTTTAACCTTGAGTCTTATTCTCTTTGCACGCGAAATAAATATATTTATTAATGTAATATTTTTCTATGCATGCAATGACTCTTTTTCTGTGTATATAGTCCGTCTCATATTTTATTTTTAAGTTCTCAAGAATTTTGGGTTAAAATTGAAGGAACGAGGGTTTGAATCAGAGCTGAGGAATGTTTCCTCTTACTTCCCCAAAGCGCGTGAATCCCCTCTCGGCTGACAGCTATTCGGTTATTGCCTCCTTTCCAGATTTTGGCTCCCAGGAGTACGGGCGTTTGGCACATGCGATCTTTGTCGACGAAATATTTCCCCCGTTGAAATCATCGAAAGAATTCCTCTGCACAAAGGGGGTTTGTATATTTTGCTCCAAAGGGCCCAAATGCGACCCAATGGGACTACGAATCGGAAGGCAAAAATGAGTTGGGGATGCCTGTGAGACGGAATAGTTACTTCACGTTGCTATTTGGAAATACCGTCGATATTGACATGCATGGAAACACTGGTAATTTTCCATTGTTACTCTTAACTCTTTACAATGTGATTTGCGTATATACCTAGTTTTATACAGTTTTCTTTCTGACACATGATAGTACTATTCAATGAAAAATTGACAGTATGGTAGTACAAGCAGTGGAGAAATATTGACATTTAACTCTAATTTATTCTTCCTCTTCTAACTCCGTTTTGGAAAATTGTATCACATCTGCCGTGGAAGTATACTCAGTTATATTAATGTGTCAATAAATTTCAGTTGGAATAGCGTATTGTAAAATGTTCATGAAAATTATGTTTACTTTTTTATCGTTGAGGTCCCTCTATAAGGATAGTCAACTAGTCCCCTGATAACACATCTAGCGGTAACCTTTTCCCGAAATATTCCGTTATTTCATATGTATTTTGCTCATGTCTCATTAATGCATAACTATATTCATTTTTTTCATATTATTTGTTTTATTTCATTTTCTGTAGCGTTATTAACGCTAGTATTTCTGTAGCGTGATGGAAGCATCAATCAACTTATTGTTAGTACTTTCCCTCGTGTGATTAAGCGTGTATTCCATCTACATTTTTGGCGGTTTTATCTTGCATTCTCCAGTGGGTACACTTTTTTTATAATTCAAGTATGCAAAAGTACTAAAGTCATGGATTCTTCCATGTGCGACAACTTTCACGAAGTGCATTCAGTCACTGACACTTAACTTCACAAGTGGTTGAATTTTTCAGCTGCCATCTTCTGCTAGAATACCTCTTACCTTTATTGACTTGATGCAGAGAAATCATAATCGGCAACAGACTAATTTTTACCTTCGTAAAATGTTTTCAGGATCGCCACCGGGTCAGGAACTGCATAACTGCCGACGTTTCGATGGCCAAGTCGGATCACTCACAGCCCTGAGGGCGATGGCCGAGTCGGACGTCGAAACGTCATACCATCCAATGCAATAAATGTTATGGAAATACATCGCGGTGTTTTGAGTTTCAGAGGCTTTAAAATACGACCAAAACTTAACAAATAGGTAAAAACTATTTGGTGCATTCCCAGCAAATAGACTTCGTAAAATGTTTTCGGGATCACCACCGGGTCAGGAGCTGGATAACTGCCGACGCGTAAGTTTTGGTCGTATTTTAAAGCCTCTGAAACTCAAAACACCGCGATGTATTTCCATAAAATTTATTGCATTGGATGGTATGTTGTTTAAAATCAAAACAGCCAGTTCATTTATGGATTGATTTATTTCTTTCAACTTTCCGTATGCATTGTTTGCGTATCGTTAAAATTGATGCCTCTTTCACTTTCTCGTGATTCGTGATTTTAGGGGAGAGTACAAATCGGGAAGTCTCCTTTGACAATTGAAAACAATCAGTGCTTCAGGGGAACGTGAACCGATTACCTGCTCCAAGCCATGCGTGGCGCGACTACGAGAGACCGATCGAAGGAAGGCTCTTCCCTCCGCTGAAACGGCAAACCCCTCACGTGCGGTGGAAACGATTCTGGAGGAAGCTCCTCCTAGGAGACGTGAAATAAACGTCACCCTCACGAAACAAATGCTTCTCTGTTTGCACCGTTGACACCTGGCAATGAATATTCGGCTCTCAGAATTTTATTTTTTTGTACGAAGCATTTTGAAACCCAACACATTTCTTTAGGATCTTGTAGTCATAGTATAGGTAATATTAATAATACCTTCGAATATTATCTTTTCTTAGTTTACTAAAAGATTATGTTTATACCAGGTTATTTTTCGAAGTATTTTGGCTTTTTCACCTTGTTTTCCCCATTATTAAAAAACAAATAATATTATTGAGCATTTTTATTGAATACGGTACATCAATATGTGGAGTAAAGAAAATAAAACACCACAAGACAGTAATAATGTAACAAGTACATCTACACCGTACCCCGCAAGCCGACTCAATAGGGGTTTGGCAGGGGTGCTAAGGCACCAGGCGTTGACGAATAAAAAGGAAATTCTTGAACGAAGTTCCGCCTAACTTTAATAAAAGCCCTTGATTGTTCGGGGGGAAAAAGAATTCTTATACCTATACGTTTGACCGAATATCTCTTAATTTTATCTTAGTTAATTTTTTCTGTCGAACCTGGAAATATAGTAGGGAGTCTGGTACGTGTTCATGTGTTTCATTGCAATCGCAATTCTTTACATTTTAACAATTTATAATGAAGTAATGGTGACTCCTGTGGATGAAATATTTAAAATTTAGCATTTTTATCTGGCATAGAATCCGCTTTAACGCAGTTTCCCAAAAGTGAGCAAATGCTCTAATGTGACCGGAGCGTATTGATCTTGCTGCTTGACGGATCTGTTGAGGGAATGAATTCCATTATATGACCGCTTCAACCGAAAAGAAGTTTTGCAGCAGTGAGTAAGAATAATAAAGTTCAAGAATGGAACGAAATTTAGTATTTGTTTTGCACTGCGCAACTGTGGAGGAGCCTCCTAAAGAAAAAGAGGATATGGGATTTGCGAGAGGGAATCGGTCGAATGAATCTTTTTTGGTCTTCCACTGGAGTGTGTCGAAGCGGTGAGGCTGCATCTCATGTCATCCTCAGTAATCGCCCTCTCCGCTATAAAACAGTTGAAGAAGTTTCACTGAAATACCTGAGATGAGAGAAATTTCCATCAAAATTTCACATAATACTCTTCTGTTTACATTATATGGAATTTCGGTGCAATAAAGTGCGCTTTCCAACCCAAAATTTCAATTCACCTACATTTTTAGTATCCAAGTATGATACTTATTTGTCATCAGTATAAGTGCATAATGCTAATTTATAACTCGCGTCGTTTGGTCCAAAATTAGTTATAAGGTACGTGTGTGATAGGAGTCATGAAAAGTATAAAAAGTAGTTTTTGTACAGCCTTAATTTGCGGGAAATTATTTTTGTGTTTCTGAAACTAACAGCTAAGTGAAACTGGTCCTAATATCTTTCAAAAAAGCTACTGTGTTCACACCAATTGCCATTGGAAAAAGTTCTCTGTGCTGCGATCCATTGGCCTTTGAATAGGGAAATTAGGCTTTACGGTGTCAATTTTTAAACGAAAAGATAAAATCAAATTGTAACTGCAGTTAGAGTTTTCCCTCTTCGTTTCCCGAGCCTTTGGCTTTCCCGGCCACTGCACATACTGCTTCGATACTGATGTTTCTCAAGTCCTGCGGCAATTTTCCAAGATTCAGGGAGCCATGTGTTCTCCCTTGCGTTTCCATCTTAGATGATCTTCATGGGTCCGACATCCAGAGGTTCAATTGCCATGGGAACATACGGTGCATTTATAGCGTAATGGTCTGCGCAATGACTCGGAAAACCGAGTTGGCCCGAGGCTAAATTTCCAGCGTTGGTGATTTGTTTCATGCGATTATATTGAAGTTCACCGCCGTTCACGCGGCAGAATATAAATATGTCACAGTTGCGAATGTCATCATATTACGTTCATGTATTAATCTCTATGCTATATCGACTTTCTTTGATTTCTATCATCGAATAAAAGAAAATGTTGTCTCGGAATCTATTTCAATAATTGTAGCGTTCTCGACGGTACTCATCTTTTGTTAGTAAAAATATAAAATTAAAGATAGACGATTTTTATAGTTAGCAAAAGTAACGGGTAAAATTTGCCGGTAAACATAGGAGTTATGACAATTCTCATGCTGCCCTAAATTTGTAGGAAATGAATGCAGTAACTGACGCTAGTAGTTAAGTAAATTAACTATGAGATAGTTCCTTCAAACTGCTTGTTTACGCCATTGTTGTACAATGTTTCGATCGTATGTTGAACCATTGAAGATCGGTATTTCTCGATTAATCAATGGGCAGAATTCTTTACATAGTCTTGTATACAATAAAATCCCAGACAACATCTGGAAATGTAATTTTAAAGAGTCCGAAATAAAAAAAAATGATGCCAGCAGTGGGCTGCGGACTCTCTCCTCTGGAGAAACCCATGGCTCATACCACTGACCCATATTATAATTTTACGAATCCACTTGTTTTATGGCCTAAATTATGTATAATGTAACATTTTTCAAAAAAATGTGACGGTTTCTGTCTCTTTGTCTTTTTGTGAGCAAAAATATATTTTCGCTACACGCAAACCATCAAAAATGCATAACTATTGTTATTACTTCATCTCTTTTATATTCTCATGTTATTTTCACTATTGTTGTCGTCCGTCGCTATATTTTCCCATATAATTTTTTGTTATTTGCCTTTTATGAGCTCTATTGCATTGTATAACGCCAACATGTTCTAAGAATGGACAAGTCTAAACAACAATAAATCGTATAATTATAATAATAATTATACTATTTATTGTTCTAGGATTTAGGATGAATGATTTTTATATTTTTCCTAGGTTACATTCCATATTTAGTTTTTTTATAATTGATGTAGCACTTCACGTGGTGTGATTCCTGCTGTTGTTATGCATATTGGGCATACGTGCAACAATTCTATTTCCCACATGGCGTTATTCTCTGCAGCAAGTTCTACATATTTATTAATTCTGAAGGAGAGTGTTTTCTGTAAATTTATTATTATTATTATAAATTCACTTATTATTATCCAAGAATGCCAAATGTGGAAAATTAATTTATTTAAACGATCGTTGTATGACTAAGCTTTTGTTTTGAATTATGTGGTAGTGGTAGAGGCTCCTTAAGAAAAAGGGAATACAATGTATGAGCCAAGTGTACGCCGAGGGAATCGGTCCAATGGATCTTATTTTTTATTCTTCCGCTGGGAAGCAAAGAAGAGCTGTGTCTCACGTCGTCCTCCCCAGTAATCGCCCACTCCTCTCCGAAGCAGCTGAGAATCCTATATGGGATCTCGCTGATGCGTCTCCCTCCGTGAGATTCCATTTCTTTTTCCTTCAATATCTTCCTTGAGGGTCTTCCCATAGACTCTGTCGATCCCCCCTTCTCCAATCCCATCTCACGTCGAGGAAGAAAACGAATTATAAATATGCTGTGGTGAACGGGCCCCTCCTCAAATAAATGAAAATGGGTCTTCTGCGTATCCTTAATATCGTTTACATTGATTTGTTTAAGAATATCTTTTCTTAATCTTTGAATACTTACGGATCAATTGGTGTACAAAAATCTCGTTAAAAGAAAAATGCAGTTACAGCACTTTCTCTATAATCCGACTTTTTACTTATCCGGCCCTGCCGTGAACACGACTGCGTCATTTTAAGCCATTCTTCCAAATATTTCATTCGAGGTCATCTTTATCCGTTCTTGTCATCCACTTTTCCCTCGACGATTGTCTTCATCATGCTATCATGTCTCAAGATGTGGCCTTTAAGGTTGTTCCGTCTTCTTGTCAAGGTTTTCATGAGGCTTCTCTTCTCTCTTACTCGTCTAAGGACTTCCTCATTACTAACCAGGTCGATCCATTTCACCATCATCATTCTTCTGTAGCACCACAAACCACATTTCGAAAGCCACTATCCTTGCTTTCTCCGCTGCTGTCATTATCCATGCTTCACTTCCATATAGGAGCATACTCCAAATGTAAGTTCTTACAAATTGTTTCTTCACCTCCATATTTAAGTTTACCGCTGTAGGCAGGTCTCCCTTATGGTGGAATGCTCTCTTTGCCCGGGCTATTCTGCTGATAATTTCTTTCTTGCTTCTCCCGTCGCTTGTGATCCTACTTCCCACCGCCTTTAATCACGACCACAATCCAGTGATTTTGAAGTTGAAGTTACAAGTTCTCCCTCGACGATTGTCTTCATCTGGCCATCATGTCTCAAGATGTGGCCTTTAAGGTTGTCCCGTCTTCTTGTAAAGGTTTTCATGAGGCTTCTCTTCTCTCTTACTCGTCTAAGGACTTCCTCATCTCTAACTCGGTCGATCCATCTGATCCTCATCATTGTTCTGTAGCACCACATTTCGCCTCTATCCTTGATTTCTCCGAACGCTTCCCATAATTTCTCGTCTCACTTACTCATAAACTTAAAAAACAATTTGGAGGCATAGAGTAGTTCATAATGGACTTTTTTTCTTATTGTCTTTTTACAGGCTGAAGACGGGATGGTCGGTGAAGACGCAGCAGCTTCAGTCCTTCGGGACTCCGAAGCCGGCGGCTCTGGACGAGACGGAGCAGGCGGCTATCTTGCGGGTGATCAAGAGGGCCGAGGCACTTGAAGCCAACGAGCAGGAGAGGATAGGGTGAGTGTAATTTATGCGCGACGCGATTCTCCCCAGATATGTCTACATCCACGTTTACATACTGCCCTGCAAGCCGTCTCAATAGGTGAGTGGCGGGTGGCGTTCGGACTCCAGTCGTTAATAAATAGAAAGGAAATGCTTTCAAGTATCGCCTAACATTTATTTAAGTCCTTTATCGCTCGGAGAAAAAACGAATTCCCATACCTATCCGTTCGGCAACATATCTCTCTTAATTTATCGTTTCTATCGGAAGTGGATATGTAGTAGGGCTCTAATATGATGTTCATTGTCCAGTGGCTTAGCCAGGGGGGAGGGTTTGGGGGGTTCGGAAACGAAATATAAAAAATACAATTTTAAATAAATATAAAAACACATTTTTTCTTTCAAAAAAGAAAACAAAATATTGAAAAATCATGAATTTACAATATTTCTTTGACAAATCAAGTTTGTCGTTTAGGAAAAGTGTTAAAATTAGTTTAAAACCCATTACTTGGTACTGTTTTTCAAAAATTTTTCCCCCTTGTTTTTTTTGGACTCCCCCCCTGAACGAAATTCCTGGCTACGCCACTGTCCTTGTCACTCTGAAAGATGTACATTCTCAATTTCTCAAGCACTGTAAGTCAAGCGAGATGCCTCCGAGACCCTAGCGGCCCCCAGCCAAATTTAATTAACATCCGTGTAAATCTTTCCTTACGCCCGTAGCAGTTTTTGACGAAAAGCGCAACTTTCCTTTGTATTTTATTAAGTTCATGCATTAAGTCCTGTTGCTCCGGATCACATATACTCATTGAATATTAGGGCGGATCGGAAAAATCGATTTTTTTTCAAATCCATCTGGCCCAATGAAAAAAAGTTGTGGGACCGATCAAAAATAAGGCCTGAAAAATTTGAGACCTCTAGGTGAACCCCTGACCCTCGCTCAAATGCATTTTAGGGGAGGAGGGTCGAAATTCGAGAAATATAGTATTTTATGGTCATTCCCTATAGATTTTGCCAAGCTACTTCCCTTTAGATCAAAAAGTTCGTGTATTTTGACGTATCTGCCACCGTTTAGCCACGAAATGCCTAATTTGAGTCCGAGTCCGCGAAGAAAATATTCCAACGCCCACGCAGCGTCGCGGATACAAGAGCCGCAGGCCGATCCCTTCCCCTCCACGCTCGCTTCTCCCCCTCCCACGCCTCCAATACAGCAAAATTCATCCCGCGCATGCTGCTAGGAGGACGTTTATCTTTGATTATATAAATCGGAAGATGGTAGAAGGTAATAAAGGAAGCGTAGTGAGACGACTTGTCCCTTATTGGGCGCCTCGTCGGCGTTAAACAAATCGATGTTAACAACTTTTAGAGATATGATTAAATATTTTTAGATCCGAGAACGCAGGAAAGGAGCCTATGGTCTATGAAAAGTCCTCTCGAGTGGCTATAGCGAGGACTGTACCGACCTAAGTTTTACCCAGTAATTGGTAGTGCGCCTTTTATATCCAATTACCTTAAGTATCATACGTAATAATCATTGTGGGTTCTTGTATATTGTGGAGGAATTGTTAGCACTTTACCCTTTGTAGATATGAATCATCGTCATTGAACATTAATCTTGAGATTCCTAATGCGCAGTTGTCTGCTTAACCATGCCATTAGCTAATCTTTTCAATATTCTGAAAGTATCCTATATGAAATTTGAACTTCTTTTTCCTTCCTTCCGTATTAAAAAAATAATTCTTAACCTTGTTAGTTCTGTTGTTTTCATTCGTTTGAAGGAAAGTTAGTTGAAATTAAGAGCATTCTGAGCACATAAAATGTGTTTACTTTATTTTATATTTTTATCATGACCATATGTAGTAATAACCTAGATAATTCTAATATAATTTTTTGTTCTTCTCAATGGAGAGTGTATTCTGTGGAATTTAAACTGTTTGAGTATTTTAAAAACTTCTTAACCTTATGATTATGATATTTCTGATGTTCGCTGCTAAAAATGTTTTTTTTACGAAAGAGTTTAATCTCTGACGTTTTCCTGGTACATACTCCATATTTCCTCGTGGAAAGTAAGAGTTAAAATGCAAGGTTTATCATTGGCCTTAATCTTTTAGCCAACTCGATCCCTTTCTTTGCCCTCTTCTTCATAGTTGCCTTTGTTTCTTCACAGAGTGAGCTCCATTCCCTGAGGAGGTTGTTAGCCTTTAAATCTCGTTCGCAGTGCCCGCGGCGGAGCATTTATAAGCTCCATTATCCCGAGAGCAAGCTCCCGTGGCAATTTTTCATCTTTTATTGCCTTAATTCCGCGGGTATCCGTCTTCTCCTCGAGGTTTAGATCTTAATTCGTTTTTTATGACTCTACATTCCTTTATATCTCCCGCAATACAATTTTCGCCTGAACCATTGTAGCGCTCTCTACATTTTAAGGCTCAAATTACCCCTCAATTTAATAACGTGTGGTATGCATTTATATTTTTTTACCCTAGGAATCCCGTCAGATATTGACATTGAGTGTAATTAATGATCATTTTAGCCGTCCATCTCATACTTTATTACCTTCATAAAAGGAAGCATTTCCGAAAAAAGTGTAGCGATAGCGATCACTAAAGGAGGTGATTTTTCGTGTGAAGGCGTACTTTTAACATCTCTGTAGTAAAATATCAGTTTCAGTAAAAACCTAATCAAGGTTTTATTCAGCAAGAATAACACAGTTTAAGTAAACAACTTAAGTGTTGCCACGACAAATACAATTATTAAAATTAAGATCAACAACATAGTATGTTTATACCACATTCACCCCCACTAAAAATCGATTAGTATCTGATGTAGTCATTTAGATAGGCTGGTAGCCTTCGCTGCCGTCCACGTGGAGAACCTTTCTGTGGAGATGGACTCTTGGGTTGTTCAGAGACACTCTTACTCGAATTAGGTATGCCCTTATCTTGCCCTGTCTCTTCATCGCATGAGGAGTTTTGTGATGTCAGTTCTCCGGAGTCAATAGATGGGCTCAAGGGAGGTCCGTCAAGCTTGACTGGGAAGTCCCCTCTTGGAGCCAAATGTCTAATGGAAACACTTGATTCTTGCCCATTGGGAAGCTTTACATATGCATAGTCTGGATTTGCCTCTATTAATTCGACTTCCTGAACAATCGGGTCATACTTGCTGTGCCGCAAATGGTTTTTCATTAAAACTTGACCTGGTTTAGTTAACCATGTAGGCAAGGAGCGACCATTGAAAGATCTTCTGGGATGAGTGAACATACGTTCATGTGGGGTAGCATTTGTTGAGGTGCACAACAGTGATCTAATAGAGTGAAGTGCTGACTGAAGCACTTCTTCCCATTGTTCTGTCTTTAACCCTTTTGACTTTAAGGTCAAAAGTACAGTCTTCCATATTATTCCATTGTATCTTTCGACCTGACCATTTCCTTGGGGGCTGTAGGCAGTAGTTCTACTTGTAGCAACGCCTAAGGAGGTGAGAAATGATTTCAGTTCATGTGACATGAACGAAGCTCCTCTGTCGGAATGTATATAAGCTGGCGTACCAAAGAGCGAAAACACCATAGTCAATACTCTCACAACAGTAGATGCCGAAATATCTGTACAAGGAAATGCAAAAGGGAACCTTGAATATTCATCAACAATAGTCAGTAGAAAACGGTTCTTGGATGAGCTAGGTAAGGGTCCTTTGAAGTCTAAGCTTAATCTCTCAAATGGAGAAGTTGCCTTTATAAGCTGCCCTTCATTTCTACAGAATCGAGGTTTTAATTCATTGCAGCAGGTGCAAGAATTAATCACTCCTTTAATTTCTTCTAGTGTGTAGGGCAGGTTTTTAGCTCTAACCCAGTGGTGCATTCTTGTTACACCCGGATGACATAAAGCATCATGTAGTTCTTTGAGGTTCATTCTTCCCTCTAAGTAGGTACTTGCTGTAATCCTCGACATTGTGTCTGCAGTTGTGTTTTGGTTGCCTGGTCGGTAAATGATATCGAATTTGTAATTAGCTAATTCAAGTCGCCATCTCATAATTTTCTCATTCTTTATTTTACTTGAGTGATACTGATCAAACATGAAGGCAACAGACCTCTGGTCAGTGATGACCTCAAAATGTCTTCCGATAAGGTAGTGTCTCCAGTTCCTCAGTGATTCCACAATAGCATAAGCTTCCTTCTCAACAGAGGAATGTCTTTGCTCAGCTGCATTAAGTGTCCTAGAGAAAAAGGCAATGGGACGTTCGGCTTGACTCAGGGTGGCCCCAATGGCAAACTCTGAAGCGTCAGTTTCTACTCGAAAAGGTGTATTTTCTTCTATTGCAGAGAGTGATGCCTCTGCTACATCTTTCTTGAGTGAATTGAATGTTGTCACAGCTTCTTCAGACAGCGGGAATGGTCCTTTTACCAGAAAAGGGCGAATCTTCTCTGAAAATTTGGGAATCCATCGGCAATAGTGAGCAAACATACCTAAGGTTCTCTGAAGGGCTGGCATGTCATTTGGGACAGGTAGGTTCATCAAAGGTGCAAGCCTATCCGGATCAGGCTTTATAACTCTATCTTCGATCAGATATCCTAATATTTTCACAGATTTAGTTGAATATTTACATTTATCTTGGTTTAATGTCAGATTATACTTTTCTACTGCACCTAAAAATCTTTCCAAATTTTGGTCATGTTCCTGTTGGTCATGGCCGCAAACTGTTACATCATCTAGATAAGGAAAAGTACCTTTGAGCTTTTCTTCCTTGATAATTCTGTCAATGTTTCTCTGGAAAGCTGGGACACCGTTAGTTACCCCGAAAGGAATTCTGCGGAACTGGTAAAGTTTTCCAGCAGCTTCAAAAGCAGTATATGGCTTATCTGATTCTAGAATAGGTACTTGGTGATAGGCACTCTTGAGGTCAATGGTGCTGAATATCTTGTATTGTGATACATTCCGTACCAACTCCTCTATTCTTGGGAGAGGGTAGGCATCAAGCATTGTAAATTTATTAATAGTTTGTGAGTAGTCAACTACCATCCTAGGTTTATGATTTTCTCCCTTAACTACAAAAACTTGAGCACGCCATGGTGAGTTACTAGGTTCTATTACACCTTCTTTGAGCAATTTTTCCACTTCAGCAGCGATGAATATTTTGTCGGATTCTGTGTGACGTCTTGACTTAGTTATGACGGGTTTGCAGTCTGGTGTGAGATTGGCAAATAGCGATGCTGCTGGAACTCGAGCAGTAGCTAGTGAGCAGATTTTAAGAGGTGTTTGTTCTCCATGGAATTCTATTTCTACAGATGAGTGACTCTTCAGAAGATCGTGCCCAATCAGGAAGTCAGCACACAGATTTTTCATGATTAACACCTTAATATTTGCATATGTATAGGTCTGAATCTTCAAGGTCAGCGTACCACATCCAGTAACATCAGAACTCAAAGAAGAATTAGCCATGGTTATCTTACCGGAGTAAGGCTTAACGACTATTCCGCATCTCTCCACAAAACGTTCATTCAAGAAACTAAGAGAACTTCCAGTATCGATAAGTGCATTTAGTTCCACTCCATTGATCAATACCTTAGTCATGGATTTTTGAAGGCATAGAGGTGCTGTTACTGCAGAAGCCAAAAACGACGTAGAAGCTGTTGAATTTGTAGATGAATGTTTAAATCTTGATTTACATACTTTTTGGTAATGTCCTTTTTTTCCGCAACCTCTACAGATAATATCCTTTGCTGGGCAAGAGTCCCTTGGGTGCCGTTTGTTACCACAAAAGAAACATTTTTCAGATCGTACCAAAGCAGCTGATGTTGTTGTAGTATCTTCAGGGCTATCTTCTCTATGGTCAGCAGCAGCAACAGGAGTTGAATCTGCTGTATTCAGATAAGACGCTGAATGTAGCTCAGCCAGCTCAAGTGACCTAGCCTGGTCATGGGCCTTCTCTAATGTGACGTTGGTGTTTTCCAGTAATCTTTCTCGAATACGAGAGCTCTTGAGGCCTCGTATGAAAGAATCCCTTATGTACTCATCTTTATATTTATCAGCTGTTACTGCTTGAAATTCACAATCTTTGCTCATTTGTTTTAATACCTGGAGATATTCATCGACTGATTCACCCGTCTGCTGAGTTCTAGATGCTAGGCAGTGTCTTGCAAATATTTCATTTCGTTTTGTGATATATAATGAATCTAGTATTTTGATGGCATCTGAGTAGTTTTCTGAGTCACTAATATACCGAAAGACGTTAGCAGATACATAATTGCAGAGTAATTGCAGTTTACTATCTTCTGAAACCTTGTTCACTTGGCCCAGGAAATTAGCAAATGTTCTTTTCCAGTGTTTCCACTTCGATTCAGCACCCACATGTGAAGGGTCAGTATCAAATCTTTCTGGCTTTAAAAGCTGTTCCATCTTACTAAAGAATTCTTGCTGAATAAATTGTAGTAAAATATCAGTTTCAGTAAAAACCTAATCAAGGTTTTATTCAGCAAGAATAACACAGTTTAAGTAAACAACTTAAGTGTTGCCACGACAAATACAATTATTAAAATTAAGATCAACAACATAGTATGTTTATACCACAATCTCCTCAGCAATTCTTATCTAATCTTTCGTTGGATACTTTCTTTTTCTTTTTAGTCCGTCATCCTGTGTTCATTTAACGCTAGTTTTCTTTTATTAAAGTTCTCTGGAGAATATAAATATTGTTATAATATTAAAACATTTTCTGCGAGGATAAACCTGTTATTTAACCTATTAAACGGAAGATGAGGTAAACGGAAGATAAAGTAAACGGAAGAGTTTACAAGCGACTATTGTGGCGATAATTTAGTGTTAATAATAGATATTTAAAGAAATATGTTTATAATTTCTACAAAATTATACAGAAAGGAAATTGAAAAAGAAGTTCTGAGGATAGTTTCTGGCTTACATGACCAACATTGAGGAATAATTTCACCAACGTTTATATTTTAATACTAATTGGAGGTTATATGCATATCCATATTTATTTAATAATATTTCTTGGAGTTTTAGGTCAATGTAAAAACAAGTTATAGCCAACGTTTCGATTTATTGAAAATCAATCAAAATTAATGGTAACTAGGTGTGGCAATACCTTAGTAACACAACATCAAGAAATATGTACAAAGTTAAGAGGTATGTCAAAAAATTTTGTGTATTCTATTCTGTTCTAATATATATGTGTATACTTTAAATTGCATTACTGTATAAAAAACGCGATCGTAACATTTTTATGTAAAAATATTGTATATCGTTGTCATCTTTGTATTTTATATTGTTCATGTTTTCTCTTTCATAGCCCTGAGGATGATTTTAAATAAATCGAACCGTTGGCTGTAACTTGTTTTTACATTGACCTAAAACTCCAAGAAATATTATTAAATGTATTAAACAAGGTCAAGAATAGAAGAGGAAAAAAAATAATAATAATAATTATCCATAGTTATACATCATACCAATATCTTAATTTACAAAAATACTATCTTAAACAATATTAATTAAATTGTTGGATGCATTATTTTTGCCAGCAAATTTTAAGCCTTGGTTCAACTGAAATAAAGCACTTAGTCTGTATAAATGATTGATTTTGTTAATTACATCTACTATTGGTGAACCTCAGGATTGTGCGGAAATCATTATTTAAGCGAAAATATTTCTGATTGGCGTGATGGGAACTAACCAGTAATATATTCCTATCAATAAGTAATTGCATTATTTGATATCCATTCAGAATGCAGGGATATAGTACTTGAGTGGTTAGAGTTTTTATGTGAATGAATATTTTATACTACATGGTGGTACGTTAAAAGATTTTCAAGTGTATAGAAGCTCTCTCGTTTAGTGGAAGCTTCTATACACGAAAAACTATTACTTACCCCATATGTATAATTAACGGTAGGTTATTCTGCAACCAGACTTTCTCTTCCATCCTCTAGTTTACTTTTCACAGTGGTGTATGTGACCAAGTTTTGAGTCATCTCTCCCCGAATAGCCCTCGAGTTGAGGCATTAGGGATGTGGTAATGAGGAAAGATGAGGACTGTACGATATCTTTGAGAATGGCAAGCAATAATTGTTGACACAAAGGAAAATTTCTGTAGATAACCAGTAGTTGATGAGAATTTTATACATAACAAGTTATAGGATAATATGTCGCTGTGTTTATTACGTCCGTGTTTTAAAATATTGGGACAGGAGATATATTATTCTATACTAGGATTTCATGCAAGAATCTGGAGGAGGGTAATCCCAGCTAATTTGCGTTAGCGATAGAACATTTCGGGAAATGCGGAGGAAAATCAAATAAGCAGCATTAATTTGACAGCACGTCATCTTAAAATGTTGTTGATATTCTAGTAATAATGCTAGGTTTAATGTATTAAAATATAGCATATCTGTCCGCATCGATTAATAAATCCTTTTTTGAAAGAAATGGCATTAATGTATTTATTGATTAAATATTTCCCCCAGAAAATGTCCAATCTTAGCCCACCTTGCATTACGCACCTAGTTTTAGCTAGCAATAAATATTTATTAATCCAATCGTAGTGCTCGTAACTCCGTTGCTTGATAATTACTCACACGTCAAGAAAATTCCGATAGCCAATGTCAGCAGCTGCTTTAAATAACTCTAGCACACTTTGCACTGATATTATGAAAAAAAAATATTTTTTCAAGTCTGATTGATCATTTTTAACTGTCTTTGTTTTCCACTGTACTCGTATTTACTTTGGGTTTGCCCAAGGTTCTGCTAAGATGATATTTCGAGCACTCCCTTTTGAAACTTAAAATGTTTTTGATCGTAATAGCCATAAACTGTTAGTTTCTTCTTTTTCTTTGACGTCCTCATCATTAATGAAAAGTCGTTTGCTGTTGCCTGAAGAGTGATTCAAAGAGCTGGGGCGTTCATTCATCATCACGATTCTTGAAAGCAAGACGTGAACCGGAGAATACGTGGGCTAATTATCGAGAGTAGGAATTAAAGCTTTCAGCGGAAGGGTGGAGACTGATTTCCTCAGGGCATCGCCATTTCTGCCTCGCAATAGGCGAGGCGTTCGACGGGCGCAAATTAAGTTTGCCTCCGCAAACCTTTACTTTGAAACTCCCGTTTTCATCTCACGTTGCTCTCGTTATCTCCTTGCGCTAGCTTCTACTCCAGTTCTCAAAACAGTTGCCTCTGCCTCATCCATGTTTTTCTTTTTCATCCTGCCGTATATTGTCGTTCGATTACCCTTCTTAATTAATCCAAATTCCAAAGGGTCTAGCAGGTTGAGATGAAGAAAAGTTCCCCCAGATATTTTGAGAAATAAAAAATGTACACTTAAAGTGCATCCAAAATTTTATGTTTACCCAAAGTTTCAGGCCTCAACAATGGAAATTTTAAAAAAAATAAAAAACCAATTTTAAAAATCTGAAAAAAATGAGGATTATAATTTAAAATAGAGGTAACAACATATATTTTTTCGGCGTGTCTATTGTGCCCTAAAATTTTTAATTTAATTTTGAAATTTTCAAACTTATGTAAAAGTTTAGTTTACGGTTCAAAATTTTTGAAAAAAATCAGGATGGTAGGCCATAATAGTAAACACAATTTAAAATCAAGAAAACGATTTTACAAAAATAAAAACTGGAAATATGGTTAAAAAACTAAACATCGTGTTTCAATTTTTTCTGGGGTTATTTTCCATTGTTGAGGCCTGAAACTTTGGGGAAATATATAATTTTGGATGCACTTTAAGTGTATATTTTTTTTTCTCAAAATATCTGGGGGCACTTTTTACCATCTTAACCTGCTAGACCCTTTGCTCTCCATTAATCATCATCACTTATTTTATTTGTGAGAGAGATTTAAGAGAGAGAGAGAATGTATGATAATGAATTTAAGATGATGCATATCTCTTTCTCATATCGTTCCCATTTTTTCACTTTTGATGACTTATATTTTATTTAGTACTAACATCCCTGTGAACAAACCTTTACAACTGGGTTTCCAGCATTAACACAGAACAACCCAAACATCCATACCCTGGATAGGCAGTGGCATAGCCACGTGGTGGGGGAGGGGGTTTCCGGGTTATAACCCCCCCCCCCCCCCCCCCACCTCGAGTCTTTAAAAGATTTATAAAAAACGAGTAAAATGGCCTCAATAAATAAAACCTACTGAGTCCTATAAAGCACGTTATCAACATCAAAAATCCTTTTAAAAATTCCCTTTGCCCTGGGGTGTTTTTCATACACCATGGAAGGGCCCCGGAATCTTCGAACCCACGACTTACGATTTGGTAGGCGAGGACTTTACCTCACCGCAAACGAGGCCGGTATCGCTAATTAATAGAATCTTTCGCTATTATCTTGAAATTTTCAGGTTTCAACTCGAGTAGGCATTTTTCAACATCACTTTTAGCATCAAATTTTAATAACATTGCAACTGAGAGAAAAATAAGGCAAAATTTTCAAATTATTGTTTGAGTCGAATGTAAATCAGGGTGTAATTTATCTAACCTAAAAATTTCAAGACGAATGCATTAACTTCAAGTGTGCAATTCGTTACAGTAAAGCGCATTTGAACGGGATGGATACCTCCTCTTAAGCTGCATTTATGAGTACTCAAATATTACGTATTGCGGTCGACCTAATATTCGTGTGTTCCAGATCACAGTAATTGCAGAAATCGTGGCAAGGGGTAAGCAACAGCAAACTTGAAGGCGTGAAACCGACGGTAAGCACTATTTTACCGGATCGAGGCATTTTAAAGGGACACATACACTAATGTTGAACGAATCGACCAAAATTCGCAACGTGTTTTAAAGGAAGTTTTATTCCGCCTCAGGAAGTTATGAATAAATATTTACTTTTCAAATTTAAGTGTGTGTAGAATCGTAAAAGTCAGCATCGTGGAATATGTAAGAACCACGGCTTTGAATCGCATATGCTATTTATAGCGGTAGGAACTGTATTTGCGAATTGTGAGCACTGAATAAGGAGAAAATTCTAGGAGGAAGATTCATTCACCGGGTGTCATAGTAAAATATAGGAATATCATCAGCCCCCATCGTTCTCTAAAGAAGAGCTCTAACAGTAAATAATATGTAAAATATGACAATATATATAATTGTCACTGTTCATCAAGACTAAATATTTAGAATTGCTTTTTTACTGAACAGAATGAAAATGAACAGTTTAACCAACCTCTTACTTAGAGCAAGAAACAGAATTATAATTCACGTATTTTCGTATTAAGGTATTGCAAAACTCACTGAATGAAATAGTATAATGTTCATCCCTAGTTTTTTTTACGCTGGGGGATATATTCATCCCCTGACACTATTTTTCGATACGCGTCATTGAACTCGAGAGCTGTATCGCGTTTGAAACTCTTTTTAAAAGGAAAAGAAGAATTCATAGCCGTCCATATTGCCTCTTCACTACTGCTATGAGATCTAGTACTCTTCTCTATGAAATAAAATGCAAAAAATTCTTTCCATTTGGTGACTTGAACTTCTCAAATTTCGAGATGTATCCTTTTGGTTCAGTGAAATCTCATTCTCCCTTCACCTCATTTTTTATTTCTCAAAAAAATTCTCCAGAGGATTTTTTTCCAGTGTTTCTAAAATGTATAATGCTTTCAAGAAGTTACTTTTGAAAGAAAGGATTCAAAGGAAATTTATTTTTCCCGCAACTTAAGAAAGTATTCCCCGAAAGGATTGAGAGAATTAGCGACGAATTAAGGCTAGGGGGAATTTTAGGAGCAACTAATACCGGGGGCCGCGAGTATGGAACACGGGAGGAGCGGGTGCCCTCTCCCAGAAAATGTTTATGGCAAATGGTTCAAAATGGTGAGGTGGGGTTTATCCCCAAAACCCCCCTCGCAGCGCCACTGTCTCCGTCCGCCTCAATCATGGCCGTGGTCAGAAAAAAATTCTGGGGGGTTTTCATAAGGTGTGATTGCATTTTGAGAGGGGAGTTTCATTTGGAGGAGGTACAACGAAGACGGTACCTCCTGTAAATATATTTCGAGGGGATGAACCTCTTGAACACCCCCCCTCCCGCGGCCTTGATCTATCTCTCGCCTCCTTCACACCTACTTCTCCAAATCTCCCTCGCGTTTGGCGGCCTCTTCCTTCCCCCTCATAATCTTATCAAAGGTTCAAGAATGTGGAAACCATGTGGTTTCTAGTGAAAATGAAAGCAGTGGAATGAAAGTTAAATTAAATAGAATGGAGACTAGGCTAAATCTATTGAGGAAATTACCCGAAAGTTTCAGAAAAATAAGTCGACCCGTGATGCGATAGCAATAATAAGAAACCTAGTGAAGAGGAGCATGTAATATAACCAAGATGTGTACTCTTGCTTTGTGGATTTTGAAAAGCATTTGTGGTGTTGGCTTTGTAAAGCTAACGGGCTTTCTTTGACAGGCGTGTATTAGAGGGATAGGTAATCTGCAATCCCTCTCTGTTCAAAACTACGAGATATTCTCCAAACCCGGTCCCATTCGTGGGATTTTTTACTCTCATCCAATACTTCAGTCGTCGACTATTCTCTCGGTGCTCACCTCCTTTATCGGTTCAATTCTCTGCTTGATATCTTTAGTACAGAGCCTTTTCACTTTTAAAAAAACATCCAAAGCGCTAAATCATTTGCTCTGATTCAGTCTATGCTCTTCTATATTATCTTTATCATAAACCATAGGTATCAAAATGGAATTTATTCTCAAATGTAGTCACGCAGGTGCCGATTGAGATCGTGATTCTTGTTTCATGAGATAATTTGATAAATCCGCAAATCCCATTAGCAGCGGTGATTTATTGGAGGTGCCACCACATTATTTAATTGATAAAGTGCTTCCAGGCTTTACATCTTGTTAGATGGAGTATATTTTGTGGATCATAAGAGCACTTATTCCTCACAGCGTGACTCAATTCCATTTCGCTACCAATGGGTTTTTATAGAAGGTATTCCTCAAAGATAATATTGGTGACCTAGTTTCTGATTGGTCGACTTTCAGTGCTGCCTGTATTGTACTGCAAACATTTATTTGAATTATTTATATTTTGTTGGTGAAACCACTCTTAGTTCGCCTGGCCTAATTCCTCACCATTCCAGGTCTTACCATAATGCCTTTATATTCGTGGTTGCTTTCAGTTTTCATTTCCCTTCGCGCTTTTGCACTTCCAATTCAGCACTTAGCGACGAAGCGAGGTTTTTTTCTGCGTGAATTTGTAGCTTGAATTCCATCGATCAAATTTGCATTGGATCGGTAGCCTTTTGATATACTAGAGTGCTTAATGCGTCTGCCGAATGATTTAATATGAACTCGAAATCGGAACTCCGAGACTTTTTACGTACATTTGTGGAGAGCGCTATTGCAGCTTTTGTCAAATATTTGTTATACATACATGCCGTCATTGTTGCAAGTGCTATTTTCCTATCCATCAAGGCCTCGCGTATTGCCACATTCTTTTCTCTGTTTTATTTAGCCGTGTGAGTGCTTAAAAAATAACTATATTCCATGTTTGGTGATGCTTTATGGATGTGGTTTCATTTACTTCCGTTGAATGTTGTGATCGCGTGCACGAAACCTTTTTGGCACGGATAGCATTATATTATTTTACAAGCGCGTTCTCAAAATATAGTGCTGAGTAAGCAACGAAGCATCGCTCGGACAGTAGCATGAATCTGTTTCTGCCTGCAAGGTTGCATTTTAGCGCTTTTTGTTCGCACTAATTCTTTAAAACGTGTGCGGTTTTCTAAAAATAAATATATAGTGCGCATAAAAAAATTGGCCCCTTTAATCAAGCCATATCCGGGGCCTTTCGCATGCACAGCGCGTTGGAGCCCCTGCAAAAGAAAAAGATCTTAAAAAAGCTCACCTATCTTTTATGCCGACAAAAAAAAATCCTGAATATTAACGTCCGCGTGGGCCATCGTAAATATTTTAGCAGACGAGTGGTCCTCTGAAAAACCGTTACGCTTTTCAAGGCTTTGCTTTTTTTTATTTAGTCGCGTCCATCAGAAACGAGAGCAAACGTGAGATAGTTGATGTTATCGATCGGCGGAAGAACTGGTCAAAAAAAAAGAAAGAAACTGAGGAGAAAGGAAAGGGAGGAGAGATTTTCGACCGGTCTCGGAGCGGAGATTTGGTCAGAATTACGAAAATGAGTTCGCAAAATGCGACGCTTCAAGCTGATGTGTTTCAACGCTCCTTTACGTCGGCGTTCCACGATTTGTAGGGATTTTTCGATGTGAAAGCGGGCGTTAAGACATGCTGCTGCTACGAATATACGCTAATGACGTCAGATAAGGGAAAAATATTTGGTTCTCCAGTGTCGGAAACTGAAACTTGCTAAGGACCCTTAGGCCGAGGGATGATAACGTGAGCTGAAAATCCCCCTATCTTTAAAGTGATCCTTGAAATTTTTCCTCTCAAGTGTGATGTATAATACCGGGACAATGAATTATCATTATTTTACAGTATTTGTTGTATATTTAGTCCATACAGGGCAGTACCTATGAACAGTATTGACTATTCCCTCATATTTAACTATTTCTTAATATTTACATGATAATACCAAAAACCAAGCAATAAGTGAATGGCATAAACGGATATAGGAATTGAAATAAGACTTGCGGTTTCGTTGCGTACATACAAAATGGCTACTTGCTAAAACAGTAACAATTCAGAGTTCATTTTTTAAGGAATTAAAAAGTTAAATACATATGTTTTTAATTGCTTAAATGAAGTACATAGAATATACGAGGGACAGGATTTTTGTATTGATTTAGTCAATTTATGTTGCGAAAAATATGTAAATTATTACATAAGAATTATTCGCAAGAGGCACGGAACTTTTTTTTGAACGAAAAAGTGAATAATAATACTAACTGAATCCTGTTAGCTGATACTGTTCGACATAGAGCTGAAATATAAGGTAAAGGATTAATAACGAATTTATTTTGGTCTGTTTTGATTTAGAGCTTTAGGTAACAAAAAAGCAAAATGTGAATTGGGCTCATGAAATGTTAATCAGGTGTAGGATGCACATTTTGACGTGCAAGGTTGTCTTTGAGATAGAAAAACCTTGTACTATTTACTTTTTCCTAGTTAACGAGTGAAACTAACGTTTGCAATATCTACTTATGGAAAATTTATACTCTCGAAGTTGTTTGTGACAACGCTTTCGGAGAATATTCCCAAAATCTTCAACAATTTTTATTATGTTTCCAATTATATACTCTCAGCAAGGAAATTATCATAGTTTTTAAATCATGTTTAATGTAAATTTGTACAATTAGGAAAGACGAAACGTGAGAAATTCATTTTCTTTATTACGATTTGAAAAACAACAAAGTTTTTCATCACCATGAAATGGCACCTGAATATGAATTGGTTCCTCCTACGCATTTCCGGAGTTTCGAAGGACCAATGCAAGTCGTGAAACAAGATGTAATCTAGATAATAAAAGATGTCGCATTACAATGGTAACTCTTTCTAGTACTTTATATATTCTCTTGCCCAACGGAATAATTCGAATGATCGGAACATAGATCTTCTAATTGTGTCATATTTTCTATACATTGCGTTAAATGGACTTAGCTTGCTATTTTAAGTACTCCCAGCAATATAATATATGTCCTTGATCTTTTTTAGCATGTACAGAGCTTTTTTTGGTTACCTATTGGCTAAGTATATGATGTACTTTGTATTGGAAAAGCAAATTTACTCCTTTTGTTACAAAGTGAAATTTTTCTACCAACCGTGATTTCGACACTTTAGTACCAATATAAACCAATACTTTGTATGGTGTTTACGTATTTTACGAAATGCTTGATGATGCAAAAGGCGGTAGGTATTTACCGCTCCCCGCTCTTAAAATGAATTGAAATCGCACCATAGATGTATCATCTGTTTCACGATAGCGTGGGACCTTCGAAACCGCAGCCTTGAGGATAAATTGGATTATAAAGCCGCATTGCACTGCCGAGTTTTTGGAAAGTTTGCGTCAATTTCACTCCCCATTCTGGCGGTAAATTTCCATTCTCCGTCCATTTAATGGGATCTTTTCAGTGGCAACTCATGATATTGTTGTTTGTCATTACACTTCGTAGTAATTATGAATAATTTCCTTATGTTACGATTAAATTTGCATGAATTTAATGCCATTAATTAACCGGGAAACGCTGGTCAATCATTATTGTCTGTCATATAACTTTGAACTAAACTTGGGCCTTAGCAAGATGAACGTGGCAGTCATAATTAATTTATTACGTAATATCACTTCCTATGCAGCAGAGAATAAAGCAAAAGTAAATAAATGCAAAACGTATTTTGTTATAAATTTTTATGAAATTTTCTCGCTTATTTATAAATATCCCCGAAAAAAATCATATTAATTTAATTTTGACAGATTTTAGCCTTGAAAAAGTTATGATCAGATGTAGACTTATCCATAATTGAGATTTTCTGAATTTCTTCAAAATGTTTGGAAACCATTAATACCAATATTTCAGTGTTATCATTGCGAAACTTGTATGGCAGTATTAAATTATTTAGGATTTAGGTTAATGGCAAAATATGAAGTTACTGTATGCACCAGAAATTACTTATGTGGATACAAGCGTAGGAAATTTCCATTCTAGAAAAATACTCAATGAACATTATAACTGAATATTATCCGTAGGTATTCGATTTATAATTGTTCGACTACTAATTCCGTGACTGATCTATATTTGTGTCATCGAATGATATTACGCCGCCAGTTTCTCAGGCTACTCAACTGCATCTCTTGATTTAACTCAGACCTGAGCACAATAAATTTGGCATTTAAATTAACTGTAACCGTAATATTATATTTTATGCAGCAAATAATAAATAAAAGTGAATAAACACTAGGAGATTGATTTTATCCAATCTTTAACGTAATACTTTATGATTTTTATGCAATTTGTCATCATGTGTTTAACAATATCCCGTAATAAATAGTATCACATCCACTTTACATAGCCTGGTCATAACTGTCATCATCATTGCTCACAGTTGCAACTGCTCGAAAAAAAAATTGTCCTGCAAGTGTTATCGGAAAAGTTGACGGACTTAATATGGATCTCCTTTCACCTTCAAAAGTAGAATATTCAGGCCAGAAGGGGGCGTGGCTCCCTATCCCAGTTCCAAAAGACGAACGCAATGATTATTTCGCGGAGACGACGGCGAGCGAGTTATACGATTCGCGGAGGAGAAGATAAAAGGTATGGGGAAGAGTAAAACGAAAGAGGGACAGTGGAATTCCGCATCCCCACCATCCCTTCTCGCTAATCACGATGCCATACTTCGCCGTGATTCTTATTATTTTTTCCCGCGACGGCGGGCGTCCCTCGGTGGTGTCCCATCCGCTGCCTCGCAGATTCTTTTTCCTCCCTTGTCCTCCGTCAGCGCTTTTAGAAATTGGGTCGTCCTTCATTCCGGAGCCCTGCCGTGTTCCTCCGCTTTTTCCACCACGGCGCGCACAGTGGGCTAGAATCGAAAAAAGCTGGCCAAAACCTCAAAATCGATTTTTTTGAGCTAGGAAGTTGAAACTTCGCATACACATTCTCAAATAAATTGTGCATAACTACCCAGATTATTTTGGTCCTGTGTTTTCACTTTAACAATATATGTGAGGTCAAAGTCGAGCAAATTTAGCGAAAAACGACCACCCTCGATTTTTTCTGAAAATTGCCGACTTTATCCTCGTGCAGTGGTTTTATAAATAGTTTTATCGACAAAACTGTTATACCATCTTAATTGACACTTCTTATTCTTTCATTTGAAAGGTTTTTAAAGATTTTGTTTCATCAACAACCATAGATACATAACAAAATGGCGGAGCCTGTTTTCAACCCATTTTTTTTACATAAACGTAGAAAAAAAGTAGACATTGTCACCGGCTTACACTAAGTAACTTATATCATGTCGTTCTTTGAAGCTTCTACATTGTGAATCTAAAGTCAAACCTTGCACCAATTTGCAACCCCGAATTTTAAATCGTTTTTTCGAACGCACGGACGACTCCGGTTCTGGCCGGCGGCGGCGGAGAGTACGGCGACGCGGCAAGCGGGTGGATGCAATATGGTCTCATTCACTTTTATGTGTGGATAACAGATATATTAGTGACAGAAAATAATCACCAGAAAGTAAAATTTATAAATATTGCTACGAATGACTCTCATTATGCAATCGCTGGGCACTGCAAGAGGTGCACTGGAAGGTTTCTTTCTTTGAGTGCATTCCATGGAGAATGGACCTAAACCGCGTTCTTAAAGTGGGGAAACGGACTCTTTTATTAACTAACAAGCTCTATTTCTAGGCAAGAGCCCTCGATGATCCATGGCCTCCACTTCCTAACCAGCCATACATATTTAAAGGCCTTCGGACAACGGTCGTTTTATAGTATTTTTGTAGTTCCGAGTCCTTCGAACTTGTTTTTGGTTTGAACTCCTTTTAACTTTAAAAGCTTCGGAAGGCATATTACTCACATCGAATAATGTATTCTTTCTAAGAATAACAGTTCATTTTAATCTATGTCTTATGCTCAATATAAATTATTGATTTAAAACTCTTACCTATATATCAACGTCATTATTCTTAAAACTGCGCTGCTGACAAAATGGTTATTTTTCAGGAATATTTTACCATACAAACATAACATAAACAAAAGCAACACAATTTACGCTCTTCCCAACTAACATTCTGCAATTAGCACTGTCAGCAATAAAAGGTTACTGTTTTTCATTCACTATCTGACGAGTTTTTATCACTTTCACTGTCTGAGCTATAGCATTGTTTTCATTTTTCAAAAACAGATCCAATACATTTTTCGGCAAGGTGTGTGTTTCCTCCAGTTTAATTGGCTTAATTTTTGTCATTATCAGTTATTACATCAGGAGTTTTCTTCGGAATAAATCCCTATTTGGGGCCACTCGTGCCATTTTTCTAGTCAACCGTTCACGGAACTTTCTCACGTCCTTATACCGTGCCTATATTGCTTCCCCTGACAGTTGTCGCAATTAAGAATGGACTCTTTAGCAATGTCAGCTCCTTCAATGAAGACCTTATGTACGGTTGGTGGCATACCATAATTGTATTTAAAGCGTCAGTTCGAGAGAGAGAGAAAATTAAATTATTTGGAGAGGAAATCTAGAATAATTGTGAAGACTTTTGAATACTCGTGCCTGTTTCATGCTTCGCCTAACGGACAGCATTTTTTACCTTAACAAGAAGGCACAAAAGTGCTCACGAGCAATAATTCATGAGACATAGGCCCTCGTTCCCACGTGCGATTATATTGCGCATGTCCTAACTGCTGTCAAAGCCGTGTTTGCAAATTAAAGTGCACTTTATATGCGACGCGAAACTTGGATCTGTGGAAATGCACTTTAAGATTCGAGTCGCAGTAAGATGCAGAACCGTTTTTGGAAACTTCTTATATAACCTCTGCTACAATAATTTACAAATAACACCCTTGCACCGAAATTTTGTGAGCTGCATGGACACAATTACTTAGTAGGAGGGCCTCTTAATCTGACATAACATAATATTTGGGGTTGCATTTTATCCACTTGGCAAGAGTTCTTCTTGCCTCCGAGGATGGTCACTGTATCTTCCTTTTGCATTCGTTTTCCTCCTATTCGTTCTTTCGATACAACCCTGAAAACATGAATTGACGTCCATCTGCACTGGCTAAACTAGAGCAAAATGTAAATTGTGCTGCATAAGGAATAGTTATTAATTGCTTTAAATCAAGAATATAAACTAAATACGAATAATGAACTCTTCAAGCACCAAGACAGTACTTGATTTGGCAAAATACGGCAAAATCAAGTACTGTATTGAGCCATTTTCCATCACGTTTAAGGAATACATTAACTGTTATTTTTAAAAAGTTTATTAGTTAGTGAAAGAGTCCGTTTCCCCGTTTCAAGAACGCGATTTAGGTCCATTCTCCATGGAATGCACTCAAAGAAAGAAACCTTCCAGTGCACCTCTTGCAGTGCCCAGCGATTGCATAATGAGAGTCATTCGTAGCAATATTTATAAATTTTACTTTCTGGTGATTATTTTCTGTCACTAATATATCTGTTATCCACACATAAAAGTGAATGAGACCATATTGCATCCACCCGCTTGCCGCGTCGCCGTACTCTCCGCCGCCGCCGGCCAGAACCGGAGTCGTCCGTGCGTTCGAAAAAACGATTTAAAATTCGGGGTTGCAAATTGGTGCAAGGTTTGACTTTAGATTCACAATGTAGAAGCTTCAAAGAACGACATGATATAAGTTACTTAGTGTAAGCCGGTGACAATGTCTACTTTTTTTCTACGTTTATGTAAAAAAAATGGGTTGAAAACAGGCTCCGCCATTTTGTTATGTATCTATGGTTGTTGATGAAACAAAATCTTTAAAAACCTTTAAAATGAAAGAATAAGAAGTGTCAATTAAGATGGTATAACAGTTTTGTCGATAAAACTATTTATAAAACCACTGCACGAGGATAAAGTCGGCAATTTTCAGAAAAAATCGAGGGTGGTCGTTTTTCGCTAAATTTGCTCAACTTTGACCTCACATATATTGTTAAAGTGAAAACACAGGACCAAAATAATCTGGGTAGTTATGCACAATTTATTTGAGAATGTGTATGCGAAGTTTCAACTTCCTAGCTCAAAAAAATCGATTTTGAGGTTTTGGCCAGCTTTTTTCGATTCTAGCCCACTGTGCGGCGCGGCGCGCGCACACATGAGTCTGTCTGTGTTTGCTCTTTTGTTTTTTATAATTATTTCTGCTCTCTGCTTGCGTCGTTTAAACGCCTCACCGAAGGTATGCCGATGCCTTCATTCGATAGTCTTGAGGAGGTTTCATCGTGGCGGAACGAATAATAAAATACATCCGTATATTCTATTTTTTTTTAAGTATTTACTAAAAGCAGAGCCTGGCAAGACGACCCTTGGGACGTTCAATACACTCAGGTGTGTTCTCTTTTTAATTACTCGTGACGCAATAAGGTCTTGTAGGAAGAAGCTCGTACATTATACTATCATATTGACGTATATACTTGCTTACATTGATGTTAAACTCATTTTCTTATATTTTAACCTATGGTATGCAACTGATTTAAGTACAGGGTCTGGGCAGCCGATAACACATTACTCACAGGCGTTTGGAATTATGATCCCACAATCCCAACTATGCACGTACTTCCTCATTAAGTTACTATTCCATGATTAGTAGTAACAGTAAATAAGCAGTAACAAATGATCAACGTTTCGATCTATAAGAACAGAGTATATGAGTCTGACCTTTACTGGCGATGATTATTATTTTTACCGTTAATCGTGGTTAGATAACAAGGGAAATGAGTTTTATGGCCTCTAAAGAAAGGTGATTCAAAAGGGGTTCTCAAATGGCCGTAAAAATCTTTTGCGCCACACACAGAAGTGTGAGTGTGTAATAACCTGACCTCCTTAGGAGAGACCATTCAGCTCTACGAAGGGTCCCAGTTTACAACCCAATGTCACCTTAGTGAGGTCCGACAGCCTTGCTGAGGTGTCCATTCGGGGGTGGGTGCTTGTGTCCGTGGTAGTCCCTGGCGTGGAAGTAATTCCCTGCCACAGGAGGGCATTTTGGTGAAGTGTTTTTAGGTTTTTTCCTCTGACGAGTGGTGTCAAAAAATTTTACGGTCATTTTGAGAACCCCTTTTGAATCACCGAGCGATAATCGTGGTAATAATCTAGTCGTAAATGATATTAATTTGGCCATAAGTGAAAAAATAGCATGTGAATCGGACCATAAAAAGGGAAATTGTCAATATCCCTTTTCTTGAGAGTTTCAAAATTCTGAAGCCATTATAGTTAACGAAAGGTTATATTTTTGTCCGACCCGACCGCAACGCCATTTTCATATTACTTACTCGATTTTACTTCAGTTATGGAATTCTTTCGTTAGTAACTTGGGCTCCTTGAATAAAGTTATTTCGGGTTTCGTGCTGGGTAATAGAATGGAGTTAGATCCAGTGTTTTCAAGATCCATCGCGTTGGACCCGATGGATTCTCTCGCCCAGTTGGAAACATGAGAGAAGAATTTTCCAATTGTTTCGCAAGGGAAGCACCAGATCCTTCCTCGGGCTCCTTGATTTTCGCGAATACGTATTTACACGGTACCATTATTGTTTTCAGATGTCACTTGATATTTCAAGACCTAAAAACCTGATAAATCGAAATGAAAAACATCGGAAGTGATAGCAACTACATTAAAAATAGTTTAAAAACAGCAGCCATGTATGCAGAGCTAAACCTCGCCTTCCCGAAAATAAGGAACGCTATTTAAAACTCAAAATATATCATGTTGAAGTAATAATGGAAAATGATGCGTAAATGGACTTTCGCAAAGTCAACTCGTCGACAATCAGTCTAAATCATATTGAAGTGCTCGCTTTTACCCAGATTATTTTTTGATAAATGACTTTTTATTGCCATTTTATTACAAAATATTTGTTCTAATTCACATTTGCCTACGGCTAGGTTAGCTTTGCCAAAAGAGCTCATTCAAAATCCTTACTGTCCAGTTCCTGGTACATATATTCAATGCGATTTCCAGTGGATGTACCAAGACAGGAAAGCCCTCTCGTTCCTATCGTGAGAAGAGGAACCGCGTTGACTTAGATGAGCAGAATCTTGAATTTTTATGAAAGCAAAGCATTTCCTCTCTCTGTGAAACTTTCGTTCACTATGGATTTTCCATTCCATGTGCATATACTGTACTGTTCTTTTTACCCTTCTTACGGTCACAGCGAGCAAGTAGGAGGGAGGGAGAAAAGAGGCGCCTCTCTTGTTTATCGAAATCGGGAACACGATGAAAGAAATGTTTCACAAATCAGCAAATAAGTTTTATTTATTTTTTTGGATTCCCATCCCTTATCCGAGCGGAGAGCGTGCGGCCGTTCGTGGTGAACGCTAGTCTTACACGTCAATACTATCATTTTCTCCAAGGAATTTAAATCTCCAATCGAACAAGATGTAGTATCACTCGTCTTGGAGCGGGGCCAAAGTTTTGTGCGAAATAATCGAGAATTCTTGTTTCTGTGCCAGTGGGAATGTGAAATTCGTACAATCGGTTTTTTATAAAATAATATAATTTTTTTTAAATATATGTATATAGACATATATATATAAGAACAGAATGGAATACACAAAAAATGTTGATATACCTCTTAACTTTGAACATATTTATTGATGTTTTGTTGCTAAGGTATTGCCACACCTAAGGTTTCTTTGCATTTTATACTCTTCATACTTTTTTCTTACATAGCCCTGATGATGATTTAAAAATAAATCGAAACGTTGGCTGAAACTTGTTTTTAAATTGACCTAAACTCCAGGAAATATTATATCGCATACTAAGTATCTTATTGATCTCGTTTGTTTTCTATACCTAATTGCTGTACCTACCACTTCATAGAAAAGAGAAATCACTTGTACCCCTCGGCTTCCAACCCACTCATATACTATGATATTTTGTAATATAAATCTAGATTTCTTACCCATCACTGCTAATAAATAGGCATGTAGCCAGCATACACGATCATCTTGGTGACAGTTTTAGCTATTCAAGTTGTTTCGTGGGCTTTTAATCATGCACGACGTGTAGGTTTTCCTTGACCCTTAAAGTTGCAAGAGTAAAAAACTATTATTTAATGAGTAAATGCGAGCCAAAATATTTACCAGGTTTATAAAAGTAACTATAATTAACCGGGTGAACATTTCATCACCGAAAAAATGAGAAAAAGAAATATATTTAGTATTCCTAACCTTAATGAACATGTAATTTAACTTACCCACGTGCAGAGGACAAAGTCTCGTTGTAGAAGTCGATAAAGTTAATGCTCGTTAATGATAATCTCGTTACTTTACAATCCGACGATAAAGTTATGTTGTTGAGGGTTTCAAGGAATTTATCGAATTTGGTCATTTCCTCTCGTTTGGATTGAAGTAATTTCGGTGATCAATATAAAAAATATGATTTCCTTTTTCAATTGGATGACGAGAGATTTGGAAGACAGAGAGGCTCCTCTTCTTTTTTACCTCCTGTCTCTTCCTCATTGGGGTGGATAAATTGAAGGCTTTTTACCGAATTCTTGCTATTTTTACGGATGGAAGTAAAGTTTTGCCTCCTTGGAGTTATGGAGAAATGGAAGATGAAAAAAATCACAGCAAGGGAAAAGGTACTTTTTTTAACAGATTAGTTGGCCTATGTCAGATTCAGATCAGGAAACGTGTTGCGTATTCCGATTTTTTTATTCTGGCAGAAAGAATTGCATTCTTTTATGCACTATGCTGGTGTTACAGTTTCACAAGGTATTTCTGGATAATAATTCACTATTTGGCAGTAATTATTTCCTAAATTTTCCTCGTTAAAACGTATCAACCGTCAATCAAGTGTCGAAAACAATCTCTCCATCGTTTTTATCAATTAGTCTGTTTAATTTGTATAATTGATTGATTATTTTCCTTTACATAATAGCAAATCTAGCGAAATTGATTTTATTTACAGTCATTTCGTTTAGCAGGTTGTTTATTATCCATTAAGTCATTGAAGTATGCGCTGAATTGCGTTCACCCTTTAGGCAAGAAAATATTTTCGGGAATTTGATTGGAATTTTTGTGGAAAGTCTCCTGATTCGTTAACATTATGTAATTTAAGGATTAATGAAGGATTTTCCAATCACTGCTGGTATTTGAAATAGCTTTGAGATCAATTTTTACTCTATAAGGAATAATAATACGTCTCAATTATCATATTCCCCTTAATAATTCATCTTTACTACAACATTTCAGTAGCATACGTTACCACTATTTTTTGCGCTAATCGTAAGTAATTTAAGTGAATTATGTTATTCTGCTTTATAAATATAACTCACATAAAATCATGCAAGAGGCAAAATTTTTAAATAAGAAGCATCTAAATGATTACCACCCTTGCTTGTAAGTTAAATTTAAAAATACTTGACAAGCGTTATAGTTATAAAAATGTTGTACCTAAAATGGATAAGTTTAAAAAATAGCAAATACATATTTTTTCATGAGTAAATGCAATTTTGCTGGGGGAGGAGGGGTTTATAAGAGTGTAAGTCCTCTTTTATCAATTAATGTGCCTGGTGCCTATTAGTCTCTAGTTTGTCATATTTATTTCATTTTTTATGATCAAATCTTTAAAAAAAATGGCATTCAAATATTTTTTGAAATACTTATGCTGCTAAAAGTAAATTTAAATATTCTCTGCAATATTTTCAATGTTGGCTTTTACATTCTTTTTGGTATCTCAACTACCCAATCGGTTACAATTTTCTCTCAAACGGACGTTAAAATCAATGAATATTCATTAGCTTTATTTAGCAGTCATTTTTGACTGACGTGTCACTGATTCGGTAACTTTATGAGGTGGAGCCGAACATGACCTGATCCGAAAGCGAAGTGCTCCTTCCCTTCAAATCTTTTATCGGCCTCATATTACCTACTGCAAAGAACCTTTCTTCTTGTATTGCCTTTTTGTGCCTCGCTGACTTCCGCATTGTGTCCACATCTTGCCCTGCTAATCTCATCATAATATAATCCGCTAGTAATCATTGGCAGATTCGATTATTGGAGTCTTGGGAATATCCTATGCTCCATTCTTTTTATAGTCTCTTCCTGGTCCAAACCCCTGAGGGGTGAGATCTTAATTTTCCCCAGCAATCTGATTAAACCCTAGGTGGTCGGGAGACCAGAAAATAAATAGAGAGAGATGGCCCAAATTTTTTCCCGTCAGTAAGGACGGCAGAAATAAGATCAATTTTTGACGAGTTCACTGCGTGGAAATCAATGTGATGAAGGGAATAAATGAACTGGCTAGTTTTTTTTTCTCTTATTCAATTTTAAACACCTCAATCGGTTTCGAACGTTTGCAGTGTCATTAAATTGAGAATATTATTAAGCATTAGAGCGTAGGGCTACTGATTGAAAGATCCTAAATTCTTATCCCGAGTGAATCCTTTCGACTCCCCGAACAAAAATCCTCGGAGTGCGACGTGACTCCGTGAAGAGCACTGTCCTTTGATTTCCGTAATATGAGAAATTGATACTCTCGTGGCTTACTCTGAGGTGAACTCAACTCTCGCCAATCCAAACATGAGTGACTATCGAGTTGCAGCTTATTATAGCCTTATAGGGATGTACGAGTAGTACTTTTTGATCTCGAGTCGAGTACGGTAATTATTGAACTAGGAAATACAGGAATGCATGCTCGAACACATACTCATTTTTCCTATTCCCAATTTTCTATTAAATAGTGATATTTCTATGCTTAGCTTGATGTAAAAAGGAAAAGATAATGAGGAACGTTGATATAAATCGAGTCAGAATTAGGAAAGTAAAGAAAATACGATAGGATACAAAAGTATCCAATGAGAAAATATGAGCGGTACAGTGGTCCACTGCGATTACGCCGCCGGGTCGGATGACGGTCGGCCACCGCGTCTGACAAAAAAGTATCCGGCGCCCACATCGACTACTATGGTGGTTGACTGCTACGCATACAACAAGCTGAATCTCAAAGGCTACGGATTTAGAGCGACTTATTGACCTTAAAAACGGTATTATTACATGAGTTTTCTGATAGCGCCCCCTGTCGGCAGATTTCTGAACTTACTGGCGTCAACAGTTCCGTAACTGAAACTACTCAACTCGACTCGGCATTCGTAATACTACCTGAAGCTTTTGATTCGTGTACCAACTACTCGACTCGAATTTTCGAGTACTCGCACATCCATATTGCCTTATATATGTGGCTAGATGAGAGTTAGGGTCAATGCACAAAAAGAAAAAGAGAGGAAAAGCGAATATAGGTTAACTCTGCAAGGTCAGGTTATTTGAGATAGTTTTGTGGCCCCTTAATGCTCCTGGAGACGAGATTTCGTGCACCTGCGTATTTCACTCCCCTCTTAGGACTTCCTTATCGTTCCAACTATTACGTCTTAGAGTAACCATCAGAGTTTTTTTCTCCGATGTTATTGACTTGGCTTCAGAAATTTCATAGGCCCGTCGTATAAGTGCTGAATGCAGATAGGATTGAAGGAAATTAATAAATTTAAAAATGCGATAAGATGCAGATTTTTCAAGATTTATTCTATGCGTAAGTAATGGTAGCATGCATTGGTGGAAATCGTATATCGTAGGAGTTGAAGGAATTAATATATTAAAATTTTATCCTGTAAACCATGTTTGGAAAAAATAAAATATCATGTAGGAAAAGCATAATTTAATTTCTTCTACTCAAACGAATTATTCTTGATGTTCTCTGAACGCGCGAGTCTTTCAACCAAGACAAAGGAAAAGTTACTCGACAGAAGCCTCTTCAAAATGACTATGTAAATCACTTTAATCGCTCGATAAATTTGAAAGTGTGGAAAATCACTCGTGTTTTTTTTTGCTTGATCTCTTAATCAAACTGCAGAAAATGTTGGAAAAGGACATCTCTGTCCATCTCGTCACTGGAAATTCCTTTGGCATCCCTTTCCCCCCCCCCCCCCTCCCCTTCGTAATGCCCCCTGCAATCCTTTTCGTTTCTGCCTCAATCCCCGAGTCCATTACGAGAAACATGGACTCCATTTCCTTCCCACCTGCCAAGTCGAGAGTCTGATTTTCGACCCCAACCCGGCCTTCTTATTTTTTTAGCCCCAGTTGTGTCTTCTCTCAACACCATCATCGTGGTTCCACGATCTCTCCGAGAACGGGAATAGAAAAATTCCTCCGCCACACGAATCTCATACTTCTTTTGTTATGGGCGAGACAGGGGCTCGTTCTGGCGCGGAAAGGAATAAAGGAGTGAAGTGCCTATTCATATATATATATTTTTTTTTCAAAAAAACGAAACTCACTCATCCCCTTTCTCGTTCTCTCTTGGCTGCAACAAGTCTCCTTATTTACGTCGTATCATTCAGAAATGCCTGTGATTCCTTTCCCCTTTCATGACGCCCTCTTTTAGTATCTTTCTTCTTCATTTTTTTAAGGTCTCATATTTTACGGCCTCATCTCGCCACCGAAGGTGTTTTTGTTCTTCTTTGTTTTTAAGTAAAAGTCTGATTCGAGTGTAGCGATTGCTCTTGCTTTTATTTGTGTGTGATGAATGCGTATTGCCCTCAGTTATGAAGCCCATATAAAATAATCCACCAAGAATTTTGATAATATACTTCACATGCACAGTAGAAGTGTAGCGCTATCCATAGGACATTTTTTATTCTGTACCCATTCACCCCAATGAAAGTACTTGGCCATTGATGCAAGCAAAATTAATTGATAATAATGATAGCAATATCTTTCTAAGGGACCCAAAGTGGTGCACACTGGGGTCATTGTAATTGATAGACTGACTCGCAATCTTTCAGCAATAAACATTTGGATCTAGTTTCTTATGTAAAAATGGAAATAAGCCTTATTTTCAATGTTGTTACTTTCTCTTCCTTTTAGTGATGCATGTGATAGTGATAAAATAAAATCACTTGGTGATTTCCCCAAAATTTTAATATTTAGCGACCGGTTTCGACGTGTTCTACGTCATTTTCAAGCTAGACTGACATGAAAATGATGCAGAACACGTCGAAACTGGTCGCTAAACATCAAAATTTTGTGGAAAGTATTGAGTGATTTGATTTTATTTTATTATATCATGTATAACTTCCCCAAAGTTAATTCACCTACCATCAACTTCATGTAATAGTATCTAATTTTTGATATGGTCTTTTTGAAAGCAAACACGATATCGTTCGGCAAATTCTCTTTGCTTAAATTTTATTGCCTTGTTTTATTAAGTGGCATCGTGTTTTCGATAACAAAGACTCGAAAAATATGCAATATATTTTTGGATTTCAGAAAGTCTGAGTAAAAGTAGTTTGATACACAAATGAATTACAATGTCTTTTAAGCAAAACTTTAATTAGTCTTCTTGCTTTTGAATCCTTGAAAAAATGCCCGTCCCATAAGAAGACTAGCAACTTCGTCGAGGTGTCCAAACACTTTATCGAATATTTTAGGCAACTATTTTACGTAACGAATATCTCTCTCCTATCAATTTTTGCTGTAATTTACTGTATCCATATTTAGTTATGTAAATACAATACAGTGGAAAATATTTTTTTTAATAATTGTTATTCCACATAAAAATCTTTATATGTCGACCACCTGATGTTTTCTATCCTCGACGAAATCCCGGTCTTGGAATAAAAGTTTTATGTGGAATAACAAATTCCATTACTTTCTATGCCTATTGCAAATACTCGAGTATTTAGACGTACTGCAATCAGTCTCAGACAGATACGACAATTTTCATAATGATTTCTCTGGCTTCTCCTCATGATATTCCACCCTCATTGCTAAACATCTATTGAACTCAACTTGAACTTCTATTTATTGAGTGTTTCCTCAATTCTTGAGTTTCACTTTCGTGGTTTTAATTTCTTGAGACCGTTTTACAATTTTTTCTGTCAGTATACATTCTTTCAAATCCATGATTACCCATCGAAGGGGAGTACACCCACTCTGCTCTCATTAAGTATGAATTGATGACGGCTCAACGTAACTGTTTTTCGATAATTTAGTCTTTACACTTTTCTCAGTGCCATTCTTCTGTAAAAGAATATGCGAAAACTTCAGCTGGGTATGAGTTTAAACTTTGTAGCGTAGTGGATCAACCTTCGCTGCCATGTAATTTCGCTGAACCAATTTATGCCTACCTCTGCTATCCATTTACTTTTCAGTGAAAAACCTTTTTGAATCCAGAAACTTAGAAATCTGTTTTTATTCGCCGTTGGCTGTGAGTAACCAGGGGTGAAATAAATTCTCACTCACCTTAAAACTGTTCCTCGGCTGCACTTTTCATCTCCTCATTGCTGATCTCATCATTTTGGCTATTTATTTTTTCCACTCTTCACAATTTTTGCTTTAACTTTTCTCATATATACTGAAATTCTCTCCTAATTAAATCTCCTATCTAATTAAATCTCCTAACAAATAATCTGTTACTCTGCATTCTTTTCATATAAGTGGCGGGGTTTCGAAAGCTAATGCCAATTCAGAGAGCCCAATAGAAGCACTTTCTATAGTAATGAAAAATAACTTTTAGGCAGTTATCTATTAAAACTGTCCTATTTTAGTTTTGTTTTGCTTTGCTCTAACGTTTTATCTTTCTCCTCGCAGGCCATCATCTAGCTTTTTAACGTTGGTCTGTATGTGCATTTCCTTTGCTTTGTTATCTTCTATAGCAGTATTTTTTATCTCTGTACCTGCCTTCATGCGCAACAATTTCTGCCCTTAGTAGATCCTAACACGCTGATGATGTTCTCATTCGAGTGCACATACCTTTACATCTTGTTGTAAAGTGACTCGGTGCACTTTGCAGAACCTTTTCGGGACCTTTTGCGAGACCTTTTTTTCAGGACTTTTGCAGGACCTCATTCCGAGTATTTTTCCCCGTAGACTTCTATTTTTTTCAATTGCTTGAACTTCGCTCCAAAGGCATTTGATTTATACATTTATTTAGTTCCTACTTTAGTAGGCGAGGACTTTACTCAACCGCCACCGAGGCCGGTCAATTTATATTGCGATTGAGTATTTTTCTGCAAATTTATTAGATTATTGGTGCTTTTGGTTCACACCGAAGTCAAATTTTGTGAACTCAATGGGGTAGTGACAAAATTTTCCACCGGCCCGAAAACTCCCTCCCCTAATAGTTAATGCAAACTTAATATGTTCACAAGGAAGCAAAAAGGGTGCGAAAGAAGTCACCAATTTGTGAGTCATTATTATGCATATCAGCACCTGATATATTTTATCAATCCTCATTATAATTTCATGCCATTTAACGCCTTTTTTGAAACTGATATAGTTTTAATTTTCATAAAATTTTTAATGTGCATAATATAACTTCATTAGTTGCTTTAAAAAAATTAAATGTTCGAATATTTTTTTAATATTAGAGATTTTTATCAAAGAAGTCATGCAGTGGAAAAGTTTTAAAGCTTTTCATATCTTTCAAAAGTTTTTAATCAGAGTGAACATGAACTTCAATATGTTCTATTCTCCGTTGCCTAAGTCTTTACTTTGTAGCTGAATAAGTAATTATTGCTCAATGTGCAACCTTACTGTTATTTTCAGCTTTTTTGCACCTTTTTACGGGTGAAACCTACCTTCAAAGATTGCTTACCAAGTATAGTCGGGTCTGCCGCGGAAAGCCTACTGAGTGCGTACGGTACGTTACGTGAGGTATGGAGTTAATCAAGCGAAAGCTCTCTTTAAAGCTTAGAAGGGAGTCTTGAGGGTAGAAAGAAGTGACTGTGCTCTTTTCACCTGAGAAGGAATCCACTTACCGCAGTTAAGTAAGCTCCAGGAATAGTGCCCTTTGTTTATAGTTAGAAATTGAATTAATGAAATCGAAGTAAAAGAGAAAGAATATATTTGCCACAAAAATAATTTTTCTTGGCGGACTCGATTGCTTGCAAATTTTTCATAAAAATCGCTTTAAGCTGCCGCCGAACGTCCGTGTCGTCTGAGGTAGAATGGGGAAGGAGAACATAGCGTAAATATACGGATAGGATTGATTTGCGTTTGTTGAATGCGGGTTCGTGAATGCAAATATTGCATCCCACTGAAACCACACGAAGGTGGTCAGCTCGCGGAGTAAATCTTATAGGTTAAATTTAAGAATACCGGAACTAGCCACGGTGATAACTTTACAAGAGTCACCCGCAATGAACAAATTGTGCGAAAAATCAACAGAGAAAAAATCAACACCTCTTTGTGTTCAAAGTTCGGGCTTGCTCTCCGGCTGAGGCGCTGTTCGCACGATTTGGACCGCTAGTCGCATAGTATGCTCAGCAGTCAATACCACCTTGCTCGGTATAGTCCACAAATTTCCACAGGGGAGAGGCGAATGACTTTTTTCTCTGTGGATTTTTCGCACAATTATAGAGTTAAGTATAATTTGCCTGAAGTAAATCATCAACACATGTGAAAAGCGCATGCAGGAATAAATCTAATCCAAATCAAAAGAGAAGAATACGTGGAAGCTTAAGAGAATTTTTTTCGTGCCTTTTGTGCAACCTGCATGTGGATTCAATAAACCCCATTCTTATGAGAACAGTCCTCCTCGGCCAACTTTGGAATGTCTGCCATAAATTGAGAACTCCTGCATCATCGCTGGGGGAAAATGACGAACAAACATCGAATACGGTCCCTTTGAAACCTGAAACGTAGCGATTTCCGTGAATGCGAGTCTCGGAACTGGGAGAATAAATTTATATTCGTGTTTTATTACCCCCAAGGGTTCGCGTACAACGCATGAGGCATCGATTCGCTCTTCCCTTGTTGCGCTATCTCACCACACCATTCTGAGCGGATCCAACGTCTTCCGTCCCTTCTTCTGGTGTATGTCGTGAAGATGTTACCCTTCTTCGTTGGTAGAATTCATAATCAAATAATAATCCAATTAGAGTATCAAAGTATTCGAAAACCCATTGGCATTGTCGATGTGAAAATTATGATGATTTTAATAGACGCACTTGTTGAAAGATAATTGAGAGGGAAGAACGGCAATGGAAGGTGTCGAATACGATAATTGGGAGGATTTGAAGGAGGCGACCCACAGCTAAGATCTTTTGCACCATAGGGGAGGGTGGAGAAGAAAAGATGGAGAGAAACTCGGCGTCAGCATTAACTACTGCTACCGAAAGGTGCCTAGAGGACCACGGTTCAACGTCCCATCTGACGGAAGGAGTGCTGTAGGGGATCAGGTTGGTGTGGTGGCTAAAGGCTTCCCATCCGGCGGGCTCGGATTCAATTCCTGGCGATGGCAGTGAATTTTCAGAGACAGCCCGATCCCTGCTTGAATGTTGTGTGGATAACATTTAAAGCGCAACACTCCGTCCGCCGGATGAGACGTTAAGCCGTGGTCCCCTTGGCATCATTCGTTAAGAGCAGGCTAATGCCGACGCCGGATTTCTCTCCACCCTTCCTTAACTACCCCTATCCTCATGGCGCGAATGACCTCAGCTGTCGGTCGCCTCCTCCAAATACCATCAACTTCATACCAATAGGAGTGCTGTATTTGAAGTGTCCCCACAAAAACGATGGCAGTAGTGCCAGCAAAACTGTTGTATTGGCCAATTGGCCATTGCAACCGTCGCGGAAGTAACGGAAAATGAAGAATTTTATTGAACACCACGGAAATCTCCGTCCTCTCATATTAAAACAATCTAGAGGAGTCTGGTGTCAAAGTAGATATAAACATTATCAATATCCGGATTCTATGCATGGGGCCATTATTAAAATGGATGAGTCAGAGATCACTCGATGGGTCTCTTTCGCAGACTACGACGATGAACAACTTCATGCTGTTTATTTTTATCTAAAAATTATTCAAATTAATGCAATCGCATAAGCATTTGTATTTCGTCAAAGTTATTCATTTGTGTTCACAAAGAAGGCGCTTATGCACAGGACAGAGTTAATGAGAGAATCGTCATTTCGGAATATTGAGGATTGACTAGTGAAGAATCCAGTCAGGAATGTAGCGTTTTGGATATTTGGTAAATTTGGATACTGAGGATAAGGACTTGATAAGTCTAGGGATTTCGATACGTGAGTTTGGAGATGATTATAGAAGGTGATGTGGATGGAGAAAAAGAGGGACAAGAAGTGCTAGACATGGTGGGCGAGGATTGCAAGCCTCAAGAGTAGACAGGAGACCGAGAGGATGTAGCGAGTACTAAACGGGGAGAGAATGTTAAAAATACGCACAAGAGGTAAAATGAGTCTCATGTAAAAGATTAGGAGATAATTAATATAGGGTAATCGGGGTAGGAGAAGAATGGTATTACTAAATAGAATGAAAGGGAGAGAAAAGTTTTTATGGCGAATTGAAGAGGAAAGTTTATTTTGTGCATAAAGACTGGCGAGGATTATTCGCAAAATACTTGATGCAAGGTGCTGCACGTGCCTTAACCGGTAATAGTAATACTACCTTGTTTACTAGAAACAAAAACTCTCATTCCTATTAGCTTCGAACTAAATATTCTAAAATCTTCTAGTACAACATAAGCACCAGTGATTTTCCTACTGATTCCTGGGAACCTAACTTAACAGGTAGAATAACTTTTACTATAATTATACAAATAAATTCATAGGTAAGCACAGAAAGGGATAGGAACATATAATGGACGAGGACAACGGTTCTGTGGTAGATGGAAAAAGGCCAGAAATCAGAGGGTAAAAATGCGGCCGGACTGGAATTTTATAACTTTTCCCCATTAATACTCAAGTTAGGCGTTCAATTTTGGCTTCAGTTTTTTTTTTTTTTTTTTTTGATCCGCAGCCGATTTTAGCGCCCTTGCATGTATTTTCCTCTGAGCTTCTAGCCAGCTCGCCGGACTTGCGATTTATTCGCCCGTGCTGAGATAGTGGAAGCGAAAAGGACGAAAGAATCCCCTAGCGTGTTTTTGATCCTGGCCGGAGCCGAGCCGTTTTGTAGCGATACCTTTTCCGGTCGTCGAATCGCAACTTTCCGTCCATCTCTCCGTCTGGTCGCCTCACTCCGCCGCCGTATCACGCTTTCAATATCTCACCCGCATCCCCCATTTCCCCGACACTGCGACACATTTTCCATTTCACTCCCCCGTAACAGATTTTGCTGGTTTGTTTCTGCCTTTTTTTTCGTGCTCAGTGGCTGCTGTGGCTGGATATAAAGGCAACGTACGTGTGGGTAACGCTGTAAACGCTTTGTACCTCTGGTGGGAAAGGGATAAAGATAAGAGCGGCTATTATGAGCCTCGTGTACTTTATTTTTTTCACATAATCTATCCTGTAGCTTTGTGCACGTAGAAAGGATTCGTTTCGCCGTGAAAAGATCCATTGTACGTTTTCATTTCTAAATGAGAGATAGGCTGTAATTAATGTCATTATTGTGGCCACACGAGCTGTAAACCCGTGGAATATGATGTTACTGGCTCATATTACCTTCACGTAGAAACAATTGGTTCAATTTACGCTCCCTTTAGCGTTCATATTGAGGATTCCTCGTTTCATTTACTCTATTCCATAATACTGATCTATCTTCAGAGTGCTTACCTGTGAATAATCACGAATCAGATATGTCTGACTAATTTATTAAAATGTTAATCTCATAACACTTTTTTAATTATAAGTTACCATGCATAAATATTTTCATTGCATGTAAGGTATTCCCAATAGCTTCGTCACACATAAAAAGAAGTTACCTTTAAAGAGGCTGTTAAATGATTCGTCTTTTTCGTTTTACGAGACAAAATAAGTGTATAGCACATGCGTACGAGAAAATGGCAGTTTAAAGAATAAAATTTCAATGATTCTCGTCCTATGCATGAAGTTAATATAAATTATTAGCCGCAAGTCAATGAATTTCACAATTACATGAAGTCCTGTCCGGCAAAGTAGCTTTCTTTCTTCTTAATAACAAATTTTTAACATACGTATTAAGTGGTGAAACATGTTCCGACCACCCTGCTATATATATATTTTGAATATGTCCCCATATTTGTGTTCACTTCGTTCTGAAATATGCATTTAGCTTATTTCCAAAGTATGACATTAGAAAATATCCAATACGTCTTAAATACGATATAAAATGTAATCAATCCGTTTGATATTCGCATTAAGGCTTCTGCTGTGTGGGTTTTCTCAAATGTTTGACCGATCATATTATGTGCTATTTCGTCCAGCCCCTACAGTGGGTCCACGCGATTGTCTCCATTCTGATTCTGAGGCCGCATGAGGCCAAAGGTCACTCAGCCTTTCCCCCTGGGGGACTCCTCGTCCCCATTGGGAAATGAAGTTCGGCGGCAGTCCACGCACGGCGGCGTCGAAGTACGCGGCGGCTTACGAGGCACGCCTGTTTTTTTTTTCCTCCTCCCTTCTTCATTTTTACGCCCGTTGGGCTCCCGGGGTCCATATTGGCCCGGGTGAATTTCCGAGAATGCCGGGTCGCCCCCGAAGCTCAAGATCTCCGATCCGATTTCGGCTTTCACTTGTTTTACTATCTCTTTTCGGAGCTGACTCGCAAGTCCACGGTAGGTGGTGTTACATTGCCATCGAAGGGGAATTTCAGCACTCCGGAGATCCCAAGGCGACCCGAGGTGAATCTGCTTTTATGCTGCGAATGGAAGGAAGGATCTTCTTACAACGAGTTTACTCCGATCTCGTTTAGTGCCATGTTTTTTCACGTGGGAATTCTCACGTGTATGGTATCAATCGTTTGAGTAGCGGCATCTTACGAAGTGGAAGATAATAAAGGAAGAATATTTAAATATAATAGTATTGGCAAATAAAGTATAAATAATTATTCTAAAATGTAACGTTTCAATGCATGCATATTAATACTTAATGGATAAATAACTTCATTAATTGAAGTAATTGAAGCGTTAACATGGGAAAGTTATTTATTATTGTTGTATTCTACCGATTAAGGTAGGTTTCCATGGAGTGTTCAACAAGTGATCTGGAAGCCTCCCTTTCCTTCCAGCACTGCCTTCTTTAATTCACTGCAAGGCCTACTCCCTTTCAATCTATCTAAAAATCCTATTCTCTTACTTCCCCTCCCTCTTTTACCTAACATTCTACCCTCTTAACACCGTTTTCAACATCCCCTCTCCGCTAAGTACTCCCGCCATCCATACCTTCTGCCTCCTCCGTATCTCATCTAAAAGCTGTCTCTTCTCACCCACTATGTCCAGCACTTCGTCGTTCCTCCTCCTCTCTGTCCATATCACCTTCTCCATTCTTCTACATACCCACATCTCGAATGCTTCCAATCTTCTCTCGTCCTCCTTCCTTAGTATCCATGTCTCCGCACCGTAGAGAGCTACACTCCAGATCAGACTCTTCACTAACCTTTTCTTTAAACTCTTACATAACGATCCTCTCAGAAGCTCCTTCCTGTTCATGAATGCCTCCTTTGATAATGTAATTCGCTTTCAGATGACCTTACTATTGTATCCATTTTCCTCTAATGTGCCACCTTAATAGTTGAATTGCTCTACCTGCTCAAGCTTTTCCCCACCTACTTTACCTTGAGTCTCAAATCGAAATTTCGTTTTTTCATGGAGAAGGTTGTACATGCACGTGCCAAAGGCATGGATAAGGTAGAAAGTCAATTGGTACAATATATCAGTTGCTATGATTGATGAAGTTAGTACACTAATGTAAGCTTCACAATGCTGGTAAACCTCTTTCTTTAGTCTCCTGTAAAATCCACATTTAGTGACTCCCTTCCTCTCCCATGACAGCGCTTCAATTATTATGATGCTTTTATTTCTCTGCCAAGTTTCTTACTTCAAATTCTTAGACTATTCTTTAAATAAACTGTGACAGCAATAAGTTGAAATTTTGGCCGAATAATAGTCATGATATAATTCATCAATTTTTTAATTTATTCCACGAATTATATCGGAAAATGTTGTGAAATACTAATACATGTTCTCAAGACTCACTCAATTCAAAGAAATGTACTATTTGAGATGACGGTGCTGCGGAGATTGAAAGTGTAAATATCATGTGAAAACCTCCCTGAAAAGGTTACACTGGGGGATCGGGTTGGTGTGGTGGCTAGAGTGTTGGCTTCCCACCCGGCGGGCTCGGGTTCAAATCCCGGCAGTGGCAGAGAATTTTCAATGACTGCCCGATCCCTGCTTGAGTGCTGTGTGGAGGACATTTCAAGCGCAACACTCCGTCCGTCGGATGGGACGTTAAGCCGTGGTCCCCTTGGCGCCTTTCGTTAAGAGCAGGCTAATGCCGACGCCGGGTTGCTCTCCACCCTTCCTTCCATACCCTACCCTCATGGCGCAAATGACCTCAGCTGTCGGTCGCCTCCTCCAAATACCATACCATACCATACCAAAAGGTTACACAATTAAAGTGATTTTTTCAGAGCCAGTATTTTAGCCAATGATTAGATAGAGTTAGTCAGAGTGCAATATTTTTGGACGATGAAGAATCATTCAAATTAAAAATTCAAATTCCTTGAAAACAATTTATCCATAACATCGATATGGGTGGCACAGGTCAACTTCTACGAGGCGTTGCAATTCGATCCGTGAAATTAGAGGAAAAACGATGCACCATTGAATCCATGAAGTAAAAAATCAAGTCTTTGTCAATGAAGTATCTGCAAATATTAGGTAAAATGTTATGATTAGAAATATTATTTTCTCTATTACCTTATTTATCTATATAAAAATAAATAAAAAAGGGTCTATAAAAATTTTACTTTTGAGTTTTCATAGGTTCTAATTTGTATATAGATAAGAATTTATTAGCTTCCTTTTTTCTCAGTTCATTTGTATCGTATTTCGAGGTGACCTGGAGGATTATTTGGCTGCACAATGTAGGTTCCCGGATTTAAATCAGGATTAAACCTTTCAGGTCAGCCTCATCAAAATTTCAAAAAATCTGCGCCTTAACTACATTTCCAATTTTCACGTAAAAACGTCCATGATGTGATGTTCTCTCAATATAAATTCCATGGTGAAGAATATGACTCCTTAATCTGTGAAGTTAACATATCATATTTGGCAAGCGCTGGATAAGTTTAAGTGGCATCTATCAAATTAGTTTTAGGGTTAATTCAATTTTTACCCCATTCAGTTGGTTGTTTCCATCTTCTTCCATTACGTGTCCTAAGTTTTTTTGAAACGTTTTACCTGCCTACAAGCAGACCTCATATGAGCGGGTGGGAAGCCAAGGGATACAAGTGAGTTTTTTCTCAACAGAGTTACTTAAAGTTAGTTGTTAGAATAAATACACAAAAACCTGGTTGCCAAGGGAAACGAGTGAGTCTCTGTCCTGTGCTGACATCGATTGGAAAATTAAATTCACTACTATATATCTAATTGATCTCGTTTGTTTTCTATGCCTAATTTCTGTACCTAACTCGGTATAGAAAAGAGAAATCACTTGTACCCCTCGGCTTCCAACCCTCTCATATCTGAATCTTATCTCAAATTTCATGACTACATTTGCAGTGCTTTCCAATCGCAACAGCGATAATACATGTCCCTTTGCATTATCAACTGACCAACTTAGGTTTTGCCTCTCTCTCCTCTCTCTTTGACCTATATTTTATTTTCCTTCATTATTTATGCACCCTCCTTGTGATTAACCTTTTCTTATACTGCTCATGTGTCTCCACCCATTTCTTGCGGTATTGCAAGCTCCTCCAACATTCTTGGTAGTATGCTCTTCGCCAACATTTGCTCAGCATTATTAATGATAATGTAACTAAACGTTTCGTATTTGATGGACTCTTTTGTGATTAATTAATAACACTTCAAAGCATGTCCATTTTCATCCAAATTTTGCGGCTGAAAAGTAAATTATTCATACTCTCTCTGCTAACAGGGTAGTAATTGCTCGGTATGGCTTTTAAAGGAAATTGCCTACTTTTTTGCGAGCTGGTAGTCATAGTACGTCGAGCACCTGCTATTTTGAAAGTTTGAGGCGGTATAATGGTTATATCGGCTCATTTTGCCGTAATAATCAAAGCTTTTCCCGAGAACATCTTCCATTCATTTTTCCGCGAGTCTCTGCAACATAGCCATAAGACGCTTCGAGTTAGTTGGAGTGGAAAAGTTTTAAAAGGTGCGATGAAAATTAGCATTCTCTTTATAAGGAGCTTACAGTTTAGCTCCTCTCGCTTCCTCGCTTCTTTTTTGTCTGCCTCGCTCCTTCCAAGTGTTGATTAAAACTGATACCTTCCTTAAAGTCATCTCACTAATCAAATTTACTTCCTTAGGGGTCCATTTACATTATGATCATTCCGTTTCACAAACACTTTTATTCACATTTTCCATATTTTAATTACGCTTATATGATATTCTTTTCGTGTATGTGGTATACAAGGAATTTTCATCTTCCCTAATAGCCAAATTTTCCCAGAAAATTGTGCTAAAAATGTATATTTTCTAGTAAACTATAACATGAAATTTTTATCTTTCCTAGAAGAAAAACTTACCCAGATATTATATTTAAAATATATTTTACTGGGGAAAATTGTACAGTCAATTTTTAACTATCCAAACAGCCTAATTTTACAAGAAAAATATATCTCAAATATATATCAAGTCAAAATGCTCAAATCAAAAATTTAAAATAAAAATATTTGTATTGTAAATGTTTTTCTGGGGATATTTGGCTAAATGGAAAGATTAAAGTTCCTTGAAAATTTAAAACCTGCTGACAGTAACTTTAGAGTAAATTTTTTATGTGGCCTTCTCCAAGATTAAATTTACCTCCAGTTTATAACCCTAAAACACATTTTTACTATCTCTACCCGCAGGCGGAACTTCATTTGGGAGCGTGTTTTAATAATGTGAGCTTAAAATAACATGCCAATCCTCCACAAATGGAAACTTCGAAGGGAACCTCCTTCAATATTTTTCATTGCTTAACCCCTAAGGCTGCTCATTTTGTTGAAAATGTTGGAATGGAAAGAAGCATGTTTCATCTTTGTGTTATTATGAAAATATTGACGTTGAGTGCATGAATTTATTAATATTAACTAGAGGGTAACCTGCGTGGAAACGCGTCATCCGTAAATTGCTATGATGTTCTTATCGGTGTTCTTAACTTCATGTTAATTTATAAATAACGGACGGACCTGGGAGCTTAAAAGCAGGCATAGGATTCTAGAGCATCGTTTAATTTTCCCAATCCGTATTTGGAATCTGCAAAATACTAAGATATATAGTCCAATTGTCTATTTCATTTTCTACGCTATTCTTTATTTGTATCCTGCGACAGGTAGGGGATGAAACCTGTATTTTGAACATGTTAAGGAACTTGGGACCATTTTTTAATTTTAATGCCGCCGAATATCTTTGGACCTTTTCCTAATTTTATCTCCGATTTCAACCCTTATCGAGGCAACTACTCCTAGCATATTCAATGGACTTTCACCATTTTTTGTCAGGATATAAAGTTAAACTAATCTACTTCCTCATTACTTATATAACATAAAATATTTTTGAGACGTATTCCGTTTGTAGAGGTAATATTTTATTGTATTTCTACCTTCCATGTACGATGTGTTCACTGATATTCAAATCATTCAGGTCGAAACCTATATTTTATTGTGCTGATTATCGTGCAGATTTTGTGTGAAGGCTAACAGAGGCAAATAAGAATGGCAGCTTCTATGAAATAGCTGTATTTCTAGTCTTTCGAGAACTAGCATAAATCTATAACCTAAAATTTATTATTTTAACTGAGTTTATCAAGCTAAAGACAAGTAAAATTTTGGTGCTAAATAAATTAGACGACGCTAATTTAAGTAATCGATTGCGCGGTAGCCGGCGTTGAAAAGTGTTGGAGTAACTTTTGCAAGTGCACTCAAAGTGTGAAAAGCAAATCCCTCGGTAGATTAAGTGGAAGAGCACTAGAGGCTGATTGAGGATTTTCCTGGTTCAATTCCAGGTCAAGGTCAATTTCTTTTTTTAGGTGACTCATTGAAACACAGAAAACTCAAACGGAGTTAACTGTAAAGTCGCACTTTTGGTTTGATATTTTCGCGTCTTTTTTATCGTTTCTCTTTTCATAAGCATATTAAGAACTTTTCATTTTAATCAATTGGCATTCATTAGAGGACCGCATATAGGAGGCGCAATTATATCCTATAGAAGTGCGATTTCTGCTGCCACTTCGGTCGCATTTTAATCTGTTTTCTAAAATGTCCGCGGCGCGGTGATAACTGCGATGCGATCCACTTTTTTCCAATAAATTGCAGTACAATGCTTGTGATTGCGATAAATAGCATTAAAGAGTTATGAGTTTGATATATGAGAGGGTGAGAAGTCAAGGGGTACTAGTCGATACCTCAACAATAGCACAACAATACGAATCCGCAGTGTCTGGAGCATAAACGCTCATCTCCTATTCTCCAAGCTTGGAGGTGAGCGTTTATGCTCTGGACACTGCCAGCTGAGAGGATTCGTATTGTTGGGCTACTAGATGAGCGGATTTGATTCGGTGGGCGATTGTTGAGCGTTTTTGCAGTGGATGTATCGTAATGATATTTTTCTCAACAGAGTAAGGTAGAGTTATTGGTTAGAAGAAATACATAGAAACTTGGTTGTCATGGGATACGAGTGAGTCTCCGTTTTTTATTGACATCGAGTGGAAAATCAGGTTTACACCTAAATATCTAATTGATCTCGTTAGTTTTCTACATCTAATTTCTATACCTAACACTGCATAGAAAAAAGAAATAACCTGTACCCCTTGTCTTCTGACTCACTCATATAACATCATCATGTGCGTAAATTTTGGTTGACACCCCTAATTATACCATATTTCCCCGTGAAAATCGGATCAATTTGTCCGTCAGCGACGCGAGTGGCGACTTTTGTAAACCCATTTTAATGCGCGGTGGGTGACAACACATTTAGAGGCCGACATGAGGATCCCCTTTTGTAATGTCCATGGGTATTCAAACTCAGGAAAAACTGCCTAGTGGCTACTTCTTTGTTGCGCCACAAATATTTTGACTGAATGAGGCTTTAAAATTAATTAAATTAACTTCTACCGATAATAAGAATAGAATAAATGGATATAATGAACAGTGGACAGCGCGTTTAGTAGCTCACTCTCTCAGTGTTTCAACCCTAAGGCTGGATGGAATAGGTGAGGGCCGAGCTCATCACAAAGTAAACCAAAGGCTTGTGAATTTCAATCATTCATAGTACGGGAGCCAATGTCATTCCCTTGGATTTTTTCCTCGTTTTTCTTAGATTTAATTTTAGCATTGAATCTCATTCCATGATTTTTCATTTTCTACTGTTCTCCTTAAACACAAAAGGCTAACTGTAAGTTACATTACATTATACATGTACTATATTTATTCATAGCAACCTGGTAGCAGTTAGATACGTGGGTACGCTATTTAAAAACAAATTCTATTCGAGTAAGTTACTGAAAAATGTCGTGACATCATAGATCAAATTTGCTGGGGCTTAAAAGCAAAATTAGAATATAAAAAATCTGGATATTTTAATGCTTATATTTTTCAGTGAAGACATTTTAAAGATATTTCGGTGAACTACAGCACTGTTTTCATGTAAACTGCGTGATGCGTGATTTAAATTTCATTTGGAAAACATTTAATGGTTAAAAGGTGTAATTTAATGGTTGCTAAAAAGTCAGTTCAAGTACAGCATACCGTCCGAGGGATGAGCCTTTAACCTGTAGTCCCCTTGGCGTTTTTCTTTAAGAGCAGGCTAATGCCGACGCCGGGTTTCATCATGACGAAAATAGCCCCAGCTATCGGTCGCCTCCTCCAAGTACCAAACCATAGAGTGGGTGGTTCCCGTTTTAAGATGGTGCACCAATGTATTCCTCAACAGAAGATGGCAATAACGGTCGAAATTATGATCGTGATTTAATAAAAATTTCTGCGGAATAAGAGACCTTATTTGTTAAAAATACCAAACCATTGCATATTCATCATGTATTAAGGTTAAGTTTTTCACAAAATTTAGTAGTTATTTGACTTTGACATGAATTAAAATCGCAGATAAACTAATTTGACATTTTTAATTTTAAACGAGCATATCTTCGCCGTGGTGAGACAAGGATTAAGACATGCTCTAAGTGTGGGGTTGAAAAAACCATTATGAGGAACCATTATGGGAAGAAAGGATGCCTTATTTGCAGTCTGCTTCTACGAATTAAATAGCAGACTCGTATAAGTGCCAATTTGAGAGCTGGGAGGGGCGAATGAAGGCCTTGCGGCACTGATCTCTCAAATTACGAGGTAGCTATTCATTTAAAAAAATGCTTGGGCTTAGAAAGCCGTAGTGTAAATTATATAGCTAAGTCACTTCTGGCCCTTATATCGTTTGATTAAAGTTTGCGATTACTTTAGACTTCCTATCACGCATAAAGTAGCTGCTTCATTTGTTTTTTCGATCTTTAACGGACATTTCGTCAGTGTTTAGGCAACATCACGTTGGTTAAGGGGCTTAAGAAGACGCGTCACTCACATACATATTAATAAAATACTTAAAACACGTTTTTTATAGCAATAATAATTTCATTCGTAAGATATATTAATTACAATCATAAAGGTGCAGCAAAAAGTCGCGTACCCCAAATTTAATGTTTTAAATAGATGTTAATAATGCTGGTTTAAATTATTAAACGCATTTAAAACTTTTCCATGAATATCGCTAAGGAATTTTTATAATTTTTTAATTAACGTATTGTACCTCAAGTTGTCGCGCGGCGTCTACCAGATGCCAAAAGCAACGAAATATTCGTATTAATTCCAGAAATGCGACGAAACATAAAATTATATAGGTGACTAATTTAGAAGCATCAAACAATAATATGCAAGGACAGACAGTTTCCTAACTTTGAAAACACTATGTGGGTAAAGAAAAATAAAATGGCTTGGCGTCCGGTAGACGCCACGTGACCAACGGAGGGTTAATGCATTTATACTGCTTTGATCTATTGAGTTGGCATTTTAAGCTACCGTGTTGAAAAGTGTAATAGCGCCGGACTTACTAGTATTTTGCCTCACCTTAGATACAAAAATTTTACCGAGGTGATCTTTTTCTATATTTGAACTTTAAAAATATCAAGACGCTCAGGAAAATTTTAAACAAATATTATGTCACGAGGAAACACTAGTCAAGCAAGAGTGATGCGTTCATTCCGCGGTGCTTAAGGAAAGACCTAACCAGTTATTTCAAAAGAATAATTACCTCAAAAGTATTAAAAGAGAAGTTTGAGATAAATGGACGAAAATACCCTTTTACTAAGTTTATCTATTGTTTTTAGATGCAAATTCAACTCTTCTTTCACCGATTAGTTTATCAAAACGTTGTCTCAAACGAGAAACAGCTATTCTACTCTTAATACTTTTAAGGTAACTATTCATTTGAAATTACTGGCTCGTGGTCCAAAAATTATAGACATTACTTTTTATTTCATTTTAATTCATTCACTCAGTGATACAACCAGACTACTGGTTTGGGTAGATGAAGGAAGAGATAACCTCAGACTTAGGTAAAGACGTGTGAATTTTTTAACAATTTAAATTTTAGAACACCGAATATAAATATAATTTCGTAAATAAAAAGAAGTTCTAAGAAGCTATTACTAGAATATCAACTATAACTTAATGAAATGGATTGGTTTTTTTTCTGTACATATGCTTAATTGATAACAAGTAATTAATTTAGATATAGTTACTTCATAATAAGAGAAAATATCAATTGTACCTCATCAAATAATGCGCTTTCCTCTTCCTCACTATTTTTTCCTGTGCAAGCATCTCCTGACGAGCTTCCAAAACTTTAATCCTAAACCACTTTTTGTTTATTACGAAACTGATTATTTTGACGCTGAATTCTTTTGCTTATTTTATAATTTTTAATCTTCAACCCTGCTTTTGTAATAGAGCAAAGAAGTTAAAACTGAGTATAATTAACTTCGTAGTCAAATTTCTGGACTTGAAGTAAAATCTCTGATACATTCTAGCATAACTGCTGCTCATTTGCAATACAAGAGGTCTTGCGTTTCACTGGTTCACCTCTTGGTCTTTGGTTTTGTTTGTGTTGGTGCGAAAACAGCGTGGTGAATCTTTTAATTTTATCAGTTTCAGTATGAGAAGATTATTTTCTGGGGGGTAATTAGATAAGTCTTTTGTTTAAAAAAAAATGCATAACTTCGAAATGTTCATCCACGTCTCTCGGAGCCGTTGCGATTGTGAACGTTTATATCATTTCGATGCAATCTAATTACACACTCTACCGTGTTATATTGCAAACTTTTAATAATATTGCTATTTGATTAAAAATACCTACTTAGTGACAAGGCTTGGCAACTATAATGCATTTTTATAGGCTACTTGCGTGGGTATAACCATTAATGAATCATATATTTTTTTATATAATGTAAAATGATCTTTGTTCCAATAAATAACTTTGATTGTTAAAAAAAATATCACACATTCAGATAATGGTGCTAGTTCCTTACTTTGGGCTCTTCGAGGATTTAATTCTGGAATTTCCGAAGGATTTACCATATGGAATTGAGCATACGACCCTTCGAATTTTTGTTTCGTGCCTGTTCTTTATTTCATTGAAGTGAAGAATAAATTTTGACCATAAAAACTAGCGGCGGCCATGATTTGCAGTAAGTGCGCAACCGTTCTTTTTTCACCCCGAAGGATTTACTTGGGATTTGAACACAGGACCTTCGAATTTCGTTCAGTGCCTCTTAATTATTTGATTGAAGTTAAGAATGACTTCCACCTTAAAACATAGCGGTGGCCATGATTTTCAGTGACTGTGCAACCGTCTTTTTTCACCCCCATGATTATCTTATCTTTTTTTCCGTTCTTTCAACGCTCGTGTAGACGTACAGCGTCGTAGCTCACTGCGGTCTAAATTCCTGGGCACACCGGAGAGTGAAGCAGTCTCGAGGCGGACCTGCCGTAATATCGATTCTCCCGCTTCTCCGACTTCGTCTTCCTCGCGCTGCTCGACTGTCTTCTTTTTTTCCCTCTCTCTTCCAGCATCGTTGGTTTGGTAGCGCCATTCTCTCGCTCGACCGTCTTTGTAGATCGGGCGAGCCGCCACGTGCTGTTCATCTCGCGAAAGCGACGTTGTCATCCTCCATTTTCCCGAGACTAACTCCGTACTCTTTCTGCTCACTGAGTCACTGCAGTCGAGAGGAATTTTATCAGTACTAATTTACATAATTTTACTTCCCTGTCCTAAAATCAGTGGCAGTCCAAAAGAGCAAGAATTTTTATTTGCATCCACGTGCGATTTCTGTCGTGGCTTCGTTTCCAGGTTTTTTTCTCCCTCGCTATAATCCCTTTGGAGGTGCTATCCACTCAGGTATAAAAATTAAAAAAAGCGTTTTGATGCACAATGGATTATCTTGGTTCTTACTGACACGCGAGGGAAAAATATATATATTTCTTATTCTGAAGATCGCTTGAAAGTCAGGTTTATATTTGCTGCTCGCTATCGCTCATATTTCTTCAAACCAAACTCTTCGTTCACACAGAAAACAGTGAATTCCTTGACATTCAATTTCTTGAATACTTTTACGCATATTTGAATGTTTCAATATAATTTATTTGAGAGACGTTAAATAATTAACATCCGTGATGTTTTCTCAATGCTTTTGTGAGTAAAAGGGTATTAGATCCCTAAGGTGTCTTTTGAAATTATGTTTAGTTATATATAAATCATTTATATTTGTTTATTGTAATAACATGGTCATCGTTACCATCATTTTTTATTAAATTCTAAGATAGTATTTTTTACAAGTTAATACCCACCGATGGATCAAAATTTGCACGTACTCTTTGTAAACTAGCTACTAAGAAATTATGAAATGTATATTTGCGTTTTCTATAGTGAAGTATTGGAGACCAAATACTGCACTGTCGCTCTGGCTCACCAAAATGACATGAAAAATTTATGACTGACGATCTCTGATGATGTAAAAGGTTGGATTTGACCGGTGATTGAAAAAAATTATTTTAAAGCCAAGGTTAACGGTTAAACCAAGATTAAATTTGGACCAAGCCACGAAGACAAAAAATACGAAAAAATTGATGCTATTTATTGCACTGTCTCTTTTTATTTTCCATGGTTTTATTAGTCAAGCTAAAAGTGAATTAATTAGTCAGGAGTTTGTGAACCTAGAATCTTTGGTGAACAATTGTCATGCTCTAATTAGACGATGGTATAAAATATACATTGCGTGTTCAGAAGAAAATTGCAATGGAGTGTGGAAAAGTCAAAATATAAGCCTATCCACGTATAATAGTCTTTCTTCATCCTATCGACTCTCATTCAAATCATGGTGAACTTTTTAAAAAAGCGTTCAAAGAGCAACTACCGTTTTCCGAGCGTAAATAATCTAACCTTTTATATTCAAATCCGGTAAAAATTGTTAAATATAAGTATGAGTCGCTGATGATATTAATAAAGCGTGGAAATAACTTTTCGGTTATTTTCATTAACACCGATCGAGTTGGAGTCAATAGGGAAGTGCACTAATTTTTTTTTATTGCTGAATTTGAAAGTTTAGCCTAAAAAAGAAACATTAGTATAGTCACTTTTATTTTCTGCATCTGGGGTATGCACTTTAAAACGTTTTGAAAGTCGGAAAATTTCATGTTGCGCTGAAACACAGTGCCTCCATCTTGATTGAGATGTGACGTCACAAGGCAGTAGTCGCCACTGGAGTATCGCTGTATTACGTCGCCTTCTTTAGCGCGGCGAGAGTTTCCGGGAATCGGTGGAGTTTGCTTCCTAAAAATGTCGTCTAGTACCGAAAACATGAATTCAAAATAGAATTATAAATGATTTTTTGTTCCAAATTTCATCTCGACGTCGAAACAAAAGCCTGGAGAAGATATTCATTCTCGTGCCTTAAGCACAAGCTATACGGAATAAATGGTTCAAGGCTGCTCCTGACTCTTACCTATCGATGATATTCTGTTTTGAAGATCATTTGGAGGTATTGTAAGATCAAATTGATATTTATATTATAACTAGCTGACCCGGCGAACTTCGTACCGCCTAACAATCAATGAACTTACAGTTTACTTACACCATTTATAAATCAAGAGCGGCTGTATCGTTTTTAATCATGTTTAATTTATTATAATAAAATAAGGATACAAATTCAATAAAACTACGTAAATGAGTACCAAAATTGCTTGTCAGAAAGACATTTTCTTTATTGAATCTACATAGGGTGAATCGGAGCACGTTAACGCGGATTTTTTTCAACAAATTTTCTTACGTTTTAGCTTAAGAAATTTTGGGCATTGTGGTTTAATAAAGCAGTTCATGAAATAAAAATTATACGCATTCAGTTGTTGCCTATTTGCGTTATTAGCTGTAAAAAAATGTTTTTAGGTCCAAGTCTGTTGCATACACTTGGCCCATTCAGGGGGCAGGTTGACACGACCCCAGACCGACGCTTGACTAATGCTCAAAATCGTGCAAAAAAAGCCCCTATGAAGCAGCATTCGCATTAAATGACTTAAGGCGCGCCAGTTTTAGTATCTCTGTTTGGAAAAAATGCACTGCGTAAACGTACTGCATGCGTAAACGCACCACGGTGAGCGCTACACATTCGGGTTTAATGTCTTGCGTCAAGCACCTTCTGAGAAACAACAGTTTTTGTTTTGTTATCAGGCGCAAGATGAAGCGGATGAAGCTAAATAAATATAGCGAAGCAAAGCAGTGACGCAGCGAGAGGAGGTTTTGGGGGATAAATCCCCCCCCCCCCAAGAGCTTAGAGAATTTTTTTATGAAAGATTTTGTTATTAATATTTGGGGGACGGATGACTAACAAACAAAACATATTTAACTATTCACACAGCCACAAAACCCACTATTTTGAACCATTTCTCTTAAGAAATGTCTGGGGGAAGTGCCCCCACACTTCCCGCTTGCCTTAGCGAGTTTTCTATACCCTACAGACCCGTGGTATTAGCTGCGCCCAAAACCCCCTATCCTAGCTACGCACTTGAAGCGAAGGAAGAAATACAGAGGATGGTTTATCGACTCGTGAACATAGCACGCTGAATTGACCATGAGAAAATCATGGGTTTTCATTAGCACATGAGCACAAACAACACAAAAACTGAAAGAATGACCATGCGATTTTTTAATCGTTATCACGAATGCAACACGAATTGTAAATTGAATACGTTTAAGCTCAAAAGGGCATATGAGTTGTTCATGGAATCTACGGAATGAGGACTTCCTAACCTTTGAATTTTCCGTTGAGTAAAGTTGCGTGAATCACATTCATCACCAATTTTTTTAATGATCAAACACGTTCCGTTGGATAGTTATGGTTGGTTTAGGCTTCGAAAGATCACGAGCACAGAAACTACATTTTTCTGTAAATCGTGCCTTGGTAAGCCAGGTCCGTCCAAGGACTTAAAATATTCAGATAAATAATTGGTGATTTCGTCTTCGTTTGTTGCACATTTAAAAGATTCGAATCCATGCAGAGTACGAACTATTTGAATTTACCTCGTTTTAGTCATCCACATCTTCGTTCTTGCTCGCTAAATCAACCATCTTTGATTCTTTTGGTGATCAATCATATTCTGGAACTCTTTGTTGATGAGCTCACCTTCCGCTGAAATTAATTTGCAATCATTAATGAGTTAAAACTACTCGATTCCTCGACAGGAACACGGACGTTACCGTTTGTCAACAATTGCTTGGAGATTTGTTTACAAACACGGTAGTGAAGTGTCAACTCGAGCTGGGCCACGGCTGGGCTTACAATCAGCTCGAATTAAACTTTTGAAATGTAATTTCAATTTAATTAATATTTTGAATATATTTAGTAATTAAAATGTTATATTGTTACTAAATTCAGTTATTAAAGTGGTAAAAAAAAAATTATTTAATTTGTAGTTTTGACCGACTTATCAATTGTTGTGTTACTATAACTCCTAAAAGCATGTCCATAGGAAAGAGATGAATTTTTTGTTTGAAATTATCCTTTTTTTAATGGTCTATATGTTAACCCCGCCTGAGACGAATCCAAAGAACCATATCTCATTGAAATCGGTGCAGCCGTTCTCGAGTTATAAGTGTTCTAACTAACACGATTTTCAACTTTCTTTTATATATATAGATAATTTACTTAATAGGTACCTCAGTCACATCAGAAAGTGTGTTGAGTCAAAATATAGCATCTTCCGCGTAGACCTACGTAATTTATAAACTGAAAGTAGTTTGGTTAAAGAATTATGGCGCGACTGTTTTTTTTACACGACCGGGCAAAATGCGTATTTTGCCCATGATATGTGCATATATGATAACAAACGATTTTTGTTAAAGTTAATCTTTATTTGTTGAAATTAGTACATTTATAGGTGATACAGATATAAAGGTACACGGCAGGTCGCGCGGCGTAATTTGTACTCCACTGGTGACGGGTCATGGCCAACTCTAATACGTTTAAAGTTGGCCATGGACGGGTTCATCTTGCTGATCCAAAAAATTAGCTACAATAATACCTCGAACTTTGAAAACTCGCAATACAGGCAGTCAAAGTACATTGTAAGAATACACGAGACCATTATAGCCCAGAATGTACGTACAATGTCGAAATCCTTGGTTTTCAAAGATTGACGTATTTTATACGCCAGCGCGCCCGGTCCAGGGTTATCAACTTTTATTTCATCCTATTTGTTAGTTGAAATTATATTTCAGAATGGTTCTTTTAGCACTGCTACTGAGGTAAACTGGTAGGTACTGAGGTATGTACTGAGTAAGTAAACTCCCTTTGGAGTAATGTGAATTACAAGTGTTCAAGATATATGGCATTTTATATTCGCTTTGTGTTCTTATTAATTATGCCTGTACGCATATTGTTGCTTGCCGCGAGCCTTTAATGGTATGTGCTCTTGCAAGAGTGGTTTTCATTTTTAATGTGGAAGTTGGTCAGTATAAGCAAAGAAAAAATTAACATTTTAGCGCACACCAACCCTTGTAGTCATCGTAGCTCTGCGTTTGTAATGACACTGCTAAAATACCTAAACGCCATAATGATGATAAAAAAATTGTCTCATGTCAATGATTGCTGCAATTATAATTAATGATAAACTTGATGCCGTATAATCACAATGAAGACAACAAAAAATAATGCCATGCCGCAGTCTTGAACCACGGTCCTTCGGGTGAGATATATCCTTCGATACGCGCACGCTACCACTACCCCAACCGACCCATCACGTAATGATGGACATTTTGTATTTATATATATAACTTGTAAAAAGTCACGCATGAAAATTAATTAATTACAGCCTAACTAACGCCCTAATTGAAAAAGATGCAGCAAGGTACGCGGTCTCCCCTTGTTAGCCTTAACGTCTCGCATTTCTATGGAGCGTTGAACCTGTCCTCCTTATTCAAAAATTCAGTAACCATAATTACATCAAAGTTTGGTGTACCATTTATAAATCGTTGGAATTTTCCTTCTCCCAACCAAGATTATCTTTTCTTGAACCCATCCTGGACAGCGAACCATTGCAACAACCAGCGAGCTCGGAAATAAGGCTAACATCCCATGATTCTAGTTGCGAAGGGCGAACGTTCCGGCCGGCGTGAATACATACGCAACGAATATGTCTTGCAGCAAACGTCTGAAATAGGTTTATTAGTTTGACTCGGTTCTTACAACAAAAGTTTTGGCATGATAAACGGCATTGTGTCAAAATATACCCAGCGAAAAATAAATGCCATCATGCCTTTATTAAAGATTCAATGTGCTATTCGTACTACTCTTTCCAAACTTGAAGTTGACACGTAAATGAATATTAATATATTACGCAATGATGAAGTCGTTTACTCAAAAGAGAAGCAGCCACATATATATTCTGAAGATATTTTATGACAGCAAAAAACGGATACCCTCAAATTCTGTAATTTTTCTATGCAATAATAGTGGTATAACTAAACGGTGTAGAAGGTGCCTTCTGCTACTGCCTTGTGACGTCACGGCCAATATTCAACATGGACACCCGTTTTCGCGGCCTTTGAATTTTTCCATATTTCAGACGGTCATCTCGAATAAAGTATTCACTATTAGGATTTAAACTGTGGTTTTACGACATTATGTTATTCTGAACTCTAATTTAAAAAATGTGTTTGGTACATTTGAAACACTAGTGCACTTCCCTATATATGAAATAACTCATAGCTACTTCCTTATTATCTTGCTCATAGTTCCAGTTGCTATCTGAATTTTCCGCTATTGTTAACATTTCTTTGTCATAATTGCCAAGTGAAGGGTTTTTTCCCGCATATAATTCTGTATCTGAATTTGCTGTTTTTTTGTGCGAATGAGAAAAAGGTTTTATTATGAAATCCAACGAATATTTTTAACGGCTCAACTTAAATATGACAATTGTGTTGAGGTCGTTATTTTTATACTAAATTCTCTTTATAATATTCTTTCTCTTTGATCTTGTAAACCTGCCGGTCTAATATTGTTCTGGGCTAAAATGAAATTTCGCTTGTGAGGTCTTTAAATCAACGACAAAAGCCGCGGAACTTTCATCCTAATCCACTTTTTTATTTATTTTGAAACTGATTCTTTTGATGCTGAATTCTTGTGCTTATTTTATAATTTTTAATCTTCAACCCTCCTTTCGTAATGGAGCAACGAAGTTAAAACTGGGTCTAATTAACTTCGTAATCAAATTTCTGGACTTGAAGTAAAACTTCTGATATTCTAGCATAACTGCTGCTCATTTGCAGTAATACCAGAGGTCTTGCGTTTTACTGGTTCGCCTCTTGCTCTTTGGTTTTGTTAGTGTTGGTGTGAAAACAGCGTGGTGAATCTTTTAATTTTATAAGTTTCATTATTAGATGATTATTTTTTGTGGGTTAATTAGATAAGTCTTTTGTTTAAAAAAATATATTAACTACGAAAGTTTCATCCACTGCAGCTATCATCCAGTGTGCCCTCTATAACCATTATCTATGTGAGATAAAAATGGCGCACTACCACAACAATAAGCACGACGCGTGCGGAACATGCGGGTTGATTCGCAAAATTCTCCATGTAAACCCGCTTTAAACGGTTGAACCTGAACGGTTCCATCGTAAAATGAAAATAAGGATATCGTTGCCAAATTTTTTAAAAGTTGCCAAGTTTATTGTCTAAATTGTTAATTGTCTAAAAAAAGTTGAGTTTCGAAGGCTTTTAAAAGAAAATGTTTTAAGTCCCTTACAACGTTACTTCTAATAGGAATAATGTAACAATTAATGTTGACAATGGGAAAAAAACAATGAGTCAAGCGATAATTGACAACAAAACTAAAATGTACAACAATTGTTGCTGACGGCACGGAACAGAAAATAGATGAGTATGGTTGTGAAAAGAGTGGTGTTAAGGTGTGCGTGTCGTCGCTCCCAAGGTTTTCGCCGAAGAATTTATAAAGTGTGTTGGCAATCTGTTTGTAAATTAACTAGATTTTTGAAATAACGGGATGAAGTAAACGTTACAGCCTTTCATAATAAACTGATATTTTGAAATCAACGCGCACAGGTCTTAGGCAGCAGAAGCACTATCCGTAAAGAATGAGTTTACAATGCCCTGACGCCCCTTTTCTCGGTGGAATTGCAATCGTCTGTGAAATAATTTTTTCAACGCATCAGAGCAATACGATTACAAAAAGGCTATTCGGGCTTCCAGCCGGTTGGTCTCCCCCCATTCTGCTAAAAATTGAGGCAGCCCCCCGAATAGCCTTTTTCGAATATATTCGCCGGGAAAGCATCACATTTTACTTCAATACGATTACAGTTTCCTTTACTTTTATGATCTCCCTTAAAACATGACAGTTTGGCATTACAAATGAGATATATATTTTAATCAGTAAGAATATCATTATTCTTATTCTAATGCCTCTGATTTCTCTTCAACTGCCCATATTTGTTAATCCCCAAAACTTTTCATTGCAGGTTACTCTTTAGGTGAATTAGAGCAACGTGAAGTACTAATTTGTCCCTTCTGTTTTCGACTCACCCAAATATGAAGCAATCTTGAATTATAAGCTTTTATTGTGCTCCATTCCTTTAGAATCGCCTCTAAAATGTGAAATTTAACCATTTCTTTAGAGATTTTTTTCTTTCACTTTTAATTTAGCTACACTCGTCCAGATAATATTCAGTATGACTTTCCTGAAATTTATTATTGCTGATCTGGTTTTTTCTGTTCCTGAACTTCTATTTTTCTTTCCTGTATTACTCAAAATACTGAACCCTTAGTCTAACGTAAGTGCCCTGTAAGGTTTTGTGCATTATCGCTAAAGAACTCTTAAATAAATATATTTTCTTTATAAATTTCAAAGAGAAATCATTAGTGTTTCTTGGAGTGGGATCAACAATACGTGACCTCAACCACTACAGAAATTTATTACTAATTTACAAATCAAATGATTCAACAATGACCTTATCCTCTTGACGAGCAGTTTTTCAGGTCCCTTTGAGTTATTCACTGCAGCTCTTCCTTATTTTGAAGGACTAAACAACTTTTCGAACTCTTGAATTTTTATTAGCGAAATGGATAAAAGGGACTTGACGTGATGTGGAAGCAATTACGAATCATTTATTTTCCTCGCAACGTTTATTAAACCCAACCATATTGTACACTTAATTTTTCATCGTTAAAAGTTAAATTCCTTGTACCCTGGTACCCTGAGTTGAACCCTTGATAATGACACAGTAAGTGTCGAAACCGGTTGGCTTTAATAATCGTTATGTGGAAAATTACTATGTAGTTATTACACCCACCATCAAGACGAATTACTACCAAGTTGAGCCACAGCGATTGAGTCAAAAGAGGACATACGTTGCTCATGACAGTCGAAATGATTAATCGGCTCTTTGATGTTTCCGTGTCGACAGCCGCACGTCTATTGAACGGAAATGCCAGAAGCCTAAGAGAATGAACACCGTTATTGACGCCATCACACCCATTCAGCTTCATAGGGATTCGCTTTGAGTGGAATTGTCGCCAGGAACGAATAATAAAAGGTAAAACACGTGTGTAGATATCTCATCTTAGGTAATGTACACATATAATGTAATTAAACTAATTTTGATTAGGCATAACCATGAAATCATCTTTTTGCGATCTATTTACCAACAGTGTTACAATTATTAAACGAAAAGTCAAAAGTTTTCAAAAAGGGCGTAAATAATATCTGGGAGTCCTTAACTGCACATTCAAACACACTAAAATATGTGGTTTTTTCCGCGTCGAAGTCAGAAATCAGCTGCAACTTTCCTCTCGAGTTAAATTGCGTGACCGACCCAAGGTTTGGGTGGAACTTTACTTTTGGTTTTAAATTTTGAAGTAGTGAGTAAAACCAAATTTTTATCAGATGCGATTACATAAAAGTGAAGTTCTTAAAAATTCTAATATATATTTCTTTAGCACATACCTATGTATTATGTGCAGACAACTACCTAGTTTCACTTTAAGTAAATAAAAACGAAAACTTGTGTTTATGGGCTTACAAATGATGTGAAAACTTTCAGTGTATGATCCTAATTGATCCTATTGGGGATGGGTTGGAGGTCAGATGCATACTTAAACTGGATTCCTGCCTGAATCCCATGAGAAGAACCGCTGTTCTGAATTTAACGTATAATTGCGTGAATGTGAAATTCATATTATAATTCCTTTAGAGAGCAACTTTTTTGTGATTTTTAACTCTCAGTGATCCAAGCCATAACGCAATTTAATTTTTTTTGGATGGGCGAAGAAAAAATTGACTTTTAGACCTTACTTTTCAGATTAAAAAATTTTAAATTTTTTAAAAGGACATAAGTTATCTTAAAGTCCTCACCAGTAAAATTGTTCACCTATTGAATGAAGAGGCCGATTTTGTATTAGTTGATTAACGTCGCATTTCGACTAAACTAAGTTTTTCGATTGTTGAAAGTGGTATTAAAAGTATCGTAAATAAAATTTAACCCATTTCCAGCCATAAAAATTTCTGCTTGCAATTGCGAATATATTTATATACGTTGCTTTTTTGGTCGTCTTTAGTAAACCAGTTAAATATTTCGGTTATATGTACATGAACGTTTTCCTTCATAAAAGCTCGTGGCCACTGTGGGTGGTAACGAGGTAGGAATGTAATATTTTTCAATTTCTGAGAGTGATCTAAGGGTGATAGAGAGGATGAATCTTTAGGGCAATTTTTTTGCGAAAGTAAGTTAAAATAATGCATGCTATTACATTTCCTGTTTACTTTAATGACATTTGCATGGAATTTATAGCCAGTAGACGTACATATTGGATATCCTTTTGGCACACGTCTCTTCCCATCAGTGGGTTTATTTTGACTGGCTTCAAAATTTTGCTAACAAGTGGATTAAGATATAACAAGCTTCAAAAACATATTAGTGGCAAATAAGACAACGATAGGGAGAGCGGATGCTCTTCAAGAGCCTCGTAAGCTCAGAATGGTAGGATGTATCCATGCGGCTATGGTAGGATGATATAGGTTAAAATTCGTGCAAAAGTTCTTTTTCACTAAGACCCTAGTTCTTTTTACCCCTTACGACCTCAACTATCCACTCCTATCCTGACGGCATCTTTTTTTTACCCTTCCACGGTTCTCTCGCACCTCTATCGTGTGATTGCTCGTCGAAGTGAGGGGGTCGTCCGAGGGGGTGAAATGATTTCGGCCCTAATTTGCAAGACCGAAAACGGTCTTCTCTTTCAGAAAGACTTCTCGAACAAGGCTGACCCTGGAACACTGGACGAAAAAAGTGAAAAATAAAAACTAAATGCTAGAAGCGTCGTCGGCTCCTTTTATTTCCCCCCGGCCATGCACGTTCTAATTATACCCGTCATCCTCGCTACTGCTGTTTTTTTTTCATTTGCCTGATCTCCTGTTTTTTTTTCTTCTTTCCATTGCATCTGCGGCTGTGGCTCTTTCAACCCGTAGCCGCCTGGTCGAGCGACTGGACAACATGAAGAGGAATGCCATGGGCAACGGGACGAGTCAGTGCGTCCTTTGCGGTGACTCGTTCGGCATGTTAGGAGCCCCCTCACTCCTCTGCCACGACTGTAAAAAGGTAATGATCAACTGCACATACCATCATCACTCGTCCATCATTGCACTGGGCTTGTTATTTTTGTAACTTTTTTTTTAGCTCTAGTCATCCTTATTTCTGTTTTCATACATGTTTATGAAATTTCAATATGTAAGTCTCTCGGTTGCGCCGGAGGCCGCAGAGGGAACGCGAGGAAGGGAATTAAAGAATTAATACCAAAAATCCGGTCTTTTGCATAACCCCACTTTATTCGCGTTCAGGTACAACCATCCCGCAAGTCGTCCCGAAACCAACTCCCAACGTCGTGTTTTCTTCCCACCAACGCATCCGTTAGCTTGCATTTCCCAGCTTTTCCTCACCGGATGCAGGTGTGGTGGGAGGAAGGCATTATGTATCTGCATGCTCTACAGCTAACCATGGTGGGAATGCAAGTCAGCGTGACACTTACAAATATTTATTTCTCTGAGTTAGCATTTTAATTGTTGTTTGTTGATTTTTTTATACGTTTCAGTTTTTGGATCTTAAAACAGAGAATACATGTGTATAAACTCCTCTCGGGATACCACGCGGGCAAGATTATGCAAGAGCGCCGACGTTGCGGGTACCGACTCGTTACACACTCTCACGGCATTCTCATTTGTAGCCGTGAGAATGGGTAACGAGTCGGTACCCGAAACGTCGCGTCGGCGCTCTTACATAATCTTACCCGCGCGGTATCCCGAGAAGAGTCTAAACATATTGTTCGCCGGGAAAATGTAAAATCTTACATAGAGAATACAAGTGCTTTTAAGATTCAAGTCGCTAATTAATTTCGACCCAGCTTGAAAACCAACCCGGAACAACAAGTTCAATCATATGTTTCACTGTTGAATCTGTTGGTGTGGGCCGAAAAATTAAGTTGTTTTTTTGTTAGTGACTCATGTCCAGGGGCGGATTTAGGGGGGTAATAGGGGTCATACCCCAGCCACCCACTAAATTTGGTTTGAAATTGAATCGAATGACCAAAAATATCCAAAATTTCTTCCGTGTACCACTAAATTTTCGGCACGCAATGCCACTATCAAGGTACACCCACTTCACACTTCGCAAAGCAAGAACCTTGAGAATGTCATTACCTGGTGAAATCTTGGTTAATAGCGTGTTTTAAGTATATTTTGTGGAAAATTTCAACTGGGTTATTTCAATATTGAGTAAGCAGTTGCGCCAAAACTTATGAACAAAATGCGTTCCGTACACTTGGTCGAAAGTCAAAAATTACAAAAATATACAGGTATTACATCATCTACGGGCCAAAATCTTGCATTGCATGCTGCTCTGCCGACTGACATAGATTCGCCGAGTGATGTACCTTAAGGTCATCTAAATATTTTAAAAATATTATTGATACTAATGAATGAAAACGAAATTGCGAAATCTAAATACTTCCCTCAAAACAAAAAAATTGATACGATATGATTAAATGATAATGTAAATTGAGCGAACTCAGTGTCTTAGAAAAAGGGTAACCAACGGAAGTCGAAGAGGAAATTTTGGCGGGTTTTCAAAGGTCGCAAGTCCCTGTAATTTGAAAATTTCATGGAAATGACATGCTTTTCGCGTATCGCACCAACATCCTTAAATGGAGCATCGACTTCGTTCCAGTCTCAGTTTCCGTCGCGAGGTCTGGTGAGAGTTTCCCGCCCTATATCCGCAAAAAAAAACTCCGCCACATGAATGGACGTGGCGGCGGTCGAAAGGGAGAGAGAGTGGACTCTCAGCCTTTAATCTTGCTTGCTTTTTCCGAGCGCCGCTATTCCGGCGCCGATTCAACAGGGCTCTCATCGCATCCGGAAGGAAAAACACTCGCCCCCGCTTCCACTGCTCCGAGCCAAAGCTTTCACTCCACCGAGAGGAGACGAGAACTTCCCATGATCACCGTGGAAGTCGGGCTGAAATGACGGAATAAACGTCAATTGCGTGGGACGTTAGTGATTCATGTAATGATTTTACGTGTAACTATTCTTTGAAAGGATACATTTGAAATATTTTTGGCAAATTTTAAGCTCGATAACTTGCAATATTTTGAATCATCTGACTTATAAATAAAAAATTTTACTTTGCCTCAATAAAAAAGCACCTCACGGATATAACCGAGCCTCAAGATCTTAAATCATTATTTCACAGCATTTATCCTTCAAGTCACAGGATATTATTCTCCCATATGGTCCATCGCAGTTCCCTCCAATCTCACCTCTCCTCACAGTGTATCTAGTTTCTTCGTCATAATTGTGAAACACAGAGTTCCCCGCTTCTGTAACATGCCTACAAGCTCGAGTCTACCTTCTCTGTCAATCCTTGATATCTGCTGTCAAAGAATTAAAGTAGATTTAAAATTTGTGTAATATTTCTAATCCTGCCACGTGAACGGCAGAGAAATATACAAGAATTACCGTGAGAAAAAAATTCCCCTGGACCGGGAATCGAACCACGGACCTTTGGCTTTCCGGGTACTGCGCAGACCACTACGCTATCCATGTTCTCCCTCGCGTTGCCATCCTTGATGGACCGCGAGGGCCTAACACCTAGCACCATGAGCCTCGGTATAATTGCCATGGAAAGGTCCGTGGTTCGATTCGCGGTCCAGGGGAATTTTTTCTCATGGCATTCTTGTAGATTTAAAATTTGTTTTCAATATTCTAAATTCACCAATTGATTATCCTGATTTGTTTTCCTCTGTTAACATCAGAGTCCCTAGTCGACTCACACGTACGCATTCCTAACTCCATACGCCTATCCCACGTTAAGCGCTCACACTACCACTGCCTTTACTCCTTGCTGAAACCTTGCTGGATAGTATTGATCCGATTTTTCTGCCCTGAAACTCATTTTTCAATCTCACCATGACCCATTCCACGGTGAATAAATAAACCTTTCCACGTATCTCGTATTTGTGTTCTTTACTATTTTTACTCTCTACTCTTTGTTTTGACTATTTACGTTCATAATTCATGCTTATTACTGCGTCACAATAAATTGGCGGAAATTCTGTATATGAGCAATTACTTTAATAAATTAATAAATTCACCTAATCACGAAGTGGAAATGGCATAGTTGTTTGGTCTGAAGCATGCGTTTATGCGTTACCCGTAGATATTGTCAGATAGGTTAAGTCTGCATGAAACATCTTTTAAAAATCAACGGGAATTTGTAGAAAATGTTTCAATATTTATTTATTAGTCAGATATATATTTATCACCACTTAATAAATCGTCTCTGCAGACAATAATAGATATCAAAAAGGTTTTTCGAGCGTCATATTTCGGCGTCGCCGCTGATTCAACAGGGTGCTCGTCGCGTCCGGAAGGAAAAACACTCGCCTCCGTTTCCCCTGCTCCGTACCAAAGCTTTCACTCGGTCGAGTAGACCCGAGCCCTTCCCATTATCACCCACGCTGCTCTGTGGAAGCTGGGAGAAAATGACTGCATTAACAAATATTGTGCAGGACTTATTCATACATTCAATGATTCAGCGTGTTCTTGTCGCCAACATTTGTCACTCCTGCACTGCTCTGCTTTGCGATTTAATATTAATATCTCTTCCGATGTTTTGTCACCTTGTAGCATCGATCATATTCTTAGAATATGTGCCTTTGTATATAACATTTGCGGCGTAGTAGTAATTTTAACAGTTTTTTTATTAATGTAGTTGGAGTAGCGTCGGTTGAAGTCAAGTGATGTACTCAAGCTACCTATTATTTACGTAAAAGTGGCCAAAAAAATTTAAACAAAAGAAAACATAATTAGGAATCACATATGAGTGTAATTTTACACCTTAGCACAATGAAAACGTCATAAGTGATTCTTTTAAAGGTATATACAGTAGTTAACTTGACTAGTTTCAACACTGGTTCCAACCGATGCACACTGAACAGTTGACGACACACCATGACTAAATATTTACAATCTAAGTGGTAAATCCTTTAAAAAAATGTATTTATTTATTAACAAAAGATATGTAAGGCTCGAAATGACGAATGTAAAAGCCGGAAAGTTGCAAAAATTTACATAATTTGTCGGTAAGTAATAAATGAAGTCGGTGTAGTGGCTTTTGTTTTGCGATGTTGGTACCAGAGATCCCGGCGACCATTTTCCTAGTTTCAGGTAGATTTTTGTAAATATTTCATCATGAACTTATATTTTCCCGGACATATTTAGGTTGGTCACAAAATTTTGCTTCTAATGAATGCCGTCACAACAGCGTCTTGATACAAACGGCTTCACTGGCTCGAAAAAAAACTTATTTCTCCATAAGAGCCCACGTTACATTATCCTAATTTGACCGTGAAATATCTCAAAAACGGCACATGATAATTAATTTTTATTTGGATAATTTAAAGTGCGTATTTCAAAGAATATGTGGCCAAATTTTTATCAAATTTTTTATACTCTTATCGAGGCGCCCTAATTACCTTAAGAACATGTTGGAGTGTATTTTTCAAACCCTTATCACGTGAAAATTACTGCGGAAATGATGCAGAAATGAAAAAACGTTGTCATTTCCACAATCCTCCGTTTCTAATCATCATATTTTCGCCAAATTTTTTTTATAATTCCTCTGTCATTTCCTCGCAGTGTTGCAGTTAATTAATGTATAAAAATTGTATGCGCTTGCCATTTATTAATGTGTTCATCTCGAGAATAAAAATTCATTGTTCAACTCCTGTACTGTCCCGCTTGTCGTGCGGCGTAATATCTCTTCTTATTTATTGTCACCTTAACACTTTGAGCATGTACATACACGGGAGTGTCTCTTGGCGTAGCCAGGATTTTGAAATAAGGGGGCTCACCGGAGATTTCTGGGTCCTTCCGGGATGTATGAAAAACACCCCAGAGCAAAGGCAAGTCCTACCCCAGGAAAATTTCGGGATTTTTGGTGCAGAAAACGTGATTTTTAGGACTCAAAAACATTACAATATATAATAAGAACAGTAGTTTTTTAGAGTATTTATTAAAAGTTATTTATTGATGCCATCATTCTCGTTTTTGGCACTTCTCTTAAAGGCTCAAGGGGGGGGGGGGGGGTTATAACCCGGAAACCCCCTCCCGCGACTACGCTACTGGTCCCTTGATATGCTTCACCATTGAACCAGTTGGTTACGCCATCAGCACGAGCCACTGACGTAGCGCTGTTTATATTTTCACCTGAGGAGTCCATGCCCGATATGGTCGTTTCGATTCGGGCATATGCTGCACGTCTCAAAAGGCGTGTTTCAGTAGTGGTCAAAGCAAACTCCTCATGACTCCCTTATTAGTTATGGTAATGGAGCCAAAATATTCCATAGCAACACATCTACTGTTTACGTGAGCGAATTCTAACCCCCAATCGTTATGGTAAAACAGCATATAAATAACAACTTGTATTAAGGGTGTTTTCAAAAATGTCTATTATTCAGTTGACTGAATTTTGAGTGCAATTGATGACGAAAGAGAACGAGCCCATATAAAAAGTTACTATGGCCAACGGTAGAGACATCTATCGGTCATCATTATCGATCAAAGCCGCGTTAATGATTTTGCAGCTATGGTTAACTTTCGAAAATGTCAGGGGCCAGAGTTGAATGTGGGACTAACTGCCTTAACGCTAAAGTGTTTCCAGGGGCTTAATTATACATTTATGCTGTTGAAGGCTAAACGCCTTTATCGAGCGCCTTAACTTATATGCATTCTGTATCTTATGATATTTTTCGATTCTAACAGTTACAGAGTTTGCTCTTCCCGTTCAAGTAGCGCTGAAATTCATTTTTAAGGGCGGTTTACACGGTAAATAAACCCGTATGAGCTAATATCTGAGTGTATGAACACGTGGATTAACACGGAATTTTACCGTGTAACCACCCATCTTATGCGAACGCATAGGACCGAACAGGAAATATAAACTGTTCTAATTTGGTTCATGCGTTCGTATCGCACAGTGGCGGAAAAAATTAACGCAAAGCTTGTTGGCGTCTGACAGCGGCCAGTTCAGGAACTACTTGTCTTCCAAATTTTGCCCTCGTAATGCTCTCATACAACCGGGAGTTTTAAAATCAATATATCCCTTATACCGGGGAAATAATCATACCTGTCGCATTATGACTAGGCGCAAAAGATCCAGCTGCGAATTCTTCGCCATATTCTCCGAAGTATGCTTCGCCCTCGACTCACCTACAATAGAATCTACTCTCGTCGGGACATCAGCGGACATAGCCGACATATTGGGCATTGAGACTGCCTTAAAACCCAATCGTTCCGGTGTAGTGGGTAAAGTATAACTCTACGAATCAGAGGTTCCACGGATCAAGTCTCAGTGATGGATGACTTGATGCTGCACACACACACACACACACATTTTAAACATTTTTCTGATCTTAAAACTTCGCAATACCTATCAACAGGTCCATAAGATGTTGCATGGCTATTGAATTATCACGCGCTTATTTATTTGTTGAAATTCAACTACTATATTGCATAACAATTTGGGCAGTTGACTGTGGAGTGAATTTTGACTACCATTTCCGCGTCGTCCAATCCAGCTTCAAGGCCCCTAACATTAGCTGTATGTGCAATGTGTCACTACCTACTACTTCTCCCTCAGTTTGATGTACATCGATGTTCCGTTCCGGTCCACCAAAATTGTTCACGCATTTACACGTTAACTCGTAGGAGATAATGTACCAGGTAAACAGGCCTTTACAGAAAATTTTAAATTTTAGTAACTGTCGTGATACGTAAACTTGTTCAACGCATTTATGTTAGGGCTACGTGTGTACGATAAATCATTATACTCTCCTTAATGACTTCTAGCGTGAAACATAACTTATATAGATCAAAGTATTTCCTCCTGTGCTTGGACCCGAAGGTTGTTTGATAATATGAGGGTAGAGCTCTCCATAAAGTTAATTAATGTGGGGTTAATATTTCACCTGCAGGTCAGGGTGGCCAGTCCATAGACCACATCGAAATAAGAGAATTTTAGTTCGGAGTAGCGGGATGTGCTTGAGCCAGATTTGAACCAGGGTTTCTTCGATTTGGAAATGAGAAATATAATCTGGTGGGTGAAGACAATGACGTTCTTTACTTCGCAATGTAGGGTAAACTACGAAAACATTGGATTTGTAACAGTGGATTCATGTATATACAGCCCATATTTTTATATGCTTCACGCCCCATGCTTACGACAGAATAAATATAAAATATCTTTTAGGTCGTCTATGTGTTGACGTTGAAATATATTACTATTTTTCGTTTGACTTTTTCCTTTTTCATAAAATAGAATCCCTCCGAATATTTCCATTTATCTGAAAACATATTTTCTATTGGATATAAAAATGGAATAAAAAGTCCCTTTCTTTATTATTAAAAAAAATATTTGTTATTCAAAGACTAGAATTCGATATGTCCTATTGAGTTTCATTGTTACGTATATTATTCATCTGTCCTGTTTTAGTTTCAAGGATAAGCAAATCAAAAATGTTGAGTTGCAATTAAATGGAGGTATATGCTTCGGATGTTTTATGTTACAGCGGTTACGAAACACGTGTTACATGTTCAGCGACTGTGACCCGTTTGATTTCATCAGTTAATGAAAGATTTTTTGTGAAATGCGCGTGGTAAAATTTACATTAACTTGGATTTTCCTATTTTATTTCATGTGAACAATATGGAGATAAACGAGGAATGTCTTTGATCATTGAAATATTAATTCCCTCCCCGTAAATTTCTGAGAATGAGTGGGAGTGTCATGATAACGCCTTCAATCATGATAATTTTAATCGCCACTTATTAAGCAGTGTTCTTGGAAATTAATCAAGTTTATTTGCGGAATATCAATTACGAGTGAAAGCTATTCATTAGAAAAATATATGGGCAAGTAAATTGCTGGGAATTTTACAGTTTGGGTGAACTCCGAAGGCTGAAAAATAGGTGTAATATTCACTCTTGTGGTGTCACCAGTTAATAAATAATTAATCGCGATTTTTGTGCAATCTCCTTATGTGATTTTAATGGTGTTGAAATAATAATGACGTTAATAACAGTATTGTCAAGGATCATGATTTCCGAAATGGCGCAGCAAATTGTTTATCCCCTGAAAAAAATATCAAGAAAGGCAATCGATGAAGTTAACGCTCTAATTAGTGAAAGCAGGAAAATGTCCATTTTATTACCCCTTAATAGGACTGATGAGAAAACCAGACGCATTCAACTTTCCGTGTTCGCTCCCTTCATCCGTTGGTTAATTGACTCATTTCCCAATCTCTCTCTCTCTCTCCCTCTCTCTATTTCTTTCTCTCCCAACTCTCTCTTTTCCTAATACGACCAATGGTATGAAACGTAACGTGTCCCTCTCCAGTTCCCCCTATGAGCACAATTTCAAACCAAAAACTTCAAAGGAAGCAGCGCCGCTAAAACGCGCCAAATTTATTTGCTGGCTTTAAATTATTAGTTGAAGTTTTCAACCAGAGAAAATATGTAGAAAAGGAATTTAATGTATCAAAGTGATGATAGAAACTTCAACAATCTTGATGGTACAACGATCCTTTGTTTTTATCCCTGTTACCAAGGCGCCAACTCAACCAAAACACTAAATAATCAAAAAGCAACTAAAACATACAACAAACGAACTTCAAAAAAATGAAGCAAAATAAATTTTTTTATAAAAAATACATAAAAGTGATGTGAGTCATTCATCTAAGTTACAGTTTATGTCGCTGAAACGCAAAAGGCAAAAATAATAGAGGTATAGAAATTACACTTTCATATCATGGGCTACGGAAACATGAACTTACTTGGAAAACACAGTGACTTATCCCTTTTTGAAATTTCTATCGTCCCCGTGAAATATTAGATGACGCCTGTTTAATTTTTGTAATAAGTTGTAATTTGTAATAAACCTGGATTGTACCATTCGACTAAAAAATACGAATACCTCGTGAGAAGTTGCCGGAGTCATTAACTTGGAGAATATCGAGAGATAGCGGCCCAAGTCTTTTATCTTTCATTGTATGCAGAGATGATTCATTAAGCAGTAGGAAGTATTACTCTGACTGGTAAACTAATGTTAACATTGTCAATTAATGTCAGTATATTGAAATTTTAAATTTTATTATACCGGTGAAACTCCTTTTGCCTAACTACGTTCCTTATTGTACACGTTTTTCATTATCCTCTTCACCTACTATGAGAATGTATAGGCAACCATCACCTCATCCTTATTATTCCGGTGATGTAGCTTATGCATTATACCAATAGGCGTTAAATACCCGACTCTAAAACATCTACTTTCTCCTACCACCATCTAAACTCCTTCTTCCTCTTAGACTTCTCCATCGAGAGCAGTTACCTTTTGTCTACAACCCGTCTGATTATTTTTTCACCCTTTCCTGTTCATTGTTCGTCCCTTCTCCCCCATCCTTTAGCCTTAGCCTTTGTAACATGCCAGGTAGCCGGAATCCTTAATCAACCACCCGTAACGGTGGCGCGGCGTTTCGTTCCCCCGTATTGCAGCCCGGCCGACACGTGCAGTCCGACTGAAGGTGAGCGCTCTCTCCGGACAGCCACGGACGGAATTCCCGAGATTCTCCGGATCCCCCATCCCTTCCGAAAGCCTTTGTCTTCTGAGAAAGAATCACCCACAGACGCGAGCTTTTCTTCGAGAAAAAAATGGGTCCTCTCAAGAAAGGTTGGATGATGCTGGTCTAATATTTAACAGGCCCGTACCATTCAGTAAAAAAATAATACTTCGCGAGAAGTTGCCGGAAGCATTTATTTGGGGAATAAACCTCACATTTAATTTATCACTGCTTGGAGAGGTGATGATTCTCTCGATTATTATGCAACGATTAATTAAACTCTCACTTTTACCCTTACTTTATAAAGTCTCGTCCGGAGTTACTCTATGTTAACATAAGTTTGGCCTATATTTTTCAACGTTACATCAATCTTTTTAACCTTAATTCCTCTACTTATTTAAAAAGGTGCTGATACATCACAGCTAAAAGAATGTTCCAGACGTTATATATGTGTCGTTTCAACTGCAGTTTCAAGGTTAGGTAAATTACTTGCTTGCAAGGGCAATTTGGTGTGTTTCAGGTGATGAAAAATAGTGTACGTTTTCAAGAGTTGGCTCAAAATATGTTAACACTGTAATCAAAACCAGGAGAACTAAAAATCACCCCCGTGAAAGATTGGATGATGCCTGCCGACCCAACTCGGACCACTCGACTAAAACAAACTACAAATACCTCGTGATAATTTCATGGAGTCATTAATTTAGGGAATAACCTTTTGTTTATTTATAAATCCCTCAGAGATTATTTATTGAGTGGTAATAAGTATTACTCGGACAATTAATGACTCCTATTATTTCGTTATAATATTTTCCATTAAAATCCGTGTACTTAAAAAGCTGTTTCCTGCAGACTATGTATCTGCCAAAGTATCACGAATAAAGACTGTATAAATATGCCTTTCCCGCTTTAAATTTAGGTTAGTTAAATTACTTTCTTTTCAAAAGAAAACCAGAAATGGTATCAACTGCTAGACGACCGAAAAAATGTGCAATAGTCAAGAAATGTACAAATTATTTTTCAAATGTATCCCCTATGTCTCCTTTGCGGTTGACGTTTTCAAAATGATTATTTATAGCAGTTTACCAAGAGTCAACCGTTACAGTAGTATGTATGAATAAAACTACGATTGACAGCCGTTACATACTGAAAAAAGTAGGTAACGGCTACTACTAGTAGGTGCTTATGTTTGTCACTAATCAACGTTTTGATATCGTAATGGATTCATTGCTAGAAATGCGACGAAGAGACCAATTTTATTTCATTGTCATTTATGATGGAGCTTGAATACTGAGGGGCTGATATTTTTCCGTTTCTCGATCCATCTCTTACTTTTCTCGTGGCAAAAATCGACGACGTTAACCATTTTGAAGATTAGTTGATGACGTCTCCAACTCAAAGCAACAAGGGTTATCTCTTCTCAGACATACCTCGGATTCTCTCACCGTCTTCGCACCGTTCCTTGTTGTTTTAAGTCTCGTGAATGATTCCATTCCTGAACTAAATGGTCTCCAGGAACGAGTGAATGAATCCTTCAATTATTATGTGGTAATGAATTTAACTCCGGCTTGAACCTTTATTTTAACAATATTCGCACATAATTCTGCGTATTAAGAAAGTTGTTTAGTGAAGACTTCCTATGTATCATAACTAAAATAATGTTCCAAATATTACAGGTGTGTCATTTCAACTTCAATTTCAAGGTTAGGTAAATTAAATTAGGTATGTCTCGACCCAAATTGCGTCGCCAAGTGAGGAAAAGTTGAAGGGAATTCCGCGTATTCTTGTTCTAAACTTACGAGAGAATGGATGAAGGTGAAAGATTTTTTTGTCGTAGCTTTTCTTTTGCTTTCATCCACTGAATTCTTTAAAGGAAACACGATTTCGGGTCTGGTTGAACGATCCCTTTCCGTCTCGCGTGTGGCTAAAAAAAATTAGAATTCATAAAAATTAAATTAGTGAATAATAACAAGCCATGAAGAATCTGACTTTTCTGAACTACATTGCAAATGTCCTACTTTATCTTCCTCCTCTTTTCGTTTTCGCTCCTCCTTTTCCTATTTTCCTCTTTTTCTTTCACTTCTGCCTCTTTGGTTTGGAAATTTTAGTTCAACCAATGATTCGGTAAACTTTGATGTAAACACATTTGTTGTTATGATTTCCAATCATTCTCCTTCCATTTCGTGATCGCAGCGTCGACATAGGTTTGTGGTGGCCATTTTTTATACCAATCTCCATTTTATATTTTAAATTCTGAATAAAAATCGAGATATAGTTCCAATCATTATAAAAATGGTATAGTGCCGAATTATCATCTGATTCTGATTTATCCTGAAAATTCCAGGTTGATTGATAATTGGAAAGTGGGTCAAAATTAAGTTTCGAGATTTTAACCGGGCAAGACGGCAAAAAACGAAGTAAGTTTATGACGCTGTAAAAAGTGACAAACGCAATGTTTGGAAGGAAAAATGAATGCGATTACATGCATGGACATTTTGTTTGTGGCATCATATCACTCAATATCGATAAGGATGGTATCAAATTATTTCCTCTTTGTATTACACAATAGAGGGGTTTAAATTAAGGCATGACTGTTCACCGTACACTCCAATAAAAATGTCCGCGGAGTGGTGCAGTTGTCGTATCTCGCTGGCTCGGAAGCCTAGCAACTCCAATAAAAAATTAATAAGTAAGGCCGAACCTCAGTAAATTGCAATTTCTCATAACTATGTCGACGTCGAAAGACCTTGGATTATTTCTCAAGTCCATTATCATAATATGTGCATGTGCTTTCATCTTGTGCGACGATCCCAGCCTTCTACCTAATTACTAGGGTTTTAGTGGAAAAAAAAGCTGAAAAGGGGTCACGTTCATGCCATAATAAATATGTGAGACAATGTGACAGGAAATGAGAAGACGCGGATTCTCTTGCATAGAGAATCTTTGAGGTATTCTTTTTTTGCGCTGAGGAGACCAGGGCTTATGAAATAAAAGTTTTAATTTTTTCTCTGCTATAATAACGGTTCACATTACGTAAAACATCAGCCTTCACTGGGTGGAAATTCATGATTGCACAAATAAAAGACTTATTTTTCCAAGAAATCTCATGTAAATTTTGCATTATATATGTAGGAATTGCGGGTTAAAATCACCATTGTAATCATTCACATAAAATGACATCAAAAATGGCTCTCCCACGGCGTTCTTACACAGGGGATGATTTAAGCTTCTGCTAAAAAATACGTTAACTTTCCTTAGAAACATATCTATAATAAATAAATGTGAATCACTCATTTAAAGAGTAATACTTGGCTTTTTTTATATTTTCGCCCTAAACAGAACTATAGAATGCAAGTGCATTAACATTTAAACCAAAATTAAATACGACACTGCGAGGGATCGGCAGGTGGATCATCGCCAAACTTTGACGATAATAATAATAATATTTATTCAACGGGATTTATTTATTTATCACATCCCCCGTAAACAGCACATAACGGCCTCTTACAACGAGGGTTTCCAATATTAACAAATTACAACACAAACACCCATGCCCTGGATAGGGATCACCTACCCAGGCGGGATTCGAACCCACGACCTACGGTTTGGCAGGCGAGGACTTTACCCCACCGAGGCCGGCCCTTTTTACACCCTTTACACCCTTTTTCAAGTTTACAGAAAGTTTTACAAAGAAAGAAAAAAAATTGAAAAGATACATACATAAAATACATAAGTATACAGAGAACTTTTTTTATACATGAGATATAATAACAAAGTATATATTATAAGTATATATGTATACAAAGTATATATGTAACGGTATCACATTTTACGTTATTTATTACATATTTCTTAAAACAAGTATATGAAGAATGGAATAGATCGAAGTTATCACAATATAAGTTAATTTCTGACATTGCTCTGAAAATAATCAAGTTTTTTGTATAATTGGATGGTTGAAAAGGAACACAGAATGTAGATGAATTTCTCGTATGGATGTTTGGGATTCGGAAAGTTACTAAGGACAATAAATCAGGAGATTTAATCTTATTATTCAGAATATTATTAAGGAAGAACATACCAATATGTCTATATGTATAACATGATGCTAAAGCACGGAAGATAGAGAAGTTGCCTCTTTTTCACTTGAACTCCCGTAGTTTTCGCCTGATACAAAATTGATGAATGCCCTCTAACTCCTTTTTTACTAAAGGGTGTTGTTAAAAATTTTGTCAGCGTTAATTTCGATCGCTAGTATTTAAAAAAATTACATTTCTAACCCTTAAGCAATAATAATGCGTTGTAAATATTTTTCTGGCATAGTAAAATAATAAGGTATTGTTATGTACATTTCCAGTAGCATTCGTAAGATTATCTGTCAAAATGTATTCCTATTCTAATCTATTGTTTTGCAAAATAGAATTCTATAAAAAGTCATCTTATTTTTCAATTAGGTACCTCATTCTTCTTAACCGACATCCTTCTTCTACAACAATCAACTCACCCAAATAATCCCGTACGACCCAGCGCGACTTGTATAAAAAATAATCAATAAATTCAATGCACTGATATATTTTTAACTATGTAGATGTCGGTGAAATATTTTCTTGTGATGCTGCTTTCAGCGCGAGTTTCTTGTATCGCCTGCTGCAACGGCCCTACCAAATCGTATTACTCAAGGTCCCTTTCAATCATGCTGCACGGTTCTTAAAGGTTGGAAAAAAGTCTTTTTGTTTCTCTCCATTCAGTGAAAGCTTACAATTTACCATCACTTGCACGTTGGCAGTGCCCCGAAAACCAGGGAAGAAGGCAGTATATTGGGGAGCCTCTTTATACCTCCTCCCAGCTAATATATCCTTCACCCTTCCCTTTTCAGATCCTCAAATTTATCTCGGATATTTTTTCCCCCGTTGTTTCGTCCAAAATTCCTTCTCTTTAGTCGTTTCTTCTGTTTTTATCCAACTTTTTTTCATCCTCTCTCAGTCCCTTACGTTTCACTGTCTCTTAAATAATATTCGACCATATTTCTTACTTATCGTCCAACTTCCTCACTTCAACCCCATCTGCTGCATCTCCACTTATCTTTCTCTCCGCCCATCTCTATATATTCTTACCGTACATGCCTTCTACTCAGCCTCCTAACTCCACTTATGAATGCGTAGAACCTACTACCTTTTTAGCACAAATATCCGTCCCTTTGACGTTTTGCTTTTTTGTGAAAGTGTTTATCAATATTTTCCAATCTAGTTTCACGTAAATACGAATGGAGTTTGACTGTATATCGTAGTTATTAAGAACTTTTGGAACGAAATATGTTGTCTCCGAAGGCTTTTTCTCCTAAATTGTTAAGTAGCTTCGTACCTTCACAAATTTCGCCTTCTCTCCGTTAACATGACCTTCAGTATACTAATCACTACCGCACTATCCTTCCTACATGTTTGTCTTTGACTATCTGTCAATGGGCGTGCCACTTTCAGAATTGTATATTCCCTTAAATGTGACGTGAAAATGTATGTATTTTACAAGTGATATGGACATAGCATAGTGAAGTTTATATTATCAACTTTTACTCCTAATGCATTTTCCACTTTAATGAAGAGATTCTTTCGTATTTTTAATTGCAAAATGTAGTTAATAGACTTCATAGGGAAGTGAGAAAATTTTAAAAGTGAGTGAAGGAAAAAAGACATTCATGTACTCAAATTTTTATTTGCAGTTTTCATATTTTCCTCAATTTCTCTCTTTTTTTCGTTTTTAATCCACATATGGTAGATATAGTTATTTAAACAAAGCTTAGGGTGTAAAAGTACATTACTCATTTGTACAGTACGAAAGCGTACAAATCTTTAATTTGCATATTAAATTGTGCAGCTAACAAGCAGTATAGTTGACCAGTTTTTCCCCTAAGGAGCTACTTCACGTGTACCATATTTTGTGAATTTTTTTATGTATTGTGTAAATGCATTTTTTTCAGTTATCGTATCTTCCTCCGCCCAACTGTCTGACTTCGAAACACTCAGTTCCATTGCTACAGTAAACATGAATCGTACTTCAGCTATTCCACTAAAAATGAAGGCGAAATAAGCATGGGCGTTGGAAGAGGGTTGTGTATTGAAGGAAATAAATTACACAGAGGAGCAACGAGATGAAACTGGAGGAAAGGGAGGGGCTTTGGAGGAAACGAATTGGTATCCGGTCTTCGTGTAGGCAAACAAAATCCGAAGAAAGGTCATCGATGTGGGGGTTTCTTATTGGATTGAATGGAGGAAGCTGGAAGGAGACACAGAGGAAGATCGGGGTAAGCGTTTTGATTAGGGGAAGGGGAAAATTTCTAGAATGAGAGAGATGTATTGGAATTGAAAGTAATGCATATATCATCAGCCACTGTAGCTGCCGTTTCGAATAAAATACATCTAGGAACGCTTGAATTATTATATTTTCATGGATATTTACATTTAAGCAAAAACCTCAATCGACAATCTTTATCAACCATTATCAATATTTTTCAATCTACTTTCACTGAAACTTGAATGGAGTTTGTTAAAAAAAGTTAAAGTCCTTAAAAACTACGAAAGCTATATTTTGTAGTTTTTAAGGACTTTTGGAACGATGTATGTAAACTCTGAAGGCTTTCTTACCTTAATTGTTTAACAATTAGTCTGCGGGAACGTTTTTAAACGCATTGTTTTTTCTGAGATTGTCGGAGAGATTTAAGCTGCATTACCTATCCCTACCTACTTACCTATTCCCAGTGAGGGAAAGTACACTTGGGCTCAACCTGGATAGTAATAAAAATTTTGGGAAACTGAAGAAGGTAGTCAAGCAATGGCCAAACATTTAAGAACGTTTTTTTCCGCAGTCAGCGTACAATACGTATAGAAACGTTCCCGCAGTCTAAGGGTTAAATGGCATCGTACCGTCACAAATATCGCCTTCTTTTACGATTAATACGCCCGAACGATATTATACGATTGATTTGCCCTTCAGTATACCAACCATTGCACTTAGCACATGTGATGTGTTAAATGCACATTCATGTGTGGTAATATTATACTTGAAAATAGGTCGTTGTCGTCATGTAGCTCAAAGAATTCTCCGAGTAATGTCGAATAACGTTCAAAGTTATTAACTAATCCTTCAATGTTTTTTAAATAACATGCCTATATTTGGTGTCTTAAGGGAATCCTAGATTACTAGCAATAAATGTGCCATGTTTGAAATTCACACCATTATCTGGCTTACCAAAACCATGGTCCCCTCACGTGTTGTAGTGTGTTTCTACTGATCCTAAAGGACGGCGGTCTGGAAAGCCTTGGGTCATAACACTATTTTGCCGATCGAGTGCTGGATTCACAAACCTCTCAGTACTGTCCAACTTCCTCCACACTATTCCCATCCCATGTTGCCCTGTGATTAACTATGTTCGGAGTTATCTCAATGAAAATTCCACTGCACCGTCTAGGTATTCTTTCGCTTGAGACTGCATTTCTCATCCCTACCGAATGGCTTGAGAGTGGTGATAAATTTCGGAAACGGAGGTGCTCGATTTTATCATCTCGTTGGATTTGGATTTTTGAATCTCAATACATCCGAAGATCACATTATCTTTACATTTTTTTTTCTTTTTCACTAGTCACCGTCAAGATTTATTTGCTAATGCTTTTGAATTGGGAAAATTATTATCCGATATAGGAGAGAGCCAGGTCTAGGGTCAATACATTATTCTTATTAGTGCTTTGAAAAATATAGACACTCATGTGTTCATTTTTCCCTTAGTGCTGGAGAATAAATCAAATATAATGTTAAAAAAATATCGAGGTATTCAATAAAAACCAGGGTATTAACTTACTATTAGTTACTTTAAATTTTATTCTTAAATGGGAAATGTAATATCTCGGGTTTTGTCGTGATTTTGGTTTAATTACTTTTTTGATAAACGGTGGGATAAAGAGCTTTTCTAATAATTCGCATATTTTCCTAATCAGGCGTCAGAAGTGGTGTGATAGGTTCAGTGGGTAGTGAGTTGTTGGAAAAGCCAAGTGAAAATGACTCTCAATTATGGAGAAGCTGCAGCTGGAACAGGAGAGACCTCGTTTTGCCATCGCAAATTCCGGGAACAGAAATCACGTAAGCGAGAGTTATTTCAATCAAATCGTTGCCTTTGACCCATGACAGACCTATGCCTGTTGAAATTTGTAAGAGCTAACGAAAAATATGATTCGGTCGCTGCTAAAATCATTTATTTTCTTTCCTTAATACAAATAAACGCAAAATTGTTAAGATTTAGATTAATGAAACATACAATATATATTACCCATGCAATGATAAAATTTATTTCTTTTTTGATATTTTGATCTGATGTTTCGCGGTGGAAGTAATTATCAGTTCCTCATTTATTTTTATTTTTATTGCAATTTATTTTCACTTTTCTAAGGGGCCTCCAAATTATGAGCTTTACAATATAACAAATTTATTATTATTTATCATTTAACAGCTCTAATTTCTTTAAATATTTTAAAATTAATGGAATACTTCCATCCAAAGGTTGTAATGAGCTCGGTCCCTACCAATGGCGTTGGTTTTTTTTCACCTGTTTTCCTTTCATTATCTCTATTTGCTAACTATTGGTATTTAATGTTTACTAATCGCTTCTCAATCAGGTTTAGGATATGTTGTAAATATCTCGGAAAATAATCCCCGAATATAGACTTGTTTACAAGAGGTAATGCGACAAACTTTTTTTTGTACTGCTCGGAACACTTGGTAGCAATCATATCACAGCGTAAGAAATCCTTTACGGAAATGACCTGAATCCGAAGTAGTCATTATGGGTCAGATTTCACACTTTTTGTTCCTATATCGCTGAAAATAATTTTCATTACAGCATGCATATATTGCTTCGCGTTTGGCGTTTAATCCACTTAAATAAACAAGGCCAGCAGTGCATTAGGCAGCGATGTTTTTGGCCACTAGGAGTGGATGGGAGACGCTATCTTATCCTCTTCACACTCATGAGTCTCTGAGCTGTTTAATTTATGTTTCAGGATCCTTTCATAATCAGGTTGGATGGAAAAAGCACCGTCTGATGATTATAAAGGTTCGTTATGAATTTTATCCAGGTAGAGGTACGAATAGTGCTGTGAAATATTCAACGTTTTTTATCAGATATTCATTACATTTCATCTTGAATTGTGCCAAATTCCTGGTTAACCAGTTGCGTTTGTTGATATAAAGAGGCAACAGTATCAAAAGCCATCCTACTTTCGTCTCCAGGTATCCAAATTTATCCTGAAAGTGAAAACAGGTTTGCATTTGAAACTTTTTTCTCTTTAAATCAGCAAACGTGGCCGGAAATCCTGAAATCGTGTTTTCATAGTGAACATTGCCGCGGAAATCTATGGAGAACTTGAGCATTTCATCTTCCATCAGTACTTATTAGCTTTGAGATTCTGGAATTGATCACAACTGTCGTCCGGCTTGTCTAAAAATCGCATTTGCGAATGATGAAAGCCAGTGCGACAGTAAGAAAATTGATTAAAAAACACTTTAATATTGCCCTCTCCATGAATCTAAGTGGCACATTTTCCGAATTCCGTCTTCCGAATTTGCCAGCTTGGCGCTCCGATCGGCCGTAGGGAAGAAAGAGAGGGAGAAAAAGACGCAATGAAGCGAAGACACGGCAGAATAAAAACAAAAAAAGAGAGGAAAGCGACTCCTTGGCTATTTCACTTGTCTCCATTCTCATCCGTTTGCGATCGTGTAGTAGGAGGGGAGAGGAGAGAAGCATTCCGCGTGCATTATTAAAGCGGAAATATTTTCGGAATTCCCGAGGAGAGACAAAGATATAAACGTATACAAGAGTCCCGGTGTTGGCAAAATGGCGCTAAGGAATGGAAAGAAAAAGGAGGAGACGAGAATAAGAAGAATTCGGTCGGAATCCTCCCTGAATAATAATGATGAAAACAAAAAGAGGGTAAGCGCGCGTGTGGATTCAGGCTGTTGAAATGGGAGGAGAATTCCGTTTTTCGATTTTTTTAGCGGGAGGTTGGGTGAAGAGAATGTGGGAGGGTATGGGTGGTACACGTTGTCGTAACCAAGGTCGCCCTCGTCGCCGAGACGAGAAAGTTTGCATCCCTCCCTCCCCAGATATGAGGGCCAAAATGAAAAGGAATGGCGATTACGAAATAAGTCCTCTTTTTGCTTCAGATTCTGCGGAGTCCGGTGTTTCATTTTAAAAGTTTTTTAATATGCGCCGGATCGCTTGATGGAAGTGCATCGTTTCCCGATGTATAATAACGGTGAGTATCTCGCCCGCTTACTCCCTCTCTTGGGTCAAATTTGATCAGTTAAACCACTTTAATGGTCCAGTCAGACTTTCGCAAAGGGTCGTTTCAATTTAAGTTGCGGATCTGAAGGAAATTCTAAGTATCTCAAGCAGTGGAATTTTTATAGTTTTTTACCAGGCTCGCGAATAATTTTTAGTGGATCCTTTCCTATCAAACTTTTTCATCCGTAGAATTATGTTATTTAAATGGGCATATTGCCCAAGAGATCTCTCAGGATAATATTCTTTTGAATTGGGTTGGGGTTATGTTATGCATAGGAAGAGAGGCTATCGAAATGTTTAAGCTTCATCGTTACTTTTCATCTTGATACATCTGCACCGACGAACTACACAGCAATCCGTATCAATTGGAGTGTGGCAGGAGTTGCTAGACACAAACTGTTAATGTGTTCGAGAATAAAATGATTGGGTGCGTGTTGCGAGAGATTGGACAGCTTGAGTTCGACTTAGCATTTATCCTAGCTTAATTCCTCTTTTTTTAGGGAAAGAACGTATTCTTCTACCTATAATTCCTAGATTTATTTGTTATGGAATATATTTTTCACGATGTGAGGCTTTATTTTTTATAATCTCCGTCATTGCATAAATTATAATCCTCTTTTAGTGACCTATTTTAATGGACTTTTTTACCAATTTTTAACCCCTTCGTTTGTAAAAGAGTGAGAAAACTAATGAGACCCCTATTTGATCCATCGCCTGCCTCTCGAGCTATTCGTGACGAAAATTTGGCGCCCTTTACGCTTTCACCAGTAAGTTGATGAAGTCATTGACTCCTGCCGAGCGGTTCACCGCGTCTCTGCTTTGCATGGACCTCGTGCATCGACCTCGAGTATTGTGTTGTTGATAATACAATCGTAAGGGTGTCCTTCATTCAATAAGAGCCACCCCCCACGAACGAATTCACGAGTCGAAACTCATGACGTCACCAACTCATAAAACGTAGGCGACAACTGGGACAGCTTATTCTATCCTGGAGCAGCGGCAACTAAAAACACTGTTGTGTATGTATAAGTTGTATAACATACAGGATACTTATACAACTAGGTTTGGGCATTGGACCCAAGAAGGTAGCTCAAGCGAAAATAATACAGATGTTCTGGATATCGGATTGTTGATGTAATTCGAAACTTTTTTCAAGGCTCCTCGTTCCATAAATTTAGAAAATGATTTATGTATCGTGTCCATGTGAACGTACATTGACCAGTATATATAATATTAAAAAGCCAGTTATAAAGTTTTATATTTTTCATCTCTGCTGTCATGGAAATGCTGTAAAAAAACAGCTCTCATTTTGCACATATTATGTCCCTTCTTCTCTTTGTCGGATTTTATATATGTACTGGCGGTTCTTCGTCGGTATGAAACATTTTGCTCATTCTAATGGTAATAATAACAGTTGTCTTTCTGACCGCAAATATGTCACCTAAGAGGAGCCAAAATTTTGTGAGATCACCCCACGTTTCGTTGGAATAGAAAGCACAATTTGGACGAAATAAGTTTTTAATGCAAGCTTCTTTTTAATGCCATGCTTCCTTAGAAAATGAAGAAATTATTGTTTTTCTGAGTAAATCTGAGGCTACTTCTCATCAAGCTAATAATTTGGAGTAACTTCACCCCGTCGTTCATGATGAATCTAAAATTGAGTTACGAAAGAATAATAGGGTACCATTAAATTATTTTTCTGCCGTCGTAAAATGAGGGTACGCAAACTCAGAGTAGAAGGTTCTTCTATATCTTCCTTCATCATTCTCAACATGTTCATGAGAATTTGCAATTTTTCCCTTGAAATAAGTCATCATTGTATCACAAGGAGTATCATGTGCTTGTAGTAAACAGTTATGTATCTTGTGTTTTATTTTGTGCAAAACTCTTCTTTTGCCCCACATATTCCATTACCGTTGTCAAAAGACATTAAAATTATTTAACAATGTAGGAAATCAATTTTTTTCCCTTTCGGGAAAATGTATTTCTTTCTATTGAAACTATCTCGGCTCACTTACTGGTCAAGTATCTAGTTAACAAGGACAGTTAAAATAAACCTTAATTTTGGCCAAATACATATATTTACAGATTTTTAACATTTTAGAACCGTGCAATTATCAGATCCATAGTATAGTTTATGTGGAGCTTAACAGTAGCTATCCCACAAAGTTGAATCAACTGGCATCGAGGAAACAAAATTGGTTTCATATTTAATTTAGGAAAATCTACCGTGTTCTTTCTTTTTGTTCAGATAACCTGTCTGTTACCAATCAGTTGATCAACCTATCGAGAAACTCGGTCTATTGTTCTTTCCTTTGATTTCCTGAAAACGCTTCTTAAGAGGATTATCGCGATATCGAGCGAGGGTAAAACAGATGAAAGTGGCTTATTAGAAATAATTCGATAATTCGTTATTGGTTTTTGATCAAAGATTGTCTCGAGTGCCTCCTCCGAACGCTTTGTGCCATCTTTCACACCCGCTGGTGGGTTCGTGGCGGGAGAATGATGGCAGGAGGAAAAAAGTGAAAGGCTGAGCCGCGTGGACCTCCGCAAATCGCATTAAGGCATTAGTTCCCGAATTCGGTCTTTCGATGACACTCTTCGAGTGTCGTCCCATTGACTTCACCTCGAATTTTCCGGAGCGAGCGTCTGTCTGAATTTCGAAGCTCTTGCGGGAATTTTATCGATCACTCACCGTCTCATCTTTCGATGACGCTCGCATTTGAGGCTCAGCAATTTTCTCTCTCCGTCTTTAGGTGGAGCCACGAAATCGATGACCAATGGGACTGCATAGAGGAGGCCCAATCACATCTCTGAGAAGGTTGATTTCTGTTGCCGCTTCGGTCGCATTTTAATCGTTTTTCAAAAATGTCCGTAAAGCGCTGATGAGTGCAATCCGATCCACTATTTTTCCAATCATTTGCATTACAATGTTTGTGATTGCGAGGAATAGCATTGAAGAGTTATGACTTTGATATCTAACATACACCCTTCGGTTAGCACCCCTAATTTTACCGTGTTTCCTGTAAAAAATGAAACTCGCATCAATTTCTCCGTCAGCGACGTGAGTGGCGACTTCTGTAAAGGCCGCTATACACGATGAATGATCATGCGAATGATCATGCTTAATGATCACGTGATCATTCACAGGATCATGCGAGCGAAATAGAACATGCTCTAATTTTCAGTGAATGATCATGCGCATGAAGGTTCATTCGCGAATTGTTCCGTCATACACGGTGAATGATCATGCGCATGATCATGCTGAATGATCATGCAATCATCGTTCGTCGTATATAGCGGCCTTAAGCACATTTAAATGCGCGGTGGGTGACATTACATTATAAGACCGACTTGACAAATGGACAAATTTGCAATTTATTGAAACTTTCAATGATCATAGAATACACATGAGCGATTTTAACTTTTGGATTGTGCGCATAGCAGTTATACCCTGCCTGAGCGCTTCTAAATAGGAAATATTTATTAATCTATTTAGTGAAAAATGACGTAAAAACAAGCTGTACGTTCCAGTAATCACGAAAACGGCTTTCTTGGGTATCCAGCCTTAGATCATAAATGCAATGTGTTTCAGAAGGAATCTGCAGGAGGTGGAAGGGGAGACAAAGTTAAGCATTTTTGTCCCCTTAGTTACTGAGACAAGACAACGGAAGCATTTTTTTGACTGTACGGTCCAGTAATCACGAAAACGGCTTTCTTGGGTATCCAGCCTTTTCGGTATTTTACTTAATACCCTGGATTTTTAAGGGTATTAAATAATTGAGGTTGGACAGAAATGTTAGATTGTAATACTGTCTGAAACAATTAATCTCAAAATGGGTGAGATTTTGCAATCATATTGTTGATACTCGCTCAAAGCTTTCGTTTAATTAAGTTCAAAAATTAATTGTTTCAGGCATTTATAGTCACACATTTTCGTCCAATCTTAATTATTTGACGTCCTTAGAAATCCATAATATTTTTTTAAATTTCGTTGAGACTGAATACCCAAGAAAAACCGTAATCATGGTAGTAAACTGCAAAGATCATCCAAAAAAAGTTTTTATCCCCATAGCTCAGTTACAACGGAGTCGTGACTCTATTTTTATGGGCAAAAAATGCATAAATTGTCTCCTTTACCTGCCCCTGAAGTATTGCGGTTTACTCCTGAAACAGCTTGTATAACTTGCATGCATGCTCTAGGAATACACTCACCCTGTCGTCACGATACCCTCATCACGCCAGACTTTAGACCACAGTATCTGATTTCAAACCATGTAAATAGAATTATTACGGAGGCTTCCGCGGAAATTGAATTGATGATTGGTTTCCCGGATAGTTCCGCGTTGACTCACTTTTGGTGGACGACAGTTTCGGGCACGTTCCAGCTTCCTTCCCGGAGACGGTACTCAAAAATGTGCTGGACCCAAAAATGAGTCAACTCGGAAATAACCCGGAAACCAACCATCGATGTAAATACAAATTGGCAATTTTTGGTTTTCACTAAAACGTTGGCATATTTTTTTATTTATGAAAATCCTCCATTTTCTTTTGTCTCACATTAACTTGAATGGTCTCATTAATTGTTTTTTTTATCATCTCACATGAATCCTTTATTTCCTTGGCAGGCCGTGTGTGGTAAGTGTGGCATCGAGACGACCCCAGCATTGCCTTCGTCCAGCACGAACCCAACCTCCTCGAACCAGAAGGAAGTCCAATGGCTGTGCAAAATTTGCTCAGAGACGCGGGAGATGTGGAAGAAGTCTGGGGCATGGTTCTTCAAGGTATGTAAATGGAAGTCTTACTCTCAAAGATGGAATAGACACCTAAATGTTATTATTAAATGGTAATATTCCAGAGGTGAGGTAAAGTTTAAAACTCAAGAATAAAAACATCAGTGAAGCGGTAAAGTTTAACAATTGAATTTGCTGTCTGTTGAGCTTTTTTAGTGAAACAGAACATAGGTGGACTTTTAATTTTAACTTTTCATGCTTCCAATTCCTCTCAATATGTACTGTTTTGTCTCCGGGTTGCAATAACACTTTCTACGTTGGATGTCACAGGACTTATCCTCAACGTCACTCTATACAAGATACTACGGCAGCTAGTCAGGGCTGTATCCTGCAAGCCTGGAAACAAGGACGGATCCAGGATTTTTTCTGGGGGGGGGCATTAGGGTCTGACAGGCAAGCGGTCTTCTCATATTAGGGATTAATAACTGCATGCAACAATTACGAAATATACTCTTACTTTCAATGTAACAGTTGTCATTATGTAAATATTTGTTTATGACTTATTATATTAAAATATAATAAGTGTTAATACTTTCATTAAAAATCTTGTCTATTTTTAAGCGTGTAGAGGGGCACATGTCCCCCCCCCTAAAACCGCCTATGCCCGGAAGTTTGATAGCAACTGTCGTGAATTGTCGCTTTCTCCTGCTGAACAGGACTGCTACACACAAGTAAACAAATGAACATCAAAAAACATCTCGCAAAGCATGCATAACAAATACATGAAGGATTACTAGTAAAATAGGCACTAAATAGAGAGGTCTTTTGTATTTTAATTTATTGTGTATGGCTGGTACTCTGCCAATATTTGTGTAACAGGAGGTTTATGAAATGAAGGTGCTCAATAGGCCAAGGTTTTAGAGTATATATTTTTATTTAATATATATATAAATATAATAATACATGCAAATAAATTCACAGGTAAGGAAAGAAAGGGATAGGAAGAACACATGTCAGAAAAAGGACAAGGACAATAGTGCTGTGGTAAATGGAAAAAGCTAGAAATCAGAGGGTAAAAATGTGGCCTAACTGGCCATAAATGAATGATAATAATATGTCATACATTTTCCAACTTTAATTTTCATCGGGATTTTCTAATCTTCAGGTATCTTTATTTTTCATCTTTTACCTTATTTAATTATCTGCCTTCCAGGGAATACCTAAATATGTGATACCTGAGAAGAAGCCTCAGTCCTCATCAAAGAACCGTGATGTGGGTATCCTTAAGACTGGAGTGCCTAAGACTGGGAAAAGTTCCTCGGGATCCAGCTCTCGGAGCAGACCGCCCCTGCAGAGAGCTAGCTGGGCAAAAGGGGGGGGAATACTAGGTGAGTGAGATTCTCCGCTATCCCCACTGTCAGTAATATTTGTTTTCGCTGAATATGGGTCACCAGATTGATTGACTGCTTCAATAACATGAATACATGATTATTATTCTTAGCATTTGATATTCAAGAAGGAATCCAGTTTTTGCCTCAAATGCCCTTCAAGATATGACAATAATTTTCATTTTCAATCTTAGTGGAAAACCATTTTATGCATTTTTTAATGTTTAAAAATATGTTGAATGATTAAAAGTACATTAGCAATACCATTACTGCAGAAATCAATTTCAATCAAGAATGCCTTATGAGCTGTTTATAAATATTATGAATTGTTATTGAATTTAAAGGAACTTAGTGCTGTCACTAAAACTTAGAAATACCAAAAAATTGATTTTCACCCAGAGAAGCTACAATTTTTCATTCGTTCAACTGTTCATAGCACAATCCTCTTATTGCTTGCCTATGCAGTTCCTTCCAAATATTTCCCTATTCTCCCTTACCTACCCTCCTCTTTTCTACCCTTTCCCACCTGTTTACTTTCCCAACTACTATTTTTTTCAATGGAATAAACTCAAATAATACTGAAAGAGAATGACTCAGAAACTCAAATACAAATTACATTAAAAAAAGATTTTTAACAGATTTTACTTCTCTTTCAATCATCTATCTGGGATTTCTTCTCCATGCAGATTAGAAAGCTCTACTATAGAAATGAATGTTCATCAAAGGCCATTGTTAAGTGAAGCAAGAAAATAACTGAATTCCTGTCGTGATAATTTGACATTCAACCACAATATTCATGACAAAATTTGATGTTCACACTACATGCTCCAGTGTTCGTGGGGAAAAGAATTTTACTCATCCATAAAAATATTATATTCACTGTTGTCCAATATTTAAAAAAATATTTATGTCCCTGCAGTAAATACAAACCAAAATTTTACAAAATTAGTGAAACTGGGCACCACAGAGATATAATTCATATAAGGGTTTCCATTCAATGAAAATATGGCATTTTTCAGCAGTAAATTTGAGAGCAGCAGAGTTAGCAAAAACAGCTCATTTACGACTCATCAAAGTAACATAAAAGTTCATTCATACATTGTGTTCTAAAGTATATGACAGCTTTGATGGTCTGATGATAATGAGATAATAAATGAGAAACTAGAATTTTTAGAAAAAAGAATTATAAATAATGAACATAACTGTGGAATCCTTGTCTTCATGAAAATCAATTTACAATCTTAAATATACCAAGAGAACTATACCCATGCGAAGAAACAATTAGCCTCCCAATTTATCAGTAGCAGCAAATTTACTTTTAAAAGTGTGGTTCTTACCATACCCTTAAATTTTTGGTTCTATTTTTTCTGCCAGTTTTATTTTTCACTTTTGTTTCACTATGCATGCAATCATTGGATTGAATGGTGAAGTCAATCGATCTCTGGACCATGACGAGGAGAGCAGCTCAGAGGACGAGCTGGGGAGGCGTGCTCGACTCACGTGGGCATCGGATGCCGCTTCGGGTCAAAACCAGACCTCATCAGGGGACCAAGTGATAGGGGCTGGGCGGATGGCACCAATAGCGGCTGCCTTGAATAGGAGCACTGACCATGGGGCCCATTGGTGAGTGATTGTAATTGTCTCTTAATCATTCAAATGCTGGAAAATCATGGAATCAAATCATAAAAACTGGGGTGGAGGTATCCAGATCAAAAATTGAAGTTTCTGAAAATAATTTCATGCATGTTAAGTGCAAAAATTTCACGGAGGAAAATCGTTTTTCTTAGCAAGGATGCCAACTTGCACAGCATTGCACCAGACACATGTTAAATTCCTCAGGAAAAAATTCTGTCGGACAGCAAGTCAAACCACAGACTTTTAGCTTTCCAGGCTACTGTGCAGATCAAATGTAAATTTCACTACTGCTAGCATGGTACAATTGAAATATACCACAGTTACAATCCAGCATAGCTTCAGTGGTGGTACATATAGGGTTCACTACAGGAAGAGGCAGGTCCATATTCCCTTCCCTTCAAATTTCAATGAATACTTCACTACCATAGATACTGAGGCAGCTTCATATTCAGCTGAAATTTTCGGCTGCAAAGACATAAGTACCTCATGCAATTTTGGGGTGTCCAGGTACTTATTTTGATTAAAGCAAATTATTTGTTTTGTGAACCTATTGTGAATTCTTAATCAAAAATGCAGATATGGATGGAATCAATAAATATTAAAATATTAGTTATTTGAACACTAGAGATACCCATATCCCAAATTGAAATATTCATAAACTCACATCTCATTGTGATTCATCATGAAGGATGGTTTGGATAGTTGATGATAGAGCTACAGAGCTCACTCCTGGGTAAATATTTTGTCCTCTTTCATATTTTCTTAATATTATACCATTAACTGGCACTACATGTGAAATATGTTTTGAAATAAACAAGTTAATTTCTTCTCCATCAACTGTTTGTACCCATCAGGTCCCGTTCTATGTCTACTGAATCCACCATAATGCCTTCATGGGCCACAAAGAGTCCAAACCGGGGGACACTGCAGCATCAGCGTTCCGAATCATCCAGTTATGCTGGAGTGGATGGAGATCATTTGCCACCTTCAGCACTTGAAGCCCAAAAACACCATCCGACAAAGAACCCACCTGCAGCAACGACGAATTTGCAGGTCTCAGAGCAAGACGGTAAATCAATAACTGGTGAGTGAGTCCTTTTGTTCCTGTTGAAAAAAAATCATGTAATTTAGTGCAAGGGCAGTCCAGCATTTTAAATGTTTTACCTTTGGTAACATCATGTCAGTTTTTACTGATCATTTATTAAATTTTAATCCTGTGTCTAATTTTTGATTAGACATTTCAATGTTGTTGAGGAAGGTGCTGAACTGGGTTTTATTGATAAATTTGAAATTATGTCACATTCTCTCACTATATTGGCTCTTCGATAAGGATTTGTCAAATGACTTGATAGCATTCTCCTCACTGCCTAATCCCCATTCCCCCTTCAAGAAAATATCTGGTCACATCCACTCCCAACCTGTAGACTCACTTTTGTCTTCCTTACCTAAGTCATTCTCTTCCCCTCTAACCCTCTTTTCTCTAATTTTCCCAATCATTCAAAATCGACAAGACCTCATGCTAATTTTACTGGGTTCCACAATAATTATTCAAACAAACACAGCCACAGACGTGAGTGTACTGGAAATCTCAAGTATATACTTATATGAACACGTACACTTGTTTCCACGTATGGATGATTTACAGCTAATATTTTCTTTAAACTGGATGAAGATATGAAGAATTAAGAAACTGATAAAGGATTACAGATGATAGATTAAGGGATGAAGAGAAATGAACGTGGATGTAGAATAGAAATAACTTTAAGAGAATGAAATTCCATTGTTCGATTAAGAAATACTTTCAACCAGTGGCGTGGCCAGGATTTTGAATTGGGGGGATTAACCGAAGATTACAGGGCCTTCCTAAATGCCCCAGGGCAAAGGCAGGTCTTCCCCTGGAAAATTTTGGGATTTTTTTATGTTGAAAACGTGATTCTTAGGACTCAAAAACATTAATTTTGCATGAATATTTTTAAAATATAGTATATAAATTGGATGGCTTAAAAGCTTTAAAGTCTCAAGGGGAGGGTTATAACCAAGAAAATCTCCCTCTCCCTCCCATGAAATACACCACTGCTTTCATAGGATGTGGATTTTCAACTTCTTCTGGAATTATGCCTCGCTATTTTCAGAAATAAATGCGTTATAGGACTGAGCCATCATAACCACAGCCATTTGGTGAAAACCAGTGCTCAATTTCTAAAATTTTAGGTATCAGAATGCTTACCCACACAATTAGTCCACATATTATTTTCAAGTGTGAGCCCCTAAAACTTCTGTTTTTTTGGAACTTGAAGTAAAATTCAAAATCGGGAATCATGTTTTACCAAGTATTAAAAGTGATGACATTGTTAAAACTTTTTTATGTACGGTACTCTCAAATTAAGATAAATCATATCAACTTTACTTTTCATCTTCAATCATTTGCTTAAAAAAAACTGTATTGAGTCGGACTTAAATCAGGAAAAATGTTGCCTTCTTCATACTCTTTATCACCTCTCAGAGCCAAATTAAATTACCTGGAAGGTGCTAGAATGCTGTTCCACCAGAAATTAAGCACTGGTAAAAACCAACATAGACTATACGTCAACAAAATTTGTAACTCATTTAACGAAATATATAGTATGTTTTTCCAATGCATAGGCATTGACAGTGTATGCAAACTACATACCATCCAAGCCCTCCCCTATGCGAATATTTGGCTACTGGTCTGAAGGAAAACCTGTATATTGCCTCTCAACCAGTACTGTACCATCTGAATGCATTGCATACGTCTTGACACCATGTATGTATCTCACTGTAAACCATCTTAATTAGCACATAGACTGAAGTGTTAGGCAAAAGAATTATCTTTGCCCACTTTGAATTGGAATATACTGCCATCTGTTTTCTGTACTAATACAAGCAAACTCTAGTGTAACTTCTCAGTGAGGTTTAATGAAATATGCCATTATAGTCTGCAAAAGATAAGGAGTTAACCCTGAAATAAGGTAAGTTACTTTATAAAAATTATTTACTGATATTTTTATTGAAATGCAAGAAAAATGAAATGTTTCTTAGATGTAATAATACTTTATTAGAAGTCATTATGTTGGTAAATAGATTTTTACATAGTTCTAAAGTTAATTTTGTTTCTTTGATATAAGGTGGATTTTCTTTCCTGACTACCCTAACAACACCGGATATCCTACGGATATCCGTTTCAGGTCCGCTATGTCCTATCTAGGTCCGCCGGCAATCAGGATATCCGTCGGATCTCCCACGGATATCCGAAGCCGGATGATCCGAAAAATGTCCGAATGGGATGATCATAGGATATTCTGTTACTTAGCTATAATAACAATAATATACAATTGTTACCATTATTGCATTCAGATTTGCACAATACCAATGCAGTTGTACCATATTCATTGATGAAAACTAAATGAATACAAATAACAACTCTGACTGCAAAAAAATATTCGAGTTAACATTTGAAGTTTTTCCTGCAATTTTTGGTTTTCGCTCATTTTTAATGCGGGTTTTCTGTCGAATGCAAGCATATAGCAATGCAAGCAGAATATCCGTTTCAGGTCCGCTATGTCCTATCTAGGTCTGCCGGCAATCAGGATATCCATCGGATCTCCCACGGATATCCGAAGTCGGATTATCCGAAAAATGTCCGAATGGGATGATCATAGGTTACAGAGCTTTAATAACAATAATATACAATTGTAACCATTATTGCATTCAGATTTGCACAATACCAATGCAGTTACAGCAAATTCATTGATGAAAACTAACTGAATACAAATAGCAACTCTGAATGCAAAAATTATTCGAATTGGCATTCGAAGTTTTTCCTGCAAGTTTTGGTTTTCGCTCATTATTAATATAGGTTTTCTGTCGAATACAAGCACCTATAGTTTGGAATTGGTGATTATAGCATTTACAAATTTCCTCCACGGTGATAATTATTATATTTTTCGTTGGAACCATTATATTACGTACTTATCTAATAATAACGGATTAAAAATCATATTTCTATTCTAGCGAAACTAAAATCTGCTCTAGAAAAATTTGCCCTTACATTTGATAAAACAAATAATGCACTGTTAAAAAATCTTTGGGACTATGAACATCCGCTGAAACCAAAATACCGCCTCCCCAGATGTGCCCTCAACCCTTCCCATATCCCTATCCCCTAATTCCCTGTCAAGTATTATTATGCCATGACTCTTTTAATCTGTAAAACGTGATAAACTATTCTGCCTGCATTATTACTAAACGAACCCCCCAGGAGACAGCTGCAAAGCTGGGAACAGCGGAAAACAACCACGACAAATATACTTGGACTTGGAAAATCGTATTTCGAAACTTGCGCCATAACGACCGGCGGCCATCTTATATAACATGTGACTTACAGCTAGGGCTGTGCGAGACTCTCGACCACCCGAGAGTCTCGACGGTCGAGACGAGAATTTCATTTCTCGACATTGTCGGGACGAGACTCTCGCCGCGCCGAGAGTCTCGCCTGGGTCGAGAGTCTTGACGAGAGTCGAGAAGTCTCGCCCCTTCGAGATTTCTCGACACCCGTCGAGACTCCCGCTTCCTCGAAAAAATAACACTATTTCTATTTTAGACATTGAAAATAATTTAGCAAAAAGATTATTTTAAGACATCATATATATCTCCAAAACTAAAAATAGTTGTAATATGAGATCGACATTGACAATTTAAGCATATTTTATTATTTAATCAGGCAAAATTGACTGGTAACCATGAACCTTAGTTACCATAAATAAACATTTCAAAAAATATATAAAATTCTATAGAAATAAACGATGATCTATTCTTTTTTTTATGATCAAGTGAATGTTTCTTTTCTATTATATTACTATAATATTTAACATTGATGTAACTCTTTAACATGCCTGTGTATCAAAATTATTTGCTCAATTTCATTACAAGCCCTGATAATGGATTGTAAATAAACGGAAACGTTGGCACAATTTACATTTCAATTTAAAGACCTACACTCCATGATTCAAATTTTATATTAAATATTTCCAAAACTAAAATTAGTTATAACATAAGATCGACATTGACAATTTAAGCACAGTTTTATTTTTTCTATAGAATTCAATAGAATTTTATGTATCTTTTTGAAATGTTTATTTATGGTAACTAAGGTTCATGGTTACCAGTCAATTTTGGTTGATTAAGTAATAAAATATGATTAAATTTACAATTAAATAAAATATTTTTATAGTGTGAATAAATCCATAAAAGTAGTAAGGGATACCCCAGTAATCTCTATTAACGACTGATTGCGGTATTCATCGGAATTTCTCGCCTTGCTCGGGAGTCTCGAAGGGGCGAGACTTCTCGACTCTCGTCAAGACTCTCGACCCAGGCGAGACTCTCGCCGCGCCGAGAGTCTCGTCCCGACAATGCCGAGAAATGAATTTCTCGTCTCAACCGTCGAGACGAGACTCTCGCACAGCTCTACTTACAGCGCCCACAGCCATCGCCACTAAAGTTGTGTTCGTTGTGTTTACATTCGTAGGTACTGTATTTTTGACTTTGTGAATTTAGCTGTGCGGTAAAATCTTATTTTACAAGCAAATTTACGTTGACGTACGCCATGGAAGAGGAAAATGATCCCTTTTTTGCAGTGGAGACTGGCAAAAAGGGATTAATAGAATACAGCATCAGTTTGTCAGCATCATTGACCCATCTACTGTTTACTGACCATTTAAATGTAAGTAAACGGAAATTTTTTCTCTATTCGATAGTAAACCAACGAACTTGTGTGTATCTAGCCTTTCAGGACTAATTAATTTCTCAGTGTAATTAATATTTTGTATGATCTTTGCGTGATAAAATACAATCCATTCAGACCGATTAAGTTTAAATATCAGTTCTCGCAGTAGAATCCATTTTTTAGCTGTTTTTTATGGCATTTAAGTATAATTCTCTATCACAATGAACTCGTATATGAAGGGTTTTTCTCACAAATGAATAACTATTGAGAATATGTCGAAGAATTATAGTAATTAATGAGCAGTTCAGGACATAGCCATCAATTAACTCTCTCCGATCATTATCATTTAGGTATTGATTTGTGTCTTTAGTAAAATATTCGCTAATGCCTTACAGTTAGAAGAGGATGCAGAAAAATACATCTTCTGGAAAATGACGTGAGGTCCTTCGAGGATAAAAACAACAGTGTGAATGCCGGGATCAGAACATTCCAGTCTCTCCAGACCGCCCCGTAACTAGGAAGAGAAAAATTCTATAGCTACTGCAGGAGCATGAAGAGCCCAAGGAGGTGCAAATGTGCCATGTAATCCCCGGAAATGGTAACGAGGAGGTTGATGAAGATAATTCGTATCTATTAATCCACATTCTTCCTGAAGGCATGTTTACACTGTACATTAACTCGTAGGAGTCATTGTCTAAATGTATGAATGCATCAATTTACACGAAAATACACCATTGTGTGTTAAAAAACGTTGGAATAGAAATACTTTGTCATTCCTCTTACTCAGGTGTTTATTATTTCGTTGTTTATCTCATTTTAGACTATTGTACATTCCGTGAAAATAATCTACAGAGCATTGCTCTGCTCACATGTTTTCGCACTGTATTTACTTAGTCATAAGTGTTTTGGAGTTCAGAGATTAAGCGAATTCATTGGTCTTATCTATATGGACAGTTTATTTTGTGCCAAAGCATGACATTTGTTTCAATGTTATAACTTATGTATGTTTAATAATTTTGTCTTTTAAAGCCATGCATGTTGTATTTGTTCACAGAGAAGTGCCATTTTTGTTAATTTTATAAGCTGAAATTTATATGATGCATCAAAAGATTGTTTTAACTGGTTCTTGTCAATATTCAACTGTAACCAAGTGGTAATCATTCTTAACTATTGTTTGCTACAATTTTTCATTAAGGTCACTTTACAAGGTTGAATTTATTCATTGATACGGAAATGCAAACCCAGAAATTTTATCATCTCAGATTTATTAATAGGCATAGTTGGAAGCTTGGGTATATACATTTTACCTATAAACAATGCCATTGTTGATGTGATTCTTCAAACCATTGGAATCTCAAAGCATGAGATGTTATGATCTTCCTTGGAAATCATTTTTCTGAACTTTCAGGGTATGACCTGTTCCATTCGAACTCTTATACTGTATATACTCTAGTATACTGCCAAGTCATGGGATGAATCTTGTATTTATGTGGAGCCATCAGCCATGTATGTAACACAGAAAACTACCGCTGTTTCAAGGAATTCAGGTAAAAATCTGTAAAATTTAAGAGGCCTGAAGAACCCTATGGGAAAACTTTGAAATTGAATGGAAATATGTATGTCTAAAGATAATTTTAGCTATTTTTGAGTTGCATTTAATCCACTGCTGTAACAAGCTAGTATATAAGAATAAAAAACCATGGAATGTACATGAATGAGTACTACTTAGTGTATAGTCTGATTTTCGGATTTGTATATGTACTATGCTGATGGATAGTCTGATTTTCATCTTTTCTTTTTGTGATTTACGCATGAAAATTTATTCAAAATTTCATTTTGTTTGTTTCAGTCAGAAATTTAGTGGCACACATGCAAATTTCCATTAATTATCTTTCAGGGCCAGAAGATTTACCAATTAGATCAGCCATGAAAACCAATCCAACCAAAAGAGAATATTGGAATAATTTGGTGACTGAAAGTGATAAAGGCAGTACTAGTCAACTTCATGAGTATGAAAGACGCAAAGAAGACTCCCATCTAGACTCAGGGTTAGAAAAAGTCGAATTACGAAAGCCTAGTGTTTACCGGAGATGGTGTCGAGGAAGAATTATAGAGATTGAAGGTAAACTTAAACAGCAAGCCCGAGATAATTCAGAATGTAATGGAATCCATTGAACTCACACATAAGCATAGAGAATGGTCATCATATAGAGGAAAAGTCAAAAAATGAGATAAACCAAGCACATGGAGTCAAGAACCACGTAAGCTCTTAATGGAAGAAGAGGAAAGATGTCGTGCATCTATGCTCAATATCTTGGTATACTTATTTAATAATGGAAACGAAAAAATCATTCAACTGTAAGTATTATATCTTCAATCAGGTTTTAAGACAATGGATATACTATATACATATTTACACATATTTGGAATCTAAAGATGTTGTATTGAGCAATGAAAGCATGCTCAAGAGACAGGTTTACATCATGTGTCTTCTAGTGTTGGAGATAAATTCATTCTGATCTGGATTCCAAGATGAGATAGTAATAAAGTTATATTCTGATGCCGATTCACCTTGTGGATAAATGCTAAAGCATTCAAGAGACTATTTTGGCTTGAAATGCTCTGAACTGGCCGGAATATTTTTCCTGGAGAAATATTGTTACCTATGTACTAACCATGATTATGTCCAAATGATCACTTGATGCTTTGCTAATGCTTTATAGCTTGTATTCACACCTACATATTTATAAGTCTTGGCATTTATGTACTTTTGGTGGTGGTGCTAATCTCTAATAAACTTTGGTTTGTGGTGCTTTTATTTCTGTGTATTCCCTGTCACCTCCTTATAACCATGTAAATACATACTGTCTGACTTTCTTTTAAATTTATTCTGCAATAAGTAGATTTCCCTCAATGCCTTGCATAATTCATTGCTTCTTCTCCATACTTATCATTAAGATCAGACTAACGCTAATGCAAGGTTACCTTCTACCCTTCCATCTCTACCTTTCGATGAAAATGACCTTAAATATCAATTGCCTCCTGTGAAAAACATAACATGCCATAATTGGGTAGTTTATTTAGTTTCCATTTTAGTGGACCAATTGTTTTATAAAAAGTTGTGTACTACAATACATTTTTACTCCTTGCTGTCAGATTAAAATAAATATGTATCTGGATGGTAAAAACTATCCCTATCAAACCCTCTCAAAATCTTCATTTGATTAATACCACAGAATATGCTCATAGTTCCTTACTGGTGGATTACTGATGGTTAACCACATCGAATATTCAGCAATCACTAATTCATCAACAGAATGACATCCTGTAGTAATTTAGTAAATTGCAACTCTAAGTAAACTCCAAGTTTATTTTCCATAAAACCCAGCAATTAATATATGTAATTACCAATTAGAAAATTAAATTATGACTAACATGTTTGAAGTATAAATGCAAATTGAATAAGCACACATGCATATGTACAGTGGCGGATACATATGGGGGCGCAGAGGCAAGTGCCCCATCCTTGCAGGGCAGCCCGCATTGCCGAACACTGCAGATCCACAGTTGTAACTATTTTATGTATATACAGATATACTTGTGTATGCATACCATCAGTTTAAAAGAAACTTTCTTAAACTTTGAATGTCACTTAATTATTTGTCATTACCACAAAATTAAAGGTAGCCCAAGATATCTTTTGCGCCCGCCCCTTGAGTTTTTTCTGTATCCACTACTGATATGCATTTAGCAAAAGTGACAATCAGCAAGATATATTCATGAAAATCATGATTATATGCACGCAATGTACTAATAAATGGGAACTAACATGCTTAAAATTAGATGCACATGAAATGTACTAGTTTCCATCAAAAATGGATAATATGTACATATGTCTCACTTGTGTTCTCTTTTGGTTGTTCGTTAGTGGTGCTTTCTTCTCTATGCAGTTAATGTTGCCTACTTGCTCAGATTATCAAATTAAGGAATGAAATTGCTTTTATCCACATTCCCCTTATTTGATTTGATGAGAAGGAAGGTACGTTTCCTACTATGTAGTCTTTGGAAGTCTGAGCATAAATATTGTAGTCTTTAAAAGGTGAGGGTGAAAATTCCATAAAAGGTAAAATCATATGTCTTGGCCATGATTCAGACCCTGATCTCTGAAATTTTCCTCAGGTTTGCTACCTTTAAAACTTCATATGCATCTTTTGTTCTCTGCACAGCTCTACTGATTTAAGAGTATAAAAGAGGTTTAGTTTATGTTGCATGGAAATTAACATCAGAGCGCAGTATGTTTGTACACATAGTGCCACAGTCCCAAGATTTAAGTCAGAACTTCAAATGCTATATTGAGTTTTCACAATAGATATCAATCAAAGAAATGACAGTGGAAAGTTCTGTGGTGTATCATTTAGGAGTCACCCATGAATGCATGTAAAAAGGAAAAATTCCATTGAACAAAAATTATTTGCTCTATCATTAATTTATGTTCTCCACTTGGGGCCAGTTTGCATGACAACTAATAATCTCCACTGTACCTATGGGGATATGGTGGAATAGTATAATGAAATGAAATAAAATCTCTTTGTAATTACCTCTTTTTTTAGTGGTGAAAGTTACTTATAATGTGTTCAGGTTAAATATGCATAGATTGAATACGATTCAATGCACAAAGATGAAAAATCTGTTATTGGCTATATGTACCTCACTTAGTGGGGGAGTGTTATAACAGAACTTCAACTCTGGCCCTGCATCCTGTTTTTGCTTTCTTAACCCCTTTCCTGTAACAGCTTTGAAGTGTTCTTTCTTGAAGTACATCTTGAGACTATAGCTCAGGAAGATGATTTTATGATGACCTTAAAAAATTATTATAAAATTTTTTAATCAGCAACGAGGTTTATTTTGAATAGCTGCTACATCATATTAATGAATTAAACTAAGGGTATTTTTTTATTTGAACTGTAAGGATATAGTTAAAAATGTTATTTTACCTCTCAATCAGAACCATCTGTAGCAAGACTGGATTCGGGATTTTTTTCTAGTGCAGGCACAAGGGTCTTACAGGCAAATACTCTTCTTATATTTGATATTAAAAACAACATACAACAATTACTGCGCAAAATATTCTCTTAATTTTTATATGCAATAAAATTATTTAGGATCTATGATGCACAAAACAAAACAAATCTAATAAATCTTGTCTTTATTTTTAAGCATCGGAAGGGGTATGTACACCCCCCCTAAATCTGCCTATGATCAGTAGGTAATCAAATGATTTGAATAGCCTATTATGAAACTCCACTCTTATTTAGCCATACCTTGACACCTTTTTTCAGTGCATTCTCTGGACCTCCCTGCCTGTTGCTTCCTAATTTAAATATTTTCATCGAGTGTCCATCTCTGAATATTTTTACTTTCCTGGAGTGCACACATGTATTTTTGCTCCAGGACCTTGTGCTAAAATAAAATATGTATCTTACTTTAGAAGTGATAGGTCATGCATATTATTAGCAATGGTCATTACTTTTTCTTTCAGATTAACATTGGCTTTTCATTGCTCATTATTTCACTCATATTGAGGGGATTTATGTCCAGTCAACGAAGGCGAAAACAAAGAAAACAGTATGTAGATACCTAGTTTTGCTCAGTATTAAAGTAGAGGCCTATATTGATTTTGAAGATTTTGTGACCTTGCAGTTTGTTGCTTAGTGCTATCATTTCTCTCTCCAGGATCATCTAGGGATTTCCACCGTGAGGGCAGCGCCGAGAGTGGGGATTCAGCTGGCTCCTCAGGAGTCAGTCGACAGGGGACAGTGGAGTCCATCGGCGGCCGATCGGCATCCTCTTCCTCCTCGTCTTTCTCGAGCGGCGGGCGTCAGAAGACGTGGGAGTCGACAGACGGTGGAGACCCCCACCACCATCACCACCAGTCTACGCCCAAGGCTATCCCTGACTCGTCGGCCAACCGCTTGCAGAAGCAGCCCCATCTCAGTCGGAGGCGCAGGTGCTCTAAAGCGAGGGGAGAACGTTCAAACTTGTGGAGGAGGAATTGCGTCTCAGGAGATGAAGCCGCGAGTGGTTGCCAAGTCATGTAGTGTTGGCATTTTACTTTTTCTTAGGAACGAGTAGCAAAAGTTAGTTTCAGCGTGATGTATAGCAGAGATTTTCATGCAGGAGAAATGAGTTGGAATGGGAAATGATGGAAAGACTTGAGACAAGAGAGTGCTTATGAAAGCATGACTGAATTTATCTGACTATATACTAATGGGAAGATTAGGAAATCCATTTCACTTAAATATTTTGCTGATTTTTTTGTATAAAGTCCCTAAATGAATTTTCTATTAATGGAGTTTATTTTGATAGCACTTGTGTAAATATATTCAGGTGCTTAGGCTTTCTTAGCAGAAATTATATGCATAGGCCTATTTTTAAAATAGATCTCGTGACAGATGATTGCAGAAAAAGAAAACTATGAGTGTTACTATTCTGTGATTATTGAAACTATTATTGTACAGCTTCTGATTGGTCTTAAACTTGTATGAACTGAACAGATCATCTTTCTTTACTGAAGAGACATTGACCCAATCGGGGTGTCCAGCATGCATTTGACATGATAGGAAGTAGTTAGAATGAAAAATTCAAATGTATTTGATATAGTAAGGATGGTTAGTGAATTATCAATTAAAATTGCAAGAATATAAACTTGTGCTTTATGCCTCAAAGAATAACCAATAAAAATTCATTGAACTCATTTTATTTTGAATGAATGCCTGCCCAGTTTTAAAAAATAGGCTTAAATATTTTTCTTCTTATGCTTACAAAAGCAGAGTGTTTTTCTACTCACCTCCAGTGAAAATAATTCATCATTCAATGGTGCAATGAATGTGATTTTAGAGAAATGATTACCTTTCTGGTCATTTAGAAAAATATTGGGTAGATAATTTTGCTGTCTATTTTATTTTATTGATATAGCCCCATTGTCACCTTAACATTGAAAGTTAATGAATGAAATAGTTTATGAAAACAGAACTAGCTCATACTATTTCAATTACATTAAAAGCACTGATATGATATAAATTCATTTACCTTTTATTCAGGGTTTTTCTATAAATTGGAAATTTATAAATCATTGAATTAATAATGCAGAACTAAAAATCAAAATGACAAAACATCCACTGAAAGCAATTACCAATCTTTGGTAGCCACCTTTTGTAATAGAGAAGATTTTAAATAATCAAATATTTTTAACACACCTATTGATTATTGTCTCATAGAAATCAATATCTCAGAATTTCCTAGGCAATGTATAATTATAGAAAAATGTCAGAAGTTACCGTTAAAGCTGTAGCAAGTATGATTCATCCAAGTTTTATCTCCAGACTTTGCCCATAATCTCCTAGCTTGAGTGAGATGCAAATGGGCTACGTACCACACTAAGTAAACAAATTGTGGGAGTTTTCCTCATTCATAGTAATTGTGCTTGGATAATGGCTGTGAAGAGACTCATCAATACTTTGTGTTTCATCTCTAAGACGGACATTCAAGTTTGGAATCAAAAGTTAAAGAATCAAACATCTACCTGACAACCTCCTAATGCATATTCATTTGTAGTAGCAGCAGAGTGATTTCATCATATTAGCAGAATCCTCGGTTAACAGTGGACAGTGTCCTCATGTGCTGTGAGATTCATTGACAGGTTCAAAATATACGCAGACTGTAAGTGTCAGCCAGAATTTTTCTTTATGCATTTATTTTCTTGCTAACGTCTTTTCAAAATTTTCTTACCAGCTGTAATTTTGACTCTCTTGAAGAGGCAAATTTGCTCAACAAAACCACACTGTGCATTTGACTCTGTCTTATTTATATTGAAATGGGCTTTTGTTTACTGATCAGCTAATCTGGAATGGAAAACTAATCTTTTTTTCAAATATGCCTCCTCTCTCCTCGCTTAACTACTACCTATACTATTTCTTCAGCATTTTTCTTCTGTGGAAATCTCTTGTCCTTTGATTAGAAATAGAAGATTATTTATGACATATCAATTTGGGCCTAAGAGCATGCACCTAGTTGAGATATGTAGCAGTACATACTAATCCTATTCTAGCGTTTGCTGGACACTCTGAAATGGTTTTGTTTCAATTTAACTGAGTTATGTTAGGTATGAAGTGATGACCCAATTCATGAAGCAGCTGAAAAAGACACAGAGGAAAATCATAGTCCTTTAATTAACCTAGTTGGGCTATGCATTCATCATATCCAGTTGCTTTTTTTCCATGTCTTCGAATTTCATCTGTGGGTTTTTCCATAGGTGGTGGGATACTTAATTTTCTTGCAATATTCTTTTGTACTTCTTCTGCTATATTTTTCATTCTGTCAGGTACTTCTAGTCACTAGCAATGCTACTGTATGTTTTAAGGTGCTAAATCCCATGCTTTTCTTGGTGTACTTTTGGTGCTTTCATTTCTAAAATTAGACTAAAATTAGTTTGTTAAGGGAACCCCAGGAGAAAGCTTTGTAAAACAATACAAACAGCTGGAAAATATCGTTTTCAGCTGCCATAAATTTTTAGATGCTAATTTTTGATGCTCGTTTATAATTTTAACTCATAACTCATGCCTGGCATATATTTTCCTTGATAAATAATTTTTGTTTGGTCATGTGCATTGCCAAAATTAGGCATTGGACAGTACTATCATTCACACCAGCTCCGCAGAGTAACAAGTACATATTATCTAATTTTGACAAAATTATATCAAAACTTCATATCATTTCCCCATTTTTTAATTAAATCCCATTATTGTTTTGTCTTTGATTTTGGTCCTCTGGGTAGAAATTTTGAGGATTGAGCCACCCTTTGCTCTTTTTGCTCAACTTACAAAAGCTAATATGTTTGCCTGACTCGGTTAGAGGGTTCTAAATGCTAAAATTTTACTCACCTCAAATAGACAACACACACGGAAGGTTTTTTTTTTTAAAGTATTGAAGGCTCTAATAGAGCAAAATTTTACATATAAAATCACAAATAACTTTTAATATAATGTATCTGCTCTGAGGTTCAAATCTTATACCAGCGAACTACAATTTTGTTTATTTGTGTGCATTTTCGTATGATATCTCATATGATATTATTATCTTCACCTATAAGGCTGTAATAATGTGGGAGTCAGTACTACTTGAAACTTTGCATTTACAGGAAATTCACCATTGAAATTGCCCATTAACCTCAAGTACTAAGGACTAACTTCAGTATATTATTATTTTCAATGAAAATCTTTCTTATCTAATTTGGCTCATTTGAATTATGATTAATAGACCTGTATTAGCTAGCCAAGTTTCTATCTTATAGGTACATAGTTTATTTTTCATCTTGCACTCAATGTCCTTCAAGCATCATCAATAAATACAATTATCAAGTAAAACTACAATTATGTAAATTAAAGCATTAACAGTTCTAAGTAATCTGATACATAGTTCTCTTTATCTTTTCTATTTCCATCTCAATTCACTATATTGCATTTTATTATTTTATTCATTGCATTTTTTTGTTTAATGTGACATTCTTGTGCTTACATGGTTCCATCCTGACCTTGTAGGTTGTCGGAGTCATCACAGCAAATGTGGCCAGAGTCTCATTCCTTGCCACCTGGAGTACCTCATGGATACCAATCGCATCCACCTCTACCTCAGCCTGGCTATTATCAACCAACTCCTCTAGAATTTCAGCAGCAGGATTTTTCATACCCACCTCAGCAGTCTCGTCATGTTCACTACTACCACCACAGTAATCAAGATGTTGGCCAATTGTTACCTGTTGATGGTCAAGATCCACCCGAAGAGGGTAGGTCTTTCCCTGCTCCATGCCGTTCATGATACTTTACTGGTTAAAGATTGGCTTCGACTCATCCCTTTTGGAAATTTCTTATAAGTCTTACAGAAATTCTTTTAAGAATTCTGTAAGACTTTTAGATTTCTATAAGTCTTACAGAATTCTGATAGGATTCTATAAGTCTTACAGAATTCTTATGGGATTCTATAAGTCTTAAAGAAATTCTTATAAGAACTTTGCATTTCTAATAGAATTCTATAAGAATGTTGCGCAGGTCGCACAACTTTCAGGTTTTTATCCGGCAGGCATTTAAATCACCATAACTTATGTTGGCAATTGATAATTATTTAAGAAATTCTTATAAGATTTTTTGGGAAATTATGTATAAGTCTTTGTTAAGTAATTTTCTGCTAATTTATTGGCATTCTCAGCATGGTATTTGACATAAATGGTTCCAAGAAGTGGAGGCTTCTTTATATGAAACTTGTTAATATTATATAAGCCTTGCTTTATAAGACATATTCTTATAAGAAAAACGTCCATTTTCTAAGACATTTTCTTATAAGAAAAAATGCCCAATTTCTGATAGGAAATTTTCTTATAAGAATTTTCCAATAGGGATAGTTTCATTAACCTTCTGTCAGGCACAATATTTGAACTCCTGAGTTCAGGCAAAATGTGCCTGATAGGCACATATACGAAAAGACATGATTAAGTCAAAGCTTGGCTCAGAGCTGCTACTTGAAACGTTAATGCACTATTATCAGTGTGGTCAAACACTTAAATGATGTCTTACGTGTAATACATACATCCCTTTTCACCCCTTTATACTGCTCCAAACTGATACAGCTAGCTGTGATTTAATGTGCTCTTTAGGTAATTATGTTTCACTAAGTGTATTCAAGCATCGAGTAACAAACATCATAGAACCTTCAAGTGAAAATGCCTAAAAAAAACCATTCCGCCTATCAAAAATACATATCTTAAAAATTGCTACGAGTTCGGGCGCAATGAGCTTCTCTGATCGAAACTTAAACAACTTCCTGTTGGGATGGCCGGAGTCAAACTAAGCAAGAAGGCTGCATAGAGCATTTTTAAACGAACGGCTACTAAGAGCGTCAAGGGTCTATGCCACCTAATAGAGCGAAGAAATGAAAAAGCACACACGCTGTGCCTGTCAGATCCATTGCGCCTGACGGAGGGTTAACAAAGGCTTGCTGAATCATTCAATGTCTCTGAAGCACTTTTTCCAAGTTTGAAACAAAATTTCATGCGCACAAGCCATTCCTCTAGCTCTTTCATTGCTACCGTTGCACGTGACGACAAATAGGTTAAGACACATACAGCTGCTGCTAAGTAACGGCACGACATAAACAAACGCAACACCTTTCGTTTTCATCGTCAGATGTGTCGCAAGATGGTCATTTTGATCCTTTGAATGGTTTGCAAAGAATCAGTCCGGTCTTTTTTTTATCATACCTTGAAAATGATTTATTTTCTAGCTGCCCAGTGAGAAATGGGTGGTGGAATCCACGTGGAATCCACGTTGAGTGGTGGATATTTGGTGGTGGTGGATATTGAGTGGTTGGACCCACGTGGAATCCACGTTGATTTCAAGTGGATTTGTGGTGATTATCATAAAATGTTTAACAGAATTTCTAATTTGTGGAACTTAACTCGCTCTGGTGACATTGCGTCATTTATCATCCTGAAACCACGCTAGTTATGTGAAAATGTATCGCACATTCTATTTTTATATAATTCGTGGAAAGGCAGCCATGAGAGCACATGAAAAATTGTAGACACATATATAGAAGGTTTAGATATAGAGTGGTTGAGGTTTTAATGGTTTTAGGACAGCACCAACTGCTGTTTTAATTTTTCCACCAAATTTCCACGTGGGTTCCACGTTGATTCCACGACCAAAAACACGTGGTATCCATGTTAATTCTCCACGTGGGTTCCACGTGGATTCCACCACCCATTTCTCACTGGGTGAGAGTAGACTATAAACTCATATAGGTTCCCAGTGAGAAATGGGCGGTGGAATCCACGTGGAACCCACGTGGAGATGTAACGTGGATACCACGTGTTTTTGGTCGTGGAATCAACGTGGAATCCACATGGAAATTTGGTGGAAAAATTAAAACAGCAGTAGGTGCTGTCCTAAAACCATTAAAACCTCAACCACTCTATATCTAAACCTTCTATATATATGTCTACGATTTTTCATGTGCTCTCATGGCTGCCTTTCCACGAATTATATAAAAATAGAATGTGCGATACATTTTCACATAACTAGCGTGGTTTCAGGATGATAAATGACGCAATGTCACCAGAGAGTTAAGTTCCACAAATTAGAAATTCTGTTTAACATTTTATGCTAATCACCACAAATCCACTTGAAATCAATGTGGATTCCACGTGGGTCCAACCACTCAATATCCACCACCACCAAATATCCACCACTCAACGTGGATTCCACGTGGGTTCCACGTGGATTCCACCACCCATTTCTCACTGGGTTAGGAACCACTGATATGAAAGAAAACAAAATTTGTAATAATCCGTAAAATAGTGGTTGAATTTAAATTCTATATGTACATATGTACTTGTATTATTGACTTTTTATGGTTCACTCTTTTTTCTAATAAAGCCAAAGTAACATTGTAACCAAATAGGCCAAACCCAGTGAGAAATGGGTGGTGGAATCCACGTGGAACCCACGTGGAAATTACGGTGGAGATTAGGTGGAAATGTAACGTGGATACCACGTGTTTTTGGTCGTGGAATCAACGTGAAATCCACGTGGAAATTTGGTGGAATCAACGTGGAACCCACGTGGAAAGTTGGTGGAATCAACGTGGAATCCACATGGAAATTTGGTGGAAACAACGTGGAACCCACGTGGAAATTTGGTGGAAAAATTAAAACAGCAGTTGGTGCTGTCCTAAAACCATTAAAACCTCAACCACTCTATATCTAAACCTTCTATATATGTGTCTACGATTTTTCATGTGCTCTCATGGCTGCCTTTCCACGAATTATATAAAAATAGAATGTGCGATACATTTTCACATAACTAGCGTGGTTTCAGGATGATAAATGACGCGATGTCACCAGAGAGTTAAGTTCCACAAATTAAAAATTCTGTTTAACATTTTATGATAATCACCATAAATCCACTTGAAATCAACGTGGATTCCACGTGGGTCCAACCACTCAATATCCACCACCACCAAATATCCACCACTCAACGTGGATTCCACGTGGGTTCCACGTGGATTCCACCACCCATTTCTCACTGGGAATATAGTGACTCAGCAGCTAATTATATGAGATGAATTGCATAAATAAATGCTAAGTTTTCATGCAAATATGAAAGCACACATGTTTCAAATTGATCATGATGTGCAAAGCCTTATTTTTTCCCATGGAAAATAAAATTGTTTCCGTGCTTGCTGATCCCTTTCATTTTGTCTTTCTTTTTACAGCTTACCTGGGTATCTTGGAATTTTCTCTGCTGTATGACTCAGTAACATGTGCGCTGCATTGCCTGTTACATCGTGCCAAGGTAAAAACAAAAAATATCCTCTAAATGACGCAACACTGATATCCTTATGAGAAATTTCCTTCAAAATGAAGGACTTAATGAATTCTTTTGCTGTTTTCTCCTGTTTTGTGGTGGAATGAAACTTGAAATATTTTGGGGAACACTTCATGGAAGTTACATTGAATAATTAAGTCATGGTGCAATTTTCCACATAATGTTAGGATATACTCAATGCATTGCAACTGGTCACCTGATATTGAACCATTCTTATCCGCAGGGTTTAAGAGCTATGGATATACATGGTTTAGCTGATCCATTCTGCAAGCTTTTTCTTCTTCCACGATCATCAAATGTAAGAGAATTACATATTCATTGCAATTTGATCCAATACTTTTTGTGTTTTGTGCATGCATTTAATTTAAATCTGTCATTATCTGTCTGTACCTGCAGTGAATTTTTCGGATCTTTTTGAAGATATAAAGTCCTCACTTCATATGTATTACAAAAAAGTGTTCCCTATGAAATTCATGCGGTTAAAATCCATTTTTTTTCTTTTCAGTCTCATGGGTTGCGGAGTAAAACAGTTCATAAAACAAGGAACCCTGAATTTAATGAAACCCTATCCTTCCATGGTGTAACCGAAGCAGATATTGAGGTCACTGTTTTGAGGATTGTGGTGCTTGGTAAGTTAATTATTAGACAAGTATATTTTCATGGGTTTTTCTACATTTGCTGTGCACAAGTACTCAAAAAACACTGACTAATTGACCGACTCATTGACTCAAAAGAATGTTTACTTGGAAATTTCATGGAAGTTTCTGATTTTCAGAGGGTCTTAATGTTAAGTATATCAATTAACAAACAACTGAAAATCTTAAACAATGAAATCTACTTAGCTGAAAAATTTCCTTTGGTTTAAATATAATCTAAAACTATTTCTGTTAGGCAGTATTCGTTCCATTATTAACCCCTCAAGCGCGGCAGGCATTTAATTAAATCCCATCTCAGCGGCCGGATGAGATTTAAAAATCTTCGCCTTTTTTGTATACTATCATTCAATAATTTATATCTTTCATAATATACGATCAGTATCGTTGAAAATTTTTGTAAACTTGCGTGTTATAATGCGCTACAATATATTAATTTTTCGAGCGATTGGAAAAAATATTTATTGTTTTAAGTATCTCTTTTTATGAACTAATGAATAAATTTTCAATTTTGAAAGATTTTTATTTGGTTTCGAATAAGCTGCGAGATCTCTAACATTTCATGCATTTAAAAAATACAATTACATGATGTAATTTAGTTATTTGGGGTTGAACATTTCATAACAGATTGGATACTTTCGATAGGATTACCCGTTTCGCCTACTTGAAAATTTACCACTCCGCCCACTTCTCTGACTTTGTTCCATTATTACCGTATCATTTCATGTAGGTAATCACTTGCTAAAGTTTCACACGTCAATATCCAAATATTCAAATGATTTACCTTAGAAAATCTGCTCTGACATGATGTGAAGCAATCCAAACATAATCCCACTGCACATTTTTCACCACAGTACACGCAAACTCTTCATTTCCCATGTTACGCACAAACTGCACACCTCCTTTGAGACTTTGATTTCTTCCCAGCTGCAGGAATTGTCTTTAGGAAATCAATTTTAGTGAGTCTTGGTACTAAATTGTGTAATGAGTGACGGCCAAGTCCATACAGTTCGTATGACGTTGGATATTTCAAAAATATTATCTCGCCCAATGGCACGCGAAATGATAAGTCAAAATTTTATACGTGTTTTTCCTGTGAACAACATATGAATTTAGGACTGCCTCATTCAATAGTCTCCTAAATAACTTCATACATCACTTGTAATGGCGTTTTCTTTCCATTACCTACGAATGCAATAACAGGTCCTTGAAATTCACCCCACCAATGATTTTACTATAGCCTAACACACAAACAGACTTCCGAGTCTCTTTTTTGCCTTTCAATACTATTCCCATTTCGTAGGATCCCCAATTATAAAAAAATACCACACACAGGAAGTACACCCGATGAGAATTTCAGCACACTGCCTGAACGAACACCACACAGCATGAATGACTCTGGTGGACTGGGTGGACTGAAGCTCGTGGTTTAGAAGCTCCCTCAAGAGACGACAAAATATCTCGAAGGGGCCCTGGTATACGCTGGCTGTTTAGATGGAATCTTATCTTCGTTGATTACTGTCCAGAAAAAAAATAAAAAAATAAATGCAGAGCGAAACACATGGCCCCTTCGCTTAGGACGCTTAGGACTAACGAGGCGGTCCAAACACACTTGGGGCTCGAGGTGACGACAAACAAGGAGAAGACGGAGAGATGGCATTGAGCTTAGAAGATACCGTATCTCAAGCTAAAGTAGCTGACCCTTCTAGACGTCTCTCAAGCAGAATAGGCGGAAGTTTTCATGATAGAACAGCTGAAAAAAGCGATGAGTTTTTGGACCGAAGTCGTCAAGGCGCTGGTTTAAAACGGAATTTTATCGAAGCATTTTTTAAAAATCTTGAAGGCATAAAACCGCTATGAATATTTTATTGGAAAGGAAAAACATTTCTTCAAAAGATAGAGTAATTAGTTTTAATTTAACATACAATATCTGGCGGAGAAAAAATATTATAAACAGTACGTCAGGAAGCGTACTGGGTACGCATGACGGCGGCATACGAAATTTAAAGGGCGCGTACTGGGTACGCATGACGGCGTTGAGGGGTTAAAGTATGAAAAACAAGCTTCAATCTTCTGACTTGGACCATAAAGAGGAGGAGCAGATAAAGTTTCTTGTTTTATAAATCCTTTGATTTCACTTGCTCTCAAATTTGGCAAATAATTTGTTCCAATGTATTTTTTTGTCGATTTTATCCTTGTTTTCGGAATGGATGCTAACATGACTATTATCTGTTCATTTTATCTCTGCGGGTCAGCTTTCGTGAGATCCCGGACACTCTCGGAGGGCCTCGCTGAAGGGGAAGGGGTAGTACCGAGAGAGAGAGAGCAGGAGCGACCTTAACGCTGCCAAATGTATATAGCCGCCCGTGTGTCTCACTGAAAAGGTGTGACTCATACGTGGCCACAGATATTTTGGGCCCGGCGGTGAAACAATGCATACAATGTATACCTACTCATTTAGAGGGGATTGAGGATAATCCCATCTCAGAAGCCAGGATATTGTCCGCTAAACGCGAGACCGCTGGTGAAAGGCATACATAGGCGTAACATTCTTATAAAGGGGGAGTGCAAGGGAATTCGCAAGGATGAGGATGCAAAAAGAATGGAGAAAAGTAGCACGACGGGTATTTTATTAAATAATTTATTTTGTAACTTATTGCTGGAGTGGTGTGGATAATAAATCAACCTCCTTGTCTTCCCTCCTGCCAGTGTCTTCATTTTCAGAGTCACTTTCCGTGATCTGTATAATTATCGGCTCCATAATAGAGTCCCTAGCAATTTCTTTTTTCAGATCTTCATCTTGCAGCTGTTCTGCGTGACGGACACATGCAGCCCAATTCCTTTTCCCATCGAAAATAACGAAGAACATTAAACACAATGCTCTTCGCGCTACTGCGAAGCAGCACGTTGACTTTCTTCTCCATAGCGTCTTCAATAAACACCCAAGGTATCCAAAACTATATAGGTTGTAATACCCAAAAGTAAATACGGAGTTAAGGAAAAGGGTTAGGGTTTGGTAAGAAAGGGATCGGAAAAGTACTGAGAGGGAATAGGTGGAGGGAGGGAGTCGGTGCTGATGGGAATGCAAAAGATGAATAAAAATTTTCTGGAAAGGAGATGGAAAAGGATTGAAGTAGAAGAATAAGGAACAGTAAGTTATAAGTTGGATTTAAATGGAAGAATCGAAGAGCACCAAGAGAATGCGCAAGATTTGGTAACACAGCTAGCAGATTCACGAAGTTGACACGACGGAGGTCTGAGAGCGACTGAAGTTCCGAAGTGCTAGGCCACGCCTACTGTCTGCTGATTGGCAGAGGGAAAGTCACGTGTAGATAAACTTTCCCTCCTCTCACCCCAACTCGGTTAAGCCACACCAGCTCACCCGCAAAGATAAAGTGAACAGACCTTACCAGCATTGTTAATGTTGAAAATATCTGATTTGACTTACATTCTAATTTACATAATTCCTTTCACACATCTATTTGTTTCATTGACTCTATTTCATTTTTAAAACCACTTACCTGTGCTTTATGCCAATCAAATAACATAATCATGTCTCGGTACTTATAGCTACCAGCTTGATGAATTCAAGCATTTACCAATCCATATTTTATAATCTTCCACAACCCAACACATGCCTTGTATTACTCTATGTGCATACTTAATGTATGATACAGTTCACAAATTTAGCTTTCAAGAACAAATTTTGGGAAAGCAATAAAAATCCTTTCTCCTGAATGAACACACAGACTTGAAGCGTTCATGAGATTTGTGGAATTAGTCACTGCATTCATTTCTGCATGTTATTTTAAATTCAACATTTCTTAATTTGTCTTGTAGTTGTACTGACGCTGTAAGTAACCTGAAAGAAATTTTTCTACTGATTATCTTTTGGTATTTTTCATTTTTGAAGATGATGACAAATATGGTCATGACTTCATTGGTGAAGTTCGAGCTCCTCTGAAAGGCCTCCGGCCCCAGCAAACACGGCATTTAAATGTGTACTTAGGACAACATATTCCAGTAAGTGATTTTATCAAAATTTTTATGTCATTCATGAAATTTTTGCGAGTGTTTTACCCATTATAAGATTGTGCCATAATAGTAATCCACTGAGAATTTTAGCGACATTCCTTGCAATTGTTAATGTGATATTCTGAAATAATACTTGTGTGATGGTTAATTTTTTGAATTCTCCATGTTTGGAAGATGGGAAGTTTTTATTTGATCAGAGTCTACTGGTATCAATGGCAGGTCCAATAGGTGGATATAATGGAAAGGACTTGTTCTTAAAAATTTTTCACTGTAAATTTTGATCAGAGATCGAAAAACAAAGGTACCCATTTTATTTATATACTACATGCGCTGTAGAGCATAATTTGATGGCTTTTTTTCTTAATCACTGCATGCATGTATTTAGTGTGTCTCAACTTCATGACCCTCTCTCTAAATATCTATTTATCTTGGAATTCTTAGGTCACACAAAAATGGCGGCAAAATTCAGACGACAGTGGCAGGTACGATGACTGCAGGGGGAGTTACGGCAAGGGCAAAATGTGGCTGGACCAGAACAGCTGGAGCTATTCTGTGGACAGCATAGATGATGAAGACAAAACCCCTGATGAAGAGGATTGGGAGGACGTGGGCGACTGGGATAGGGGTCGAATTCTTCTGACTCTTTGCTACTCTACACGGAGGAGAGCTCTCGTTGTCGGTGTTATCCGTTGTGTAAATCTTGCAGCCATGGACACCAATGGATTCTCAGATCCTTTTGTAAAGCTGTGAGTATTTTTGCTATTCACCCATACTTCAGAAAAGTCATGGAAAACATGTTTTTTTAAATTATAATCAAACCTGCCTTAGCAGACACCTCCGCATACCTAGCACATAGCCGTATATTTTCTGTGAGAAGGGCTAGGGTATGTGGGTCACCTGCAATGGTAGTTAGTGCACAATTTGCACTCATTGGAAAACCATAACTTAAGCTATCTATATTGTTTGCATGGAGCTGGAATTTAAAGTCATCATAGGTTAGTTTGAATGGTTTGGTTTCCATATGCATTTGTTTAGGAACTCCACAAAATTTTTCTAAAACTTGAAACTTTATGGCTCTAGAACCTAATATAATTTGAGCGAATTTCAGATTTGAGACCCTAATATTCCCATTCCCATTATAATTTAAAAAATCCGTTATATGGAGGATTGAGTGCATATTTCATATATGTTAAAAGGGTTGCTGGTGTCTCAGGATACCCAGACTCGGTTTGTAGGAGGTGTGTGGGTTGCTTATCTTTCAGGATACGTAGTGCGGCTACAAGCTATATGGTAGAAAAAATAACGCAGGCAATGCTTTTGTCGCCAATATAATTCAATGAGAGAATTTTTCCATTCTGACTGTTTTATTCTCATGTTAAATTCTATAGAGGGAAATTCAAGCTCTTAGACAGACTCAGAGTGAATTATGGGACCTTGTCCAAGAGAATTTGTAGGTTTGAAGTAAGAATAGGTGATAGAGGAAACGTGGGCAGAATTTTTGGACGGAGCTTTCAATAGTATACTACAAAATCAATCAATTAGAATAAAAACTTGCCTCATAATAAGTATGAAGTAGAGTCATTGCCGCTCACTATTGTTTTCCACATCATTAATGGTGGGCTGTGTGGCATCATAGTCATCATAGTGAATGGTGTTTGCTTATTTTCAATTTTTCAATTGAAAATGAAGAAATATGGGCAATTTTTCAGCAAAAAACATTTCTAATGACACCAAGAATAAATGTCAAAGCTTTCACTTTATTTTAGACCTTCTCATTGGGGCCACCCTTAAAATGTTTTGTATGTACTTTGGTTCTCATAGGCTCAGAAAATCACCTCAACTCTTTTTGAATGCATAAGGATCATCATAAAAGTTCTATTAACATGTTAAAAAATCATAATATCTGTCCATTTCCTAATAAGGCGATCAGTGGCATTTAGCCTAACAATGGTGAAAACCATCTTACCCATTTTGAAAGTGTATGCTCTACATAGTGACAGAGTACTGTTGAAAGTGCAGTCTAACTTAGAGCAGTTAAGTTAAGAGAGAAATATGACAGACTTGATTAAGTTTCTTTTATTCTGTATCAATACAAAGAATAGTGTGCCATTAGAAAGGAAACCATGTTTCTTGCCAACTTATGGTACGTAGCAACATCAAATTTTGTTATGTTATACTTTCTTCATAGTGTACATACCTCATATTTTACTGATAATACAAATTTTGAGGTAATATACTGTGTTCCAAACCTAAAAAAAGTTCAGTTTAAAAATTTCAAGCATAGATGACCTGAGTAAATGATCAATTCCATTGACTGGTCATGAACACTAAATAAGTTAATTTTTAAAATATGCTCATATATTCTCATATTTCTCTTATATTCTCATATATTTTCTCAACAAAATCATTAAATCAAAATCATGTATTGTTTAAATCATTTTCTGCCTAAACTGTATCACACAAAAACTTCATAATTATTTCAAATACATACAAAACCAGCTTGATATTTTGTTCATTTCAAAATAAAGAATTCTGCCTATCCCATTAATTTTGAAAGTTGGTCATATTTTTCCCATAAGTAAAATCATGAAATTTATTTTGCAGACATTTGAAACCAGATCCTCACCACAGAAAATACAAGACATCCATCAAATGGAAAAATCTCAACCCTGAATTCAATGAACAATTTGTGTTTGAGACCAAAGCTACTGACCTATCTCGGCAGGCTCTTGTAATCACTGTTTGGGACAAGGATTACGGAAAGAGTAATGACTACCTAGGCATGTGTCAAGTTCACAAATTTTGCTTTTAAGCTTAAAATAATTACCATACATGTAATAAAATTAATCAAGACTCTGATTTACCATTGTTTGATGTAAATAACTTAGTTTTATACCATTAATCTTACCGAAAATAAGATTTATTTTTTTTAATTGAGGAATGCTAGAAAATAGTATATGAATCTTCAGATTTTTTAACTATTATTATAACATGCAATCAGCATACTAGCTGAAAAAAGTCATTAGCATTTTAAGAATTTTTCTTATGATCATTTTATTTTATAGCAGAACAGAAATGTTTTATACATACATATATATTTAAATGTGTTCACAATTGGCACTTTAAGCACCCAGTAGAAAATTGGACCTCATGACTACAGTGGAACTTCTTGACACTACTGTGGCATTTTTTAGTGTCCTCCCCCCCAAATTTCTGGTACCCCCCCCCAGAAATTCCTCCGAATTCCTCCGAACTTCCTCCAAACTTATCTGCAGAACTTCTCCCGCTAAGGACTTTTCGCGCTAAGTTCTGCGGATAAGTTCGGAGGAATTTCTTGGGGGGTACCAGAAATTTGGGGGGGAACACTAAAAAATCTCTACACTACTTTAACCTCAATTGTCTGTAGAATATTGGGAAAGAAATACATTGGTAATATGTATCAAGTATCAAACCAGAAATTTTCATCATAAATTGCTGAAAATTAAAAAAAAAAATATTACTCATTTTAAATATTTTCTTTTGACAAATGTAACCACGTAAGGGTAATTTATATGATATGAAGTGTATATTAACAAATTCCATGGCATTTACCCAAGTAACATTGACCGTTGGGCCTCGGTTGGGGAACCGTAGTCACGGTTGGCTCATTGTGGGTGGATATGCCTACCAAATTCCACTGTTGGCCCAACGCAGATATTGTTCGTCGGCCCAACGAAAGGGTTTATGCTGTTGGCCCAACGGAAATCCCCAACGATGGCCCTACGAAATGGATTATCATTGGGCCACCGTTGGGACATCATAACATTATAGTACGATTGCATACGTTGCAGGATACGGTTCACATGGTTCCCTAGCAACCTAACAACCAAAACTTGTTTGGTTGTTAGGGATTGCTTTTATATGTTAATCATTCACTATGTCTTTGTGATAGCAGTTAAATAAAATAAGTCGAGTGCTTCTAACAAAAATAAGTCATTGACCTCATTTGGTAAGTCTTACAAAACTGGCATTCCTAAAATCATGTTACCTTACACAGATAGTTTCGTGGAATTTTAAACTTTTCATCATTAATTTAGATAGATCGATATGTATATTTTTTTCAGATTGTGGCATATCTAGTATCAGTGGAAGTTTTAATGAAAACAGTGTTTCAATGGACAAAGTGAGTGATTTAGTCCTCTCTGAAGAGAATGAGATTGAATTTGTATGAGTAAACCTAAATAACAACTGCACAATTATTATTTTATGGAAAATACATCAACTATTATACTCAATCAGTGTTTCTGTGATTCCTATTAATATCCCTAAATCTTGCACTTATTAATCCAATTAAGTAAAATGGACTAAACTTAACAATTTTGTTACCGAAGACCAGAGAATAGGAATTGTGAAGGCAATTGAATCAAATAACTCAGGGGTGTACATCTTGCAGTGTGACATGTTTGAAATTAAGGAGGATTTCTTTGAATTACCTCTTAGAAGTGGTACCATTGGTATATTTGTAGTAAAAAAAATAGTACCTGGATGCAAATTGCAGTCCACCCAGATTTTATCTAAGTGTGTTTTGTTGCCCTACAAAGAAGATGGACAGTTTTTGTGTGTGCCATATTGTAATATGGAAAGGTGCTGTTGAAATTTTCCTACTTTTGTCCTAATAAAAATTGTCCTAATTTGTGAAAATAAAAGTTGGGGACCTTCTGAACTGATATTGATTTTTTGTTTTCCACTTTTAACCACTGTAACCTTACTTTGTCCTATAGCATTGATTGTTAATGTATTTAATTTCATTTTGATTTATAGGGAGTTAAAGGTAAAGATTCTATCTACCGGTATCATATCAAGTGAGAAGGCAAATTAATTTAACTCTCATTCTATAAAAATAAGAAATGCCAGTAAAATATAGCTTTTGTTGGGAAACGGATGGCAGAATTTAAAAGGGCCAACGGTGTATCGTTGGAGATTTGTTGGCCTTGGGTTGGGAATACGAAGGCCCGACTGTAATGCTCTGTTGGCCCATCGTTGGGGAATCGTTGGTTGGGATACGGTTGGCGAGGTGGCCAAATCATACCATGGGCCAACCGCTGTGTCCCACCATCTGCCAACAGAGGGCCAACCAAAAATGTTACTTGGGTAATGGGATACCAGCATTTTATAACTTATCTAAGGTTAATCTTATCCCCAGTGAGAAATGGGTGGTGGAATCCACGTGGAACCCACGTGGAGAATTAACGTGGATACCACGTGTTTTTGGTCGTGGAATCAACGTGGAACCCACGTGGAAATTTGGTGGAAAAATTAAAACAGCAGTTGGTGCTGTCCTAAAACCATTAAAACCTCAACCACTCTATATCTAAACCTTCTATATATGTGTCTACGATTTTTCATGTGCTCTCATGGCTGCCTTTCCACGAATTATATAAAAATAGAATGTGTGATACATTTTCACATAACTAGCGTGGTTTCAGGATGATAAATGACGCAATATCACCAGAGAGTTAAGTTCCACAAATTAGAAATTCTGTTTAACATTTTATGATAATCACCACAAATCCACTTGAAATCAATGTGGATTCCACGTGGGTCCAACCACTCAATATCCACCACCACCAAATATCCACCACTCAACGTGGATTCCACGTGGGTTCCACGTGGATTCCACCACCCATTTCTCACTGGGTCCTTGCCTTATCTTCTTAACATTCTTTTTCTTTTGTTCAAAACAGGTGGCCTTGAACTTGGGTGGAAATCTAAAGGAGAGAGATTACAGCACTGGGTGGACACAATCAAATTCCCTGATCGGACCCATGAGCGCTGGCATCATCTCTCTGAAGAAGTTTTATCCGACTAGACATAAGTTGTCTCCATATTCATTTCTCAATGTATATTTTGTGATTTCGTCAGTTGTAAAAAACTTTTTTTTTAATTTTGATTGACTCATTGTTAATATTTTTAATGTGTTCACCTAAAATTGAAGAATAGGTCTTGGAGAAAGAATAGGAAAAATTTTAATTTATTTTCTGGCATAGAACAGCTTCAGTGAAAAGCATGGGATAAAAGGAATTGATCAGTGTACAAGTAGCAGATCAGACCGGTAGGAGTGCAAATGAAAATTATATATAAATCCTATATGAAAATCCTATGTTAAATATTTATTCCCCAATGGTCAAACATAAATTCAGTGATGCTGTAGTAATACACAATAGCTACAGATTAATCATTTGACTATTTTTGATTAACTATAACTTAAGTTATGAATAGGTACCACAGCAGTAGAGTGGCGAGAGCCTTTTATTGACTGTTCCAATGCAAGCTACCAATTTTATTTATTGTTTAGGCCTTACTTTAAAAACCATTCTTGATAATGAGGCCATGCTTCAGGCTAACAATGAGAGAATTTTTGGCTGCTCCATAGATTTTAAAATTGCCATCCGAGGAATTTTCCCATGGTGTGTTTCATCTTTTTTGTCATTTCATGGTTTATTTAAATCCTATAGTCATGAGATTGGCAGTCGAGATTTTCAGTTCCTGGCAATGCTAAAAGGTAACTGCTTTCACATAGGTGAATTACGTCTCTTTATTGCATATGTTTGAGAAGTCTAGCAGTATGAGCACAATATTAAGCAAATTTAAAAAGCACATTAATTATTAGCAAAAAATAATGCCTGCTAATACTCTAAAATATACTTGCATTGAGCTGAAATGCCAGTAGTGTCTGTAAAAGTGCCACCTATATTTGAAGTAGACTTGTTATTATTGAACAATATCACTTTGTCTGTTGGTGCATTAGAGTGAAGGGTATTAAAGAATATTTTTAATAAAATAACAGGGCCCACAAATGATTCTTAAAGAACCCTGCGGTTACTTCAAGAGTATCAGATCTACATATTTCTTTTAAATGGCTGGTGATTAAGTTTTATGGATTTCTTTGTTTAAAAACTCTATCAGTGAAAATTGATCCCTTCAAATGTTGTGATATCCACTGTAAAAATATTATACCCATTACTCATTTATTTTCTTGAGGAGAGTGCATTATTTGTCAATAGAAATTCATAAAAGAACCAAATAAAAGCCTCATGCTTATAGATCTCAGCCCAAATATTAGATAAATGAGCCATTCACCTTTGGGCATAGGAAATTTTCCATTTGAATTTATTCATGGGTTGGAACTGATGCATTTACAATACCTGAGGAATATCATTCAGCTTTTCAGCAGTATCAACTATCACTTTTTTGGGATCAAAGAAATGTCTAATAACTATGTCCAATTTCTTATTACTCACCTCTTTTTGGAACTGATTGTGGAAAAAAATTAGAATATATTTCTATTGGCAGCATTACATCAAGCGTTTCCTAGGTTGCTTGTAGTATATTACATATCAAACAAAATGTCTAGTGGAGTTTTGAAAAATTGTTCCAACAACACCTCAGATATATCCCACCACATATAATAGGAGGACAGGTATGACCCTGTGGATCCAAAATGCATCATTTTGATTTTCCACCATTGGATAACTTACTAAATAACTTAGAGTTCCTCAGGAAAACAAAAGCCAGAGTCAACAAAAGAATATGCATCACATGAAAAACTGGTAGCATTAACTTCCCTTGCATCAAATGATTCATTTGCAGTATGTGGTAATCAAAACACGTGTACTTTTACACATATATGATAGACCTGCCTCTTGTATGCCATATGTATCATTTCCTCATAAATAATAATTTTTTAGAATGCAAGTGTTCTCATATAGTACAGAGTCAGCGCAGAAAAGAAATTATCATATCTAGAGCATTGGAGATGTAAAAAAATGAGATTTGTGAGTCACCTTATTTCAATTTGGTGAGCTCTTTGTACCAATTATGCAGTGCGTTTTTTACCATGATGAATCAGTCATGGAAGAGGAAGTATCTTTTTTATTGCAGTATGAATTATTCTTGCGGCAAAGCTAGAGAGAGAGAGAGAAAATCTACCTTCATAACAAAAGAACTCACTTCATTATTCCTACTTCCAAGATATTTTTCATTCACTGTTGTATATTATGTCCATGTTCACAGAATGATTTGAGAGTGCAACTGGTTTCCCAGGGGCAGCTAAAGTTTTGATACAATTTGTATAAAAATGTAGAACTAGATATTTGCTCAAAAGATATGAGGATTGTATAAACTTTTTGTATGTTCTGTCATAAGTTTGATTACACATCTCTGTTTTAGTGTCCTGTCTCTTTTAAAGAATTTCAGATGCAGTTGTGACTGAGATATTTTGATGAGGGAACAATGTATTTGACTTGTCTTTCTACTTCTCTCCCTGTGATATTCAAATTGAGATAAGTATTCCACAAGTTTCATTGTTGAATTAAACCTTGAACCCAATTATTCAGAATGTGAATTTTATTTATTTATTTGACCTTTCACTACCTTTGATCAGAACCTCTGTCCGCCTTTTCGGGGGAAATAATTTTTATGTACCTAATATAATTGCTATCAATTTATGATAGTTAAACTAAAAACATTCTCCCATTAATAAATTAACCCTATCTCTTCAATCAACTCTCGAATTTTTGATAGTTTTTTGATGGAAAACTGCTCATTTCATAGCATATTTTTCCAACTACTTCAACCAAATCCACTTATAAGGACAGAGAATAAACTTTAATAATGATTCGGGAATTTTTATGGAAGAATTGAATATAATAAACACCGATGTGTAAGATAACTGTTATAAATAAAAATAAGCTGCACACAGTATCTATAGTACTTATTACTTATGATTACTTATATGATATCGCGATTCATTTGCGTCATGTTCTCATGAAATACTGCATCTGGTTCGGATTCAAGCCGTACTGAGAAAAGTTGCTTTTTTAATTAGAGTATTGGGCCATTCAGCAAGGGTGGAGTGAATTTTCACAAATCTGAAGGGACTTCATTTATATTCATCTTCACTATATGCGACATAGCATTACAAATCGTTAATAAACGCTCTTGGATGAAGTAAAAATGGTAATGATACACTTTAACATATATATTACGATATTTTATGACAAACACGTGCTTGTTTCAATCAAACGACAAGGAGGGCTTCTTGCAGAGATCCGTGAAATCAAAACAAATCCACGGAATAATAATGGCTGTGTCGCGGGTGGCATACTCAATGATACTGTTTCATCGAATTCTGGAATGGCAGCAGAGCTCATTGTCATAAATTTACAAAATCCTTTTGGTTCAAACTCCATGCTGTTACAATTCAAACATCTTTACATGCTATTTCAAAGGATTAAATAAGACGCTTTTGCGTCAATGAGGGACATACATAACAATAGGAGTTTTCAGAATTTCAATGGCAAATAACCATAGCGCCAGAATAATGTCTTTCAATTTTGTGTACAGGCCGGACTTTTGAGTTTTAAAATATACATCTTCACTGCTTGCATCAAATAAAACCCTTGCAATAACTTTTTTAGGAAACTTTTTTGTAAACTTTCGGCGAGCCATGACTTTTTCCGATAAGAAAAAAGACAATACTTGTAATTTTTATTAATGTGAAACTGTTCTCCTCGCATTAATTTGCACTCCAACTTTAGTCGCTAGAGGCACGAGCTGTCAATGTATTTGGCTTTGAATTCCCTTCAGAACTTCTTATGAGACAAACTATGCACGGCCCAGTGGCTCTAGTGCTCGAATTCTATGTCGCGATTCTAAGAACAAGGCACATCATTGGTACTTTTTTAAATATTCCTTTCTTTTTCTTTTACAGAAGCCTGATTTTCAAAATTATTTTCTTGATTTTCATTGAAATTTTCAGTTTTTCTGTGCGAGGATTTTTTTGCTCATGCGGTATGCGATATTTTGCCAGGTTTTCTCTTTAAATTATTTTATTTCCTTGTCGCAACACGATGCATTTTTAAGATATACATGTACTCTCACTCCTTTCATATTGTAGTACTGGTTTGTGAACTCTTACAATTCAAGCCTAGTTTTCGAATCGTTGGAAAACAACCTTTGGAATCCAGATAGAGAGAGCCAGGGAAGCTCCTTTCGAAGTTGGGGACGGCCAACCATCTTTTCCCTCAGCTAGCTGTCAGTCATCCAACAAAAGGCTACAGAGACAGGGGCGCAGCCAGGAATTAAGGCTAGGAGGGTTTAGGTGCAACTAACACCGGGGTGTGTGGGCGTATGGTATACTCACCAGGATAATCGGTAGGTGCGAGATTAATAAATTGCGGAAATATAAAGATAAATGGTTCAAAATGGTGAATTTTACTGCTTTCTGAGGGATATTTTATTCATCCTTACACTATTCTATTAGTAATATCAATCCAATTAAGTAAAATGGGTTAAACTTAAAAATTTCTCTGAGCTCAGGGGGGGTGGGGGGGAGGGTTTATCCCCCAAAACCCCCACCCTCGCTACGCCACTGTACAGAGAAGCGTCTTTTTGGTGAATTTTTCTATTTCCATCAAGAAAATTATCAATTTTAATCATCAAAGCATATATCTCTTCCGGTTATGTTTATCCTACTCCGCAGGGTATTAAACGGTCAACTAATAACGAAATCCGATTCGAAAACTAGGTACAAATGGTAATAATGAGTCCTCGATATGAAATTGCAACATAAAAGACATCCATGTACATGTGTATCTTAATAACGCGTCGCGTTGCGACACGAAAATGAAATAATTCAAAGAAAGCTTACTGTATGAAAAAATGGGGAAACATCAGACGTCGCAAGTGTACAAAAACATTTCCTCGCACAGATTAAAAATTTTCAGTGAAAATTATGAATATAATTTTGAACAGCAGGTTTCTGCAAAAAGAAAAGTAGGACATTATTTTTTTAAATGCCACTAATAGTATTCCAACATGGAACCTTAAATAGTATTCCAGCACCGTAACCACTAGACTATATTTACAAGAAGTTTTTGAAGGGACTACATTTCACTTGTAAATGTTTAATTCTATTTTAACTATTTGATATGAAATTGAGCTTAATATTATTTAATTGAGCTTGATTTTGAGCATTAAACGATATCATTCAACGCGTAGCGTAACTCTTGCGGGCAAATAAGTATGGGCAGACTCGTATCCTAGTAACTAGAGCGACGCTATTTATTGCGACCGGTGGGAATCAATGGAACCATGGGAGTGGAGAATCCTGTGTAGAGCATTTATGGCACAAATATTAATATAGAGGATTCCTCCAACGGGACTTCATATAGGGGGCACAATTCCATCTCATAAGGCTGATTTCAGTTGCCACTTCGGTCGCATTTTAATCAGTTTTCAGCAATGTCCGTGGCGCAGTGAGGAGTGCAACTTGATTTAATTTTTTACAAATATTTTGCAGTATAATGTTTGTCACTGCAGGAAAAAGCATTGAATTGTATTGCATCTCATACATCACATCATTATGTGCATAAAATTTGGTTAATACCCCTAATAGGGTGGTTTCCTATTGTTTTTTTATTGCCTAAATCGAAAGATTATTACTCCTGGAGTACGTATTTCACGCTTTTAGATTTATAAATGACGACATCTATTTTTCGCGATTAAATGAAAAGTGAAAAATTTCAAGCGCGCGAAAACGCGACGGGTAAGTATAAATGCCGGGAAAACTCCCGTGTGGCATCGTCCTGGTTCCCGCTGCCGCAAGTGAGGTGACCTTGAGGCGAGTTGAGCGCTGATACGACGCAGGCTGCTAGCGGGTAGCAGAGTACCATGCTAGCTGGTAGCGCTTGGCTTAAATAAGGATTATTAATACCTTATCAAACGAGGAAAACTTTTCGACCTTAGCCAGTTTTAATAGGTGATTATTAAGACATGTTTCCTTGAGCGCTGTGCCTCATGCATGCATTGGTAACCTCAGACAATGTAAAACTCCTTTCCTCTCGTGTAAAAAGTAGGTCCCTGTGACGTCACGTGGAGTGGCATCGCATGGGCGCCAATCTGGCCTTTTTCAAATGAGGATAAAAATTGACCATTGCCATTCGTCTAAAGCGGTATTTCTAAAACCAAATAATTTGTATATTATGAATACACTAATGGTGGGTAACGTATCGCAATCAATGCCTTTCGTCTTCTTTGATGAAGGAAACTACCCTATTATACCTTGATAATGGCTTCCGGGTGCAGCTGCGTGTTGCGCTTTGTCGTGCAAGCTTTCGCGACCGTTGCAGGACGCATCATCAGGCGATGAATGAAATTACGGAAATCGGTGGTCAATTAATATACTCGTCCACCGTAATTGACCACCGATTTCCGTAATTTCATTCATCGCCTGATGATGCGTCCTGCAACGGTCGCGAAAGCTTGCACGACAAAGCGCAACACGCAGCTGCACCCGGAAGCCATTATCAACGATGCCCCTCGCTGCGAAAACCTACGTTCAAACCTATTATACCTTATTACCCCGTGTAACTCGGATCAATTTTTCCGCCAGCAACACGAAATTTAAATGCGCGGCGGGTAACAACACATTTAGAGGCCGACATGGGAAGATGTTTTGTCACCCACCGAGCATTGAAACGGGCTTACAAAAGTCGCCACTCGCATCACTGAAGGTTAGATCAATCCGAATTTCACAAAGAATTGAGCTATAATTCAGCCTGTTCATCCATATTCATGTTCTTCATGACATCATCTATCACATTTTGTCACTATAATATTAATTAACTTCTTAAGAGCAGACATGCAGGGCGTAATTTCGAAAACTGTATCTCAAAAAAATAGTATACTGACTTATTGTGTTTTAGTGGTTGGGGGAGGGGACGTTAGGGAAGGAGGGGTGGCAAACTGATCTTTGCCCCGCCTGACAAAACTCCCAATTCCGGCCCTGCATTCAATGACACGTATATTGAAGAACGTTACACTCAATCCTTGGCAGAGACGAAGAAAAAAAGTAATTTTGGTAACGCATTACTCATTCAAACCTCGTGCCACCATTTTGAAAGTTTCTTAGATGTTGGTCTCCAAATTAATCCTCTTTTCGTTTCGTTATCCACTGCGTAAAAGGCCAGCAAAATTGCGTGGCTGACAGTTTATCCGTCCAAGAGAGAATATATCTTTACGGCGAGAATGTCCATTTGCAAGCCTCCTATAGGAAATTTCTTTGCTATTTCAGGCCGCATACCATCTCCAGACCGAGTATATACTTTATTTTAAGTTTGATGTAATTAATTAATTATACATAGCCGTGCTATTTATTAGGTACAATACAAAGATTTTTCATTTATACTCATCTTTCCTTTTAATTTACCGAATTCTTCCATAAATTTCAATTTCAGATCTTCGTGAACTACTCCGTTATTCACAACTTAAAGTTAATTTAAACATAAGTGAAAAGTGAGCGATTGTAGTTCATCACGTATTCAATCTTGAGTGTCCTCAATTCCTCTTTCTCAATTGTAACCTTTGAACTTTAAAAGGTGCCAATCACAAAAGAATCCTGAAAAGCTCCCGACTTTTGATCAATAAGCTGCGCGATCGAGAACTAATAATATGTTTCGAGCATTCGTGACCGATGTGCAGTCGAAGGTAACTGCGAGATCGATAGAATATTTTGCTTAAATAAATAATCAAAGGCATTCGTAAGAGCTTCGATGGAGAAAGTTCACGCCAATCATCACACGAAGAGACTTTTTTTTTATTCTATCGGTCAATTACTCATACGTAATTTGAGAATATGTAGACCAATAGGGTGGTTTCCTATTATTTTTTTATTGCCTAAATCGAAAGATTATTACTCCTGGAGTACGTATTTCACGCTTTTAGATTTATAAAAGGACGATATCTATTTTTCGCGATTAAATGAAAAGTGAACATTTTCAAGCGCGCGAAAACGAGACGCGTAAGTATGAATGCCGGGAAATCTATCTCCGTGTGGCGTATTTCTGGTTCCCGCTGCCGCCCTGTGAGGTGACCTTGAGGCGAGTTGAGCGCTGATACGACGCAGGCTGCAAGCGGGTAGCTGAGTACCCTGCTGGCTGGTAGCGCTTGGCTTAAATAAGGATTATTAATGCCTTATCAAATGAAGAAAACTTTCCGACCTTAGCCATTTTAAATAAGTGATTATTAAGACATGTTTCCCTGAGCTCTGCGCCTCATGCATGCATTGGTAACCTCAGACGATGTATAACTCCTATCTTCTCGTATATAAACTAGGTCCCTGTGACGTCACGTGGAGTGGCATCGCATGGGCACCAATCTGGCCCTTTTCAAATGAGGATAAAAATGGACCATTGCCGTTCGTCTAAACCGGTATTTCTAAAACGAAATAATTTGTATATTATGAATACAGTAATGGTGGGTAACGAATCGCAATCAATGCCTTTCGTTTTATTTGATGAAGGAAACTACCCTTTCTTCTCACCGCATTCGTTGCACGGAAGGTACACCCTTCTGATGTTTAGCTTCAGCAATTAGGTATGAAATTACCGTCTATAATTAAAATTATCTTATCTATTAAACAAAAAAACCTAAGTCTCAATCTAGTAAAATCAGTAAAAACCTTTCTGGTTCAAAAGTATAACAAAATACATATATGAGCCATGTGCCATCTCCAGAGCGAGTGTATAGTTTATTATAATTTTTATGTAATTAATAGTACGTAGCCGTGATATTTATTACACATAATACGAAGATTTTTCATCTAGACTTATCTTTCCTTTCCATGTACCGAATTCTTTTATGAATTTCAATTTCAGATCTGAGTGAACTACTCCATTATTGTATTTATTACTTAAAGTTAAGTCAAACATAAGTTATAACTCAGCGATTGTAGTTCACCAGGTATTCAGTCTTGATTGACCTCGATCCCTCTACCTCAATGTAAGCTACTTTTCATTGCATGTATATCTAGTTGCGAGGTCTATACCTTCGACACGCCTTTGAAGAACATTTATCAAAGGCAATAATGAGATGAGGAAAAATTCGAATGTGTATGACGAGGGGTGTGATACAAGTGGCGCAGTAACTATAGGGCAAAAGGTAAATAATTTGAACGAAAGGTCGGAGGAATATACACAAGGCTTTTAATATAAAAACACTAAATCATCTTTAACAAAAAAAATTAACTGAGCAGTAGCGCCAGTTCCTTTTCCAATGAAAAATTCTGAAGCTAAAGAAGAAAGGATGCAGAATTGATTAACATCATATGGTTTTGTCCGTTGGCTCAATAATACCAAATCTCCGTCTTATTTTACACATATAATAAGAATACATCAAATTCCTGCCAAGTAAGACAGATTTATTTTACAAATAAATTTTATAGCATGAGTTTTAATCTTAAAAATAAAGTCGAAATAAAATCTTGTCATTATACACTATGAAGAATTCGGAAATCTTCCATACGCAAGTTGATGAAATCGTTTCCCACAATATCAGTTTATTGTATTTGATTAAATGGAAATACTGTAAAAAAATATTGAAATAGATGCGTTATTCACTGCTTTCTTGACTCTCTCAGTTGTCTCAAGACAACATAATTTGACAGAACCAAGCCGATCACCTAGAATGAAAAAACAATGCGAATTATTATCTTTTTTGTCTAATAATCATTGTTTCTATTCATGAAGGATTACAAGAATTTATATAAAAAAATTCCAATTATAAGTGAATTGAGCCTACATATTGCTCTTCTTGTCACAGAGCAAGTACATTGCTTTAATAGCCGTAGTGCTAAAATAATGATTCTCACCTTCGTGAACGTATCGATGGAGAGAATTATAAAGCCCCCTCCTGTCAAGAGAACCTCTCCGCTGCAGTGAAGCACCATGAAATTAAGGTTCCATCTCATTTCATTCGTAATGTAACCGCTGATGGCTTCCGTCACAGCAATTGTGATGCGCTTCATCTGAGAAAAAATAAAGCAATTACGCCTGTTCATGTCATTTATATTTCGTTTCACTCTCTCAAGAAACTTTTCTCATTCCTCCGGAAGCTACAGTGCTTACAAATCCACAGTAGATCCTCGCTTTACCATATTAATCCGTTCCAGACGACCGATCATAAAGCAAACCCCATCATTTGTTAAAACGATATCATTATTACCGGGCGAGGACCGGGTTTAAAGACGAGTTATGTATCACACGAATATTCATGTGATTCGAAAATCGTCCACACGAAAGTTAATGGAATCGTTTTCAACAATTTTTATTTATTGTATTCGGTTACATTGAATTATTGAAAAAAGGCTCAATACAAATTATTCACCAGATAATATTTAAGGACAAATGGATGTGACCGTTATTTATTCTTGTATGCTGAAAACACCCACAGTAAAAACCCATATTGTGCTATTTTCGGGGATATGAAAATGAATAAATAAAAAGAGATGTGAGTGACACGCTATGATAATGATAAGATAACTCGCAGCATTAGGGCATGCAAATGCTGCTATGTTAAAAAATATTCTTAGTTAGCGAATAAGGCACAGAATTACATAAATGGTGGCACATTGTGACAAAAATAATTGATCGTGCGCAAAATCAGCTCAGAACGTGAGCCGAGTCCTTCGTAAGTCAAATCCATCTTAAAGCGGGAGCATGCACTGTTCAATGATTTTTTTCCCCTTCCAAGATATTAATTCAACCCTATTAATGCCATCCGATTTTGTGTGGGATGGGCGAAGACTGTTAAGGCTGCTTTTAGTGGGATAGCCAGTTATTTCGTTCAAGGGGGAGTCCAAAACTAGGGAGGAAAATATTTGAAAAAAAACGAGTACTAAATAGAGGGTTTAAAACTAATTTTAGCACTTTTTATAATCGAATAAAAGCTTTATTTGTCAAAGAAATCTTTTCTAAATTCATGATTTTTCAATGTTTTGTTTCCTTTTTTAGTGATATTGAGAAATAAAGGAAGAGAAAATCAGAGTCTGGAAGAGAGAAATTGTATTTTTATAATTCGGGGGGGTCCGGACCTCTTGTACCTTCCCCCTCGCTACGCCACTGGCTGCTTCAAAGACGTTTGCAACATTTCAGTTATTAAATCTAGTGCTTGCTTTCATTCAAGAAAAACAGATTTCTTTAGTACTATCAGAGAGGAGAAGAGAGGGCCAGCCTTTATGGGGAAAAGGATATACATTTGTTGTTGTGAATTGCTGTCGAGAGAGGGCAGTGGCGTACTCTCGCACGGGTAAGCTGACCTTGGGTCCTCTCCCTCCCTTCTTTCCCCTCACTATTTGACGGGGGGACACTCGTGACATTCGACACCTTGGTCCGACGGGAGACGAAATCAGATCGGGCTGTGTGAGGGAGAGGGCTGTTGGGACAAAAGAAGCATGGATAGGAGGGATTTTTTTATCGCCTGGCGAGCTGCGTCTTCCACAAATCCTTCCCTCATCTCTCTGCTTGGATCTTCCCGTTACTACTGAAAACACTTTTACAACATGCAGCTGTGAATAACTGTTGAAACAGTCTCATAGTTCAAAGAATGCGGTCCGAAGGCAGGAGAGAAAAAAATTTCAGGGCACCGGGACCCCCGGTTTGATGGTTATAAGTGAAAAATGAAGCATCCTTCATTATTGAAAACTCAAAATTATGTAATCTAACCTTGAATTAATCATCGCTTCCGCAAAAATATTATCCATCAGTCCGAAAGAACAGATTCTTAAATTCTGAATGCATCTCCATTCCGGGTCATATTCCTTTAGGGTATTTTGTTCCATATTGATAAACTAAACGAATAAGCTATCAGTGAGAAAACTTCAGGGAAGTATCCACTCGACCTCCAGGGATTTTTATGAAATTTTGAGAGGAGAAATCCACGAATATCGAATGGACGTTCAGAGGATTTCAATATAAGACAAGGTCTCAGGCGTTATTTTATGGAATTGCTTCATGTTCAATGAAATAAAGCATAGTTATTTTATTTCATTTAACAGAGGATTTTATATTCAGCAATGTGAAACTCAATGAGTCCTTTGACGAAGTTCTGCAGCCTTCCGCAATTCGGTACTGGCACCAAGGCAAATTTGAAAGATAATAACGTTTATAGTATTTTGTCGGAAGAGATAAGCCACTTTGTGAAACTTATTGGGCTCCATTAAATGAGGCAATTAAATATTATCCGCTGATAAGTTGACGCAAAAGTGGAGACAAATTTATTAAAGTAGGAATCTTTCGTTCGGAGTTTCTTATTTCAGGAATGAAGAGCATATAAAACGTAAAAGTTGGCGCACAACAACATGCGAAAAGAATTACACAAAATAGTTCACTATCTCAATCCTTTTGATTAACTCAAACATTCTCCTGCGAACAGATGTTTTTTATATACGCTGAAAATAGGTTATTTTCGGACAAATTCTAAGTTAAACGATCACACACACACTCCTACAAAATATTTTTCCTCTGTTGGAAGTATTTTTTAACGTCTGAAAACATTTTACTAGTTTTCAATCGTAGGGAAAATAGTCCCTAACAATGGAGGAAATTGAGGGCTTTACTTCGGGAAAATTATTTATAGAATACATGTCAGTGAAAGTATCTCCGAAGGGGCTCGTCAACAGGTCGTTTGCAGCTAGAACTTTGAACTTCATGTTGCACACTGGGAACAAATACTGTACTAACATTGAAAATCGATATTTAATTGAATAATTTGTTATCTAAGACAAACAATTAGTTTTGGCTCGTTACATTCTTTGCAAAAAGTCAATAAATATCTAAAGTACAGAACATCAAATATTTTGTAGCCTTCAATGAATGGATAACTCAAAATACTTACGCGATGGCGGTTTAAGGTTTTGGACGTTGGATTAAGTCCACAAAGTTTTATTTGTGATCAGGGAAGCTGAAACAGAAAAGCTCTAAAAGACTTGGTCGTCTCGTTTGAAAATCCTTATTTCGAGGTAAAAAATAGAAAAATTTATTGCATATTAGATGTGCCTCATCTAGTCAAATCTTTAAGAAATAACTTACTTACTAGTGACTTTGTAGCGGATGGAAAAATAATTTCATTCGAAAATATCCGCAGTGTCCATAAGAGCGACACTTCGAGCTCAACCACAAGAGCGATGTGGAAATTAACGCCGGCTCATTTGTGGCCAAATGCCTTTCAGAAGATGTCAGTGAAGCTGGCTACTCAAATATTCAGTTTGTCCGTCGCCGCCGCAATCCGTGCGAGTTGCTCCACAGAAGAGCTGATACTACCATCAGCTACCTCTACTGCGGACTTCATTGAGATGATAAACAACATTTTTTATTTGCTCAACTGTAAATTAAATGTCCGCCTTTGTGATAGCAATATTAAAACCAAGGACCTGCTGCATGAAGGGTATCGGATAATGAGTGGGATAACAAAAGTAGACGGAAGTCGACCTCCGTGTTTCGACGGCTTTCTTTTGTCGATTAAGTCAATTATGGCACTTTTATAATCTAGTGAAGAGGGAGTTGCGACAGCAAAACTAAACCAAGACGCCCTGGAAAAATTTTTACCCGTGATGAGGCAGAAGGGGAGATTTAATCGCAATCCCACAGTAAAGGGATTCAGAACGAGCTACAGGCAAGTTTCAGTGCTGAAAGAAGTTTGCTGAAACCTCCTAGATCTTCAAGCTACGACTTGGATGATAGCTACATGCTGGACATACAGAATGAGGAATGGATTAGATCCATGGAGCCATGCTCTTCAACTTTGCCTACCGATATGGAAGAAGGTGAAGAAGACACTTCAACAAACTCCTCCGAGGAGCATGTTGACGTCAACTCTGATATCGGAACGGATGTGATCACCCTCCAGGATTGCTCCGACGTATACTTCTCAGGGTACTTGGTAAGAAGAAAGATTTTCCTGTCCCAAGTGCAAGGAAATGTTTGTACACAAGGAGGACATGAGCGATAAGTCTCAACTCCTAATTTTATATAAGACCTTTCCTGGCCTGAAGAATACATCTTCTGGTCTTCATTACCCATCCAGTGACTTTTTTTGTTTTTACTAAAGCTGCCTTGAAAGTTTCCAAAAGAATTTTCAAAAAATTTCACATAAACAAAATGTATGAAAAAATTTAATTTCTAAGTTGAAAAGAAATCTGAAATAGAAACTAGAGGGCCACACCGACGCGAGCATTCAATTTGAATGCAAATTGCATCTATTCTATGCATTTGACCTGCTTTTTACGTGCCCAATTTAAAAAATTGTAAATGGATGTCAGTCAGTAAACGCAATAGCAGAGATAAGATAAGAATTTTTTCTCATAAATAAAAAAAAGTGGTATATATGTGTTTGTAGTAAAAAACTGAAGTTAGTACACTCTTCTTTACACAAATCATGTTATTTTATTCTCTCCATCAAAAAACTCATTTTTTATAAAATTACTCTTTACTGAAAATATTCTCTGGAAATCTCTTGAACGACTATAAAAACGATATCGAAGGTCATCGGATTTATTTATACCAAAATAGAAAGTAATTTTCAATGATTACAAGCTTGAACGTTTTGAGATAAGTTAGAAGACAAATTACCTTAACATGGCAATTAATTATATTAAATAAATACTATATTAATTTCTTAATTGGTAAATCATGGCTCCAAAATACTTGGAATCAATCATAAGCTGAAACAGTAAAGTTAACGGTTCACTTTCTAGGATATTTGTCTTCGAATGAGGTAAAAATTCTTTGGCGCCGAAAAAATTCAAGAATTAAGAATTGAGTTCGACTTATTACGTGATAGACGGATAGATTCAGGGTGTAACTTGATGTAACTGTATTGAACTACACAAAAAACTACAGTAGCAGAGAAAAAGCTTCAAATGGTAACTCAGGTGAATAGTGGCAACAGCTCTCTGAAATATTATATACTATCAAAATATGTATGGACTGTCTTGAAACATTTAATGCCCACATTGCACTAAAGAATTTTATAAAGATGTTTTAAACGGCCTACGTAAAATTGACAAAATTCAATGCGGTCAAGTAATTTTAATGTTGTTTTGAAAAAATGCAGACTAATCGAAAATGATGGGAAGTATATGTGAGCGTGTATATGGAGTTTCTATCGGGAAAAATAGAAACCTAGTCGCAAAAATGGTTTCCTCATCTATGAAATATTAATTTTCGGATTTTTGTAGAAGTGAATGTTGTGAAAACTTATAAAGCATCCCACACTGGTGTTATTAAAAAACAATACGATTTAATTACCACAATAGGGATGCCAGAAGATCTTCCCCATACAAAGACAGAAATTCAAGATTCTTGATGCGGTAAACGCAGAAGTAAAATGATAGTAAATGGAGCCTAGAACCTTGAAAATTGTGTTATAAATTATGATACAGCAACCGATGTTTTTTAGAGTATATGTATACAAGGGCCGACAAGCCCTTCTACAGCAGACAAGTCTTCCTACAACCAAAATTGGTAAACTTTCTTAAAAATGAAAAATAAACCTTTGCTATTCTCTCGAGAAACCCACTACTCATCCTCCGAAAACATTGTCTTTGGTCAGAATAACTCCCCAAATTAGTGAAAATAAACTTTATGTTGGGTAGCAAGGCCCCAGAATTCGAAACCACCTCATTATAAAGACCCAAGGCGAAATTCGTCGTTCCAAGCCGTCAAAAATTGCTTTATTTCCTGAATAAGTAAGTAAGTATTGAAGTTACAGCGAATCAGTATTCTCCTTTAGGGATATGTAACGAAGGAGTACATATTTCCTAGTAAGCATTGACAAAAATATCCTTTCCCGCTCGAGAATTTTCTCTCCGCGCGCATGGAGGTTGCGAGAAGCTCGGCTCAGTGGCGCCGTAATATTTTTTCGTAATAACAAAACCTTGTAACTCCCTTCCAAATTGAGATAGGTGAATGATTTTTTCACTAAAAATAGCTATATAGTTTTCTTCAAATTTGATTCACAGCATATAGGGACCTATGATGTAAGAAACGTAAGCTAGTAGGCGACTACTTTTTACCTTACAAAAATCCCAATTTTCTTGTCCTGGTGGGTGTAACATCGGTATAACAATTTTTTTCCCAATAACTTTAAAAAAAGGTGAAAACCTTCAAAGAGAAAATAGTATGAAGAAATTTATGCAGAAGATTCAATTCAATACACTCAACGGTTAGGCGGCAATTGCGAGAAGAAGACAAAGTAAAAAAATACACGTTTCTAACGGAAAGTTAAGGAAATGTTTTTTATAGCTTTTGTTATAACTTTTATTGAAAAACTATTGGTACCAATGAATGAAGCGTCTTATTCTACATTAGAATGCATTTTTTAACTAATGCAGGGCGCAATCTTAATTTTCATGCTGTAATTGACGACTTGGAACCGCGCTCCCAGCCTTATGGAGAATAACATGGGAAACGAATCTCCATAAGAAACCATACTGTCAACTGAATGTGGAGCGCTTTATACGACGAGAGTCAAATAGCCCGCGCGATTGGAGCTGTGAGCCTTAGAGCCATCTGAGCCACAGCTCCAGAACTACGTCAAAAACGCATACGCTCTGATAACATGGGCTTGGTCCTCCTCTCCTCGGTACTATACCTGAACTGTCACTTCGTTCGCACACCAGCAGCATAGGAAGAGCTGCTGAAGAGAGGTCAGAAGGTATTCCAGCCACGCGAGAGATCTAGATTCACTCAGGTTTGTCTGGAGATAAGAAAAATAATAAATACCAGGAGTCCATCCCATGATTTTTATCTCAACCGTTTAACATAACTCAGAAACCTAGAATGTTTGCAACGACAAGATAGCCACAGAACATACAGAATTTAGAAATACAGTCGACTCACATATGTGGCTTCAACTGTCGTCAAACACATCACAGCGGCTAGTTGCAAGAAATCGATCAAGAGAACATATCCGAAAAGTTCATCTATCTCTTGGATGAACCTGTTTAAAGGAGTAAAAATGAATGAAATTAAACCCTACTCATTACATTATGATCAACTGAATTGACTTAGAATTATATTGAAGAAAATTATTAGTTTTACATGAACTTTGTATTCACTCCCATTCAATTTAGCCGTTCACAATGCTCAGCGTTTATCTTTCGGGTCCTCCAGTCCTTTTCCAGTTCCCCAGTCTCTAGGCTAGGGGAAGAAACTGGTTTCAATAAAAGTCAACTAACGCGACGGTGACCCCGAAGATGGACGAGAATACCAGACTACACAGAAGACTGCGTACACAATATTTTTGGCAAACCTGAATAAATTATAGGAGATGCTGAAGCTTTGCATAACTACTTGTCTTAATGGTCAGTTAATAGCATTCCGTTACACATGGTCGATCCATTTGATCTAAGAATATCAAATGGAACGAAAGAATGAGGTTGACTCTGCTGCGCTTCCGGTCGCCGCCTTATCGCCTATCATTGTGGCGCTGTTGCCTGTCTTAGTGTTGCATCTGTTTCTGGTCGATTGATTTTGCAAAGGTGAACCACTGCAGTGGGAAGACAGGATTTAATTGCGGCTTGCCTCTCCCGTATTCTCCCGCATTGTGGGCAGAAAGTCTTTGGTCAGTTTGTACACGTTTTTTTGCACACAACTTTACGCAATGTCGAGCTAGAGCATTGGGACCATGTGGATCTTTCCTTTTCGATCTCCTGCCCTGTTACCTAGTATAGTTTCCTCCTCTCCCTCATTTGGTTTATCCTGCTCCGCGTTTTGCTATACATCTAGAACCGGGAGTTTCATTTCGTCCAAATTATTGCTTGTGCTACGAAGAGTTTACGTAGTTAACTGGGCATCTAACCCTTTCACTGCTGCGAGCGTATCTGGTACGTTCGCACGGCAGACTGCTGTGAACGTACCTTTTCTTTCTCCCTACCATGCCCTCACCACTTTCACCGAAGCACTCCGAAGGGTCGCTAATCCGGAACCCTTTCCTCGACGAGCTCACCCTCGCTGGCCGGTATCTTCGACCCTCCGAGCGGGGGGCCTCCCTCTCCAAAAGTGACCGCTCTGACTGCAATTTGAAAAATCTATCAATTAATCCGACCATCAAAAAATTATTGCTTGCATCGCACTCCTGCCAATCAAGCACGTCCTTGAACCGTGTTTCTGCGATGGAAAATAACGATTTTGTTAACTGTGCTAAAAACGTGGCTGCGGACCACCGGAAAATGGCCATTTTAGTAAAGTTATCAATTCATTATTTTTCATCGCAGAAACACGGTTCAAAGACGTTCTTGACTGGCAGGAGTGCGGTGCAAACAATCATTTTGTGATGATCGGATTGATTGATTGATTTTCTAATTGCAGTCAGAGCGCACAGTGGGCGGAAATCGGAAAAAGCCGGACAAAATTACAAAATGGCTTTTTTTGAGTTATAAACTTGAAAATTTGCAATTATACTCAAAAACGATTGAAATTTATGGATATGTAATTCATTTGACATAGATCCCACCCGTTACTGAGATACAGAGGCTCAAACTTGAACTAATTTCCATAAAAACGCCCGTCTACAATTTTCTCTGAAAATCTTTCAAAGTATGTAGATGGTGAAGTTATGGGTGTATTCTTGCGGAATAAAAAACCACATAATCTATTGGCACAGGGTTTTTTATTTAATTTTCCGTAATCTTAAAGAATATCATCGATAAATTGTTACCGTGCAGTTACAAAATGGCGGACACTGTTTTTCGACAAAGTTTTACATTTAGGTAGAGTTTCAAATAGGTTTTTGGCAAAGTCACGCGGAGTAACTTATATGAGAGCATTTTTTGAAGATTTATTGACGTGCTTATTCAGTTATCTTTGAAATAAGTTTGCGTCGCCGGAAATTATATCGATTTTTTGATCGCGCGGCAGGGTTCGTCTCCGCGCGTCGGGAGTTGGATTAGCCGCGACGCGGTAAGGTTATTGAAGCTTTATGGGTTTTAACGCTCAGCATTCACCATTTTTATGTTTTGCTTCAAGACACCGATTCTTAAATGGTCTATGGTGAACACGTTGGAGGTTTATCAGCCGAGGTAAATGCACGTTTCATTGAAGTTCATTTCGTTTTCTTTGGATACGATCGAAGACCATGCTTCTATTAAAAGCTTTCAAACCTCGAAAAAGTGAGTTGTTTTCCTGGGACTCATACAAAAAGACCTACCAGAAAGACACCAGCTGAGACTCTTATACCTTCTTTACTCTCCGATCCATGACTCCCAGGATTCTACTGCGAAAACGGTCGTTTTATGACACCGCGGAGCGGAGCCTTTGACCGTCTTAACGGGGTATTTCCACGGGATCGTCTAGGTTTTTAAAATGTGTATCATACCTTCAGTAACGGGTGGGATCTATGTCAAATGAAGTACATATCCATAAATTTCAATCGTTTTTGAGTATAATTGCAAATTTTCAAGTTTATAACTCAAAAAAAGCCATTTTGTAATTTTATCCGGCTTTTTCCGATTTCCGCCTACTGTGGAGCGGTCACTTTTGGGGAGGGAGGCCCCCCGTTCGGAGGGTCGAAGATACCGGCCAGCGAGGGTGAACTCGTCGAAGAAAGGGTCTCGGATTAGCGACCCTTCGGAGGGTGTACCACGCCCATCCTGGAAGTACCTGCTCCATGGCCCCATGAAACGCATTTTAACCTTTTCGCCGCATTTGAGGAGGTTTTCGGAGATTGAACAGCAGCGAAAGGGCTAAAATGTGCGTACAGAGATTCCCTATTACGCTTGGTAACCCCATCCCTGTAGCAATTTGTGCGTCTGAGATAGACCCGGGGGATCGGGTTGGTGTGGTGGCTAGAGTGTTGGCTTCCCACCCGGCGGGTTCGGGTTCAAATCCCGTCAGTGGCAGAGAATTTTCAGACACTGCCCGATCCCTGCTTGAGTGTTGTCTGGAGGACATTTCAAGCGCAACACTCCGTACGTCGGATGGGACGTTTATCCGTGGTCCCCTTGGCACCTTTCGTTAAGAGCAGGCTAATGCCGACGCCGGGTTTCTCTCCACCCTTCCCTTATGGCGCAAATGACCTCAGCTGTCCGTCGCCTTTCCCAAATACCATACCATACCAGATGGACCCTTGAATGTGTCTGGATGTGTGATGCAGACAGACTGACACTCAAAAAACTTAAAATATATATTCATTGAAATTGTAAGGAATATCGGCAAACCTTCTGATCAGCCTGTGGTGCTGCACGCATTCGACCAGTCTCCTCTCCATCTTCCTCCTCCGTTTCTCTCTCGGCTCTTCGATCGACATCCGTCCTCGTCCGCTCTTCCCGATCGACACCAGCTTGCCCTGAAGTTCCCTCACTTGAAACTTGGCGAGCACGCAAATTGTTATGAAAAACCCTTGAACGCCGAACATCGAGTACACGGACACGAGGGCCACGAACGCCTGGAAGGCGAAGGTGATCTCGTAATTTGGGCTGGCGTACATGTCGTAAGGGTACCAAGACTTGAGCGGGAGTTTCCGTCCTCCGTCTCCGGGTCCGAAATTGGGGTTCAGGATCCAGTGTAAGTAAGAAAGGACGGTGAGGAGTATGAGAATCTTCATGAAGATGTCCATCCTGCGAATCTTCTGCCTCACCTTCTTCACGTTCGCCTTGATCAAAGGATTCCGAACGAACATCTCCTCCCAATGATACATAATCTTGAAAACGCTCTCTCTCTTCAGTTTTAAAAATGTCATTCTCGTAATGGTGGTCAGCGAGTTTAGAAAGAGACACGTTATCTCCAGCCAAGCATCCCTCCGGTCCATATGCATGTAGAAAACCATGATCTCTCCTGCCAATCTGAAGTTGACAAAAGAAATGATGATTAGGCAAAGAGAGCTGGCAATATGTGCACAAGTGAGCAGGACCGCCAATAGGGATTTTGTATGGCGCAAGTTGGGCGATTGAAAAAAATTTGGGGGGAAGAATTAAAGTAAGCTGGACCGATATGGCAATGGCGGATTAATGGGGCAATGGGGCTTTCCCCGTGATTTCTGGAAAAATTGTAAAGATGGTAGCCTTTCAGGTGGCTCTCCAATAATTTTTTTTATTTCACCAGGTTAACGAACAATATTTTAAAATATTTGATGGTTACCTAAGAGCCATTTGTCTACGCATATCAAACGTCAGACGCATTATCGTTGAGAGGTATTGTATACCACCAATGCGCCGTGGAAAGAAATGGAAGCCCCCCTAGAAAAACGACCCCTACGGTAGGGCAGGAGGGAAGTGTCCACTTCAGTTCTACATCTACATCATACCCCGCAAGCCGCCTAAAAGGCGCGTGGCACGGGGTGTTAGGACATCAGCCGTTTGCACATAAAATAAATGAAGTGCTCTAACGAAGTTGGGACTAGCGTTTATTAAAGTCCTTTATGGTTCGGGAGAAAAACGAATTCCCATATCTGTTCGTTCGGCAAAACATCTCTCTTAATTTATCGCTTCTATCGGACCTGGAAATATAGTGTGGCTCTAATATTATGTTCTCTGTGTCGCTCCTGAAGATATCCATTCACAATCGTTCAAGCAATCTAAGCCTAGAGCGCAGCCTCCGAGTCTCCAGCGGCTCCCAGCCTAATTTGTTTATCATCTGGTTAATGCAGTTACCACAGCTATTCAACAAGAAGACTATCAGTCACCCTTAAGAATGAAGGGATGGTGGACAATCGTCAATTGAGAGAAGATAATTGGGCAAATAAGCTGTCTCAGGTCTACGAAACTGGTCTTCATTTTTTTCGTGATTTTCTGATACTCTATTCCATTCGATCTCAATCACTTACGGAATCCTTTAATGTTTACCCACTTCAAGTGAGACTATCAGAGAGCGCAGAAGATGATTGGGGAAAAAGTATTGCGTGCTGCGCCTTAAGAGAGGGAGACGGACTAATTTGGGAAAGGCAGAATTGCATATCTAAGTTTACTTTTTATTTCAAATTGTTTTATGAAAAATGTCACATTTGGCACGCATTCCAACGCGGGCTCTGAGGGCTTCGGGGAACCCTTCCCAGAGTTATTAACCCTTGCGGTGACTGCCATACTTCCCCTTGGGAGACAACTAGTCCAGGGTCGCTTCTCCTCCAACTGTCTCTCAACTATTATAAATTATGGACTATGATCAGGGTCTCAGATTCGATATATGCCCAGAGTTGGATAACTCTGGGCATGAGTTTTAACAACTGTCGTCAGAACCCCAAAGAATTATTCTTTTCGGAGAATCAGGCGGATTTTGGAAATAAATGCCTACGAAGACCAAGCCAAATTTACTACGACCATCTCGGAAAAAAAACAACGATGAAAATGAATTTCAGCATCGTTGAAATTAATATAAAATCATATTCAAAAAAGTTTATGGTTTTCCGATGCGTAGGAATTAGCAAAATTCATCACAATAGGCAACCCACATACCACCCGTCCTAAAACAGAAAAGTAGTAACTTTACGGCCATTGGAGACTTCTTTTCTGGTTCACTATTTGGGTTGTAGAGCTCGCCTAATCTGCTCCACCCTAGCCCTCCCCGAAGCAAATTTCTGGCTAGGCACGAGCTTTTATCGAGAGGGAGGGTATGGGGGTTCAAAACCCCCTGAAATATCTGGCAGATACGGTCGTAACCTCCCCGAAAGGTATTCCATTTACCCGTGAATCTTCTGCTGGATCGAGGCGACAATTAGTTGAAAAATGACAAAATTTTTAGAGAGGTTTAATCGGAAAGAGAGCCATAAACCAACCGCCGTTGCAGTGGTGTTCATTCCATTCCCGAGACTACTAACCAATACCATTATCCGCGTTGGGAGCCAACTTGCTACATCACCTGATAATCCAATATGAATATTATAAACTTACCGCCAATCTCCAATTTACCATTACCTTAGCCCCATTGCTGACACAATGGACCACTGAAAAATTGATACAATGATGGTTTGTGCCCATCCCTTGTTCAAGCTAGAAAATAGGCAAAATAAGTTCTGGAAGTCGTAGGTAAAGTTGAGATAACTGATTCCTTGCCGGCCCATTCTAGGCTGATATACTGCCACACAATAATGAAGGTAGAAGATACGAGTTCAAGTGACTGTGCGAAATCTTTCTTTACTCGCACCAATTATATCGCTGTTTGAGGGAAGAATTATAAACTACTTGCCCTCTTTCGGAGATGAATCATTCCCGCAAAATGATTTCACATTCTGTTTAGGAATCGAATATGTGATTTTTCGTTCCGTGTGTGCATGAATAAAAGATCAAAAAGTAAGCTATACCAAATTATCGATCAGAGTAGCGAACTGCGTGTTATGGTGGGTATGTAATTATATATTCAGCGTAAGCTTTCATATTTCCAGGTCCGACAGAAGCGATAAATTAAGAGAGATTTTTTGCCGAACGGATAGATATGGGAATTCGTTTTTCCCCCGATCAATAAAGGACTTTAATAAACGCTTCTCCCAACCTCGTTAGAGCACTTCTTTTTTTTATAGCTGTAAACGGCTGGTGTCCTAACACCCCCTGCCACACGCCTTTTAGGCGGCTTGCAGGGTATTATGTAGATGTAGATGTAGATATACTGTCGATTTAGACGCCGATGACAAAAACTGATGTTAATGCCACGAATTTTTAGGCCGTCATATACGACGAAAGATCTTGCGAAAGATAATTCGATTGGAGTTCTTCCAACGGACAATAAGGCGATTTTTTGGATGATCTTGAGAATGAAATTTAATTGCGAGATATGAAGGCGCTGCTTAATTAGTTGTACAGGGATTACAGGGCTGGTGGAACGATTCTCCCCGGAATTTCCAAAAAAATGAAAAGGATGGTAATCTTTAAGGTGACTCCCCAATCAAGGTTTTTATTTCACTTACTTAGCGAACGAAGTTTAAAAATTATAAAAAAATGTCTATAAGCTAGGGGATATGAAAAAAAAACACTGCACTTTCCACATAAAAATTTATTAAACTACCGTCGACATGTTTTGCGAAACATGTCAAAGGTAGTTAGATAAATTTTTACATGGAAATTGCAAAGCGTTTCACTTCATACCTCAAAATGGATCTCCACAAACAGTGGCGTAGCCAGGAATTTCGTTCGGGGGGGGGTCCAAAACCAGGGGGAAAATTTTATGAAAAACAGGGTACTAAGTAATAGGTTTTTAACTAATTTTAACACTTTTCACAATCGAAAAAACTTCATTTGTTAAAGAAATATTTTGTAAATTGACGATGTTTCAATATTTTGTTTTCTTTCGTGAAGCAAAATGATTGTGGATTGTGTTTTTATATTTCGGGGGAGGGGGGTCCGGACCCCCCGGACCTTTATCTAAAAGCTACCTGTCAACGCATATCAGACCTCGGAAGCATTATCCCTGAGAGGAATTGCACACAACCAAGGGGACCTCCATTTTTACGTGAGGTGATTTTGGCTATTTTTGGATCTCCTCTTCCCCTTTAGTGAGATATCATGAGATTTCTAACCTCACGTGAGATTGTTCAAAATGCGTGTTTTCGGTGTAAATACATTAATCAATTCTTCATTGCGTTGGATTTATAAAAAAAATGTTTAAGATTAGTGAAGACTAGTGTTTAATATTACTAAGATCATAGTCTAGAATCACATTTTACACTGATTCTTTCATTAAAAAAAATTACAAGACACTTGCAGGACCCCCTCCACCCTCACGTGAGATAGTGCGAGAATCGGCCTTCCCCTCCGTAAACGCCTCACGTAATTGACGGATGTCCCCCAAGGCGCCGAGAAAATGAACGCCCCATAAAAAGTGGCTTTAATCCACCCCTGGGCTTAGAGGTATTACTGGAGAGTTGTCATCAACCACAAACTGACGACTAAATTCATCAATAAAACGATAACTCACTCCCCCCTCAAAACTGAAATATTTCATTGGCCACCGGTACCCATTTTGACTATTTTATCTCCACTAACCCTGCCCAGACGCTTTATGAGTAGGGTGACCATCATCATCATTCATCATCAGTCAACAATCCTAAGGTTGGTTTGACGCAGCTCTCCATTTCTCTCTCCTACCCACTAACATTTTTATAGCGACGTATTTCTTCTCTTTTACATTTTTTATAACCTGTCCTATGTAACTCATTCGGGGCCGTCCCTTGCCCTTTTTCCCTTCCACTTGTCCTTCAACGATTGTCTTCATCAGACCATCGTGCCTCAAAATGTGGCCTACTAAATCATCCCATCTTCTCATTAAGGTTTTTAGTATGCTTTTCTTTTCTCCCACTCTTCTCAGCACTTCCTTGTTACTTATACGATCAATCCATCTTATCTTCATCATTCTTCTGCAGCACCACATTTCGAATGCTCCCACTCTAGACTTCTCTGCTGCTGTCAACGTCCAAGCCTCGCTTCCATAGAGAAACATACTCCATACGTCGCATCTGATGAATTAGGGTGACCAGACGTCCAAATTAATCCAGTGAGTCATTCTTTTAAATGTTTGTCCGGTATCCGGGCGGATTTTTTAAGTATCGGATATACAAGGTCCGTTCAATAAGTATCGGGACTGATTCGCTGTAGCCTCCACAATGTGGTGGATAGGGGGTCCGACTTGTCGGCTCGGTAGAGGGGTCCCCCACCACTCAGGCGCACTTTAGTTCAGTCGCCTCCGGGCAGTGGCGCAGCGAGGGGGGGTTTTAGGGGATAAACCCCCCCCCCCCCCCCAGAGCTCAGATAAATTTTTAAGTTTAATCCATTTTACTTATTTGGATCAGTATTACTTATAGAATTGTGATAGGATTAAGCAAATATCCCTCAAAAAGCCTTAAAACTCGCCATTTTGAACCATTATTCTTAAAAAATTTCTGGCGGAAGGCCCCCGCAACCCCTGCGTATCCTGGTAGGAATGCATTACCCCCACACCCGTAAGTATTAGTGGCGCATAAAACCCCCCCTAGCCTTAATTATTAGCTGCGCCCCTGCCTCCGGGCATGTGTTGAGACATCGGGCTTAATGTTGTGTCGTGTGATTGTTTGTGGTGCCGTCGCTTCCCTGCATGGAGCTCACTGTCGAGCAACGCTACGCTGTGAATTTTTGCATTAAACTCGGGAAATCCGCATCGGAGACCCTTGAACTTATAAAATAGGCTTATCGGGATGGTTCCTTAAGCCGCACAAGAGCTTTTGAGTGGCACAGAATTTTTTAGAAAGGCCGACGGCTCGTCGAAGACGAGTACCGCGTCGGGCGCCCGACGACCGCTGGAACCGATGCTCAGGTGAGCAAAGTGAAAAACGTTTTGGACTCTTGACAGGTGTTTAGCCATTGCTCTTATCAGTGAGGAGTCCGGCCTTTCAGTCGGAACTGTCCACACCATTGTAATAGAAGATCTTGCGATGAGGAAATGTGCGCGAAGCTGGTGCGACATCGCGTAACGCACGTGTAATCAGCCAAAGCCAAGAATTGGAAACTTCACCATGATAATGCACCGTGCCACAGTGCGATTGTTGTGCGGCAGCTCCTAGCGAAATTCGGCGTGGTAACGCTGCCTCACCTCCCCCCTACAGCCCCGATCTGTCTCCACCTGACTTTCTTGCTTCCGCGAATAAAAAGGGAGTTCAAAGGATAAGGGTTCGACTCCAGCCAGGCGGTTCAAGCGGCGACGGCAAAGGTTCTGAACAAGATTCCGAAAACTGACTTCCAGCGGGCTTTTGACGTGCCAGGCGCGCCGAGAAGTGTATTGATGCAGGAGGCAGGGGCGCAGCTAGAAAATTAAGGCTAGGGGGGGGGGGGGGTTTCAGGCGCAAGTAATACTGGGGGTTTGGGGGTATTGCATACCCGCCAGGGTAAGCGGGAGGTGCGGAGGCCTTCCCCCGGAAAAATTTAAGATAAATGGTTCATAATAGTGATTTTTACGGCCTTATGAGGGATATGTTATTAATTCTCACACTATTCTATTAGCAATATTAATCCATTTAAGTAAAATAGCTTTAATTTAAAAATTTCTGTGAGCTCTGGGGGGGGGGGGTTTACCCCCCAAACCCCCCCCCCCCCCCTCGCTGCGCCACTGGCAGGAGGAATGTATTTCGAAGATTATTAAGAGATTATTATAACTGCGATAAATTTTTATTTTTGGAACCAGTCCCGATACTTGTTGAACGGACCATGTACGTCCTCCTTTCCGGTCATTATGATTAAATATATATAGTAAATAAATCTGTTGATAGCCATTTGGAACTTATCAAAATTTCCGAACATTTCTCCAGCATGCCAGGTCACAATGTAAAGGGAGAAAGGGTACTTTCTCTTATTTCATCTCAGTGGACAGATGAGAGAAAAAATTTGCCTCAGGAAAGGCTCTTATAATGGTCAATTACAATTTCAAACATATTCTCTCATGGAATTTTATAGTTTTCAGGTAAAAATTCCAATATTGCTTGAAAAAATTAGATCCACAGATCAGATTTAATATATTAAAGAATAGTGCTAATAAATTTTTACTATCCTTACTTATGAAATAGCCAAATTTTTTCAAGTGTCCTACTTTTTCCCCTTAGTCCTTTTTCACAGGGTGCTGTCCTCTTTTTCATCTCTTAACATCTGGTCACCCTATCTATGAACCCACCCATTCAATCCCCAAATTTCAATGGCCCAGTGTGCACCATCAGCAACCCAGGAACTGCAGATTTGTGAGTTTCTGATTGAAACAATCAGCCTCACTAGGCATTTATGAAAGATTTAACTTTCTCCCAGCGAATGGCTGACATAAAACATTTCTTGGGTTTCCATCCACGTTCGATCCCCCATCTCTATCCCTACCATATGGTGGGAAAAAGCAAAAATGAATCCACCAATAGGAAACAACCTCACCTGAGCAACACACTATATAAATCTGTCCACTCGAGAACCAGCATCAACAGCCCTGATGACGATGACAAGGTCATTCATCAAAACAACAGCAAGAATGGAGATGGAGGACCCCTGAGATCTATTTACGTCACTAGACATTTCTTTGAGAAATTCCACATAGCACGCAGTTTGTGGTGGCTGATGTTAAGTGTTTTGGCTTCTACCCTGACCTTTATCCCTTAGGCTGTGAGAACGTTTTTAAACGGCCTGCGTGGTGAGTGTGGGAAAAACGTTTTTCAATGGGTGACCAGAATCTTACCACTGGCAGCCTTTCCTTAAGATTTTATTGCCATCCTTTCGGTGGTTGCTTGAACTCGGTGAAACCTAAAGGCAGGGAGCACAAAGGCATCTTTCACGGACTGGGCACCCTCACCACTGGGAGCACTACCTGGATTATCCCTTCTCCAAGAGAGAACTCCCTGCTCTCCACGGCGCATTCACAATGAAAACAATTCCAATGAATTCTTGCATTTCCTAGTAATTAATTTATCTTGTCATTGTCCATTAACCAGGGAAACTTATTTGAAAGCATTGGTCTCTCTTTCTTATTATTTCGGTGGTGGGTCTTTTGCCCCTGCGTAATAACCAAGGACATTTCTTTCCTTTGAGTGTTATAATCTCATTCTGGATTTCCCTTTGAATACCCTGCCTTTTCAACATGCTCTACTGATCTTTGCTCAGTTTTTCCAGAGCTTTGCTCAGTTTCGGTGGTGTTTGTTTGCTCCTAATCAACTACCTACTCTCAGTAATTCCAAAGATTCATGCAAACTTCTTCACGAAGTTCAAATCGGCTGAAATATGGTTGAAATATCAAGCAATATGGATAAAAATCAATGAATTTTATTACCGTTTGATATCAAATCACTCATAATTATGTCATGATCGCCAAATTTGAGGAAAAAATTCATTTACATTCGATTTGCAAAAATTCACGTTCAAATATTTGAATTCCAATTATTATTCTTAGAAATGGCTCAATTGAATTCATGGTCTGTCATCTGGTGGTAGGGTGGACAGTCCCAGATTATGAGGGTCCATTACCTGCTAGACACACGCCCGGGGTCGAGGGAAAAATATCTTCCCCGCTCGAGTCCCGCACACAGTGGAAGAAAAATTTTGAGCAGCTTAAGGGTTGGTAGAGTGTACCATGATTCCTGGACAATACTGACTTTTCTATTTTTTGTGCTGATTTTAGGAAGAATCATGTGACATGAAAACTTTATACAGCACATAAAAGCACAACTAACTACTTTCTGAAAGCCTAACATTCATTGTAAAGACATGTAGTACCACTTTCAAACCTCTGGAAAGGTTACTTTTTTGGAGGATACTACAATTAAGTGGGAAGGGCAGAAGGAGGAGGCTGCCCGCTGAAATTCTTGGAAAAATTGGAAAGATAGCAACCTTTAAGCCCCCCATTAAGTTTTTTCTTCATCAGCTTGAAAACAGTTTTAAAATAACTGAAGAATACCTTAAAGCAGGCCGTTTATGCATGTCAGAACTCAGATGCATTTTCACGGAGAGGCATTGTAAAAGACCATGGAAACTGAGGAACTCACACCTAAACCACAGCATTAATCAGCCTAATCTAACAATCAGACTTGATGTGTAATTCCTGTCCAAAATTCCATTGGCAGAAGTAATTTCCACAATGAAAATATGATCTAGAATATCCACTGTGATTCCCTAACTTTGCTACTCAATACATACAACCAAATAATGTGCAATAAAGTTGAAAAAATCTCAACAGAATTGACTTTCACAAATTTCCATTTTATTGATGAATAGGAATGATGGGTGGTCAAGGTTCCTACAATTTGTTTTACAGACAGCAGTTACACATTTTTTTCCTCTACTGATTGATTAACAGATCAGTTAAACAAAAATAAATTTTAACTCTTGAAATGATAGATAACTGAAAAAAATCAGATCTTTTTCCATTAAAAAAATCATTCCTTGTTCAGACATCTTGAATCTAAGTTCTGTCACATACATACCATCAACTAAGGTAATATGTGATGGTTTAATACTCCAATAGACATCAGGCTACCACTTACGAATACACATTTCCACAAAAAACCACCATATCTTTGGACATGTTTTCACTTAAAATGCTTCCACCATAAAAACAAAATAAATCGTCTAAAAATGTACACAGAACCTAAATCCTAATTACTCAACCAAAAACAATTTTTTTTTACTTTCAATTATAAATGCTTACAATGAAATTTGCATCTCAAAACATGTTACCGCAAGTAGATGCAATAACCTAAGTTGCTGAATTTAAAAAAATCAGATTAAAAAATTGAAGTTTTATCTCAATTTTACCTCTACGAGCGTATCACAATCGTTTCATTCCTTATTAAGTAGTGGACATTAATTGAAGTTACTTGCGCCTATTGCAAGTTATTTTTGCATTAAATGGCTGTGAAAATTTATTGTCTTGGCATATTATCATAATTGCTTCCACTTTGCCACCACTACTACAATTAGACACAAAATACTTTGTTACGAGAAAACATTTTTGCTAACTGATACTAGTCTGAACCATTTACCCGGATGCTTCATCAACAAGGTACCTTCTACAGCCACGATTAGCTGAAGTGTGCTCTTATACGACATATCGATAGATTTCCATCATCCCCCACACATGGAACACATCGTACACAATCGGGACTTTCAAAGATGCATCCATTTATGCATACACCCAGCACTAAAAGGCAATATCACTTTATTTGCTTAGAGCCATAAATGATCTCAGGCAATTCGAAATTTGAGCAAAATAATGTTCATCTACTCAAGCCCATTTACATAACAAATAAGGCCAGAAAGTTAAGATGTAAAACATTTGCATTCTCAAAGTGCTTTTGGAAAAATTTTTGTTGAGAATAATCATTTATAGAGATAATATAGCCTCTTCATGCAATTTTTAACCGCTTCAAAATTTCTGCTAGCAAAGATATCAAAATTCCAGCAAAAATTTCCATCTGTTCTCCTGGGCCAATTTGAGTCCCTCAGTAACTTCGAGAAATTAATACTTCACCTGTGGCAAACAAGTCTTTAAAATAATACCTTATCGGCCCGAAGTTACGGGCTTTCTGTTGAAAATAAGAGTATTACCACCCAAGGAACGACAAGAGATCTTTGATCGAGAAACACATACAATGTAATTTGTAAAGTAGAGTGATCTTTTAAACAATACTTTCATGTAAATCATGCCTATACTTGATGTTCTATCACCTTTAATACTTTCAGTAATTCACATTAATAAATAATACACCACCTTGACAAATAATAATCAAGAGATTGTGGATTTTGGTAGTGACTCATGGTTTTGAGCAAACCAAGAGAAACTTTCAAGAATGGATTACACGACTTTGAGATTCACGCCCAAAACTGACCAAAACATTGAAGAAGCATTAAATATTTTCAACTTGTTTAAAAAAAGGAAGATTTTCTCAGCAAAATGCCAAAATCCTAAGCTCATTAAAACAAGAAAATTTTAGTAGATGCAATCCTGGAATTGCATTTACCCTTCAATGAACCCGAACTCTTCAGTCTTACAAAAACATTTGGGTAGCAACCATACATAAAATGCAAGTACACATTTAACAAGCATTTAGGACCCTCAAGCCCTATTCACTTCACTATTTACAAACACATGCCTCTTTTTCTCTCTCCCTTACTCTCAAAACACACAAAACTGCAGTTACCCAAAGAAAAAAAAAACAATTTACAGTCACAGGCAGACAGTAGAAGAACATACATCACAGTCACACACAACCACTCAGCAATATATATACTCCAAACACACTCAACCTCTCACTCATGTTTACACACAGACTAAATCCATTTTCACAACTGTCACTTGTCCCTTCAGATCAATTATCAGAGACAAGGCAAGCTAATCTTCACTATTCTTCTCAAGGAATCCATAGCATCTTCAACTTCTGCCAGAAGTGATTCACACTGGCACATAGTTGCCCTTGGGACGGTAAAATATTTGCCCCCGCATTAACCTTTTACGCAGCTCTGAAATCAGAAGTCTCTTCTCCTTCTTGATCTTTTTCAAAATACCCTTATTTTCATGAGTCCTTCGAGATAGGTAAGGGAGGACCTCATCAACAGGACCATATGGTATGTACTTGTATGCTGAGTAGCCTGCCTGACCTAAAATACATACAAAAATGATTAGAGTTAGAAAATGCACAATCCTAAGAAATACAATAGTTCATGGTGAATATATTTTTGAGAGAAAGAAAAGCAGAGAACCAGATAAAACTAGCCAAATTCCTACTGTATGAAACTTGTGAAAGTGACGTCTAAGGGATGAATTAAGACCAATAACATAAGATTTAATCGAACTTGGTAACTTGAATGGCATTTATCCAATTGGTACTTGATTTTGAAGGAATTAATTAGGAGCATTCTTCACGGACTGGGGGAATGTAATAAGCATACATACCGTATGTGCATAATGTAGCACACAAATTTAATTAGGAACATTAAAAATTTTATTTCAGTTTAAAATTTAATCATAATAATACTATAGAAGCCCTGAAATGACCATATACGTTCCAAGCATTCATAAATAAACCTCATTCTCATGAGTTTAGATTCTACATTTACTTGTGTTATATTTATCCAATGACTTCTCTCTTCATGATATATTCACAATAATCATATTTTGTCCATGAAAAAATCTTTTTTTCGATCAATTTAATCCACTACAACTCAATGAAACATAGGATCCAATGAAAGATACTTTTCCCATGACCAACACTAAGAATACTAAACTTAACTATAAAAACCTTTCCGTTTAAAAAATAATTACACTACATAATGGTTACATTACACTACATAAGTAGTTAATTTCTTAATTTACGACCCACGTTTGACCAGATAATGATATCTTCGTGAGTCTTACAATTATAACTGCCAAACAGAGCCAGAACTAGGATTTTTGTCAGGGGTGGGCAAATATCAGATTGCCACACCCCCTCTCCTCACTATTAAAATATAAGACATCCATAGGCTATTTTTTAGAATAACTACAATATTAAATACATTTTTTAAATAAACTTTTCACATTTTGCCGTCCCATGAAATATGCAACCCGGGGCATGTGCCCGCCCTGCTCTAATTCTGGGACTGCGGCCACTAGACCTTTTCTGATTACTGATTACTATTTGGTTTTTGCTGTTGAAAGTATGATTAAATGTACTAGACAACGAAACGATTGGACCTATAGGGAGACAAGGGTTGAGTCTTACCTAATGGAAATGTGATATAGTCACACATGCCAAGGAGCTGCCCAAAGCACAACACCTTCTCCTGTGGTGTGAAACCAAGTTCGTTCATCCTGAAAATTCAAAATAAAAATTTGTCACTATCCCATACCAAAAATGAAACATGAGATACTTTATGTGTTTAACAGAAGGTAATTTCTGCAATTCTAGGATGGAATGGATTCATAATTGTCATTGCCTGCCATAAACATCTATCCAAAGCAGTGAACACAAGCAAGAAAGATTCCAGAGGAGCTAGGCAACCCACACAGCCCATTTCGCTGCGCACTTTACAAAAATCAAACTTTAAAGGGAAGAGTTAAAAATTGGCTCAAATGGAAGATACAAAACATGAAACTATAAAAATAAAAACAATCTATAATACTGTACATATACACATGACAAGCCAAAATACTAACAAAGTATTACTAATGATTTCCTTTGCATGCAAAAGTCGCTTGCGATAAATAATTAAATGCTTGTAAATGTGGCATAAACTTCAAGCATATCTTGAAGCAAAGCACAACAAAAATGCAGAGCATAAGCATGAACACCTCTTTCCATCTGGGATTCCAGCACCTCAAGAAAGCACAAACTACCTTCAATCACTCGGCAAGTATATCACTGATGCATTAACAGAGTTGTGCTGATTTTGCGGTGCATACATTTACACAAGGTAGTAATTAGGATTATATTTAAATAATGACATTTATTATAGTCAAATTTTTATTCTAGATTAAAAATTCAGAGAACACAATTAACAACATGCTAAAAAGGCGGGTAATAAGATAAATGAAGACTTAATTTCATGATTTATTTCATATTTTGGGTCTCAAGGAATAAAAATCTTTTTCTCCCTGGCAACTGTTTCATACTTACTTATCAATTGCAAAACGAACTGTGTCCTCGTTGTGACTAGCAACCATGATGGCTATTCTTCGCTCCTGCCCTTTCTCCTTGTTGTCTTTGATGCGACGTAAGCACTCAGTTAGTGTTTTATGGAACATTTCTGATGTGGCTTCAAATGATGGGTTGGTGGGGTCTTCATAGCCCAATGCTGCTGCTCGAGCTCTTTCCTGCAGTCAAACAATACAATCAATGAAACAATTTTGAAACAGATGAGAAAAAGAGAACACATAAACATTTGTCATGAAAAATAAATTAAATATTCATTGTAGAGAAAAATATGCTGCAACACTTTCCCAACTAAAGTATAGGCAGTAGATTATATTAGTACACCCATTTTTATAAATTATGACTTTCATCAAACAAGTAAATTAATAAAACTCTTCAGAATGGTAGCCTATGGTGATAAATATGGGGCACTTCATAATGTCAGCGATAATAAAAACTTACAAAATGAAATCAACAGCCTGATAATGAAGATTTAATAAAAATGCATCAAAATGCCATAGGGCAACAAAACGCTGAAGGATAAAATTTAATGTAAATCCTCACATTTGCAACAACTATCAAAGAGTACCTAAATAATTTTTAAGAATGATATCAAACTTGATGGACAAAAATAAACATTGATATAATGAATTAATTCACTTACTTGTTCCAAATAGGCTCCTCGTACCAGTTTTGCCCCAAACACAAAGTTTTGCCTCGCACTTTGCTCCAAGTCAATGGTGACATTGTCAAATGCATCTTTCAGATAACATTGGTATGTATTAAAAACAATTCCCTAAAAGTACAATAAAATGAAATATAAATTAATATTTGATCAATGACCTTAATAAAAGTAATGTATAAAAACTGCAGGATAAGCAACTTTAAAAAGTGAAATACCGTATATCTCCGAATATAGTCCCCCCCCCCAATTTTGAGACCTCAGTTTTGGGAAAAATTTTAAAATGTAAAGGAAGGCAATTTTTCTGTGGTTAGCAAGTTAAGATTCTAGATTCGATAAAAACTATTATTTTCTGTGAAGATTAAGAACAAATCTGTTCACATATTTTCCATCACAACAAAATAACTATACCTAAAACATGTTGTGATCCATTGCATGTATCAGTAATTTATAGTTCCTTAACCAGATGTAATGAAGAAATGAGAAATTTTTTTAAGTATCCAAGGCTATTGTATTTTTTAAACCTTCACAAATTATTAATATTTTTGATTTCCAAATGACTACAGACAATGTCAATATATAAGCTTTAACTTAAAGCCCATAAACAGTATTGCATTTGGCCCTGAAACTTCCTTAGATCCAGTGTAACACACCCATCAAGTCATCACAAATCCAAGTGACCTGAAGAATTTAGGAAATCTAAATAAAATTGTGTTAAATAAATTATAAATATTATAAAAATATTGCTATCAAATGCCTGCTAAGCAAAACAATTAAACTACAGGATTTACAAATATCAAAGTAATAAAATTAAGAAATAAACTTTTTCCAACAAACATTAAAACTGAAAAAAAATTATATCAATTTTCAATGCCTCGTCGCGAATCATTGCATAAGTTACACAAAGAGCTTCTGCTCTGCATTAGCGCACAAATTCGACGATATTTTCCTCTAATTCTTTGAATCTGCCGCATCGAGACCCCCGAAATGACTTCCGCGATGTATTAGCGCTTTGCAAGCGCTGTAAATTATATGATTTACGGCGTATTCTGCAACGGCTATTTTTAAATTGGCATCGAAACTCCGTCTTTGAAGGCCTCTAATCTGCGGCAGGATTGATCCTCATCTTTCTACTTGATCCATCCACACTGTTGAACGTAAAATTATTTTTAATAAAGAAAATATCGCGGAAATAATTGCGAAACGTTATGCGACGTAATTTATCGATCCTATTTACCCTGACGAATTGAAGATATTCCTCAATAAATTGATTACACTTTCGATGCTGAGTCGCTGTATTTCGATCAAATGCAGTAATGCCGGCGCTTCTGGTTTAAAGTCGTCGATTATTGCGCCTTTTCAGAAACAAATGCATCACCTATTGCGCATTCTTGTCCTGCGAAGGCGGTAAAGGCAGTGGTTGTAAACACGAACCGCACGGGCACATGGACGTATAGTAGCTACAGACGCAATGAAATGCTAAATCGTCACGAAAGGTTAACTTTATCTGTTTATTTTTCGCAATTATTTAAATCGTGTAGTTATTAAATGAGCGACGGGTACATATACCATTGATTCAATTCTAGTGTTCGATTAATGTAATGATAGTGTGTGTTTAGTTTTCATTTTAATTATTTACTGTTTTGCATCATTAAGTAATCAGTGTCGATTGAATTATTCTAACAATACTTTTCCAAGAAAAATTAGCGGCTACCCCGATGGATTCCGTGAAAACGCATATTCGATATGCTATTTGAATCGGAATAATCGTATCTGTACAACATTTGTGGTAAAAATTGTCTTAATTTCCGGTAAAACGTGGCAGTATTTACTAATATCTCCGATTATAATCCTCATAAATATACTCAAATAGAAAGATTACGAGAACATTAGCCATTATGCCGTTATTTATTACTTTATGGTCACCTTTAGTATGCTAAACTGGATTACACTCGATTATAGTCCCCCCCCTTACTTTTCCGCGGCCATTTTTGGAAAAAAAGGGGGGACTATATTCGGAGATATACGGTACTTGAACACCAAGTCTTGGATGATCTGAAAAATGGGTTTTGTCTGTAGGAAAAGCATCAAAATTGTCTAAATATGAATCTTAACAATACCATTCATTATTACGGAGGCTTCCGCGGTTAGTTGATTTGTGATGGTTTTCCGGGTTTACACATCAACCCGGAAACCCGGAAAACCATCACCAATACCATTCATTGAAAAGAAAACATCACCTAAATAAGAATTTAAAAAACTGCTAATATAGATTCCTCAAAAATTAAAAATGAGGTCACCAATACAAAAATTATAACCAAGGACTGGATATGAGCTCCATGAGAAATTAACAGCAAAAGTCATACTTCTAACAGCACTATCCGCATTAGTCAAGCACAGAGATATTGAATACATCCACTCTTACCTTCTCTTTATTGTATTTCCTCATCATTTCCAAAGTTATCCGCGATATAGCCGGCTGGAAGTAAGTCTGTTCAGCATCAATCATCATGCGAACATCCAATTCTTGTGCCATCTAAAATATTGGAAAATGACAAATTACATAAAAAAGTAAAAGATACACAGACTGCTTCCCTATAAAAATATTCCATCTTAAGTTTGGCAACCATTGCAATTTATTATGTGATCAAGACTTTAAATTATACAAAAATATTTACCAGGATCACGTTTAACCCTCTCAGCTATAACCTTCCCGGTGTACTAATCAGAAATGCTGAGGGCAACTTAATAAAATATAGCAGCTTGGAGAAAAAAAAACATTATGACGCTACATTTTATACATCCACATGTGTTTTTTCATAAAATTTTACTTTAAATGGTTAATAATGTAACAAATACTTTACACTAAGAAATAAATGTAATTATTGCAGTGTTCTAACATTTACGAGTAGGTAGGAGATGAATTACTGGTCCACAAGTTTCCATTTGAGAAGTATTAGCCCAAACAAGGGCCACAGAACAATCACGGTTTTGTAAAGTTATGTATAACACTTGGATTTTAGAGTTAACCCATTCGTACTCCATTATACAGTGTGTCCCCAAAAAAAAGACCCGATTTTAATTTGTAATTATATTGAAAAAAATGTCACTAGGCAAGCGAAACAGCACCAGATGTGATCGGCATTGTTTAGAGTTTTAGAAAAATCCGCTGAATGTCACTACGAGTGCTGATGTTTAGCATGAAACCCTTAGACCATTGGTCTAACAATTAGGTCTAACAATAAGGTGCAGCCAGTCTCACTGAAGATGACGTACAGGACCACGAGAACGGGCTTTACACTCTTGGCCTCCTAGGTCCCCTGACATAACACCATGCGATTTCTTCCTTTTGGGAAATGTTAAACGGCGTGTTTACGTTCCTCCCTTACCTCGTGACATTGATGAACAAAAAACATGAATATCAGCTGCTGTAGCTTCAGTGACAGAAGACACCTTACACTCAGTTTGGGATGAATTCAGCTATCGGCTAGATGTCGTCCGCGCAGCCAATGGAGGACGTATTGAACATTTATGATGGTTTTTTATAAACTTTTGCCTTTTTTGAGTAATTTAGTATACAATATGTTGATGTCAAGCCCTTCTTCCTAATAAATAATCTTATTTAAAATCGGGTCATTCTTTTTGGGACACACTGTATAATGAATGATCCACATAATACTTTGCTCACTCACCCACAATTGCAATTCAAAGCAATTGAATATGCTTTCATTGAAATTAAAAGATCATCCAAGAATATTTATGCTACGGAAATTACCACCTATAGTATAATATTTGAAAAAATGGAACCATGAAACAGCTCTTCCAACCACCGATTCAATGGCTGCTCGTTAATCAAATAAATGAAGTCAAAAAAGTTCATTTCAAGGATTAATATTAAAAATGCCCATAATTACTCCTGTTTAGAGATTTACTTCCAATGGTTCAATTAGTTTTAAGCCCACTTCCTTCCATTACCAATTTTTACTACTCAGACTCCACTCAAAATTAATATCGATGAAAAACAAATTGTTTTACACCACAGACTTCCACCACTTCCTTAAAACCACTTACATAGGATAGATGTGGTAATAATAAGAATGAGCACTTGAGATTAAGCTTTCTTCAAGGCACTCAGAATTTAAAAATTAATTCAATACAAAAAAATGAATCAAAACCTCATGAGTACTGCACAGCCCACAATTTTTAATTTTTAAAAACACTAAGTTTCGACACTAAAATATCATTGTCAGACTAGGCCTGAGGTGTCAAAAAAAAAAAAAAAAAAATTTGCACATACAGCAGACTCCCGATCATCTGGCCGCGGCACATCCGTGTTGTGGATTATCCGTGCATAATTTCACTTTTGCTCAATATATTCCGTGGTATTTATAAAAAAATAAAATCGGATGCAAAATTATCGGAATGACTGAATTAATTCTTCGATACACTGGGCTAATTATTTCCATTAGAATCCCCTTCGTAAAAACGGAAGCGATCGCACGCTATCTGCATTCACTGGAGCACCGTGTCCCTGTTTTCCAAGCCTTACAGTGCGCGACCGCGCTCCGTGATCATGAATACACCTCCCACTACAGTTGCAACCCGGGTGACTTGTGTGAGACTCGACTACGTGGCATGGTGTAGTTTCCGACGTCGAGCAGTGATTTTGAAGCATTCGTGCAAACAATTTTTCTGTATCCATGATCACATGGCCAAGGATGTGTGGTTTTCGAAACCAGGCCTTACATGGAGCATCAATAATACGAGTACAATCATGTTATCGTCGCTAAAAAGACTGCGAGCTGGCAAAGAAAGCTCTCAATGTGTCCGGGAAACATTTTACAATAAAAGAATAACTGTATAAATACATATATTGTTTGTTTTATGTAAATTATGAACATTACAAGACATTAAAGTGAAAGTTTGGGTTATCCGTGTTTCCTGATTATTCCTGCCGTCTCTCCCCATCATTAGCCCAGATAATAGCGAGTGTACTGTCATTTCTATTGAATAAAAATCATAAACAGCACAGTTCTACAAATTTTTACAATATTGTTGAAATTTTATTACTCCATATCTTTCCTGAAATACAGTGCAACCTCGACACCCCACGGTGCACTAATAAACACTCGCTATAGCGAATTGTCGCTTTACAAGAGGTGGAGCAAATAATAGCCAATATACCTGTTGCGAACAGATATACAGGAACAGGAGTGGTGCGGCGACAGATAAACATCTATCCGATAAACGTAAGCATAAATCCAGACGAAAGGCGATGTTTTTTTGCATCACTAAATTTCTTTACTCAAATAACGACTAACTATTCAAACAATTTATAAGCGCCGCACTGAATACAAATCATGCAAAGCATTGTTTCGTCAATCATTATATTTATCGAACGACAGTTTACCACATAAATTTGAGACTGAGCACTCCATTAACTTCATTTCTAACAGATCGCTAGCAATTACAGAGGTTAAGGAGTCTTGATGAAAGTCTTCCGGCGGTGAAACCCTCGCTATGGCGAGAGCCAACACCGAAAGGATCTCGTAAATACGAATTTTTAACACGCTTATTATAGGGTCAATTGACAGTGCATCGGCTATCTCTCGTAATAGCGGGGGTGTCGCTGTAGCCCGTACTCGCTTTAACGAGGTTCCACTGTAGTTAGGTAGATTGAGGTAAAAATTAGCTTACCTTGCATATGGTGTCCAGACGTCGGATCATATTTCGGAACATTTCTTCTTCCTTGGGGGTGAGCTGAGTAATAAGACGTACCATCCTACCAGTTTTGAGATCTGGTACTCTGAAGGTCTCACTCAATTGAGCATTCTCATCGATAATTCCACTCCAAGGAAACAAGTGGATCACACTGAGGACAGAAATAATTACTATGCATAAGAAATATATTAATCAAATAGCACAGGTTGATACCCAGAGTTAAACTCGTACTTATAAGAATAAATCACAGGGGTGCAGTATTATTACCTTATAAAAGGACAAAAATGAATAGGAATGTATCATCGGCTGGCAACCTACTAACTGCAATAGGCCTACATTACTGCTGAGTGATCATTAATTTAATAATATGTAGCTCTTCTTCTGTATTTTGTCCCTCATAGTTCTCATATAGCATGCAGTCACTTTCAATAAAAAAATCCCAGAAACAATCTTTACAAAATCGTTAATATTCTGAGTAAATTGCTGAAATATTATTGGGTGTAGAAAGTACTCTTTCATTGATTACGAAGCCTTTAATTTGTGAAACTAAGCACAGGGACAATCATTAACAAACTAAACAAGGGAAAATCATTTCATTATCACATAGATTTCAGGAAAAAAAATCATTTCGCACGGCGATGGCACATTAACATAAACTTTTCAAAGGCCATTGGGAGGGATGATGTTAAGGGTAAAGTGAGCACAACAAAAAACATGTATGACCAAAATAATTCTTATTTTTGTGATACATAGTAAAGTAATGGCCTTGATCACCAATCTTCTTTCGTAGCTAATCATGATCAAGTTTGAAAAATACATAGACAAAACTTTTTCCATTTTTCAATCCGTAGATTCCTTCTCGAATATTTGTGGTGAAAAATAAAAAAAAGGCATAAACCTTTTAGCAGGTAAGTTCATGATGTCGCGAGCTCATGCTGATCACATTAAAATGTCTCTGCTACCCATGTACCTTGCACATTAAACTCATGTGGTTCAGTATTGTTCACACACTTCATATCGTTTCCATCCTTCAGTGAAAGTTTCTCACTGAACTGGTATATTGTCACAAACGGCTTCCGGGTGCAGCTGCGTGTTGCGCTTTGCCGTGCAAGCTTTCGCGGCCGTTGCAGGACGCATCATCAGGAGATGAATGAAATTACGGAAATTGGTGGTCAATTAATATACTCGTCCAACCTCCCCCATCCACCGGAGTAGTGGGGGAGGAGGGTGGAGCTGACGTCAGCAGAACTCTCACCCCTGTCCTTGAGCGGCGAGCGGACTCTTCTTATCGCCGCTCGCCGCTCAAGGACAGGGGTGAGAGTTCTGCTGACGTCAGCTCCGCCCTCCTCCCCCACTACTTCGGTGGATGGGGGAGGTTGGACGAGTATATTAATTGACCACCAATTTCCGTAATTTCATTCATCGCCTGATGATGCGTCCTGCAACGGCCGCGAAAGCTTGCACGGCAAAGCGCAACACGCAGCTGCACCCGGAAGCCATTAGTGACGATGCCTCTCGCTGCGAAAACCTACGTTCAAAGAACAGGTATATGACACATCTTCTATGACATCAGCTACTCTAAAATCAAAAAGTGGGTGGCAACTTTGTTCCCATCTTTTTGTACACTTACAAGCAAATAGATGAAAAGGAAATACATATGAACGGTTTTTTGTCCCATATCACCTTTCCCATTCACCTCCTAAATTCTCTTTATAAATTGAGCTTACTGAACAAAGTGAATGACCCCATTGAGACAACTTAATCACCTAGTAATCAATCTGAAATTGGATAGGATAACAGGCGAGGGTAGAGCCCACCCAGACAAAGCCTGAAGCATTTGACAAACACACATTCAGAGAAGGGAGGCCACTCCCTTTCCCTGGGCCATCTCAAACTTTGAAGATATATAACCATAGGCTTCAGCCAGGCTTTGAACCCAGCAACCCTCAGTCCGTAGCCAAGCTCTCAACCCAACATGCTGAAATGCCTAACATCAGCACATATTAAAAATAAATGCAAGTTGATATAACAATAGAATAAAAGATTCTTACCCATCCCTGTCGTATGTAATTTTGTCCAAAAATTTCTTCACTGGGGCTTCACCAAGAATGTGTGCCTGCTCGAATTTTTTCTGCAAATCTTCAGGGTGCACATGCTTTTGAAGCACATTTTTGACTGGTCCTTTCTCACCAGTCATTTCTGAGAAATACTGACGTGTGCGCATGATTACTTCAGAAAGCTGAAGCTGAAAACGAAAAGGATGCATTAGGAAAAAATTATAAATAAATGATGGGAAATAATACATACATCAACTTTGCCTTAAAGATGAAAAACTTCTAAGAGTACAGTAAAATTCAGAGAACTTGTTTTTAAATTTGATTGGCACAGGAATTACAATTAACGATCACATAGTACACTCCCCAATTCAGTACATACGTAATTCATTTTCAAAAAAATATTTCCATTGCTTTTTAATGTATTGTTAATATTCATTTTCTAAGTTTTATAAATTCTGAAATAATTAAATTTCATATTCTTTTCAGGACAATAAACAAAAAAGCAGGTACATCAAGCGAGAGCTAAACCCTTGCTCAGGAAAACAATTTTCAAGATTAACATTTTTTCTGTGAGAATTTTAAGAGAAATGCCAATATGAGTCTTTATTTTCTTACTCCTAATGCCATATTAATTAATTATATGATTCAGAATAAAGAAAAGAAGGAAAAAGGAAAACAAGAACTGAAAACTATGACAGATCAAAGCTTGATTATTTTTGCCAATGAAATCATAAGGTGGGGCTTAGAGGACAAAGCGACATGGATGAACCAAAAGAAGAGAGAGAGAAATCAATTCATAAGATGAAACATTGGTATTTACTGATTGACACATGACTAGGCCTGAAAAAGTTATATAACAATTCCGCGTATCATAGAGCTGGTTTTATTCCTCACAATGAAAGAATTCTAGGTGAAACATCAATGTTCCACCTTGAATTCTGGAAATTCGGCAACATTAATTAATTATGCTGCCACATTTGTGCTCTCGTACCAAATATGATGGAAACAAAGAAAATAAGATAACATTCACTACTGAAACTAATATTTCTACTAACATAATTCACTCTGGTGAGTAGTAAATAAGTTTTAAAAAAAAGGTTAGAGAAAAGAGTTCTTTTGGAAACCTTGGATGGAAGAGAACAAAACTTAATCAGCCAAATAACCAGAAGATACAATGAAATAATGGAAATTATCATTGAAGGAAGAGTGGCATGGAATAAGGAAGGCAGGTCTTAATGAATAAGGCAGGTAATAATGAAGGTCTTACATGATACACATATATGGGTGATGAAGGACGTACAGTAGAAGAATTATGTATAGAGCGTTCCACATTTAGTTGACAGTACGGGCCTTATGGATAACAGTGTTGCCAAGCTTCCGCTCCGCCGGAAGGCATCCTAACAGCGTATGCAACCACACATAATAGAGCGCCAAAATGGTTAAGTTCAAAAAGGAGTTGGGGATCGCACGAAAGACGACGTAAATTAAGGAATTTTTTAGCGTAAATTACAATACCTTTGCTGCAATATAAGAGGAAAAGTCTTTTGTTATTTTATGTACGTACTTATTCAATGCACAAGATGAATAATGAATAATCTGTAATGTAAAAAATAACAATAAATTGAAGGATAATAAAAATTATAGCCGCTCCTGAATGAGACAAAATTTCTATTCCTTCCATATTATGCAATATTTTTTGGCTTTAGCTAGTATTACATGAAAGGCAATGTTGTATAAGACATCATCAATCTTTAATTTTTCAAAATTTTCCCGTACTTGGTTTAATGTAAATTAAAGATCTAAAATAAAGATCTCTTCTCAAGCTGACATCTTCAAAGCTAATTTCCTTAATGTTCTCTTTCCTCCACCTTGTAGTAGGCAAGAATTCCAATTTCCTTGAGTAATAAGAGGCACTATCTACCACTATAATTGATCCTTCGGGTAAGTTTGCAAGAAGTAAGTGCTCAAACAATCTCTCGTAACACTCGCCACCCACTTCTTCATGCTCATCCATTGAGTTCTTTTTGTACAGAAACACATGCGATGCTCCTTTTATGAAGCCATTTTCCGTTCCTGCGTGTATAATTGCAAATCGTCCTCCTCGGGAAGTGGGGGCCAAGCCCAGTATTTAGTCCAGCAAGGAAAGCTTGACGCGGATTTTCTAATTGTTTGTTTCGCAAACTAATGTTCACTATTTGTCCAACATTAATCCAACTTTCGCCTGTAAATACACTCGTTCTGTGTTCGCGACGATATTTTTTTAGCTACCTTAGATAATTAATTGTGCCACCAACGAATAATATCATCCCTTTCGATAAGGATGATTCTTTTCCCCCTGCGTTCGTACACGAAGCCTATGTCCAAAAGAAGACTATCCATATTCACCAGGTTTCAGATGGATTTTAAAGTCGGAGGAATAATTTTCACGAAGGATTCATGTACCTTCCTTCTAATTCCCGATCTCACCAAACCGTCGAAAATCACTGCCCTCGAATTTCTGTAAAGCTGTATAATTTATTTAGTTTTTGAAGGAGTTACCAATGAACCACGGGAGCTTTCCTTTCTCACTCTGTAAATAGTGTACTCCTAGCACCCTGTAGCCTTCGAAGCTTCTCGGCAGGCCTCACTAATGCTGAGAGATTTCCTATGTACGAGAAGACTTTGAGCACCAACCGTCTTTCGCGGCTTATGAGCTTCTCACCTTTTCTCCTCTTCTTTGTATCGGGCATATTGATTGGGCGTGTTACAGCAAAGATAAGTGTAAAACACACTTCGCAATTCTCAAGTTCAATACACCACACAACACTTGTTCACTCCAAAAAAATGCAATGACAAACTGAACGCCTTCGTAAATTCTTCCCTCGGCCCCTTCGGCCTGGGTCGCTTTTGGGGCAGGTTTTATGGTACCCTATGAAAGGAACTCAGAAAAAACCCAAGCCCCCTTTTGTAAATGCGTGCACTGGGTGGGGTAGTGTTTGGTACAGATTATGAGATATTCTTTTTCAAGGTTTCCACGATGTGACCTAAACACCCTAGGCGAAAGAGTCTTACTTCCAAGCCACTTGCTTACTTTCGTGTATCAATGTATTCAGATAAAAACACTGCTGTTACGAGGTATTCTCTGTTTACGATATCAAACGAATAGATAAATACATTTCATAGTATGCATTGACAAAAAACTCCTTTTCCGCCCGAGAATTTTCCCTCTGCACGCAAGAAAAAGCAAGAAGCCTGGCCCAGTGGCACCGTAATATTTTTTCTTAAGATAAAAACCTTGTAACTCGCTTCAGAATTGATGTAAGTTAATGATTTTTTCACCAAAAATAACCTTGTAGTTTTCTTCACATTTGATACGCAGCATATAGGGACCTACGACGTAAGAAACGTAAGTTAGTAAGCAACTACTTTTTACCTTGCAAAATCAAAATTTTCTTGTCCTAAAGTGTGTTACGTCGGCATAACAACATTAAAACTCCATATTTGTACAATTGGTGAGGGCCTTCAAGGAGAAAATAGTGTGAAGAATTTTGTGCCGAAGACTCAATTCAATACAGACAACGGTCAGGTAGAAATTGCGAGAAGAAGATAAAGTAAAAAAATACACGTTTCTGACGGAAATTTACGGAAATGTTTTTTATAGCTTTTGTTATAAATTTTATCGAAAAACTATTGGTACCAATGAATGCAGCACCTTTTTCTACATTAGAATGCAATTTTTAATCAGTGCATAACGCAACATTAATTTTCGTGCTGTTGTTGACAGGCTCCTGGCCTTATGGAGAATAACATGGGAAACGATTCTCCATAAGAGCCCATACTGTCAACTAAATGTGGAACGCTCTATAGGAGTTAAAAGACAAGGTGATATCAATATTGAGAAAAGAGCTGTCTCAAATCAATATTTGGACTGCTGACTAAGGATGATGATGCTTACCAAAAGCTGAGGTCGACCAAGAGCAGTCAATTTTACAGCAGTAAATCCAGTTCCATAGGTGGAACCTGTAATACAAGCAATGATCTGTTACCATATGCTTGGTGAAAAGGACACATGATGATTCCTTATTGCAGAGATGATATGTGAGGTATAAGGTGAGCCAGCTAGTATAATTTGATAGTTTCTCTATTTGTCAGAGGTTTATAAAAATATTCCATTCCAAAGGAAAGGAATATAAAGTTCATTTAAGTGGTGAATAAATATTCATATTCAACAAAATCACTTAATTGAGAAAGAGGGAGTCTTTAACATCAGTAAGTTTTCACAATGGCTAAGTTTTAAGTTTTAGAATCAAAAGTTCTTGAAAGATTTAGTTGGCAAAATTTTAAGTCAGGTATATAAGAATACTTTCAATTACATTCCAAAGCATACTATAAAAGAAAGATAAAGGAAAACTTAGCCATTGTAGGTTATAATTCAATAGACAAGAGTGGTGTGAGAATTCAATGCTTGGTTGACCTTAATTACAGAATAAGAACTAAGCACAGCTTGCAATTCCGTGGCCAACAATAAATAGTTAATGAGATTATGGTATGAAAAGAATGATTAAAATATATTTGATGATTGCAAACCAAGTCTAGATAATGAGTGACTATAGCATTAATAAAACAATATAAAAACGATAATCATCAAAATTTAACTTGCGCACTCAAAGTTATCATAAAATGGAATAAAGCCATTATTAAATGAGGTTAATTCATTTTCTTAGTAGTTGAAGAGTGTAGGGATAAGCAGGATAAAAAAGGTAAGCAATTAATTATGCTTATGATTTTACTGAAGACAAGAAGTCATTTCACGAATAAAACCACAGGAAGGAAAATTATTCAAAATAAAAATAAAATGTAAGTCTAATTAATAAGACAAGATTTCTGAAGAATGGTAGACAACAAGTAGATAGTTTGTTATGATCGAGAGACCTTTGTGTGCCCATGGAAAGTAGAACAGTAGCTGACCTCATGAAATGATTATACATTCCAAGGCAAACTCATATTAGTTAAATGTGCATCATTACACGACAGAATTCAATATAGTGAATAATAGATTGGAATCAAACAGAAAGATCACTACACACAAGAAATTGTATCGACTATAACAAATCCATGGCTAATGCAAAACCACTCCACAAACAAAAGCTGAGAAGGCAACAGGGATGGATTTTGAATATTAGCAACAATTTTACATTTAATTTGGATTGTTATTTGATTTAAATTCTGCTAAAAGAGCATTTTTATGGCATAATTTACACATTAAAATCACTGGAAAATCAATTGAAAGCACGCAGAAGTATCTCAACATGCCTAACACTGCAGCCCTATTTATGGGGTACATGAAGAGTCGAAGTCACAATTTAATCATGATTTCCATATTTTAAGTAGAATAATTTATACCACGCACCAAGGACAGGATAAAAATTAGTTGACATTAGAGTTAGGAACCATCAAAACATTATTGTGAACCAATAAATCAAGGGAGTAATTACCATTTTAATTAATTCCAGCATTTGCAGTGTGTTGTCACGTGAAGCTAAAGATATGTAAGAACTAAAAAATTTCTCTTCCACTTTCACAAGCATTTTATGGCTCTCAACATTAATCTCCTGATTTGTTTAAAGACAAGAGCAGTTTGAGTGATAGCAATTCTATGCCAAGATCACCAATTAAAACAACTAAAAGCAGTAAAACACAACTATTCAGGTATCAAAATCAATCATTCTATTGCAATCATGCAATGAAAGGAAGACACCTTCAAAACATAACAGCATAAAATTACAATTTTAATTCCAACTCAAGGTATTCACTATATAATCCAATCATACCCTAGACCTAAAAGCATTTTTTTAATCACGAAAAACGAAATTTAATGAAAAGAGATTAAGAATACTATCCTGCTCATCCCTACATTTGAGACAAAGGAAATATATCAATATATTGGCACTGAACAATTAACAATCGCAAACAAGAACATTACAAGGGTAAGAGCAACAAATTCACACACCACGTAAAAATTTCCTCAAATGAAAATCCACTCATTAAATGCCTTCACTTTTAAGAGTCTTGAATGTATCTTTTCAAAAGAAATGAATGAACAGCAACAGAGAGCCTGGGATAGATACAAGTTATGCATACACATGATTTTCTGGCACTTAAAAAAAAAGATACTTTATCTGCATGAAGAGTTCCAAAAACTTTATTGAAATGAACTTTCTTTTAAATATGTAGTAAGGTTGGAATTAAGACTTATCTACCCTCATCCATCTCCTCTCTCGTCATCTTCTGGTGTGCGGTTGCGGAAGCTGAACAGAGTGCACGCTTAGCTTCCTTGCGTGGAGGGAAACGGGAGGGAGAGAGGGGGAAGGAGGAGAGGACCGTAGGGGGCGTCGACCACCACTTCTCCGCCCCCACGTCCCCCTGCCCCATACGCACCACCTCCTCCTGCTCGCCTTCCCCTCTCTCGACCACCTCTCGCTACGATCCCCTATATCCAGCAATTCCCCATCCTCTGTCCCACCCTCCATTAAATCCTCTCCGCTCCATCCAATTACTACAGTTCCGAGAGCAGACAGCCACCAAATCGCCACGGCTAAGCGCCTTTTATTGCCTTCTGTTCTCTCTCTCTCTTTTTTTTGTTTTGTTACATACTCTTTTGCACTGACAAGCAACAAATCACTGTCCTTTCTGCAATCGTTGACAAGAGATAATTTTCAGAAAACAGAGAACAACCTTTGAAACACAAACCTCACAAAACTGGTCAGGTGAAGGGAAACAGAAAATGAAAACTTCCATAGATGTCCACCAAAGCATGAATATACTTTGGCAAATCATCAATGTCAAATCAAATTAATTTTATTTGTGAGCTATATAGGGTCCTTCTCACACCTTTCACACAAGTATTACCAAGTACAAACCTGAGACGAAACAAATCTGGTTTCTCCAAGTTATCTACAGCCTTATCACAGGCAAAAATTAACATTTGTGATTCTCTCTTAATTTGGAGAGCAGGCTTTGAAAGGGCTTTTTCTAAGCACCATATGAATCAGGCCAGTTGGGTTTTTTGTGTTTCAAATGGTTTTCTATGGTCATTCATTTATACAATCTCATATGTACACTCCTGGAAAGAGTGTGGTTATTACTCCTAAGCAATCTAATCAAGTTTCATAGAAAATCACTCATTACATGAAGATGCAATCGAATCCCATGCAGTCCGACCATTACTTCTAACACACAAAGGGCCTCTTAATTGCAGATTAAACAATGGTCAACAACATTTTTTCAAGAATAAGTTGGCATGATTAGGCTGCAAAACTTCACACAACTCTGCCGCAGAAGGAAAATAAAAATTAATGTATTTTCCTTTTTGTAAACATGGGTACCTCCTCAAGGTTTTAAGTTCCCAAGAATCTATGAGCAGAGAATTTTTCTCACCAGAAATAATAAACAAAAGTTTTGCAAAGTAAGATAAAATTATTATCACCAACTGTCAAATGCATACTTAAGTTATGTTTCAACCCAGACTACATGAGATTCCATTACACCTGAAAAACAATCTCTACATAAAGTTTGAAGGACTTAAAATAATTTTCCCTCCTTTCTGCAAAAGTCTTCCAACTTTTCAGGAAGTGATTATTTGGGAAAATTCTTTATAGGATTGGCAGATAGAGAGATGATAAAATTCCAGGGGAGAAATTTCTTTAAGGGTGAATGATCACTTATGAAATTGTGTAACTAGTTAGAACAAAAAATTACCAGATAGTTTCTTGACATTTCCAATGAAGATGAGGCAAAATAAATATTAACTTGCCATATATGTATTCAGCATTTAATTTAACTGGTGTAAATAATATGAATCAAGGTGTAAAAGATTAAGTGGCAAGATATAAAAATATCTGGTTCATTCATAGTTCTAGCTAGCCAAAATATTATATGCATTGAATGAGAAAATGAATATTCTCCAAAACGACTGGCATGAAATATTTCCACAAAGATTGATAGATATCCTATCAGAGCAACCCTACTATGGTAAAATGAAAACAACAATGACAAAATAGCTTTTAAAAAAAGATTTATGTTTCACATGGTCATCACTTTTTTAAATTAGTGGGAATCTAAAACGTAGTACAGCCAAGTACCTATTAAAGAGGGACAAAGTATCTACAGCGATGAGAAAAATCACATAATTTTCACAGTTCTGTCGCTATGACAAAAAATGCATATATATTGTCTTCTCAACATGGACCACAAGAAATCTAAATAAAGGATAGAGATATCTGACTCAGACACCCAGAAAGTCTAACGTTTAGGACAAAACTTCTACCACGAATAATTCCAGAAATCTAATTCGTCCACTTTTTCAGTACCTCAATTACATCTATCTGCATAGTACATATTTTAAAATTAAGTTTAGTTAATCATACATGGTACAACTATTATTTTCCCTTGGCTTCTTAACTTTTATCAACAAACAGTAGCACAGCCTATGGAGAATGGTATGGTACATAAAATCTATCCTAACTTACTAGTATTTTTTTTTACAACTTATGAAATTTGACTATGCAATGTAAGTTTTTTTTAGTAATTTTTCTTTACATCTACATCTACTTTTTTTATGCAATTAAATAACATATTATTTCTCATGTCCTCCTCATTTCATATCTATCAATCATTGTGGAACATCCAGAGTTAAAAAAACTTCAATATAGTCTAACAGGCAAATGCACAAAAAACAACTTTGAAACCAGTATTTAATAATAGCCAGAAAATATTCATTTCTCAAAAAAAAGCTCTATTTTTGGCTTCAGGCTTAGTGAGTCTTAAAATGAGGCTAAGCAAAATTTAGCAGACAAAAAATCATTCTTCTACAAGTCCAGATCATGTGAAAAAATGCAAACAATTTACTCTTTTCATTCATTTTCCGAGGTTATTGCTCACCTGAAAGGTACCTAAGGATGGGCAAATGCGAAAAAATGGACTATGGGATGACAGGTTGGTCGGGGGGGAATGAGTTTGTGGGCACCTTGCATGATGACGGCCAGTTGAGATGAAGATGGTAAGGAAGGAGCAGGACCAGAGAAGAAAGGGGGGTAGGGATAGGAAATTTACAGGGTTGTTACAAGATTACCCTATTATGATTCCCTGACTATTTTCAGTCCCAATTTTTATTAATTTCCCTGCCATCAAATCACTGGCAACGCAACCAAATTATGAATAAATGCAGCAAGGTATGTTTTGGAATTAATTCAACTACCTAGTTTTATGTAGTAGTAGCATATACAACGTCAAAAAGCCCCAAGTCGTTTTCACTGACATTTCCAGCGTTCCCACCGACTCTTCCCTGATTTCCAGTAAGATTTTTCAAAACAATCCTCATTTATATCTATCTCAAAGTAGTTGTACAGTGGAAAAATGAGCTATCCAGCCTAGATGACATTAAAACACCCACCTTGCCATGCGTACTCCGCAACATCCCATGCAATCAACCAAAATTTTCATCCCTCTGATGCATCTTTGGCATTATTTCAGGACCATAACTTTATGCCCCTGATATTTCCATGATTCATAGCCCTTATTTTTATTTCTCTGGTATTTCTATTACTTCCCCCCCCCCCCCCCCCCCCGATATGAGCCCAACTGAATAACCTAATCCCGTAACAACCCTGTTTCAGCATGAGATCAGATGGAGGCAAATGGTGGTAGCGAGAACCACGGAGGGTGAGGTGGTGACAGGGGGTGGACTGACTGGAGTTGGGGCACCAATTATGCACCCATTTAAACCCAATGCGCCCCCATACTTGTATGCAATCTCCTCTTGAGGGTGTGTACCGTATGCGTTGCTACAGGGGCTCAAAAGTCTGGAAAAGAGTGTTTGCATCACACAAAGGTGAAAGCCCACCCGCTTATCCCACTAAACAATTTGCACACAACACCCACCCCGGATGGAGACCAACCAACAAACTTCAAATTGCATCATCAGAGAGGGAAATGGTCTGCTCCTTAAGAGATTGGTCACCACAATGAACATAACCTCTTGAATGTTTAACATTAATTGGTCATATTGAAATGCATTCCTATCGAAAGAGAAATAAGACCACAATCCAACAACCCAATATAAAGGAAGACTTTTCACTTGATGATATACAACAGAGTCACAATTTTATACCATTTGACTACACACAAGTTGAACAAAGTATTAATTATTTCCCACTCATATCTTCCTCTATTCACCCATTTACACCCTTCCCACCAAAAGCTATATAGTGAGAACTCCCACATGTGATCTGTTAGAGGCATAAGAGTAGACTTGAAAACCTACAAAAACTATGCAATATAAATTTAACCTTTAATCCCACAAACACAAGATAAGGAGGTAACCGCTCCAACTAACTTTTTTTAAATTTACATTCATTACTGCCCTTGGTTCATAACCATTCATGTAAGAGACAATAAATTGGAAGGGGTCTAATAAGCACTCAAAAACCTACAAGAAAATATTCCTAAAATAGTTTATGTTTCCCATCAGAAAATATTTACTACTTCAATGGAATGGGCACCAAATATGCACAAAAGGCATGGCAAAAGAACTAACTTAAAAACTGCTAATAAAATTGCAATTAAAAGATTGTTCATCTTAATTAATTATCAATCATTACGTCTTCCTTCATTTGGGGAGAATACTTAAAGCACAACTATACTTAGAAATTTGAATAGATTTTTGACATCAACGTCAAGAAAATAAGGCTGAATTATCAGGCTGTTTCACCAAGTGAATAACAACAGCAACTACGCATGGCATTCACACAGCTGAACAGGTTTGCAATAAAAGTAAACCTGAAGAGTTGATGATCTAAATATGCAGAAGAACCATCTTAAGGAGCAAACCTTTTCTCCATTAAAACCATTTGAAAATCAAATTGGGAGGGGCAAAACATTGCAGATACAACAGGGACAAATTTATATAATTCAACACCGAAAAAATAAACTATGAGAAAAAATACTTCCCACATCAAGCAGTACAGATGGATGGACAAAGAAAACAGCAAGTTAATAAAAATTGGCAAAACAAATTTAAAACTAACAATAAGCATATTTAACATAATTTTCTTTAAATTGGACATATACAAGCTCATTGTAGCAAGAATGGAAGGTATAAAAATTTCAATAGTATTTTCAAGGAATTTATTTCCTTGATTCAAAGTTTAGTCTCACAGTTACTGATATTCCAATTAAATCCATTCTTGAACAACAAATTAAACAATGGGAAACTAACTGTTAAGCTTTGATAATTTCACTGAATGTCAAAAAATAATTAAAAATGACAAAATCTTAAAGCCAAGCAAAACGTGTCCATAACTTCAACTCTCTCTTAATTCTAACATGTATGAATGACACTAAAATGAAGACTAACAAACACATGAGTGGGAAACCCCAGGAAAGTAACTTTACCTGAGGTAGCTTCCAAGCATCTCTGAAATACTTCCAGGTTTCTTTCACATTGGGCTTCATTGAGGTAGAAATATGTTCTTGCACCTTCCACCTTGTAACGTCGATCGGCAAACTCCCTGTGCACATGATACCTTTTGATTGTGCCTATATGTGATGAAAAGAGGTCAAATTAAAATAATTGTATTGACACAGAAATCGATAATGAGAACGAGTGATACCCTTCACTCAAAACAATAAAACCACATGAAAATAAAAAATCCTCTCCAATGCTACTCCACTAAGATTTTCAAGCATACATCAATGATTATTTGTCTCCAAAATAATCCAAAAACTGAGCAATCAATATTCATAATTGAATAAATTATTTTAGAGCTCACTACAGTTTTTCCCAGTGGATGATAGAGATAAATGTCAAAGCCATGAAAAATATATCCAAATTTGATTTTACACATTTCTAAGACATATTAGTCATGATAAATAGTGATAAAGAATAGTCCACACCATTACTAATTCAGGGTAGAAAAACATCTGACATGTATTCCACAAAAAATCTAAGGTTCACAATGTTTTTATACAAAGGGTTCAGGATTTATATACAATGGCTTTATGAATAGTGATTAATTTAGTTAGTCCACACAGTTTATAATGGGAACCAAACAAACCAGACAGCAACAAAAATGTTTACATTACGCCCTTTATCCACAATGTCCAGGTAGACCCCATCACCAATCACTAAGACCATTTACAAAGGGCACTAAGAAGTGAAATGATTTAAAATATTGAATTAAAAATGACATCACAGAATTGGAGTTGGAAGAGGTAATGTCTATATGTTCAAAGCATAAATACCATGGATCCTTATTACACCAAAATCACTACTTTCCTGGATTTGTCAAAATCTACCACACTATTACCTGTACGTGATTTGTACCAAGGAAAATACTAAGATTGTGTTGTAAATTTATTTAGATATTCATAAGGGTTACATTGAAAATACACATAAATGAAGCAAATATGGACATTGTAAAAGGGATGAAATAATAATTGTGGACCTACTGATCAAGCTACCTAAACAATAGCCATATTCGAAAGACAGCTTCCATAATAAGCCCTAATATTGAATAGGGTAGCTTCCTTCATCAAAGAAAACTAAAGGCAATGATTGCGATTCGTTACCCAACATTAGTGTGTTCATGATATAGAAATTATTTGGTTTTAGAATCCCAGTTTAGACGAATGTTAATGGTCAATTTTAACCTCATTTGAAAAAGGCCAGATTGGCACCCATACGATGTCACTCCACAGGATGTCACAGGGACCTAGATGCTATACGAGTAGTCAGGAGTTTTACATCGTCTGAGATTACCAATGCATGCATGTGGCACGGAGCTCAGGGAAACATTTCTTAATAATCACCTATTAAAATTGCCTCAGGTAGAAAAGTTTCCTTCGTTTGATAAGGTATTAACCCGGCGGTAGTCGCGCCCATTTTCCGAACATAAACGGTCGCGTGGGGTGTCTCTGACACCCCAAAAGATTTTCTTCAATTTCTTTCAAATAGTATATATCATTTAAAAATTTCACATCTCGACGTATCCTTTGTTTATTTAGGAATGGCTATACTATATATTTCAAACCATAATTCAACTTTTATTTTTTTAAGAAAATATTTTTGAATACCTACCCTATTTTCCAGTAGGCAGTCCCAGTTCCTCCGAAAAAATTGCCAATTTTTTTTGTTTCAGCCAAAGGACACAGTTGAAATGTTGAGATATAAATACATGGCATATACTTTTATAAACATCAATCACTGTATCTCATCATATTTTCAGCGTCGACCTCTATTTGCCTTACGTAAATACTAATAATTGTACTAAATTAATTTACTTATCGATATTGAATCGATTTCCAAAAATGTATTCTTGAGGAAAAATTTAAGATGATATTACGGTCACTTATAACTATTGAAATACTCCTGTTACAAATTATATACAGCATTGGAAAGGTAAACTAACAAATATGTAGTCCTCAATAGAAGTTCAATTTCACGCTATTGAAAAGTTTTATTGAATCTAAAGAATGCAGAAAATAAATCATGTAAACTATTTATTTGCTTCTAATCACTTCTCAAAATTTTCAGCAAATGTGTACCGCACATTAGTTTCTAACACAGTTTACAGTATATTTTTGTTTTTATATCTGTGGGGAAAAAAACACATCTTCCTACTTTTTTCTATTTTTCTCCACATCCTTTTCTCAGGCTCATTTTACGCATATTCCTCTATTTTTCAAGTCTCTAGAGATCGTGTTCAATATCGATCTAATTTTACTGTATGGAAAAGTTAACGATCGAGTTATCTCACGAAGAAAACTTCTTTGCAATGTAATAGTGAATTAGAATACCTACGTATAACAAATGCACTGATGTCAGCAGTGTTTGGCAAATGAAAGAAAATGGCCATGGACCATCTCCTGATGTTTCTGCTTGTATGATAGGTGCTGCCTATTTTGTCTAATGTGGCTACACCTCCTTCAGTGCAGTTATAAAAGGCCAATATTTCCGGTTTTCTTTTATTATCTGTTCGTCTTGGATTCATTGATAGATATAGCTGTGTGAATTGTTGGCGAAAGAATTACATTCTTTGACCATTTTACGACGCAGGAAACTAGAGCTTTTTTCTTCCTAAACCAAAATAAGCTGCTATTATCTTCTTTCTTTTACTTATACGACTTTCAGTGCTAAATCTCTTTTATTTTTTGCGCACTGTTCCCGCAACCGTCAAATTATTGCTTAGAATTTCATGTACTTGCGGAATATTATTGAATCAGTAGTTCAAACTATGTTCCTCCCGTTTCTGTTTACAAAAGAAAACATTCGCTTTAACTCCTCTTTTGGACCGTTAACTAAAAAAAATGGACCCTCTGGTTGCCACTCTGAGTAGGTACATCTTCAAATACAATCGAATTTGCCAATGCAAAACTTTTGATGCTATATTTTGCGGGGTTGGAAGGTAAATATTGCCTATATGAACATCTTCTTTGAAAAGGAATCAATTGCTCATCAGCTTTTTCTCATGGCCCAATTCTATAATGTTGCCGTGTATTGCGAGCAAACATCTCAAATACATCTGTACTTTGTGCTAATTTTCCACTTTTCATTTTCTCTACTTTAGCAGTCACGTTGTGGAAACGAAAAGATAAAGGGGAAAAGAGAAATATGTTATGGCTCATGGAGGAATAACATATTTCCACTCCTAATCCATTGTGGTTCCAAAACTATAAAAAATTCTGTTACTCAGTTTTATTTGCCCTGGCTAAAAGTAAAATACTATTCAGGAACACTAATTCTTTCCTGTCTGTTTCACTATCTCTTTTACGAGAATTATTTTCAGTGACTTTCTCTACCTGAATATTAGTGCAATTCACAATTTTCTCTACCATTCTTTCAATGAACATCATACGAAAACAAACCATTCGAGTTTTGAATCCAATTTATTTTTCTAATAAGTCCACTCCTCTCAGTAACACTGCTACAATTTTATGTTCTTATGTTTGGTCTTGATCCCTGCGTATTACACGTTTCAACTCCATACTTCCCAACGTACATAAGCTCCCTTCCCTTTTACAAAAGTTAATCATCTCTGCACTGTTGTTCAGTGTAAGTGTCATGCGCAGCTACATGACACCCATCTTCTTTTTCATCAGAATCAATCTTCTTCCCTCAAAGATTCATTGAAAAGGCAAAGACTCATTCTTTTACTCTAGAGGTAGCTGACATCTAGTATGAATTGAAATCGATGAATGTAAGTATTATAAAGCCAACCCTCACTGGTAAATTCACAGAAACATGTAAATAACGACTTTTTTTGAATAACTACTGCACTAACGTAATTGAACGAAGTCTTCAAAAAATCACTTCTAAGAAATCGCATTTTCTACAAAAGTTGACGTCAGAAACAAATAAATCCTCATCCAAAATTTCAGTCAAAAGTCAAAGTATATTAGCTTTTTCCTTTTTTTAGAAAGACTGCAGGAATCCATAGTGTACTGAATGAACGTGCTAAATGTATTACATGATCGATTTTTCGTGGCTCACTTCGAGAAAAATCACTGTAATATTATAAAAAAAATACTAACTTTCTATTTGTTTACATAAATTTAGGCAAAAAATATACCAATAAATAAATATTTATTAATGTAAACGTAAAAGACAACTTGAATGGCCAGTTTCAGAAAAGTAGCTATCAAATGTGATGAAAATGGATGAAAAACATTCGGCGGCAAACCTTAACGAGAACGGTCGCGTGGGGTGTCTGGCGCACCCCACTCTGCAGAGCTTTGACAAAAGTAATTTTTCTTAAAAACTTGCATTGATTTTATAATTATCTTTTACATGTACCCTCAGAAAGCTTAAAAAATCAGCTAGAGGAGGTTACAGGTCATTGCAGTCACAATTGCATGAAAAAATAGCGCTTATATAAGACTGGGGTGTCTGGGACACCCCACGCGACCACTGCCGGGTTAACAATCCTTATCTAAGCCAAGCGCTACCTGCTAGCAGTCTGCATCGTAGCAGCGCTCATAGCCTCGCACCAAGGTGGCCTCACACGTTGGCAGCTGGAACCAGAATGATGTCACACGGGCTTTTCCCAGCATTCATACTAAGCCATCGCGTTTTTGCGCGCTTGAAATTTTTCACTTTACATTTAATCGCAAAAAATAATGTCATTTAAAAATCCAAAAGCGTGAAATACTTTTTTTCCCAACTGTATCATATTTGATGGAGGGGAAAAGGAAAGCTTCGCCCAGTTAGAATAGAACTAAATCCTGAACAAATATACAGCAATTAAAAAAAAAACGTACTGACCGATATATAGATTAGTTATTTATAGTCCTTTACACACCAATGTCAATTTTAACTGTACAGAAAAGCCTGGATGTAGGGAGCTTTCCAAAAGTAATGCAATTATTTTTTAAAGTAATTTATAGAAAAAATTTGCATAAACACTTTAAATTCTTCAAATTACTCTCCTTGGGCTTCCACACATTTTTTCCAGCAACTCTGCCAGGACCAGTATGCACACTGGAAGGCTTGTTCGGGGACCTCTCGCAAAAGTCTTCGTCGCGGGTGATTGGATCTGTTCTATGGACAAAAAATGGGTTCATTTCAGGGTTGCCTAAATCTGAGGGAGCAGAAAGAAGTCTGCTGGGGCAACTTCAGGATCCACCGACTCCCAAGTTGCTTGATACCATTCAGACCAGCAGGAGTGACACAAGAAATTCCATTGCATTACCTTCAGAACGCACCCTGTATTACTTGCCATTTGATAAAACATTCATTTGATCATCTACGTATCATTTTCCAACCCCCAAACTCTCCTTACTCCACTTCTCCTACTCTCCATACTGGACTTTTCCTACTCTCCTCTGCTATCCCTTCAACCTACCTGGCCTTCCCCACCTGAAAACAACTAACTGCACTGATAAATGAAAATGGAAAAAAAAGATGCAGGGTAAGTATGGCACCAAAATAAAAGAAAAAACTGCTAAGACAATGATTATGTAAGGATTTATCTGCTTTGTTTTCCTCCCTAGCATTTTCACAAGATTTCTGAACTCAAATTTCCTGACAAGAACTCCATTTTCCCTGACTTGAGCACACATTCCTTTCAATCAGCATATTGCATTTTTTTCTCGGCTCAATGCATCATGGCCAACCTCACCACCAATTCCAGTTTGCATGGGAAATGCATGACATAGTTTTCTATGCAACATTCAAAGACACTCACACTTGAATAAAATTTTCTTTCAGAGATATAGGGTGATGCTGAGCATGAAGGAGAGGAATTAACTCCTAGAATTTCTTGGAGGAAAGAAATATATATTTGGTGATAAAACATAAACAATGCTATAAAATCTACAATTTCATAATAATAATCTCAACAATTGCACCTGATTTACCTCACACATTTCAAACCCCCAGACTTTTCTCTGAATTCCTTGATTTCCCTGCACTTTAACAACTCATTACAATGAAAACTAATCGAAGCACTACTGCATTTCAAACAGTAAAAGATTATTAATCACGTACATGCATAATTGGATCATTTACTTCAAATAATAATTACATTATAAAGCCATCATGTATTTGAAACCAACCACCCATTTTTGAATAGTCAATGACTTGCAATCATTAGGCCTACGTTATGTAATCTTCTTGCGGAAGTTGAAAGGCAATGGCAATGATTTTGGTGAGATCAAGTGCTCATTCAATAAGAACTTAATTGTGAATTTGAGTGAAAATAAAACACTAATTGCACTTGACTGAGATGTCTGTTTGGGTAAATTAAAACCTTTAAGACTACTTTTCAGGTTCTCGTGATTGGATGTGTTAGTGCGAAAACATTAATTCTGGTTAACACAAACAGTTATGGTACCCAATTCATATCACTCTGTAAGTAGCATACAATAAAGGGATGGATAACGCGTTAGCGAATAATCTCCACAGTTAACAGCACCCAGTAATTGTGTAAATAAACAGCAAGTTTCCTCACATGAACACCAAAAATGTATTAGATGTTGTTAAATTAACTAACTTTCAAAAATGAAAATCAAACGGGAGTCCTGGGTAACACAGAAATTTCAGCAAAATGCCATGAAAATGGCCGAAAATTTAATTTTTAATTTAATATTCAATATTTACATTGAACCCAATCAAAGAAAAATGACTGCTTACACTAACCTGGCAGTATCTTCTACAAGCCCTAAAAAAATTCAATGTATATGAAAACCAAAAATTTTATGCCAAAGGTCCAACCTTCAAACCTACTTAAAAATAGATAAAATTTAAAAGTGATGGTAGCTACATGAATGAATAAAGTACTCCGGGAAAAAAACATGAGCTTACAATGGTTCTCTTCTGGACATGAGCTGGCAAATTTAGGCATTGAATTTACTGACCGTTTTCCATTTCTGAAGCCCAAGGTACATGTCATAGTGAAAATGAATTCTGTGCTGTAACAAAAGATTGTAAATATTGAGATGCAAATCAAATTTTCGAGGATAAGTCTAATATTTAGACAAGTTTGATTATCTTGGGAAATCCTGTAAGGAAACTTCTCACCCAGAATTTAAAATTAGGGTACTATACATAGGAAATCGATTTTGCATTAAGATGTCTTACTCCATCAAGCACTCTCCTAAGATAGTGTCTCTAATAGAAGTATTGACCTTGATTATAAAATAAAGCTAAGCTATGATATTAACATAAGGAGGAGTAAACTCATTTCTGAGTATACTTAGGAATGGAGATACTGTTCAATTAATCATTGATAGCATCTACGATACAAATTTTTCATCATACTCAAGCCCTGCCTTCCGTATTCACAAGCATAATATTACTCTGACATAATAACAACACCTTTTTAATTACGGTATTTCTCCAAATCTAGTCCCTCCCTGATTATAGCACCACACCGCCCCCTGATGTTGAAGCTTCAGTTTCTGGAAGACTTAAAAAAAATCTGTTTGAATATAGCCCCCGCTTACTTTTACCATGAGCATTTTTTGAAAAAAGGGGGGGAGGGAAAATATTCAGATAAATATGGTAGTTTGCAACTAAAAGTCCATCATTCATAGCCAATGGTACACTTCAATTGCATTCATTCCTTTATTCCCATCCAAATTTTCTAGATAATCATTCTATCAATAAATGGACAAATATAATACACATGAACGAAGAAGAAGATCATGCAACACAAAGAGGTAAAAATATTTCCAGGTATGAATCGAGACATTTCATCGCCATTATCATTTGAAAAGCTAAAATGTACACATTTTCAGGGTAATCTCGGTAACTTTACTTCTACTTCAACATCTGAAATCTGGTTCTAAACAACAAACAATTTTTACTGAAAATTCAAAGATTAATGGTTATTTGAGAGTACTAAAAAGTTTTAACACTGTAATTCCATCAATTTTTCAGGCATAGCACTAGGAATGAAAAATCAAAATATTTTATTCAAGAAGAATGGAAATGTGGAAAATATTTTAATAAAAAAGAAAGCATCAGAAATTATTATTCTTAAGAAATCCATACACCATGGTTTCATGCTTCAGTCAAACATGTTTTTTTCAAGAAATTAGCAACACTTAATACGAGAGAAAATTTTCACATTAAAAAAGCAAATAAAAGAGTGATTAAAATTTCCCAAAAAATTGATAAATGCAAAAAAGAAAATAATAAAATCTACAAAAGAACGTCAAATGAGTTAAGTAGAAAGTACACCAATAATAAACTGGGAAAAACCAAAATAATCTAAGAAACAGGTTAAAACACCACAATATAAAACTCAAGTCTTAAAATTGTAAAAATTTATTACGGGTAAAGTAATTAAAAATATTAGATACTTAACTTGAGACTGTTCATCTCCTGCCTCTGATACACAGGACCTGAAAGTAAAGAGAGAAGTTGATAAAGAGTGAAGCTAAATCCTCTCCACTTTCACTGAAAGTGAAAATTCATGCTCATAAATGAATATTAAACCCAGGGACCGATTTGGCTAATTAACGTTTTAAAATATTTGAGGAAGTACAGGGAAGGTTTGAAAGCTGAGAATATCATTCCTAGCCAACAAAGCAATAACAATTGGCGAAATGAAAAACATTTTTTCTATATTGTAAAGCATTAAAATACAGCTGAAAATCTAATGTATTATGTTGCGCTGGTGGAAAACTTAAACTGCCATGATTGGCGCCACCTTCATTACCCTCATTAGTTTCTTGGATGGGAAATGATTCTAAGCCTTTCTTGGCCAAAATTAAAAAAATATATAACAGTTATTTTCTAATTACTTTGTAACCAGTCATGTGACGTTAAAAGTCAGGAACGGGTTGAACATCAAATGTTTGGACTTCCATAAATATTTTATAATCAAAATTAGCCATATCAGTTACGCTTATTTCGAGTTTTAGAGAGATAAACGAACAGCAATTGATTTTTGCATACATTGATAAGTAGATGAAGGTGATACGAAGTTCACCGCATCATCTCGTTTAAAATAAAAAAGATATAAAAACTAAATCAAATCAATCAATTTGATTCAATAATACCAATGAACAGAAATGTTTAAATCCTTTTACTGCAAGTCCATTTTGGGTGGGATATGCATAGACTGTCAAGGCCATTTTCCGGAATGTGCAAGATTTCAGGTTTTAAAGTATCATAAGTACTTAATTTTAGTGAATATATCTAGATTTTTTCCCCAATACTAAAGTTATACTTCGAGCCCACGATCATGAAATAAAATCAGTCAAAAAAGTCAAACCAACATATCGACTTGGCCCTTTGCCATTAAAAGGGAGAAAAACTGCTTCGTACTTATGAGATCCCAACATTTCGTGGATATATTTATTTTTGGTAAAAGGAAAATAACCAAATTCAATACAATTAACTAAATAAAGAAGAGTTATGAATCAGCATTTTTAGAGAATGCTCAATCTTATAGGTGATGATAAAGGTGAATCCCACAACTGAACTGAACATGTTTAATTGATACTTAACAAATACCTTATAATCAAATTATTTAACAAAGCTGGCAAAAGTATTTACCACTCCAGATGCAAGTCCTGGAGCTGTACAGAGATCTGGAGAGAGTGAAATACAACTTGCACTGAATAAATGTCTCCACTAATCATTTCTATGCAAACTAAGATATTATTACTACTTACTCAAATTCTCGACGTTCAGCCTCCTCCGAGCTGAGGTCCTCCTCTACCGAGTAGTCGAGGATGGGCTTGACGCCAAAAGATCGCAAACGCTTCAATGTTGGCTTGACTTTCTCCTGATCTTCTCCACCAACAAAGTGTCCGTAAAATGTTGCTTTCATGGCCAATGTGAAGAGGCGTTTCCCCATGATGGATTTGGCAAGCCTCATCAACTGCAATTAATAAAAAGATAGAAAGATATTTTCAGCAACTAAATTGTAATAAAAATCCACATTGTGCACACAGCTGAATGTACATACTCAAACCACTAGCTAGGAAAGCATAAATTATTTAACAAGATACATCAAAGTGAAAGATTACATCTTAGAGCTACCACTAAATATTCACAACCGCCAAATAACAAAATTATAGATAAGTACGTAATTGTTTTTTTTTTGGATTTACAGATAAAATTTTGGCCCTGATTTATTGGCGACTCCATACAATGGAGAGTCTCTTTCACTTATTGAAAAACTGAGTACGTGCATATAACTGAATCGAAAATTTAGCCACAGATGCAAATTAGAGTCGGATATTTCCTAAAGATATTTTCGCGGTGTGAAAAGTATTTTCAGAAAGTAAGACATTTTAACGCTACCATTCTGTGGGAGATATTAGCTTCATTATATTATAATTTATTATGACACATATTAACTTAGAAATGATTAATTAAGAGATATATTTAGCCGAACGGATAGATATGGGAATTCGATTTACCCTGATAACCGTAAAGGACAAATTAAATTATAAATACATAAAAATGCTATATAACTCAAGTAAATGGCAAAAAAAATCATAGCGTTCCATTATTCGCCCACTATATTGCTCATTTAGCGGGCTCAACGTAATCAAGCCAACTAATTATCACTGCCGCCATACATATGAAACCCAACTGCGACATTCCCAGAGGAATGGCTGCATAAAAGAATTATATTAATTTTTTCATCATTTGAAAAAGAAGCTCCCCGCTTGACTTCCTGGTGGAATTTACGAGGCTTCTCGGACATCGATAGCCCACTCGTGGCCGTCTCCCATCGCTCGATTAGACTTTCAGTTTCCAGGCATTTCCAGGAAAAATATTTTAGCGCCACAGTTACGTCACTCATCGACGGAGGTGTGTGAGCATACGCGGAGCCTCCTGATTGGCCGCAGCCCTCTCCACCCCCCCATCCCATTAGACTAGACTGCGACTGGCACATCAGCAGACAACTACCCCTTCCCCCCCCCCGCTACCCATTTTTTCTCCCGGAAAACCAGAGACCGCGCTCAACCATCCCCTTCCCCATGAGCCCCATGAGAATTCAAGTGCTGCCATCACCCACCGCGCGGGAAATCGAGTCAACTTGCCGACGCTTCCGCGCGCAATCGTACGTCGCGTCGGCTCCATCGCCAGGGCCCCTGCCTACCTGGACGCATTCCAATGGAACGTGGAATGAATGGTCAAGGCAAGTCTGTGTCGCAACAGACGGGCGGCGACGACGGGGCTGAAGATTGCACCTGGGCACTGGCGACGGAGGACCCCCGAATTGTGTCATGAGCCATCATGGAAAAAACTTGTAAGCTCCCCTAATGACAACGGTGGGAAAAACAATTATGACGAGGGAGGAATTCGTCATTTCCTCACCTGAAAGGTTCCAAAAACAGAAATCCTGGCACATATGACTACAGGAGACTTTCAAAAGCCCTAAAACAGAAAATACGTAACTTTCACTATTCCGGGATGAATTCCAGAAGATTTTCCCACGCTGGCGCCCCACAGTTTTCAGGAAGGCGCAATGCTTCGATGTATATACTTGAATTTGTTACGTGGCCAATACAATTTCATTATCTTTTCACTTAGCGTTCATATAATCCTAGATTAGAGATGATATTGAGTAGAAGTGATGCACCATCGCATTTAAAAATTAATAGGTGACTTCCAATTAATTTTTTCACCACTATCGGTTTTGCATGCTACAGCATCATCGCAAGAATCTAAACTAGCGAGATGAGTGCTATAAGTATACATTTCAAGTGGAAATTGACTATTTCAAGCATGATGGTGTTTTCATGTTCCTAAAAAAGACCGCAAAATAGGCAATATTACATCGAACACGGTCAAAAATGAAGAAACGTGGACTATGAGGGATAAGGACGAGAGGAGACAGGAAGCGTGCGAAATGTGGGTATGAAGGTGAATGGTCGACGATGAATAAGAACGAGGAGGTGCAATGCATGGTGAAAAGTAGAGAAAACCCCCAGAGGAGATGCGTAGGAGACCGAAGGTTTGGATGCAGCAAATACTATGCTAGGAGGGGGTGCTGAAAATTGTTGGAGGAAAGAATGTTAGATCAGCGGGGAAGGGGGAAGAGAAAAGGATTTATAGTGAACGCCGGAGGAATGTTCAATGTAGGAGTGGGCACGCCAGAATGATTCGTATAAAATTCTATACCTTTAACGAGAGTTGATTCAGGATTGATCTGGCGGAATTCTAACATATTGATAAATTAAAAGTTACAGGCAACTTTCCACCATTATTTTAATGTTAATGCACGACCAGTTTCAATATATTTCGCATTTTCTTCAAGAGATAATTTTTTTTATTATTTCACGCGAGGATAATACAACTTGTGTGGAAACCGGTCGTGAAGTAGAATAAAAGTTTTGTTGAAAAATTGCCAGTAATTTTATTATACTAATACGATACATGCAAAGCTATCGTTATTATGAAGCATAACGATCAATTCCCACCCATATACAATAATCTACTACATCTGTGGTCGCGAGGTTGCCGTTTTTTTAGAATCTGGCTGTCCACTCCACCCCCGCTCCGACCCCATTCTTCCCTCCCCAAGGATAACTCCTCGCCGGCCGCCTCCCCTTCCGCGCCAGACGCCTCCTCGAAGACAGCCCCTCATAGCCCCCACCCCGCTCTTAACGATTTCCGCCCGGCCGCACGAAAGGGACGCGGGACGTAGAGATGAGGTTCGTTTACACTTTTCCCTTCGGGTTAATGGGAGCGCTGTGATCTCAACGTCCACCCTCCCCCTCGCATTCCCAGGAATCGCTGAACTTGCCCGCGGCACCAAACTCTCCAGAGGCTCCCTCACGCGCCTCCATCACCGAGATTGAAGTATCGTTGCCAGCAACGTTATTTGGCCAGCTATTTCAAGGTAGCACAAACGAATGAAAGAGATTTCTGGCCAATCATAAATCTAAGATTCTGGGAAAACTTGTCATTTATGGCAGGATTTTTATGTAAATAAATAAAGCACAAATGATGACGGTATACATATATATTAATAAAGTATTCTACCGATTGAGGTAGGTTTCCATGGAGTACTTGAGAAGAATTCTGGGATCCTACCTCCCCGTCAACCACTTCCCTCTTCAATTCACAATAAGGCCTACTCCCTTTCATTCTACCTTAAAATCCAATCTTTTCCTTCCTCTACCTCGTTTACCTAACGTTCTACCCTCCAACACTGTTTTCAACATCCCCTCCCCGCTAAGTACTCGTTCCATCCATACCTTCTGTCTCCCCCGCATCTCATCTACAAGCTGCCTCTCCTCTCCCACCATATCCAGCACTTCGTCCTTCCTCCTCCTCTCCGTCCACTTCAACTTCAACATTCTTCACCACACCCACATTTCGAATGCCTCCAGTCTTTCATATACATACATAAATAACAGTAAGCAATAGAAAAAACGATTTTAATATATTTCAGCTTATACACCGCTCCAAAATATTGATTGTAATGTGTATCCATACGTGCGTAAACCAAAATACGTCGTGTGGACGCATACCCCAGCAAAAAGGCTGCACATAGAGGATTAATAGTTAAGTGTAGAATCCTTTGAGTTATGCTTTCCCTTTGAGCGTGTCAAGAAGTGTGCCTACCCGGTAGGATGTTCAACCGCAAACGTTGTACGACGTGATGTAACACACTGTAGCGAGAAAACAACGCAATGGACGCGTCGGATGTAGCAGAAAATAGCACTTCGGAGTTTGACAGCATAGGATGCACCTATGTACAAACTTAGGTCGTAATCCGTGAAGCCGTATGGAAACCCATAGCGGACAGACAAACAGACAACCTATATACATTATACATATAGATATTATACTTAATCAGGATGTCAATGTGGATTTGTACCATCGTCAACAGGCTCTAGGGAGTCTAACATGCGATAATTCTCCGTTAAACTGGCGAAAAAATTGGTGTTACAGACGTTACAGCCATGCGGAATAGCAAAGGAAGAGAAAAGAGGCCACATGGAAAACAACGAGAGTTGATAATTTAGAGAGTCATAACAAAACGAAAGTAATGTTAGTAACTCCCATTTTAAGATTATTTACGAGCAGGAATCAGGGATTCCCAAGACGTATACCTTGTAATTAGACTATATTGCTCAACAAAACTTTCAAATTCATTCTTTGATTGCGATCACAGCGTTCGCATAGGCATTGAAACTTGCAAGCTCAGGGTATTTTATATGTTATACTTAACTGTTGCAGGAGCTAAGCAACTGAAAGTTGCATTTCGTCGCCAAGTAACACCCCAGGGTAGTAATAACTCTGAAGGACGGCCTTTTCAGTCTCGTTGCACAACCAACTGGCGCAAACGCAAGTTTCGCTTGAGGTCAATGCCAAAGCGAAAGCTTCCTCTGTGAAGGTAAAGAAATCGCCTCCGTGAACCGCGCGGGGCAAACCTTATTACGACAGCATCGATGTTACCGAAACACCTCTACGTTCCATACCTTCGGATTAAACGTACCATTTCTACCTGACTGTATCTATTTACACGTACATCAAGGTTGCCGACGGAGGACACCGGTGGCAATGACAATGACGAATAGAGTAATGCTCTTCTGTAGCTAACAGACTATGGCGACATGCAATATGCCTTCAAGCAACACAGAAGACAAGCATAACGGTAACATTCCGGAACTTGGTTCAGTGAGAGTTCGCTCTATGCACACGTGCAACTTGAGGAGGAATTCCCATCAGCCTCCATCAAATTTCCCAAACATTTCACTTTCTGAGACTTGTTTACAAGTTGGTTTTCGAGTGGATGGGTAAACAAGACATAAGCCTTAGGCACCCGAGACTGATGATGACGATTTCTGTAATGCATCTTGAGAATCAAAGATTCTGCATACAAAGGGAAAATTCACGAATACTAGCACGGAATGTAAAAAAAAACAAATATCATCATTACCATTGGCTCAACTTAGCCCGAAAATATAAAATTTAGCAGGAGATTTTCACGGTGATTATTTTTTTGGTATATTAAAATATTACTGGCGCAGAAAAGTTGAGGTTGTACTGAATTACTTAATATATTTCTCAGCTATACATTTACTTAACGCAAAATGCACTCAATTGGCAAGATTTTGGGATTCCGCCATAACGAGGCTAAATGAAAAAGAAATAACTGACAGATTCCCCAATCAATTATTCCTGCATTCACCTATTTATTAAATTCTATGAACATTGCCAAGAAAAGATGAGAGAAGTGGATAACTATTTTGAAGTTCGCTTAAAAATGAAAGAAAGAAAAACGTAACAGTCAGCGGTAGTCCGTAGGAATTTTGTGAGCTATCCAGTTAAGTTTTTAATACTCTGAGGAGGATTAGTTTTTCCAGGATAAGACAAATTTGAACAATCAACCTACAAGTTAAAAAAGAAACAGGTATGGCCATTGAAAACTTCGATTTTAAACGTAATGTACATAACTGTCATATTTTCTGCGACTTAAGTTTGAGTTCACGCGGCAGAGTTCGAATATTTTATAGTTCATAGGAGAGTTCGCTGTGGGCCCATTAAATAAACTCGGGAACTGGTATGGTCACGGAGAAGGGCTTTCATAATCCATAGCTATCTCTTCACAAGAAGCTAAAATCTTTACCAAAAACTCTTCAACTATCGAAGGAAAAGAAGCACGATTTCTTGCGCCATAGCTCTGGCACTAACACCAAACTGAATTTTCGGTGCTCCTGCAAGACCGTAGGTTAAGTTTTAAAAGACGCAATGAAAGAGACTACACGATTACTTCGTTAAAAGCGTTCGGCGGTGTAGTATAGCTTGGGGACAGATTGCACTGGCAATTTAATTGTAGAAGTATATATAATATTATTTATAAATACATAAATTAAACTTCCTCTTGCACTAGGATGGACACATAGAACCCCTTAAGTTCCCTCCTTTTATTTTTTTTATTTTTCCTGTATAACTAAGTGTTTCTGTGCGCCTACCCTAGGGCAAGGAGAAGTTTCATTCAAGTATTTAATATTACATAGTTCAGTTTGAAGCAAAAATGCCAATGCATGAGCATTTAAGTGCATTTGAAACTAGGAGAAATTTAAATAAGCATATTAAAAAATCGCCATTAATGCATCAATTTTATAAAATTCTAGATAAATAGGACTGTATCTCAGATAAGGGTGGCAGGCAGACTTTCACTCATGAAAAGCACGTGCTGTCAATTTGGGCACCGACAGACGCCCGAAAACCTAACGAATGAGTCACTAAGAGACAGCGGAAATGACGAGAGAGGGAACAGGAAGTTTTGGCAGGAGACGATTTCCCTAGCAGATACTAGCTGCTAGAGATTTCAACCATTCAGTACCTGCTCATTTCAACTCATATCATACGATAAAATCTTCTGCCAAAAACCTAGTAGGTCACTTCCACGCTAGATAGCAATCGCGTTCCAGACTTAAGGCATCCTTCTAAAAAAAAGAAGAAAATGTTCACGACTGACGTATAACCTCATCTTGTCAAGCATGTGCGATTACAAACATAGAATTTATTGCGAAATAAAATGCCAGTGACGGGAGATTCGAGCTAGCATGCACGCTTCATTTGGCTAACGTTATCTCCAAAAGTCGCAAACAAAAAAATGGGAGCGAATTTACCAAGTCCCCTTAAAAAATATTCAACTACATAATTACGCAATAGTTTAGAAGGAAAGTTAAAGATAATGGCGAGAAGACTCGTTCGTAGGAGACACTGGGTTGCACCCTTTTAGGCGAGAACACACGTGAAAGAAAGAATAGAAAAAGCAAAGTACTGTTTCACGAGCATTCATCAGCGCTTTCACAATACTCTCTGTGATGTGCGTGCTAAACTCCGATGTTTACACGATGCAATTTCGAACTGACACCTGTTCTAAGATTCGGCATACTTCCAGCACAAACTGCTACTACCGCACAACATTATAAAACCGAGGATCATGAATGCCTTACAACGATAAAAAATATTACAAGTGGCAAACACACAAGAAGTCAATACCGAGTGGCTTTCCTTTAAAGAGAGTTCCTGTATCTTGAAGGGCATCACTTGGGAGACAAAGAGTAACGGTAAAACTTCATGAACTTGTTCGAGAACCGGTGAGTGATCATGGAATACCAACAGCTCAATCGCTTCAGGAATATTCCCTTTTAGCACTTCAATTAGGTTTATAGCATCAGGTAGCTGTGCTGGAAGATAGAACCTAGGCGCACCATGAGTACGCATAAATTCACATTTGTCGCCGTGAAAAAATTCCCCTCGAACGGAGATCGAACCAAGCCAAAGGTCCGAAGTTCGATTCTCGGTCAGGGGGTATTTTTTCCATGACAACGTGAACAGAAAGAGAACCAAATATATCGATAAGAATTAGATTCCTTGGCCGAAATGATGGCACGCGAGCCAAATGTCACCTGCTGCGCTCCAAAAAGGTCATTCCCTTCTTATTCTGCAAACTAATTCCTTCGGGAACAATCCATCGCTTTCTCAAGCCGTTTCGAAAATATTACATACTGGCTGATAATCGTAATCCATAGATTTTCGTCCAACGAACACATTTTACGCACAATGAATCAGTCGTCGACGCGTAGAATACCTTGATTCTCATCCAATTTACAAAGACGCAATTTACGACTCTTCCACGTCTCTTCTCGCTACCTACGCTCACTTCCCAGTAGAGAAAGCACCGCATGGCCGCAAATACCTCGTTACATCACAAGGCCGCGTTACGATACTGCCGGACAGGCGATCCTCGCTTTCCGCCATCCCACATTCAAGCAAGCTTAAACAGGGTAGCAGCGCGAGCGTTTATCGCAGCATTAGGACCAATTTGAGAGAAAAAATGACCCACAAGGGACGATCTACGTCTACTTGAATCAAATTTAGGATACTCCCCACGCCCTGTAAAAGTTATCATACACAACTCCTGCTCTCCCGTTGATTCCGGAATATATTAAAAATTAAGAATCGAAAAATTCCGTACATATAATGAGATGGCAGGCATTGAATACACCGTGGTATGACGGAAAGATCAGCTAATCAAACAATTTCTGCACTTGTGTAAAAATGTTAAAGCGAAAATTAAATAACGTATGCCTTTAATTAAATCTCCAGTCAAATGTTAAAGCTTAATTCATCAAGTTACTCAATCACGCATTAAAATGTCAACTGACTAAAGAGCATCGCTACCGGGATTAGAAAAAATTTAAGCACCAATTAATTGGGCCGCAAGATGGGAACGTTTCACATTGTTTCTATACGATATTTCCGGAGTAAGAAGAAATAAAAGTGATGTTGAACGAATGGGAGAAATGAAAACTCGATAAAGGATGACCACATGACAATAACAAAAGCTAACAATGTAATACTTAGGCAACTATTCAAGCCCTTGGCAAGACACAGGTATTCCCATTCATTTGTGCCAAACTTAAAGGCGCTTCAAATCTATGAGTATCAATTCACGCACGACATGAATATCAAATTAGAATTGGCAAAGTAAATACCAGGTCAAGGTTCCATGCAGCCCCTAGAGACACAAGATAGGCAATCAAAATGCATCAATAAGTTATGAGAAATTAACATAAGGCGGAGGTCCTACGTTACGAATTTAAGCATGTAAAGTTAACTATGAAATCTCGTTATGTTACGTAATTCCAGGGTAATTAAGGGTTCAACATTAAGATATCAATGCATATAAAAAATAAAAATTGTGATTTTACTGAATGTGATAATTTAAGTTATGGCCATATTGTTAAACGATTTGGTTTCCGTATTCGCGGAGCCTAAACTGTGTGAAAAGAAACGACCACTGCAAATGGGTGCCATGAATTAACATAGAGGAGAACTCACAGACGGAATGAAATCAAGCCGCAGATGTGCGTCAGAGGGACGTAAATCTATCCACGAAAGGAGCATTTTCGGTCGCCCTAAACTCTCTCAAGATGTTGGCTTAGCACTGTTAGGGCTGAGAGGAAAAAAAACATTCTTTGAATCCTGGAGCGGAGCAAGGATCTATTATTACTCGGTTGAGTTCACAAGACGCATCGCAATGCGCTAGGGCAATCCAAATGCGAGGATTTCCAGACTTCCTAGCTTTAAGTGCAACCAAAAATTTGTAATAACACACCTCCGGCAGAGCTCACACATTTGCGCGAATTTCAAAGGTCTTAGAAGCGAAAATAACGTCATTTTCGACAGTAATATAAAATGCAATCATGCCATTTAACGACATCCCCAAACTGCACGTTTATCTCGACCGGGCTTGCAAATATTTCAAAATTACAGCTCTACCACTCAGATTTCACGCAATAGGGCTCATCCAATTCAGAACTTCACACGATGAATTTTGGAATTTACATTGTCGTACGCGCATCAGGTTCTACAGTAATGTGCTTCTAGTAAAACGGACTTCATGATGGCACTTCATCAACTGTAAATTTAGAAAGTATTTAGAAAGTAGAAAAGTAAATTTAGCATTGTCAAGCAACATTTTCTGAAAACTAAATTTGAAAACACAAACGGAAGAGCTGGTATGAGGGCAGGAAACTTGTCAATTACAACGACAGTATAAACTTAGTTATGACAAAAAAAAGCAAGCAAGTTTTCTCTACCGAAAGAATCATTATAACAACAAAACTAAAGCTCGTCACTAAACAACTTTTTTTTGAGTAATTAGCAAACGATACATGAAAACGGGGTTACGGGAGAATCATCAAGATAGAAAAAGCATTCGTTTAAGCATATAACCACTACATATTCCAAATTTATTTTACCCTGATTTTACTCATTAAAATTGTCATTTACGAAATCCATTCTTAGTAAACAAAAAATGAGTGAATAGTATCTCTATTGAGTTGATCCGTCGCGATGGAATCTCATTAATTTTAACCGCAACACTTACAACATACAAGCACTCTGCGAATTTAAACTGCCTCAAAAAGTTTTTTTATTTAATTGAAAGTCTTTTCAAAGTTACCCATACATCCAGGCAAGTAAAATGTGACAAGATCCGGGAGGGAGTAAACGTACGGCGACCAAGAGTAATCACTTTCCTCAGTTTTTTCGCGGGTACATTTCTTAACGGACCAAGATGAGGGCGGCCATGAAGTACAGTAAAACCACTGTCCGCGCCTTAAGAAGAGGGGTGCTATTTTTCGTTAAGTAGGGCGCCGATGACACAGCGGCGTGACGGACGACTCCTCAGGGGAGGGGAGGCAAAAAAATATAACACTGACCGTATCTCGAAAGGTAGTTTACTCGGAGCCAAGAGGCGGCCGAAAATACACACGGCTGGAATGGGCTCACGACTGCAGCTGCGGCGACAACACGCGTTAAAGGCTACCACGTCCTAGGGCTCCGCCAGCCTCAGGAATTTCCTCGTATCCACACAACAAAGGCATGGGAAAATCACAATCCATCGTCAGATCAAGATACACAGAGGAATGAACGACGGCCTTTATTAATTACCCACTGCCTAGGTGAAGGAAGAAATCGACTGCGTTTGAGAAACACTCCAGCAAATTAAGTATACTAACGAAATTTTCCTTCAACGAGTAAGCGCAAGGGTTTCATGGGTTACTAAAGGAACATGTCGCAACATGGGATCCTATCACAAGCATTTATTTTGTTTCTAACGAATATTTTTTATATTTAATTATTAATCAGAGATTAAAATCACTTAAGATATTTCTCAGCATGATACTACCTGATTTGTAGCACAACTCGATAAACAAGGACATTTTAGAATTGAATACTCCCAATGAGCAATTGTGAAAGACACTGGGAAAGAGGAAAAGGTTTAAGTCTTTGCTTTACGGTTATGGGAAAAGCATTTGACAGGGTAAAATGGGATAAGCTAACGGGTATTCTTTAAATGAAGAAAGTGGACTGGAAGGATAGGAGGCTGATTAGGGAATTGTACAAAACAAGGACGGTGTCTATGAAAGTCGATGAAAAATTGACAGAAAGAATGGACCTGGGCAGGGGGGTAAGGCAGGGATGCTGCCTTTCACCCACCGTATATAATATATAAATAAAGGATATGGCCAGTAAAACTATGAAAAGTGAAAAGGGATAGGCACTGGAGGACGCGAGATAAAATGCATCTGGTTTGTCGATGACATGGATATTCTTGCCGAAGACAATTTGGCACTTCAAAGAATGATAAAAACTTTAGAGGAAGGAATGAAAGACTATTAAATGAAAGTAAACGTTGTGAAAACGAAAGTTATGACAGTAAATTATAGCGGAAATGTGAAATTATAGCGGCTATGTTCAATGAAGAAAAAAAGAGCAAGTTATAACGCATAGAAATTTAGGATGCGTGCAGACTGAAAGCTGGAGGAGTGAGACAAAGATAAAGACAATAATAGCTATGGGAAAGGTAGCATTTAATAAGAACACAGAGGTATTCTGTAGCAGCATGGCCTTACGTCTGAGGAAGAGAATGGAGAAATGCTACGTTTGGAGTGCTATGTTATATGAATGTGAAACATGGACCATGGGAAGAAGAGATAGGTAAAGGATAAATGCTTTTGAGATGGTATCGAGGAGAAGGCTGGAAAGAGTGAAGTGGGAGGATAAAGTAAGGAATAAAGAGGTGCTGGAAAGAGTTGGAAAGGAAAGAAAACAACTGAGAACTGTAATGAAGAGAAAAGGGTATTGGATAGGGCATGTTTTGAGAGGGAATGGGATTTTGAATGCAGCAGCCGAGGGAACAGTGGAAGGAAAAATGAGAAGAGGAAGAAGAAGGCTAAAGATGACGGACGCGGTGAGGTTAGGAAGACGCTGCATGGAAACTAAAGGGGAGGTCTTGGACAGAGTGAGGTGGAGATGACTTTGGTGTTTGGGACCTGCCTGTGAAGGGCAGAAAAACAGCTGAAGGTGACTTCCAATGAAGCAAAAACATTATACAGAAAATTCTAAAGAGAGGATTCGAAAGGATTAATTCAAAACGCCGCGACGTGGTGAAAGGCCAACAATAGCACGACCGCTAAGCCAGTCAATGGTAGATAGTAGATGTAAATAGTGGGCGCTAAAAAATAAAAAATTGTGGAAATACCCAAGTAGCCATTTATTCATCATCTGCTACATGGCAATCACCACATTAACCCATACATGAGCGAGCGTGTGGTTTACGTAAGCTCTCCAAATTAAAGAATCAATTTAGCGCATCAATTGCGCCAGACAGTCAATACATAATTGATATAGGGACAAAAAACTTTTATTTTAATTTTGACTCTATATCGCAGCCGTATTTCAACCCTGAGTTCAGGAAAAATCGGGTAAGATGCCATACGTCGCTGCACTTATAAACAGAAAGATTATATGACACTTGGTTCGTTGTACGAAGGAATGAAACTGGATTTATAGGTCCTGACAACTACTAATCATCTTTTCCCACTATTGGTAAGCTATGCAACTTTCATCCGTCGGCGATGGACGCGCGACACCCATCCCAAGGAGTTTGCGGCGGTGTAGTTCAAACGGACAGTCGGGTTGCACGGGAGTCTGTGTGGGCTGACGCCGAGGACCACGCGAGCTGCGGGAGATGGTGGGAGGAGTAGATGGGAGAGGGAGCGAAAGTGAGTCACAGACTGGTCGTCAGAGGGGCAGACGTCACAAGGTGCAGCGCGAAGGGAGGGGAGGGAAGCGACGACGCAAAATGTAGGAGGGGGGAGAGTGGGACTCCGAAATAAATCTGAGAGGAGAAGTGCGCTCTCCCGATCCAGAGGGAGAGAATAGTCTCCCCTCCACTGACTGAGCCGCCCTCCACCCAAGGCTATCTGCACGCGGTCGCCCCGAAATACGAGACCCCGATCCCACCGCGCTCCGAGCGAGTAGCAATACTCGGGCCAAGGGCGGGTGAATACTTCACAGCCTAGGCGGATCTAGGGGGGCACGGGGGCACGTGACTCCCCCAGACCCTTAAAAAAAAGTAAGGTTTTTAATACGGTCCCATCATCATTGCGTTCATTTTGTATTACGAGGTATCCTTGTGCCCCTCCCCCCCCCCCAGAAAGAAATCCTGGATCCGTCCCTGCTTCACAGAATGTACTACCCACAAATACAGACGGTACTACCACTTTCACCAAGTAGCCAAAATCATCGCCATGCGGAGTGAGGAAAAATATTTTTTGAAAGCAGATGTATATTGTTTTGATTAGAGAATACATTGCCTCAATCGATTTAATTTCATCTTCTCGAAATTAATTTCACTATGTAGAACCAAAAGCCAAGGGACCTCATCACAGTTCACAAAAAGTTTCGAAGATTAGATGTCGAATATTTCTTTATAAGAGACTAATCCTTTCGTCCATTATTTCATTTTTTTTTCAAATTAACAGAACGATTGATATTACAGGTTTCTAAGCAGGTCTACATCAGTGGCGGATTTAGGGGAGGGACACAGGTTGATCCCCCCAAATTTCACCAAAAATTTTATTTTTTATCAGTTCGATAGTTTTTGTATCCTTGCAAAGGAGTAAAAGGAGTGTACATGCAGATTTTAAAAATTAATAATTCTCTCGGATAGTATTTTTTTTTAATTTTACAGGCATTTTCCCCATCATCCCGGTCTTTTCCCCCGCTAACCATACATTCTTACATCTAACCCTGTTTTTAACACCCGCTTTCCCTTAAAACTTGCTCCTTTCAAACCATTTTTCTTACGAATCTTATATCAGCATCTAAAAGTTCAGTTTCCGCTCCACGCCCAGCACGTCCATCACTTCCTCGTTCCTTTTCCTCTACGTACATCTAAACTCCATGCCTCTTCGTAACCACGTTTCCAACGCCTTCAAATCTTTTCTCGTCCTCCTTCTACAGGGATCGCGTTTATGCAACGTAAATCACAGCAATACGTACTATGATTTATTATTATAATAATCCCACAAGATTTTCGCGAATATTAACAATACAAACAGTTTCGCCAAATATCATCCTGTCATTTATCGTCATCATCATGTGGAGTGATGTAGAATACTGAGCCTACTGATTTCATTTATGAATGAAGAATTTGAATTTGGATTACGCATCAATCTATCCTAAATGAAATTTTACAGGCGAAGACAAACCAAACTGATTTTGTAAAACCAGATTTATCAAAGATTTAATGTCAATCATTCCTATATCTAAACGATGCCCTTCGTACACCGTCTCATCAAAAATATAAAACTGCGATCGTAGATAAAATTAAAATTTGATAGAGACATGAGTATTTAAAACGCCATATTCATTCTGACGAGAATTTGTTCACATGCTCGACGTAAGCCCTTAGCCCTTCATCCTATCCACATCTCCCACTTGTATTCTTCCTTTACAAATTAATCACCCACGACGATTTCTGATTAAAAAATGCAAAAACTGACAAACACCTGCATCAAACCAATTGATTCGTGCCATGTCAATGTCATCCATGCCAAACATATTTTTTAACTTTTTAAAAATGTAAATTTTAGTTAAACAAAAAGACTTCGAAAAACAAAATGCTTAGGGAAACTAAAAAGCCAAACTATTACTAAGGTATTGGCTTAGTATGATTTATAAATGAACTATCTTTTAATCAGCCAACCACAATTGGGTCATGAAAGAGAATGCAAAAATGTAGACATGAATGTAAGCACTTAATTAGGAATGAAAGACTAAAAAAAAAACTATGACACGAGGAATGTTCATATTAAAATAGAGGAGTTAAGAGATAACAGAAGTGTTAGGAAAGAAAGAGCCTTATGGCATTAAGGTAATACACACGAATGGAGTATAAAAATGTTCAAGTCGCATCAAATGAAGTCCTTGTATCAGTCGGCTACAGAAAAAAAATACAGCTACTATTCATGAAATCAATACGAAGAAAGCGAAGAAGAAAAAATATGAAGGTTGATTTCAAATCCTGAACGTGTCAAAGAAGGGGACAGTGAGCGCAAAAAAAAACATGATCAACCAGGAATTTAGAGGAATTTATAGCTACAAACAAAGGCGAAGGAAAAATATAAGAATATCTTGAAGTATGAGGAGTGTTTAAGAAGTGGAGTAGTAGAAGAATACATCACGCAACTTGGCACTAAAGACAGTCATTGATAGCAGGCCAAATTGCATTTTACTTCCAATGACAGCCCTATGATTTGCAACTCAGAGCGGGGATTCATACATCAAACTTTCTTCAAAATTTTATCTTTTTTAAAATGTTACGGATCCTTCTCCACGTGCAGCTCCACACTATTGCTTAACTCCAAGATGGGCAGTACTAGGAGTATGAATATCATCACCCTCTTAATTAGTCCTCCAGTTACCTTAGCCTACCAAATTTTCCCACCAAGCTTCCTTCACACACTCAAACGATGAAGCTTGCACAATCCTCATTTGCGCACCTTCCAAACACTGCTCTACCCCGACTCGTAAAAACCTCCAGTCCATTTCCACCCCTAAATGACTCAAGTGAGTGGACCACAAAAGGGATTCCACAAATATTTTCCCATACGCACTCCTACATAGTTCCTTCATCAGCTCATTAGCCTCCGTAATATCCAGCAGAAAAATAAGAAAAAAATATGCGCCGGATGATGCCAAGAGCATCTCGATGCATACGCAGGTACCGAGTCACGTGACCCATGGGCCCTAAATAACCGCGGCGAGAGTACAGAGGGGCTCAGGTGCTTTCCCATTCATTTATCACCCCACTGCAGATCGACGCAAGGCATCGGCTGATCACCTCACCCAGCAACACCGCTGAACGACGTCCATTTCCCAATCCCCGCCTTCCTTCCAGCCGTGATTCACGCCCTTCCTCCAGATCTCGTGATCCTCATCCACGGCGCACGGCAACCTGCACAACGGAAATCATTGTAACAGGACCAGTACTCCATCGAATATCTGGCTCGCAAGGAAAGTTTGCATGAATTACTATGGCACCTTAAACATTTCACAGTGAAGTCACTATAGTAGGTTCGTTTAACAATTTTTTGATCCATTTCGAAGGCGTTTGAAAAATAATAAGACCCTTATTTTCCTATCTTTCGATTCATCAGTTACTTTTCGAGCTAATTATAATTAAAGTATTCTACCGATTAAGGTAGGTTTCCATGGAGTACTTAAAGATGCATTCAGGTAATATCCCCTCCCTTCATGGACCTCAAATCACAGTAAGGCCTACTCCCTTTCATTCTGTCTAAAAATCTGATAAGTTGAGGGCATCACGAGCGTTAAGTACAGCGCATCACTTATGCTCAGCTACTCCTACTCTTTTCTTCGGTCTCAATCGGTTCAACGTTGTTTACACTCATTTAGGCGAATCCTTTTCCCAATGAAAGGTTCTCCCAAAATGAGCAAATGAACGCAATGACGCCAAAAGCTTATCCAAAACGAGCGGCCGTTTTATCATTATCTTATTTCAAACTTCCGAGAGAATGGCTGAAACGTTAATCTTTTTTCGTCGTACCTTATCTGTCCCATCCATTCACCGAATTCTTTCAATGACCTGGTATTTCTTTCGAGTAAGATCCCAATACGGGTAATCTATTGAACGAGGTACGTTTTAAAGGAAAACGACACAACGATTCAACTGATCTCAAATATTTACTGATAAAGAAATCCTATGAAGAGATGGAGAAAAAGCTCGGAATGAAGACGATAAAATTGAAACTATCTTCCACAAAATTAAATTAGTCCGTATTTGGCGGAAAATTTCAAAAGTATTTCTTTGTAAAAGAAAAACAAACTTCTCTCACTGTTTTGTTGCAGTCACTAAAAAATTTATGGTAGCTTTGGCACGCAGAGCCTTCACAAAAGGCCTTGGTAATGAAAGTGCTGATGCGTGTCAATAACACCCTGATAACGGCATTGCGTGCAGAGACCAAGGCCAGCATTTTTGCGGCAGCATTAATATATTACTATAAGTTACAAACATTGCGTTTTCGACATGGGAGCTGCCCATCTTTTGAAATATAATCAAGGAAGTAAATGGGAAAAAACTGATGAGAAAGGATAAGGTTAAGGGCTAATTTTAAAATATTATTATTATTAAGTATATATTCTTATATAATTATAAAATATTATTATTAATTATCTTATATTATTAAGTACTCTACCGTTTGAGTTAGGTTTCCATGGAGTACTTGAGAAGAATTCTGGGATCCTCCCTCCCCATCAACCACTTCCCAATTACGAAAACAGTTTCAAACGCAAACCCGTAAAAGAGGTTCTCCTTTTACTTTATCTTTAAGTAGCCTAATTATCCTTACACAAACACCCGTTTGGTATACTAACAGCTGATTGCCATATAGAATAAAATTTCATCAATTTTACACAGCTGATACACACTATCTGGATTCTGCCCTGCTGATGGAGTGCGACCGAAACGTCGGCAGCCATGGAGGGGATTACACGGTGGAGCATCCGAGCAACCTTCACTACCACACTATCTTGACTTACAAACTAGTATCGTCCTCACATTATGTAATCCACGATATAATATTTCCTGGAGTTTAGGTCAATTTTAAAACAAGTTTCAGCCAACGTTTTGATTTCTTTTTAAATCATCATCAGGGCTATGTAAGAAAAAAGTATGAACAATATAAAATACAAAGATTAAAACGATATACAATATTTATACATAAAAAAGTACAATCGGTTTTTTTTCTACAATAATATAATTTAAAAAAATATATATACAAAAAAAATTAATTTTAAAATTATATTATTGTATAAAAAAACCGATTGTACATTTTTTAATGAATAAATATTGTATATCGTTTTAATCTTTGTATTTTATATTGTTCATACTTTTTTCTTACATAGCCCTGATGATGATTTAAAAATAAATCTAAACTTTGGCTGAAACTTGTTTTAAAATTGACCTAACTCCAGGAAATATTATATCGTATATTAAACAAGGTCAAGAAAAGGAAAAAAATAATAATAATGTAATCCTACACTCTTCCTGTAAGTCTTACTAAAATATTTTAATTCCTTAAATAAAAACTACATTTGACTGGATTCACTCATATTACTACTTTATGGCCCAATCGGTACTCCCCGTGACTTTCTACTGACAACTCGAACGTGCTACATAAAATATAAACACACGAGAAGCCAATTCTAAATACCATTGTATGAATTAACACGGGACGGAAAGCTAACTATAATCACCATTTTGTAATATTTTATTTCCGAAAATTCCATTCAGCGACGCAAAATAGCAAAAAATAGTACGGCTATTGATAAAAAAGTAATAATAGATAATAGTGCACTGGTAACAACTTGAATTTTAATCGCAACCCGCAAAGTTACCGGTGAAATTTACACAAGCATCGACTTAAAGAACAGCTAACTTTTTACGTATAAAAACTAATGCCTCAGGCTCATACTGTGCTTAAGATAAACCTGATTTTTCGGAGTCTCAAACGTGAACCACCATTCCTTCATTAGAAGACACATTGAAATCCGATGACCCGAAATATTGTTTTAGCTACGGACGTAAGGTATTTACATCGGAGTTCATTGGGTGTAATTGTAAAAAGACTACGGTAGTTAAGTGCGAAGCGCCTTTTCGGGAGATGGACGACTTAGAAACATCTCCACCTTGACGTAAAATTCATCCTACACGCGGGTCCTACCCCCAGGTTTTGGATCGTAAACAACATCTGCAGCACCAGAAACAATTAAAAATACAATATCTTTATTTGAGGGCCAAGAATACCGAATAATTAACATTCGACTTTCAGATTTCAATCATTTGAAAGATCGATTCCGACAGCTTCTTCATAAAAATGGCGAATTTCATCATAAGTCATCAAAAAAACACAACGAAGAATGAAATGAACTAGTTCACATTCGTGGTCACATTATAGATCTACTAGGAAGACAGATACTACGACTAACTACATTTGTCAAATTAGCTAAGACAGCTTTCCTCAGACATGTAACGAATGACCAGAATGGAGATTTTAAATTTTCCGGCATAGAATAGGCGAAAGAGTAACCCGATAAAGTCATTACTCGCACCACCAACCAAAAATTCCACTGAAAAGAAATTAGAGCAGGCTTTCATTTTTCAAGCTCAGACATTCCCAGAAGAGTTCAAAATTGGGTCACTACGGTTTTCAAGGACGAGAACTGAAAAAGTATGATTTTCAATTTTCTGAGAATCCGAGTAACAAGCTGCCACGGTTGGATCAAATACCGCGAATTTTGCCCGTTCTGCACAGAAAAAAGTCGAGAAAAAAAATTGAAGTTGAAACGAACACTGCGTGCTAAGGAAAATTTATGTAATAGGATGATCAATTTTAATGACCTAACTATACAATTCTTTACGGCAGGAAATAAACAATTTTTGCCACGAATATCACGGAATCCTATCTAGATTATGTAACAAAAACAACGCAAATTGGAGATAATCTCGACAAAATATGGTTCAATTTTCGGGTAAAAAAAACATAATTCCGAGAGAGAAATTTGGAGGATCACATAGTACACATTCCAAGGTTACCAAAACACCGACCAAGCCTCAAGGACTTAAGATTGCTGAGAAACAATAAGGATCAAATTTATCGAATCGTGTAGGTTCGACGGCAATGTGGTATAATGTAAGTTATATAATGGCAAAAGATCAAAAGATAATAGCAAAAAATCAACCTTGGTCATAAAACCTCCTCTTGTACGTAAAATATTTAGAAAAACTACTGTGGGTAACTTAAGTTCAGGATTTCTTTTCATATTAATAAGAATAGCGGCTTCACACGAAATTAGGAAAAATAGATTATGCAGAGAAATCAAGTGAAATAAAATGGGCATTTCAATAACCAAAGATCAGTTGTTGTAGGAAATGATATTCTGCACAGCGCATAACGACAGCTTAACAGGCATTGCATGACACTGTCTTCAATTTCCTCCCTACATCGATTATATTCCTAACAGCTTTAAAAATGCGAAAAGCCCGAGAAAATTGGGAAATAAAATCAGGAACTAAAAGCTATGTTTAAATCTAGCGATTTGATCGATGGATTTTTCTTCCTTATAGGAAAACCCACTAAAATCGCTGGCACATTAATTGCGTATGCTTGGTTTCGCTAATAGTAGGGCCCTCTTCGCTTCTATAGCGTTGGGGTGTTTTTCCCTCGTCCCGTCCCTTCCGTCCCTTACCCTTCCCAGAGGCGTCGACGGGCTCCTATCGCGGCGGCGCCTCTTTTCTTTTTCCTTCCTCTCCAGCCCCTCCCCGGGTGATCGGGCGTATAAGCCACGGGCTTGGTTCCCGGCCCCGGTGTGTTGTATCCTTCGAAGGGTTCGCCCAGAACCCTCATACTCTCTCTCTCTCTGTCATGTTTAACATAAGCAAATTAGGGCGCTCGGTAACTTTTATACATTACAAGCAGGCCACCCGGCGTTGCTCGGGAAGTATATAGGATCATAGAGATGTGGAAAACTTGTAACTTGGAATTAATAATCGCATAGCAGGATTTGAGCATGTCAATACGTGTGCCTACCCGGCAGGATGTCCAACCGCAGAAGTTGCATGACGTGACGCAACAAATTGTAATGGAAAAACGACACTAAGGACGCGTCGGACGCAACCAAAAGTAGCACTTTTGCTTTGGGAACACGAGATGCACCTATCCACTAACTTTGGTTCGAATACGTACCGTTGAATGGAAACGCATAGCGGACAGATAAACATACATTCTCTTTAATTTATTTAGATTAAAAAACAAAAATCCCCTTACGTGTTGCTACGCATAACAATTAGAAAAATAGTCCGCGGAACCACATGATACATTGGCCTCGACTTCTGAACAGTGTAAATCATCCTATAAGCCTAAATTAACACCAAAGTTCCCTTTGAAACTACCACTTGGCGACGATTCGTGACCTTTTGCCAATTACGTACATGGTGGATGCGGTCGCGATAGCAAACTAATGCAACGAGAACCCCTTCCCTGAATTCAAAACAATCCGATAAAAGGCACAGTCTTTGGCCAGCTACCAATCAAACAGGGCATTTTGTCAAATAAACGCAGGTAAGCAAGCGGTGTGGAATTTATTACCATTACCAATTTCATCGAGCCAGCCGACAAAGGAAGCCACATTAAAAAGCTATCGAATGAGAACGATATTAGGCAACCCACAACCGTTGCTGAAGCAAAATAGGGCGCTCGTGTCATCACGCAGATATTAGCCTTGAATTTAAGCGATATTAAAAACTTTAAAATTATGTATTCCATTTTTCAAACACCAATGTCCTCTTTTAATAACTTATTTACACGCTGATGCAAGTTCAATGAGTTCAAGTAGGTAAATCGATCTTCCCTCAGATATCAGGAGAGGATTTTTATGCACTGAATACGCTAGTCTACTAGGAAATACATCAATAATGGAAGACAGATCAGAAAGTTCTCTAAGCAATTTTAACGGGAATCATTTCGATAAGAGGGAAAACTGAAGAGAAAGGAATTTTTTATTGCAAATTTAAGTTGGGTATGAATTCTTACGGTGCACCGATGGATCGATAAAAATACAGTCTCCACTTCACCCGACAAATTAAATTCTACAAAGATATAAGACAATTCGGACTTAGAATTATCCATTACAAGTTCAGAAGAAGAAATATTTTCAAGGCATAGTATCACGACAAAACCGATTGGATCAAAAAACCCGCAGGATTTCAGTTACAAATATTAAATCATGGTACAGATCCTAAATCTGGTTTACTTTCATCAGGGAAATCCATATAGTGATCGTTTATGGCTTAAATATGAACTCGAGATGGGATGAGGTACGATGAGGAATAATTTAAAAACCCTTCCACGCCGAATCCACTTACAAAAAATCATCAATGCGTTAGAGGAACCGAAACACAAACAGCGAAATCTCTGAGATCAGCTTCACGATTTTTCTCATCATGATTGTGATACAGACTGAATGGAAATGTTATAGATGCTTAGAAAGTAGACATAGTTGTCAAGTTTTATAACAATTATGGATATGAATATTGTTGAAAAAAACTATACCCACATAAAATAACTCTTCGCAAAAATTCGGTACTTCTCCCGTTCGGTTAAGTTTTGCGGCCTCACAGTAGTAAACCGAGTGTTTCACAGAAGCTAAAAGCAGTTTCAGCAAGTTCTCGGGTGTTCATCAAGCACTGCGAGCTTTCACATAAAATTTAAGACAAATAAGGTCAATCACACAGATAGTGACATAGATAATACATACATATTTCTAACAACCCTAAATACGTGGCGACCTGAAACAACCGAATGGAACTAAAGACTAAAAAATACCGATTAGTATCGGTAAAAAGGGTATTTGTTTCAAACTGTACAACGTTACCTCACACGTGAAAAAATTCTCCTGGAAATACGAAGACACTAGCCAGGGAGCATATCGATCGATACTTCGCGTGCGAAAAAGCTATATGGTCGCCGAATTATGCATTGCCGCTGGGAGAACGCGGACGATCTACAGCACAGATTGGAAACCTAAAAAGTCTACAAAATTTTAAGCGATATCACCTTTCATTGGTTGAAATCGGTTGGAAATTGGTTGAAAGTTGAAAAAAAATCAACTGCCAAGAAAATGCATCACTATTCGTATATATGTACTAACTTTATTAAATTCTTTGATCAAACATTTTGTAGAGTTTCAATTCTCACGACTTGGCTCGTTCATCCAGAGCCGAAAGCCCAATTCTTCAAAGCAATTCATTAAATGGAAGGGAGAGACAGCATACAACGAAAAATAACTTCCTCATTCGACATTCTCTCGTAATTTTAAAATAAAACAATCTGAACTTCGCTGCTAACATTTCATGAGTAAATGACGTTAAGTGTTTAAGGGCATTATCGCCCAGAGAAAACCGCTCATTGGAGAAGACATCCCTTACACGAGCTCACAAAATAAAGAACCATACAAGACAAAGGTGTAGCTGTGACCTGCTCGACACGAGTTCGTGACGCCATCAACTTATCTGGTCGTAGATTTTTCGTCACGAATATCTAGAAATGTAGGCGACATACTAAAAACACGAGAAAATAATTATTTCATAAATTTTCATGCTTTATCACCGACTACAACCAAAACTTGTTGAGAAATACCATTGAAAAAGAACTATTTTCTACATGGAGCTCGAGACTGAATGCAAGAGACAATTCAGAGGAAACACGTGGAATACTTTTTTTGATCTTCAGAGTGCGCTCCCATTCCGATGGCTAAATTGAGTTACTCTTCTATCACAGTCCATATATGGATTCTTTAGCCGTTATTGCAAGTTGGTTTTCCAGGATGGTAGTAACCATATTAAAGGTTAGACACGCCATAATGAAAGCAACTTGCGACGCAGAATAAATGGATACGATACCGTTAAGTTCAGCCGCGTCTGAAAAGGAGTTCCACTGTTATTCAGCGTAATCTACTACCTGAAGTATCCAGGAAAAGTAACATCCACAACTTTAATTCAACAAAAACCTCTATTCAATAAATAATGACTTACTCCAGCTTTCAATCTATGGATACAAAAATAAAAAAACCTCATACATGCTATGAGAATGAGATAAATCACAGCAACATAACGAATCGTAAGGTGACATAACTCTTTGTTGAACTACGCCTTTTAAAGACTAATTAAGCCAAGCTCTTTTTCACAAATATAAATACATAGAAATATTTATTATTAGAGGCCAGGTGTGGATTTGAGATTGAACGTGAAAAAGTTGGGAGGATAAATTCTGGAGAGCGTTGGTAATTTCCAACACATAATTTGGAAATATGGGAACGAAAAGCGGGAAATATGGGAAAAAAAGATCTTTAGGTCTTTAGGGAGAGGTTTCACTTTGAAATAATATCGCAAATGCTTCCACAGAGAGCGCTCTCTACTCGGGGAAAAATGCAGTATAGTATACATCAGTATATGAAGGTTGTTTTCGAAGTATCACATATATAAGCAAGGAAAAAATAAATTTTATCTAAAAATAATACATTTACAACTACTAACTACTCCGCAAGCCGCTTCAATGGGCGGCGGGGGTATATCAGCTGACATAAAAAAGACAATGAGATGCGCGCAAGATAAATGCGTCTACTGAGCTCCATCTATTATTCATTCCTCAATCGTTCGGGTGACATAAAAATTTCAATACCCATCGGTTCGTCAAAATATCTCTCTTATTTATTCGTTTCTGTCGGACTTAGAAATTGACAATTGGGAGTGTGATTTTTCATTTCCCCTTGGAACCGTTAACATCTGACACAAAAAACGCTAGTTGCAAAGGTTGAAGACATTTCTACTCCATAAAGCTAACATTCCCTATACCTAGCAATTTTTTCCCAATTTTTCGGTTGTGGGCATATAAAAAGGCATTTTCACCGTCAGAGACCACGGAATAGTATCCTGCAGCGCTCAATGCAACCGCTAGGCTGCGCAGCACCAGACCCGCCACATGGCTAACCTCTTTTCGGCCGATATTGACCGAAATCCCTCGTCTGAACGCGGCAGGGGAGAGGGATGGAGCACGTTGCACGGTGCTGATTCGCACCAAGGCTTAACAACGCTCATTTCAGCCATCTGGAAAGCCAACTATGAAAAAATCACCCCATTACCAAACTTAAGTTTCTCATGGCGAGTCAATGATATACCGCCATTAATTGGGTGATAACAACGAATACGAGAGAACAACAAGGAAAAATGCCTCGCCTATGATCAGTTTCATATTCATGAGTAAAGTACGTCATCTCAGCTCATTAAAATCACAAGGGCCGCGCTCTATCCTCCCTCCATTCCCAAATGCAACAGGAACGGCTATTAGCGGCAGGGCAGGCATGATAAGGTTTGACGTTGGCTCTCCAGAGCCATAACGGAGAAAAAGAGCCAACACCACCGGAACTGATTGCAATATTCAAGAACTATTGAGGATGTCCTAAGCCTCAAGATAAACTGAGCGAATGCTATTAAAAATTATTCAGTTCAACACGGAAAATCCTTAAGATTTCGACATCTTTCCGCCAACTCCTAGGATGAAAAAATTCATGTCATTCAATTACATGTTAACTCCCTTTTAAATATAAAATATCAAAAGTGATATAACAAAGCGTATTTTTACAAACCCGGAATAGTAGTGTATTTATTCATCACGGCATGCTTCATGACCTTTAAAGGTCGACACCAGTAGTTTATAGATATCCGCATAAGTATGAATATATTAAATATGTTCTTAAAAAGCAATGACGTTACGGAGTAGCGGGTTCGTGTTGTTAGAAACCCCCTGCCCAACAACATCGAGGGTCCTACACAGATATCCCAACCCTGTCTATCAATCCCTTTCATATATAAAGTTTTCGGGGTGAACATGGCATAATTGAAAAAATGCTGCATGACGCCAGCTCAGCCAAAAAAATAGCACATTCCTCTCCCTTCGGCACGCAGAATATTTTTACGGCCATCTCAAGTGCTGCCTAAGCAGCGTAACTGCCGACGACCGCTCGCAACTACACGTGTACTTGACCTTGAGGAAGAGAGGGCTAAAAATTTGAAGGAGCACCACTTGCACGTGCACAACCAATTGAAACCTATGTAATAAATATTTTCTTATTTTACGACAAACAGGCACCGAATGAATTGCTTGCCTTATTCAAAAGCATTAAAATTGATGAATTTTACCTCGCGAGTTTGACCCGTAAGTGATATTTTATGGATATCGCGACTCAAAGAAGTGGCTTCAGCTACACGATGGTTCCCAGACATATACGACTCTCGTTATGTCAGAAAAATATGCACTAAATATTTATTGACACGTGTGCAGAAGGAAACCACACCGCAAAACGAAAAACAAACTAATTGACGACTGCCATGAAAAGAATCTCTCAATACATAAAAAAATATACCTGCATTCCAGTAAGCACAAAATACACGAGAACTAATTTTATCAGTAAAGTTAAAGTGGGAAAAATAACCGACAGTTGAGGAAACGAAATAGTCAGCTTAAAAAATAAAATAATCCGAAGAAAAATAAATATATATGACCAACCCGCCGCAATACTACCATTGCTACATACCAATGAACACTGTCGCAAAACGGAGGATTTTAAACTGCTCAAAAGGCGACGGCGGAATAAGAGTAAATTTTATCGAGATGATAATAGGAATTGAAAGACAATAAGGAGAGAAAACTTGCATAGCACGCAACTGGCATAAACACTAGAGCAACATAAAAACGGAATAACCTCACAAAAGAAGTAATACAAATTGTGTGCTTCGAGGAAGGAGCAAAATTTTACCATATTGTTCGCAAAGCTCACTCCCAAATGTAATTACACCTTCACCAGTTCAGATGCCTTAGCAGTAAAAGACTAAAGAATTGCTGACGGATTCATGAATATATTTTAAATTGCGATGCATTCACCATAGAGGTGCAGCGTTATTTTCGACGTATCGTATGACGAAAGTAGTTCCTACGTCTTAAGACGAAGTTGTACGAAGGTCATTGAATTTAAAGTCTACTTCCATTATCCACCGTCGATAATAGCTCGTTAAAAGTAATAAAAATTGAGCGATACAAAAACATCACAGAATAAATCCGATTTCGCCAAAACAGAAGGCCATAAATTGAAATGTAAAGTTACAGCTACCAACGGATGACGTAAGGATAGAATTTTGTTCCTTTAAAAACCTAAAATATATACTTGCAATAAAAAAACCTTAAGTACAAATTACATTTTACTATGGTATTTAAAGAGAAGAAACACTATCCACAAGACGTAGAGCGAAAATGAACTTGTAATTATGGGAAAATGATCTAGCCATTCACCTATCTTAACAGTAGGCATTATCGTTTCTCCTCGGAAAACAAAATCTACATTGGCTACAATGAATACGGTAACTTTATGAACACATCAAAAAGCTGCACTGAAATATTCCAAGAAGGATATAACTCACATATAAGCCGAATTAAATGAATCCGCATAATAATTAATTTTCAAAGCGAGGAGCACACTAGAGTAGCCAGTGCGGTAGCCAGCAATTTCGTTCGGGGGGGTCCAAAACCAGGTGGGGAAATGTTTTTAAAACAGGGTACTAAGTAGAAGGTTTTAAACTAATTTTAAAACTTTTCATAACCGATAAAACACTCGTCAAAAAATCTTTTGTAAATTCATGATTTTTCAATATTTTGTTTTCTTTTACAAGGAAAGTAATTGTGTTATAACAATCGTAATATTTTGTTATAATAATTAGGCAATATTTCGGGGGAAGGGGTTCGGAGCCCCATGACCTTCCCCCCCTCGCTACGCCACGAGAGTAGCTAAGGATCAGAATGACCAAATTCGTTAAGTTGATTCCATACCTTGCGCGGCAGTTATACCCATACCATTGACATAGAGAAGTAGGGCTCTTTTTATTCCTCCCCTTTGTTAAGGAGGTCGAGACAACAATCCAACAGTTGACGGACGCAGCGTTGAGAGAATTACGTTTCAGAATACCTGGAGACCCCGCTGGCTTCCACGCTAGCCTCTCTCAATACGACAGAGGAGGAAAAAATACGTATCCCGCGGCTTTAGAAAACGTCGAGAAAATGACGCCAATTACTCTTAATGGCTGTCACTCCTCCCACTAAACATTCCCAGAGAAATTTAACCAATGGCGTGTTTTTCATCGTTCTTTTCTCGGTCACTCGTTCCTGTTTCTAAATTACCTCTCCCACGGTCTCCTTATTTCCACAACAAATTATGACTACGTCGAACATTAAACGGAGAAGTATTCTACACAAAATAAATGGGATTAAAAAAAAAATTCCCTCGCTCGAATAAATGCTGCCGTCGGCAGACCAAACAGAAAGCCAAGGAGGAGCAGAGAAAATCTAAATATGAAATTAGTCTACTTATTGAGGGTGAAAAAGGAAAAAAAGATAAAAACCTCAGGGCAATATAAAATATGAATAGACTTTTTTCATGGGAATAACGGATAAGGCACGGAACGACTTTTCTGTGAGTAGTTAATCAGTATTATTAAAATATTTTTCACACCTCAGCTCCTCTAAAAACATGCGAATACAAACGAAAAAAGGAAATGCATACCAACAGAATTGTAGTTTCTACTCTTTAAACGATTCTTATGAACACTTAGCAAACACTTTTTAATTTCAATAGCATAAGTAAGTTTTATAAGCCCGACTGATGACCTTCAGGAACCCAATTTTGGTATACGATTGCCTCAACACCCTGTAAAATCTTTAATTGGAAAACGAGATGGTGGAGCTTATCGTTTCACTTGATCAACTAAGATATTCCACGTTTTTGTACTGATAAGAAAAATAAGCTGTCTTTGCGGCACATTTACGGCACGTATATATTACATCATAACTAAACCAAATTTTAGACGCTCTGAACTAGCCAAGGAAGAAAATAGGGAAAGCTTATGAGATGAAGTCTCAACGTAAAAGCAGTCAAGATTTGTATGAGTTTAGCGCTACGTGGCTTCGATAACTGTTCTTCGAGAATAACGATCAGCAAAGACAAGGGGCTTTTCTGTGAGTGGTTTCAGATACGGATGAGGATGAAAAAAAGTGTGGAGAAAAACCACTTATGAGGTGAGGGAGTCGGGTAAAGATGCAGGAGAATGTAGAAAAACCATCGGGATTTAGCACCGAGTATGGGGAGGACTGAAAGACTCTTGAAGACAACCATTGTAAAAGAGAGGGGAGCCTTGGTCACAAGAAATTCGGCGACTTGTAAGGATGATAAGCGGTTTACTAATAACATCAACTAGCATAGAAGAAAAAGGTTAAGTACCATCACATTCGTCATTTTTTGGCGAAAAGATTATTGCAATGTCACTAATTTGAAAAAGTAAAAATAATGACAACAGTGAAAATGATCGCTAGAGGCAAAGATGGTTCAATAATTTCACTCGCTATCATTTTTAAACGAAGACACTTTTCCTATAATATATTGCTTCAGCAAATCAAATCACCAATATTCCCACGATAATGTCTGTACCATGTACAAACCTACGAAAAATTTTTTTTCAGGTTTAAGATTAGGCAGGAAACATCGGAAAACTGTCAACACCGCAGTTCATCAGCATCAAATCGTATATCAGGGCAAGGTGAACAGGTAGGAAGCTTCCTCAGTAATATAAAATGAAAAAACAAGCAACTTGGGCTCCCGAGCAACGCAGAAGGAATACCTCTTAATTGTCAAGGCATATTGCAACACACGCGAATTTTCGATTGCGAAACGGCGGCTGGCCCTCTCCCGTAAGCTCTTTCCCTTCGATCAAGGTCAGAGGCCACCTCCCATTCTATTACCCCTAATGGCGGAGCTGGAGAAATTGGCCGGGGAGAAAATTTCGACAGATGGCGGCGAATCCAAAAGAACCAACCGGTTTAAGGCCGATCACAGTTCCGGCAGAATTGGCTAGCTGTAGGTATCACGTAACAACTGGCGGACACGAACACTTCTTTCAGCTCAAATACGCACCACGGAAGTGAGTATTTTCCTAGATAATAGATTCTAATTCCCAAAAATCGATAGGGGAAGGGAATATTTCGAGTGATAATATCTACCATAATAATCATGTCTACGAAAAAACGTTCCAATTTTGAAAAGATAATTTAAAAAGAATGCGAGTGCTGTAACGTCTGCGACGTCAAAAATAGAGACTCGAAAAGTGATTCCAGACCATAAAGGTAGTACGACAGCATAAAACCTTCAAACTACATAAACAAAAAATATGAACCTTTCATCCCTCCAACTATTTACTAAGAGCACTTAAGCTACATATCCTGATTTACTCATGCACAATTGAAATAAAAAGTAAGGTTAAAGACAACAGACTTTCAAAAATGGGCTAGTATATACATCTATACATGTGAATAAAACCATAGAGTAAGTATAAGAATATACTTACTCTATGATAAAACTATGCACCATCACGCTGATTTTAAACGGCAGTAATACCTTCCTTACTTGAATGATTTGTTTTAATCAATAGTTCAGATAATTATTTAATAAAATCATCGCATAATCGACTAATACGGCTCTAAGAACGATAACCATTTCACGCTACGTTAATTTATAGCATAAATTCATTCTGCGAGGCAATGCATATGGTATGACGACAAAAGATAAACCCGGATTTATTCTAGTTCATTTTATTTTGAGGGATAATAATCTCAAACGAGATGGAATATGTGAAGCCTTTGCTAAGAAACCCTTTTTTAGGCCAGCTTCTCCAATGCAACCTTTTCGAAACATTGTATGATAAAACGGCATTTAATGCTACATTATAAAATAAATGAAATATTGCCACAAGATAAAAGTGCGATAGACAGCATAAAAACTCCGTGGGCGGAGGCAATTTTCATCGCAAGTACCGGACATTATTATGCCCAAGTCAAAATCTCCCCTCTTCTGAAGATATACCGTCTAAAGATACAGTGTACTTGACTAAAAAAACAGAAGAACCGACGACACGAGGAAGGTATACTGAGAATCGATACACCAGCTCCGACCTCATTATTTGACTATATTCTTATACATGCCGGAATAGAAAAAACACAGCAGAATCCCCAAGGGAGGGAGAAAAAGAGGAATTCAGCAAAAACATAGAAAAATGCCACCACGGATACGTGCAGCCAACAATGCATCGTTACCGAAAAGAACAACGGAAAGTTTTCCACGCTCAATAAAACAAACCGGAACGTGTCCCACAACCAACCCACCCCTCCCAACTTCAAAACACATCCAACGACCACCGTGCTGACCGGGTACCAGGGAGTCCAAAAGAAAATAAATAATTAAAGCGAAAGCAAAACCTTAATACACGGTATTTGGAGGAAGAGAGCGAAAGCGAAGGTCATTTTCGCTATACAGAATGGTAGGGAAGGAAGTTTGGAGAGAAACCTGGCGCCGGCATCAGCCTGATCTTTACGAAAGGCGTCAAGGGGAGTACACCCCATCCGACGGACGAAAAGCTATGCCGCAAGTGCCCTCCACTCGGCAGCCACGCAAGGATACCACAGGGTGGAAGCCAGTATTCTACTAGTAGCAGTGGCCACCAAAGCAACCCAATTGTCACCTTAATACTCGTACGATATTGAGTTTTAAAAATCGTTTAATAGGATAAAGTAGTAGTTTCTACTATGTAGTTAGATTTTATGACAAGAATTTCGAAAATTCCTACGAAAGTCGTTGAAAAATATCTAAAGCAAGAGAAATATGACAACTGACAGTAAAATCCATATATTAGAGGCACACTATGCCCCCCCTAAAAGAATATAGCGCCATAAAATGATGACTGAAACACACTCCGTTGAAAAAAAAATATATCCTCACCACTGAATAAAGGGAGAGAGAGAAATCAAGATAAGTCAATATCTTAAAAATGAAATTTACTCTGATTTGAGCGCTGATTGAGTTATCTTCAATAGAACGCATAGCGACCGGTTTGCAAAAATATGTTCTAAAATTAAAATTAAGCACATAACGAAAAATATGTTTCATGGACCTTGGGTGTTTATAAACAAAACTAGATAACACTACCACTTTATGCTACTATTAACTTAAAATACAAAAAATTTACTGATAGACGCGGGTTGAACGCAATCTATCATTCTTCCGAAAAACTGAGTGCAAACTGTAGTACATAATGTATTACAAATAAGTGAGTAGTTCCTTAGTTGCCTCGATTTGTTATCATGAGCTTGCTTATCCACTACATCATTGCACCCAGGCTATTCATTTCATATTTTATATACCGAGCTGTCTAACATGATTAGCAGTTTGCATAAATCGTATAAAGAAAGAGTTAACCAAACACGATACTAAAACGTAAATACAGTCACAACAGACGACTACAAGAATGACGATGGCCCATTTCAAAGATTTTACGCTAATACAAAACCGACCAAACTCCACGCTTAACTTCACGTGATTTTTTCTATGAAACCAGTCACTCATTATGGGTACGGTGATTTCAAGCTAATAAGTGGTCCCCGAGCTTAATTTATTGCCACCTTTCTTCCATGAATTGGCCATGCAGTAATGTAGTCTTCCCCAAGTTGCCGCCATGCTTTCGTCGACAGCGTCGCACCCTGAAGTTTGCGTGCGACCTCTCTCCTCCCCTTCCACTACCTCCTTGCCCACTCCGGAGCCCTCAAGTTCCCTCGCAAACCCTTCACCCCCACCCCCTCTCGAGTAGTGCCGAATAAGCGATCCAGTCTCCCTGCCTCACCACTTTCATACTCTCGCCGACACGAGAGCGTACCTGTCTATGAGACCAGTAGTCATAAGGTTTCCCTTCTGCGGAGAGGTAATACCACTCGCATGCCTCAGGGCATGAGTCCTTTTCCCTTGAACTTCTATTTACAAAAAAGAAACTTAAAAAAATATAGTAAGGCCGGGAAGTCGGTCAGGACCACAGGACGGGGGAAATACCCTAGGCTTGGGACATACAATACTTGACGATATGAGAACTGAATACAAATTTCACTTCCCTGGAGATTAAACCTCACCAAAATATCATTCGGTTGGATTTTTCGAATTTCATAAAAAAGATATAACAGTAAACAAAAACAAATGGCTAAACACAGCAGGACTAAGCCCAGAGTCAAAAATAACACGTAAACAGACCAAAACTACAGAATAAAATATGAAACCTTGCGCACCTGTAACGGACCAGCCATGCAATCATAAAAGGAGAGGTCGAATTTCACGATGTGGAGTACGTCACGCATATAGATAACGTTTTATGGCGCAATTTAAAAGGGGATTATCGATTTCAAGAGGTAAAGGGCTTTAGTAGACTCGAATTAGTTTCAGTTTGCTTTGAAATGACGTTCGGGGAGTGTAAGGAAGTTCTTTCCATGCCATTCTAGCAGAAACGAAAAATCTACCTAATTCAAACGCAGGGGTCTTCAGAGAGAGGAGCAGTAATTTTATTTTACCTACCGGGATAGCAACATCGATTTTTTCCTGAGAACGATGAAAATCGGATATCTTTTGGCGGAGAAATATTTCTTTAATCTCCTACCTGTGCATTATGGCCATTTGCAAATACGCTAAAAAGCAAAAGTGTTGGTTAATCAATTCATGGCCTGGACTACCCAACGAAGACTCTGAAGATAGAGATGGATAACATGAAGCGAGCAAGCCAAAGTTTCAATGTGTAAAACTGCCATTTCATTTCCACAGCCTTTACTACAGGGTGGGAATTAACTGCTCTCTCAATACCGTCGCAATGAAAACGATCACCACGTCTACTATGTGCTCAATAGGTTAAGAAGTAGACGGAGGTCGAATCAACGATTGCCGGCTAAGCTTTTCTGCTCACTCATCGCTAGTCCCCTACCGAGCATAGATCAGCAAAACTAGAACGGGAGGGGGATAGGTAGGTAGGAAGGGAGGAGGAGAATGGGACATTACGTCCAGCTGAAAGTAAAAATCCGCGTCACTCCCTAACAGGGTTCTATAGTTTTTTAAACGACCTATTCGGAATCACAACAGCGAATTTGTTCCGTAATTAAGAATAATAATATAAATGATACAGTCTTCCGCGGAGTTCATGATCTTCATTAATTAGTTTTGAATAAATCTCCATTTTCAAATATTACGGAAGAGCGGAAATACTGGTGTATGAAAACCATGGATCACTCAACGCTGGTATTTGCATGAGTCACCAGTATACAAACTGTGAAGTGCCAACATTCCGCAGATCGTCTAATTCACACTGGACTAAACCTGAATCTTTGCGCGAATGAGTTTGGAAGCACGCAAACCATAACGCCATCGCAGAAAACCGCCGTTTAAATTCCGCCACCGATTTGGGGTAGGAATAAACTTCTCTATCAGCACCAATGAAATGAAAACCATATATAGTTTGAGTTCAATAGGTGTAGTAGGGTGGAGACAGTTACAGCATCAACGAGAGCTAGTCAAGCCCTTTTTCTCCCTTTGTGGAGTAGGAATTAACCCTTATCTCAACACTACCGCAATGAAAAGGTTCACAGCATGTACTCGATACGTGTAGGAGGTGGATAACACAGCGGTCACATCAACGACAACTAGCTATACCCTTTTCCTCACCCCATCCATACCCGTTCATCCCCCAACACCGATCCGCAAAAAGCAGAACGGCGAGGAAGGGAGGCAGGGGAAGCGACATCGTCCAGGAGTCGGCACTCATTGTGCCGTGGCTGGGAATCGATACCTTCCTCACACCCTCAGCCACCTCCCCTCTCTCCTTCCCCTACCCGCCCACCCCCGCGCTGACGTGCAGGAGAGTCTGGCTGGCTGGGAGGATTTCGGGAGGGTGGATGGATGGCGTGGGCGGAGGGAGAAAAGTAGGTGAGCTCCGACGGGGGAGTTTTTCTGACTGTCTCTTCGCGGGGGCGTGTTATGCGGAGCAAAGGCGGTCCTCGAGGACCTCCGACGAACTCAAAGTGAAGGGGTTGGCCGATGCGAAAATTTGGAGGTGCAAAGGATATTACGCCAGGAAACGGAGGAGCTATCATCATATGTGCCCATATAGCTATACTTCATCAACTGACGATATGTACAATTGGGCTCACCTAGCCATAGTTATTACAAATTTCCGCTGAAACCCAAATATCTAAGTAGGTTTTTCTGGCGGAGCATGACTGACAATGAGTGCAGAAAAAAATATTTCTTAAGAAAATAGATGACGATATAACTGTAAATTCGTTAAAAAAATATGTAAAGATCCATAAATACTTAGATATTTGGCAGAAATATTATATAGAATAAGAAGGAAGAAAGTTGGCGAAGAATGCCTATCATCCGTAAAATATACAATTAATATAGTTTCTACGTGAGCTGCAATAACTTCATTTTCTACATTAATGATGGATGCCTATAAGTAGCACAGGAAACTCATCTTGTTAATTGCTACAAAAATACCAATGCTGTTTTGATATAATGCGCATCGCAACCTCACCAAACTACTTCAATAAGGAAGCGTCAGGCGAAACCAGTATTTTATAAAATATTTTTATAAAAGGGTAAAATTATATGTAGGTTGGAGAGTATTCCCTTTGAATCGCGCAGTCGCAATCCTCCAAATAAGGAGAAGAGGCGGCCCTCCAGAATCTCCGCCGATTTTGTGGAGGGGTTGCAAGAGGGAAAAAGTCGGAAAGGGGTTGAGGGACGTAGGGGTATGGATGCATATGAATATGGGCAGGGGATGGAAGAGAGCGAGCGGAATATCTTCACTTCTGTACGAATTGATGAAACGGTGCCAAGCGGGCGAGGAGAAAGAAAGAGAAATCGTTACGGAGATACGGAGACTTGAAGCCTCCACCGCCACTCATTGTAAAACCAAGGCACGCGATTAAATATAAAAATATAACCTTCGCCAAACCTGAGTACTTTAATTGAAGCACTTTTTCAATCAACTTGATGACGAAATTAATGGCATCACACATGCCATTTTAACGACCCTACTCTTATAATAACGCAATCAGCTCATGGTAGGCGATAAACATCGCTAAATCGTCAAGGCAACACATTTACCGGCCAGAGTGGAAGCATAAATCCTAAAAGGACTGAAAAAATAACTTGTTTTCGTATTGATTCGGACGTTAATGACCCAACCATGGCTTTCCGGATTCGTATTTACAAATTCACCAAAATTACGTAATCCCTACAAAACCAAACTAAAAATATTAACGAGGCTTTGAGCACTGGCTTCGATACGCAATAAGTAACACGTTTTCATGGCGTTACAAAAGACGAGAAGTGCTTGATGATAAAAACCATCACCCACGTACTTTACAAGAGGCAGCTTTAAGCTCTCGCTTCAAATTTAAATAAATATGAATACATGTTTTCAGAATAATCTTGTTACCTACAATGGTCCTAATAGAATAGGGTTGCAGGGTAGACCACCATGCGTCACTGCAGGTTGATTACTCCTATTCATTCCACCATAAGTAAGCCAATCACGTAGCGAAGTTCCAACAATCTATTCTAGTAAACTAAACCTCCTATCTAAACTAAATCATCCTCCCGGGGCAAATGACATTGTCGGCCGGCTGTGCAATGAACAATAGGGTAGTTTCCTTCATCAAAGAAAACGAAAGGCATTGATAGCGATTCGTTACCCACCATTAGTGTATTCATGATATACAAATTATTTGGTTTTAGAAATCCCAGTTTAGAGGAATGTTAATGGTCAATTTTGACCTCATTTGAAAAAGGCCAGATTGCGCCCATCCTATGTTACTCCACGTGACGTCAAAGGGACCTAGATGCTATACGAGTAGTCATGACTTTTAAATCGTCTGAGATTAAACCGTCGCGTTTTCGAGCGCTTGAAATTGTTCACTTTACATTAAATCACGAAGAATAGATACAGTCATTTAAAAATCTAAAGCGTGAAATAAGTACTCCAGGAGTAACAATCTTTCGATTTAGGCAATAAAAATAAAATAGGAAACCACCCTATTCGGCATTCGATCGAATGTAACCACAAACCTAAGACGCGAAGAAGGAAATTAAAAGAGCATTTCGAATTCTAGCAATGCGTTAGTGCAGTAATTATATGTACATGGTGACCACGAGGCACGAGGCTGGGAATTACAATGGGAATGGGCGAGGAAGGGAATATCAATGTCTAGAGAAGCAATCAGGGGCAGATCTTCTGAAAAGGGAAACTGAGACAGCAGCGGAGAATTGCTTAAAAATTTGAAGAAGGGCGACTGGATCTGCAGGGCTAGGGACTGGGTCAACGAGAAAATGAAAATATTCAAGAATGGTAAGCAGAAAATTCTTAGGAGTATGTGGAGAGGCTGTAAAGACAGGCGTAGTGCCAAAAGAGAAGGGGGTAAGAGGAAGGATGGGGTTTGGATGTCGGAAAGTGGGAATATTGAAGGTATACCTCTCTTCCATTTAGCCCCTCACCTTTAGCTCGTGGGTATATTTAAGGAAGAACTTGGCAGCATATGTTGCACTCGATTATGTTGTTACAACAACGAAACGCGTCGTGTTCGAATAAATCCAGTGGAAATATTGCAATTATACATTTAATTTTAATTCAAGCATACCGGGACTAGCCACGGCGATGACCTAACGGACTCACCCGCAATTCGCTAACTGTGCGAAAATTCTACGGGGAAAATCATTCGCCTTGGCCGGGATTCGAAACCGGGTTCTCCGATTTCCGGTCGAGTGCTTGAGCCAGTTAAGCTACCAAGGCGTCGGCGAATGACTTTTTTCCTCCGTACAATTTTCACACAATGTTTCACTTAACTAACCTGGACCCTTCGATCAGAGCAGGCAAGCCATCTCCCCACAAGACAATCACGATTCAATTTCATTATTCAAAAGAAAAGATTTATGACAGAATATTTTAGCATTTCATAAGTTATAGCGTAACTGAGAGCTTCGTAAAATCGAAAAAAAAACATAAATTTTCCTCCCTTGCTTGTTTTCGCCCTCGAGCACCAGTAGCAGCGACTGGCGAGTACAGTTTCCTCGTCGGAAGGATTTACAAGTGCGCGCGCGATGAAGGCGTCCGTCGTCACCGAAAGCCATTAAATGGGTCGCCGGAGGGAGTGGGAGGCGTTTCTTCCGAGGATGCACGGGGGGCGGGGGAGTGGAAAACACGTTACACCGCTCCCAATATGTCCCCGCACCCGCTGAGCGCGACAGCCCGCCGCACCACGGTCATGACAACGAGAGGAACCTAAAGCGAAGAAGCACGATGGGGAGACGAGGGCAGGGCGAGAAGTAATTAGCGCGTAAAGGCCCAGGGGTTGGAGGGAGATGGGGAGGGGGGAAATTAAGAGGACGCATCACTCCGGCTCAAGGATATTTTGCCTCGATTGACTGGCTTATTACTTGATTAAAACTCCCTCTCTATCACCACATACATTTTCAAGGTATTTGTCAACTTACACATTTATCATGCACAAAAAATCATAAGTAATCGGTTCAGGCTTTGTGGATGTTCGCGGCATTTATGATGAAAAAATAACAAATTTCTCTGCTTGATATATTAGATTTAAAACTGAGAGTGGCTTACGTTTTTCAGTACAAATAAATATAAAATTCCTCCACGAAATAAATTTAAAAAAACCTTCGAACAAAATACCGAAGAATTTTTTCTATGCTTTAGACACAGGTCAATACTAGTAAGTGCTATCAATTCCCAAGGGAACTATGATCCAAACCCACAATTACAAGTGGCCTCCAAGTTCTATGGAAGTACCGCATTCTCTTTTTAGGCACTATGTGAATTTTCATTAACTAATCTTACCCTTCAATGAAAGGTGTCATGGCAAAATCCGTTGGTAAAAGTTAAAAACCTGAGATATTGAAAATGCTTTTCCGCAAGTTCAGTATCGTAATAATTTTTATCTGTTCGCGCAAAATACAATTTTCTTTGAGACGTGACATGACATTTTTTTGTTATAAATGCCCGAAGAGTTATATCTTTAAAATATGGTTACGAGAATATATGGCAATTTCGTACAATAAGAATTTAACTTTCGAAAGTTATCGTAGCAGTTTACATCATCCTCGCGTGACAAGCATGTCAAAAAAAAAAACAAATTGGACAAACATGTCCAATAAAAACAAAAATTGCGATTGAAGTCAGGGAAGTAGGGCAGGGAATGCGGTAGAAAGGAAAGAGAAATAAATAGGAGTTAAAAGAATTTTCCAAAATACTGCACTATGTCATTAAACCACTGATTAACCCTGAAACAATTATTTTCGCGCAGGAAATGTTTTTTTCCTCCGGACGACACCAGCTTCGTGCACATCATAGGCGTAAATTCTGGGCGTATCATTTGAATAATGATACGCCCAGTCACAAAAATACTCTGCTAGTGGGTTTTAATGTTTTTTTGTTCTCTATAAGATCATATTCCAGCTCTATCTTTTCTAACGTGACGCCAAATCCTTATTACACTCCGTCACGAATAGTTTTAAGGGGATAACAGAAAAGCAATTACCGGAGTAGTCACTATTTCTGGATAAAGAGGTGAATGTGATCCGGGGTCATTGCTCCGTACTCTAGTGGAAATAGTGACTTCCCTGAAAGGTACGAGAGCTAACTTACCCGAAATATAGGCCACGCCAATATCACGAGCGTAACAAGGAGTACATGCTCCCGTCACGCCCCCTATGGATCATAATAATTACCCCTTTCATGTGGGACTTATGGGAGAGTGGGTGAGGGAGAAAATTTAATAGGGAAATCATGATACCGAACGGTTACCGCTATCAATGCCGAAAATAATGTCCTCGTTTACTCTCCATAACAGCAGGGATAAACATTTAGGGAAACACGCATGTAATATTAGAGCCAGTACTTTTTCTTGGCGATTTGGTACAGATTAACAGTCCAATATTCTCAAGAATGCAAAATCTACAGCAATTTTTTTAATCGATGCATCGAAGTGGGATTTACAGAGTAAAATATTTCCTCTGTGGTGTACAATTTTTCTATTAATCTCTAATGGGTTTACGAATTCCCTAAAAACCATAGTTGAAGTATGTTTTCAAGATTTCAGGACAACGAAAACACGGCGTCCCCATATAGTTAAATACGTATTCGTCTTTGCAAAGTAAGATCGAGCTGATTCGAGTTGACTAACGCATAAATTCAACCCCCTAAAATCAATATTCCCCAATAAATTGCGCCATAAAACGTTATCTGTACAATTGACGTACCCCACATCCTGAAAGTCGACAAGGTCTAATTAAAAAAATTAAATATGATGGTAAATGGGTCTCGCAGTAGTCCATCAAGCTTCATAAACATCAATGATGTTTGCAATATTATTTTGATTACATTTCAGTGGATCGGGCATTTCGTGGTAAAACTTGGGCGTCTGTAGTATCAAAACTGCCATTTAAAGAGAAATCAGGGGAACGGACGAATGTATCGACATCCGCACCAATCAATCGAAAATGCGCACCGGAGACTTCGCGAAATGATACGCAGCTGGAAGCGCCACTAAAGCCAGGACGCAAAAAAGGTTCACAGGTTTGAGGGCACCTCGATCCTTCAGACATTGCGTGCCCATAAAACATTTTTTTGAATTTCCCGGTTGAAAAAAGTAGCATGACATATAATAGCTAATGATGTTTACTTGACATCACAGACTACCAAATTAACATCTACTTTAAGACAATATCTTGTCAAAAAAATGAAAACTAGGCAGTACTGGAATGACTGAGAAAAAAAAACAAAAGCGACATAATACCATATTTGAGCGGAATTACAGATTCAAATCATTTTAAAAATTAGTTATTATTTCTAAGTAAATGCATATATCCCTAGAGTAATGCATGATAATTTCCTTACGAAGAGAGTTTCTAAACATGTCAGTTCAACTAGTTATCTTCTCTGAACAGCTACCAAAATCATAAAATTTTGCGCGCCTAAGTACTTGTACATGCATATGAGAATCACTTGCTCGAAATAACGAAACCGCTAGTCGCGCACGAGGCAAGAAAATGGCCATCAAATGCGGATTACAATGGAAAATGAAAGAATGCATTTCATCGAACCCGCACAGCTCCACTTAACTTTATTTATTTAACCAGGTCGATAAAAACGGCCCATTTCAATCGATATGTCTTCGATGATTTCGCCTTTCTCCATTTAATACGCGGGCAGCTCGAGTGTGCCCGTGAGAAACGCGGCAGACGGGAGATCAAATAGAAGTTGTCCCCCTCAGTAGGAAAGTAAGAAAGCCTCGAGAGCTAGGGAAAAGGACCGTTGGGCAAATATGACAGGCGTCAACGACCTTGTTTACGCTGATTCAGTCTCGGATAGAGATCTCGCGGCGACGGCTTGATACACAGATCTTTTTTGTGTAAATTGGGTGTATCCCCTCCTTTGCTGAGAACACAAGAAGAGATTTTTGGAATGACATCAACGACTACAGTCACTAGAATGGCCCAGTCTCACAATCTGTAACTGGTGTGCGGGCTTCATCATTAAAACCCATTGACGGGATTAGAAAAAAAAAACTAAGGAGCTATTGCTACACACATATTTTTTTACTAAACCCATTATTCTTCGTTTATTCACTATGAATACACAAGACTTTTCTCTGATAAAAATTATTTCATATGGTAAAGTACAAACTACAGATGAGAAAAAGTCACAATCAATGGATACAAAGTCCAATAATCACACGGTATTTACCCATACCCGACTGAGAATATGAACTAAATCCACCTCATACGAAGAAATACTTTACCACAGTTGCATAACAGCTTCAATCTGGTATTCATTTAATCGATGGGAAACAACAACATGCCTAATGTACAACCAAAATATTGTTGAAAGGGTTCGAAACCCGCACGGCTATAAACGATCAGTTACAAGATAAAAAATTCAGCACGCTAAAGATGAAATATGCCACGTTTTTCTTGAAACCCAAACCGAAGTAGATAATTGAGAATAGTGGGAAATGGAATGCTCATAATGGAATGGAATATTATGCTCGAAGCGCACGTTTCCAAGAAACCATAAATCGAATTCCAATTAAAATGGACACAATGAACTAAATATAACCCATAGAGAGACCTCATGAGTAAATTACTATTTTTCTCCAACTGAAGAAAAAATGACGATCACAAGGGTGAATATTACAGGCAATATTTAGGTAATTTTGTCCATCCAATGAGAGCCAAACCATAAGAATGATCATCCATCGCGAACTCGATTATGGGAAGGCAAGATTTTTAACCTGAAGAATAAAACTTACGACCACAACAAGTCCTCAACATCCACCGCCAGGAAATAATTAATCGGGCCCTTAAAATGGTAAAATGCACCGGAGGTCTCGTAAAAGACAAGTAGGAATTTATCTCCCCACTATAACCAACAGAACAACCTAAAATTAAACAAAAAATAAACAACCAGATGAGAGCGACGCATAAAGACGAAACGATCTAGACAAAGACTGATCATATTCATCATCTAATATTCAATTAAGCTTCTGCAAAAGAAGGCAATTCTCACATCAGCATTATAATAATTAGAAAAATTTAAGACCCATGAAAGAGATTTCACATAAAATCTTGAAATTCAATAAAAATAACGATGTTCTTGCAAAATGGTGAGCATAAGTGAATGGAAAATTTGATCCAACAGTTAAAACCTACGCCATGATGCAGGTAGCAACCTAGTAATTAAGGAGACCGACAATCTAAAAGTCACACCTCTCGAGTAACCCATTAGCGAACTGGTAAATACGCGCTTAATCGATTCGCTAACCGATGGCGCAGTTTACGCAGTAACAAAACGAAAGAAGAAACCAACGACTTCTATTAGTGGCCAGAAGCTAGATGAAAATGGAAGTTTCATGTTGAGGAGGTATAACAATAGCGAGCCAAATGGAGGGATCATGGTAAATTGATTTACTATATGCACAATACAGATACAAATAGCATCAGAGGTATTCATTAAAGTAGTATACTACAGGTCAGGTAAAATATTCCTTGAATTGAGAAACTGTTGAGCCCACACCGGGAAGTTATGATACAAATATACACTAAAGAATTTCTCATATCATCTCGAAATTCAATATGACAAGACACATGGCGTGAGAAACAAGGAACTATACTTAGTCTCATTTTTTATAAGGGAAAGCAATTACATTTAAAAAAAACACCGTAACAAATACGGGCAGACAGAATAGCTGAAGATCATGAGGAATCCATTTCTTCTCTAATTACCACAGCGCACTCATTTCTCATGACACACATGCCATTGAATTTAGCAAAGAGGTAGGTAGACAAAAAATAATTGGGCATACGAACCTAATGTCAAGATCAAAAGGCTCCAGATAATGAGATTTCCACTACTACACAAAAATGAGGTGAGAGAGCTCTGAAAAGTTAATTTAAACACTGAAATACAAACATTTTTATCTTCATTACATGCTGGCCGATAAATATGTTAGCCACGATTGTAGTAAAAACGTCAGCAGTGAAATTCCACTCTAATAGAAATGGGTCGACCAACCACAACTAATTATAATCAATTAACCCCATAAGCATTTTAACTTTATTTTCACTGACTGAATAAATATACATATGAATCCTTTCGGCGATTAACTTCTAAAGAGGAATTTGGGGCACCAGTATCCGACAATAATGACGATATATAATAGATATATCACAATTATTATAAGGTACTTCTAATGTGGCACGATATTTATGATGTTCAACAGCAACAAACCTGTACCTTATAAGCATCGGAATTCAACATGTCACGCGAACGATCGCCATTTCATTCGCAAAAAATGCTCATTGGCATTTTCTTGGCTTCGTAAAACCAAACCTTAGGTCAAGGATAATGATAAAAACCAGCCGAAGCCAACTTAAGGAGACTATGATACATAATTGGATTAATGCCCCCCATCGACGTCGCCAGGATAGGGTTCAGCACATACACCAAAAGAATTAGTTCAACTTCAGTAGCCTCCATCAGCGAGGTTGCCGGTACACTTAGTTCACGCGAATTCCGGCGGTTCTTCCGCATAACTCGATGGACTTACAAGAAAAGTAGATCCCAAGAAACTCCGAGGAGATAAAAATAGAACTATGAGAAGTATTTCCTTCCCCCGTGAATAGAAAAATCGATGGAGGGAATGAAAAAATATAGTATTCTACATAAACTTTTGCTATGAATTACTAACTAAAGCTAAATGAATGGTAGCTCTACGTCATGTGACGAATAGATACCTTGTTAGCGCAAAGGGACGGCATAATATCAGCCTATAAAACAGTCACAATTTAACGTTAATGCCTCCGCGAATAACTTCCAACCAAAACTGCTTTTTCCGATGAACAAAATATTGTTCATGCCTTTCACCTGAAGAAGGGGTGCGACGAGGAGGAAAATTGATATACTTAGTTAATACGCGAAAGAGCAAAATGCATGCAAAGAGCAGAGAGTAATTTTGATTTTACGTAAAAAGACCTAAAAAGTCAGGCCAAAGAAGAACCGTAGGAAACCACCACCATGGTGCGGTTTTCAACGTGAGGAAGGAAGTAGGCAATTATGCAATCATTATAGGAGTGCGTCTCTTAGACGAGGAAAGCTTAAGAGCGAAGAAACGATTTCAGAGGTAGAACTGGTCAAAAATTAAAATGCGACGCGTAATAAAACAAGCCACGACGTATTACTCAATCCACCTCATCAAAATTAAGGGCGCCTCAGGACTGGGCGGCCATCACCTGCCACCAGTCTGATCTAGATACAGAACCACTGCCCGAGATTCGTGCCGTGACATTGAGTAAACCGTTCGACCAAAGACCCCGCGCGTTCTCTTTCCCCAGGAGAACAAAAATGATCACATTTGGAAATAATTTTCAACGCATTAAAATATAATCGAGTCATGAATAAAAATGTTCTTACAATTTACTTTTGGGAAATGATATTAGTGGAAAAGACAGAACAGGAACTATTGCGTCGGTCCGTCAAGGAGAGGAAATTCCGAGAAATTCAAATATTCTGACAACCAAATTCATAATCCAACCGTGGTAGTCAAACCAAAAGAATGCAATAATAGACGGCGATGTATACCAGTTTGTGAGTATCCCTGCGTATAGACGGCGAATTTGGTGAGGCGAGAAAAAAGTTGTGGCGCTTCCAATAAAAGGACCAGTAGACAATTCTCTATCGCATATTCCATGACGTGTACTTTGAAGAAAGTCTCCGTGCGTTATACTACTGCCCTCTAAAAACCACCAATCAGCTTCGATTTTCAAGGAACGCGCTGTGTTCATCGTAGCAAATTACAGGGACCGAAAGGCAGCTGTAATAGAACAATTCATACAGAACTATGCTACAACTCCTTTGAGTTAGTTTGGTAAGCCATATCTATCGCGCTAGCTTGTAGACGAGACACGAGACTGCCCCTCATGCTGACAAGAAAATTTGTGAGAAGAAAATAATGATCATTCGCAGCAGATTTCGATGAAAGTAAAAACGTATTCCGGACTCGAGCATCGGAATTTCAAACATGCTAAGCAGAACTGAAAACATTTTAACGGTCACGCGACTCATCCTTATTGCCAAAACTATAATTCACCAGTTTATTTTCAGAACCGTTCCCAGTAACATCCTTGGCCTTTCGCCATACTAGACCTATCTCAACGTGAATTCTAGGCCGCTAATATTACGTTAGACATAAATACGTTTAGTGACAAGTTTACACACGAAGAGTGGCAAGTTTACACGTAATACGAGACACTTGAAACAGTTATCCCTCTTTAAAAGTCAAGTGTTTTCCCCAATTAAATTAAATCTAAAAACAATAGAACCTCCTCTCCCCAGAACTTATATTTAATCCTCACTAAAATGTTGATTGATATTTAATAATACATCAAAGTGAAAAAGTTATATTGGATTTTTTACAACAAGAAGTCATAATTTCAAGTTCAGCTGGACCGATGCAAGCACACAATATGTGAAGAAATGGTACACATTTAACGAAAACACTTTATTGCAAAACCTATGCGATACTTAACTAACACAATTTTAGAACAAAATATTATCCCCAGCGGTCAAGTATATTTATACATGCCCTATAGTGGAAAAATTCAAATTTTTAGCAGGCTTCCTGGGAACTATTAGAAAAAAATAGACGGTCAAAACAGTAACACCATCAAGATGGTATAAAATTAAATAACTACAGCATCACCAAATTTTAGAAGACACTAAATGCGTGCAAAACTAATAAAATAAACTAAGAATAATACGATATTTTACATAGATTATGTAAATGACTTATATCAAAACATTTAAAAGTGCGAAATGAGAAAATGAATAATCCACCATTACGTATAATGTAAATGGAAAACTTTTAATATGACTCGAAGCTGAAGAGAAGCAGATAAAAAATCTTGTAGGGTCAAAGAACGTCATTTTGAGATGCATTCAAAAAAGACTGTTTCATAGCATCTCATGACAATGAAATCCGTAATTATGCATATGGGGTCCGCGTCACGAAAGAAGTCAAAGGGGATGTTGTCGCCGACTATCTTATTAACCGGAATGACTCCTGACGGACAGAAGAGCAATTAAAGGGAAGGTTAAGGCGTTCGAAAGAAAACATAGGGCATCTCCCCGTCTACACTTCATTAAAATTCAACCTCAACACCAGAACACACATTACCATTAAGGATCCTCATCTACGAGCAGACGAATATTTACGAATGACGAAAAGTGAATGGCGTCTGAGGATTACGACTAAGAAATGTATAGCGACAAACGACAAACATTATTCTTGAAACTTTGATTTCGAAGCCTTTGCTGATGCGTGAAATGAGTAGATGCTTTAACTTATTGTTACCACTTCGATGTGTATAATGATAACGTTTAACAAGAGCACAAAAAAGCATATAACCACGACTCGTGTAACTACATGTTAAAACTTACTGCCAATGACCCCCCGGTAGATTTAACATTAGTGGGTGCATTGAGCTAAAGATCATTCCGCACTCTACCAATGTTTTTTCTTGGATTTCAGCATTGCCATTTGGCGTCAGTAGAGAGAGAATTAATTACACGTCGACGACAATAACGTTAACTTTCGCCACCGATTTGGTAACTTGATTCATCCTCCCGAAACATTTCTGAATCACGAATTCAATAGCGATGGCCCGTTGTTAAATCACTCAATCAATAGTACAAATCAATGTAAGGGTTGAGTAACTCGTTGGATTGAAACATACTGCCTTAAGGGCTTGATAATGGCTTGAACTTTAGAGAATATACACACTAAGCCATCATTTGCTGAAAACTTCTTACACGAAGAATACTAGAAGCAGGGCGGCTGACAGCTAGGCAACCTCCTGCTGGACCGTATCATTTTGTTTACGGATAACTCTCATACAAACTTAGGCTAAAATATTGAAAATTGCCGGGCATAAAAGTGTAGACCCTGGTCAACATTTTCATAACTATTTTAAAAATTTGACGGTTTCACTTCAGCAATTTATAAGATCTGTTTTTTTTTAATTTTCAACATAAAGAAAACGTTACAGAAGGTAACATCTATTTACAGAAAATTATCAAGATGATACCGCATGTTTTGAGCGAGTAATCCGCCACCAAGAAAGACCAAGTACAACCAATCGAGAGGAAAGGATGTTGTCGTCTCAAGATATCCGTGGAAACGAGACATGCTAAAACGTTCGCGAAAGAGTGGATAGGGACATAAAGGTCATTAAGTCTCAGCAAACAACACGTGACTCTGAGAAACATCAAGGGATGACGACCTCCCCTGTCTTCTCGGCCCCCAAGGGAAATGGGAATAAAAAATGTAACGGCAACGGAGACTATGGCAGTAAAATGAAGGGAGGAGGGCGTTCAATGCAGGACGACCGAATCACACCCCCACGGGACTCAATTGGGCGGCAGTAAAACATGGGCGGAGATCGACTGCCCTTGCGGGCGCGAACAAACACCCTGAAAAAAAAAACTTATGCCGACCTTGGGAGAAATTGAGCGCAATGTGGCCCACCTCTCTCTCTCTTTGACGAGGGTGGATGAATAAATTGCGCCACCGAGTCAAACACGAATAACGAACGAGGACATAAAAACTGCAGAGCGACCGCGTAACGTGAACGATGAAGGATCACAGGAGGCAGAGACGTCGCAGTTCGGACATCAAGCCATTATCGGTGCCTGTTCCACAGTCTGCCGCACGATGACATCAAGGGGAGGGTCACTACTGGAAAGGGTATTCCCCACCAATTCACGTCAAACTCTCTCCACCTTCCCTCCTAATATCAATAGTCGATTTCTGACGAAATATCATTACCGAATAATCTATTCGCTACGTAAATTCGTAAATAAACTGTATTCGCTTTGACGTACTTATATAAAATTTAAAGTAAAAGCCGAAGCGCTTTCTTAAAATTAAACATAAAGATCAAATTAGAATAATCTTCAGCACAGCTCTTTGTATATCGCAAATTAAAATCGGAAGAGTATCACTGTGCATTGCTAAGGCTAAACCACTGAGTACACTCGGATTAACGCAATTCATATCAACACCGATTCTGATTGATTATAAATATATAGTGAATAAATAGATGCATCTATCACATCTTGATTCATTTGCTCTATATTTTTATTAAACAAATATTGCCCATGCCATGAAGTTCTTTTTAAGGAGCCCTCAATGTCAATTAGAGTATATAAGAGGTTCTTGGATGATTCAAGCCAAAGATACTCGTAGTACTCCACTAATCCTTAGCAATGGTAAACAAATATATTGGAATACGGAAGAGTATATGTTTCGAAACGGAAGTCCCAACCTAATACAGAATCTTCACAACATCGAACCATTATTCAAAACCCCACATCAAAATTCCGTGATGAAGTTTTCCACATTACGCTCCGACCATACCCAACAGCGGCGAAAAATATTTCGTAAAAAATAGTAGAACAAGTTTAAGTATTACGTAATGGCCATAATTTGAGGAAAAAAAATCAAGTAATTCCAAGACATCAAATTACACTGCATTTTCATCACAGCCTCCCGCTCACACACGCCCAAACCGGTTCAGAAAGCTCTCTTAGTCACATACATAAGACTCTCCTTCAGACTTTTTACCTTCGAATATCTCATGACACACATTCATCTACCAGATAATGACATAAACGAATGACGTTCATCATTTTCGCCCATCTTACATGCAAGCAAATGATACAGGCGACTGGTTAGCGAGGGCGATTCATGGAAGATGGGACTCCATGCCACTCACAATGAAGCAAAGAGCTCACTTATTAGGATATAAAACCATGAATAGGTTGTGCGATTGCTTGTAACGTCGTCAGTTTATTCTTAAGGGGGGCTTCCGAAACGCTAACGCCTGAATCGGGACTATATTGAGAGGGCTCTCGGATACTTAAGTCTTCGTAATAATATGGCTGGGTCAATAAGGGATACCTACTTTGTGGGTATCCCTTATTGACCCAGCTAAAAAAGCTAAAGTGGGAAACTAAGTAATAATAAGATCTTAGATGAACCTTATACCTAAGATAGGAGATTTAATTACTCAGTACACCAAACACATGCGAAGAGCTCTAGAGGAGAATAATGTCAGTCGCATGACCATAAAGCTAAGGATTGTGTCATCATCAAAAGTCATCAATTCCAAGATTGGTAAGAAGCAGCTGTCAACCCAATTCTCAGCTGGGCATTTAACATGGACATGTTTCATCGCCTGCTCTATGTACCATCCTATGAGGCCAATTCTACCATCCTTCCTAATACCCGTTTTCAACGATAATTCTCATAAGAGAATTGAGATAAGCAAATTTACGATTATAAGAAGCAATGGAATGGACGAAGCGATATACTTCAAAGAAGAATAACATGAAACAATCCTAGAATTCCTAAATGCTCAACGAACCAAGCTGTCACGGAAGCTCAGAATGGATAGACAAATGCTAGAGATTTGAGAGAGGATAAAGAAAGACAGTATATACGAAACAAATGCAGCTAGATGAGGAAGAAGGGTAAAGGAACGTGGGGATAATGACTTGAAACGGCTAGAGAGGGTGCCACGGGGTATCGGCGACAGAAAATGTAAATTCATGTGCGATTCTACGACTATAAAAAAGGAGTCAATAATTGAAATTTCGGGCGGCGAACGAAAACCTTTCTACATTATGACTATCACGGACAGAAACACGATGCTCAGCAACATTACGGTCTCTACGAAGGAAAGGAGTCAAACTTCTCTTTCCCGACGATGTTAAACATACGCCAGCACCACCACTTCAAAATGAGCGAATACCATTAGAAGCTAGAAAAAAAGTCACATTGACGGATTTAAATGATTCGTTGCAACCGAAAATAGTCAATGACACATTTAGAAAGCATTTAGACTAATCTCAAAACACCTCATCAAAGGTAACTAGAAGACTGGCGGCCTACCGAGAAAAAGGATAACCTGAGTTCGAGAAGGAAATGAAGAAGGAAATGAGGGGATGCTAATGGGAAAGTAAAAATAGGAGAAAACCATACTCGTGGTGGCGTCGTCGCGGACGATTAAGGAGAAGCAAGCAACAGACGAGGAAAGAGATGGAAAGATCTTAGGTTTTCCCGGCGTATCAGTTGCAGAAAAGTTTCTCGGGTTTTCCACCAGTTGATGTCGTCCATGTCTCCCGACATTTCGATCAGCAAGTCGCGGATCGAAACGTCGGGAGACGTGGACGACATCAACTGGTGGAAAACCGAAGAAACTTTTCTGCAAGATGGAAGGATAGATTAAAAAGCAAGAAGCGGCGAGTAAAACACAGGTAGCGCGCCCTCTGCGGGGTAAACAAGACGGTAGGCGCCCTATAAGACGGCGGAATGTAAATAAACAAGGGCGAGGTTTCGAAGCCACCAGCTATTCCTGCTACCTGCTATTACTGAATAATATTTCGCGCAGGACGAGGGAGTGAACACGGTTCGGGTGCACCGCCGCGCCCAGCCTTTTTTGTGTAAATAAGAAAAAAAATGGAACAGAAATGCCCGGAAAAATGCTCTCATGCTTGTTTACAGGAGATCGGATGACGTTAGACGGAGGGCAGAAGAGTATAAAAAGACGGGAAGGGCATTCCTCGCTTGCGAGGAAGCAGGCCCTACACGCCCAACTGACGAAGACGTGGATAACACAACAGAGCCGATCTACTCGAAGACGTTCCGTGAAACTGAATACCACGTAAAAATGTTCCTAACCTCCAACCCTAGCTTAGAAGATAATTATCACTAGAAATATCCATAATAATTCAAGAAAAACAGGATAAAGTACACTTGCGAAGACTGCACCAAATGCTGAATGCAACTGTTCCCACAAAATTTTCTTCGGCCACCACTTAGTCACAGAATAAATGAAAGCAAAGGGGAGAAGCTAATATACAAAGCATGCATACATGAAGATATTCAAAGAAAATTCTTATCCAACTTGTAACACTACTATAAAAAAATCTATGAAGATGAGTAAAACGGCAAACGCATAAAAAAAATTTAAAGCTCCATAAAGGAAAAATAATCTATTTCCACAACTTAAAACAGATATTCACCACCATAACAGTAGACACATTTAGTCACAACATTAATAAATTCTCCCCTAAGTAAAGAAGGAGGCAAATGAGGAGGATAACCGGAGAGTAGGTAGCCGACAAAATTAATATCATTAGCCCCATAAAATAGCAGCAGATATACTTTCTTAAACGCTATGGAATTACAACCGCATACAACACTTAATGACGGTAACGCATGATATCAAGAGAATTCGCGAAAATATTGGGACACGGAGAAATAACAGTAACATGGAAATAACCTATAAAAGGTAAGGAACCATTAGAGAAAAAATACAATAAAAGAGAGGAAATTGGTGATTAAAATATGATAACTGAAGATACAAAAAGCATTAGGTCGTCATCAGGTTAAAAATCAGGATACCAAACTCCGAAGTTGAGATACTGAGTAGTTCCTGACCGGTTTCTTCCACAAAACCAAAGCGGTGTTGAACAAGCTTAGAATGCCATGGGGAATCGAGTAAGAGCGCTCTCTAACATGGGAGATGTCCGCAAAAACTCTCTGCGTTATTAACGTGACTAAGGGGGAGTGGCTCAGAACGACGAACGAGGGGAAACAATAGAAAATATCCGTGACGACGAATGCGCACGCCATTATTGACCAAACCCAGCGTTTACCTCCACTTCCTATGCCCACCCTCTTCCTCACCGCGCTCGGGGAAAAGCTATCAACAAGCGGAATACCAACTCGAAGACTGGAAATACCCGACGGAGACTGTGATCGGAGACGTTCCATCATTTTCAAATGCAGTCTTATATCGGCCATTTCTAAGACCGCATTCAGTAAGCATGTGGTGAAGTCAGTGGCGGATACAGATGGGGGGCGCAGGGGGCGCGCGCCCCCCCCCTTGCGGGTCCGCTTGTATTGCCGAACATTGCAAAACCACAATTGTAACTTTTTTTACAGTCTTTATATCAACTCACCAACCTGTCTGTTTGTCTGGTACAAATCTTGTAACTGAAATTTGACTCACTTCCTGTGAAGCAAAAACGCTGAAATTTTGCACACTTCTTCATTTCCGATGACAATACATGAAAATATAACTTTTTCTCTCCAACCCCCCTTTAACCACCCCCCAGTCAACCTATAGCCCCCCAAAACATGTTTTTGATCTAAGAAGTTCCAAATGGTCGATTTTCGTGTTTCGTGGCATTTTTAACATAGGGGTAGGCATTTAAAAGCATAGGGGTGGCATTTTGAAACATAGGGGGCTTACCATTCACTGAAAATTTATTAAATATAGTGACTTTTTTAATACGTCACTTTTGGTTTTTCGGGGTCACTGAGTTTTTTTGCTTTGTGTCATATATAAACGTTGCTCATCCCCTGTAATCTAAATATAAAGGCTGGTTTTTAAAAAAAATTTTTTTATAAGAGCTTATTTATCATAAGATGGCATTGTCTTTTACATCTTTATAATCACTTTAAATAAAATTTTCATATACTTTGCCTGTGACTTGATCACCTTTTATTACGATAAAAGTAAAGACCACTCAAGATATGTTGCGCCCCCCCCCCCTTGAGTTTTTTCTGTATCCGCCTCTGGGTGAAGTCCCGATTTTCCCGAGAGCGTGAAAAATTTCTACCTTTTGAATCTCATTCAGTCAAAAATCAAACTACGATTAAAGTTAATTAACTAATGCATAAGCCAATTACAAACTAATCACTCATGTCTATCCCATTTCATTTTATGCAAAATCCCATTATGTTCCACGTTCCCTGCTCTTCGAGCATCCTTTCCTTTTTGTTTTTGGTTTAAGTTTTACTAATTCCTACATAAAAAACCTGTCTTCCTTCTCGTATCTTCTTTCCAAATATTGGCGTGATTAATTGACAGTAGTTATTACCAGAAAGGTTCGAGCAAACTTCATCAGAAATATCGGCATGAATATTGTGTCTCGTTAATTTCGAGGCCTCAATTAAAAAGGCTACAATAAATTCTTTGACCCGCTACGTTTCTTGCAACCACTGCGATTAAGTCACTCCTAAGGGGTGACGCGCGTGATAGGGAACCGCATTTTCACTCCATCATGCGGAAGCAGCAGTAGGAAGCCTATATCATTTCCGAGAAACGATGTAACTACACACAATGAGGAATAAAATACTGCTAACTACGAAAAGAGAACGAGGCCAGCATTTTGGGTCACAAGGCAAAAAAAACATCATATACTTATACACTCCAAACAGAAGGAAAACAATAACGGAACGTGGATGACGAAGCGAATGCTTGTAAATCTTTCGCGGTCTATGAAGTCTCTAAGGTTGGAAAATCAATAATCAGAATAGCCCACGAAACTATGCCAAGGAAAAGAAAACTTTCACTTTCGCCTAGGCTCATTCCTGTTCGTCCGTCTATCCTGGCTAACTAGACGAAAACAATCTTGCGGCTCGGACGATTTTTTCCTGTAAAATAGTTTCAAAATGATGGGGGACCGCAGAGTCTATTATCTTTCCCTTTCGTCTTTTACTCCCCACACGGTTCGTAGCCCTTTCACCTTACGAAATAATCGTAAATGCGTAGCCTCTATTCGGCAAGTCTCTGGCAACATGGGAACCATGGAACATGAACCCCACCATGGAAACTGAGACACTACTTCCAGCCGCGTGACGAACATGTAACCATTCTCCATTACAAGGACCACCGAAAATTAAGACCGAATTCGAACCAAATGAACGTAAATCATACTTTTATTCACCCACAGGAGAATTCCCATAGACCTGAATATTCAAATATCATTGAACAGTTTTATTGTACTTGATCCCGCTTCACCAAAAATTAAGGTTGCGACTAAATTTTCTGGCAACGATTGTCGATTTCGATAAAAAAATGTCCACTTCTCACAAAATAAACGAATTTCGAAGCAAAATTAATTTCAGTGAACTACATCGCTAAACGCGATCGAAATTATTTCATGAATAGAATTCTTCAAATTCATAAATTAAAAAAAGGAATATGGAAAGGAAAAAGGAACTGAAGAACTACTAAAAAAGGAACAATTCCTGCAGTTAAACAATAGTTCAAACTGCATTACAATAAACATTCCGTAAACATTCACACAGTTTTCTTAACAAACCAAAATTAACACATGAAGCCGCCCTGAAAACACCATACTGAGTGCCGGAGGGCAAAACATTTAGGGAAAAACGATGCCACTAAATGAGAACATTCTGAGCAGAGGGGAAAGCTAACAATAGAGACGAGGTCTCATCCGATAAGAAAACGCACACCAATGCTACCCATTCAATGGAACTAAAATTGGTCGTTCCATTGAATCCAGTGTTTCGACAAATTCTAATTCAAGCCTTACCCGGTACTTATTCCCACAAAGCGCTTATACATAAAACATAAACATACGTATGCGACTTTCATTACTTGGACTTCAACATAATTGTTTGAGGGACAAAAATTCGATGATAACGACATTTCCACCTGCACCACCACTACCAACGATGGGTATACAGGCATACTTATAGACAATGGTTTAAAAAATGTATGAATACCAAGGGAAGTGTCGAGCATAGAAAGGCCTATCGAATTCGAAGCTGGTATCAATGTCTACGAACTACCATTATCCGTAAACATTTCATTCTTTCACAACGCAATGATGCTACAGGATAGCTTAATCCTGCGTTAAATATGCAAACAAAGAACCATTAAGGAAGCTGTACCAAGAAAAAAGACTAAATTACAATCAAAGGCCTAACTAGTGTAATTGCATAAAACCCTGATTCTACATTAAAAAATAAGAGCAGAGATAAGTATGTGAGATAATAAGTTTTACAAATAATAAACATCCATAATTGAACAAAGATTCAATCAGAAAAGGAATATTATATTCAACGGCACGACAATATTATAAACGTGATATAATACGTATGAAAACAATAATTATAGATACATTCAGATCTACTAAATATCAATCAATTAGTAGATCACTTAAGTAACGCAATCGGGGAGGAGTACAGCGACGGAGTAATTCGAATTTCCTAAATTGGGGTGACGGTCTACTTCACCATAGCCATTCAAGATTACGCCAAAGTCAAAAAGGTAATGAACAAAAAGTGCGGGTCGGTGGGAAAGAAAGCGGGCAAGCGGCGACGACATGACCGATCAGAGGTTACCTTGGCGACACATGGCAGCATTGATTGCGCAACCGCTAGCACGCCACGCACGCTCATTCATGGGAGCTCGGCGCATGACACCGTAAAAGGAAAGTGGGGACGGAGAGAACACCTTGCGGAACGCCCTCGAAGCATGCGCAGGCGCACACCGAACGCTGCTGGAGCGCAAATCGAAGTCCATGGAGTGTCACAGGTAACTTCACTAACGCAGGAAGAAAATGTACACCACCATTAATAGATGAATTCTCCGTTTAGTGCCCAGCAAAGCGAATCTTCAATAAAAGAATAAGTACTTTTAAGAACCATAGTTTAATTTGTTTGTAATAAAAGCCATTGCCTGAGAAAATAGTTTCAAATTAATTACACTACGGACTTAGGGTAAATAGGCAAGGTATGCACATACATTAAGTTAATCACTACGGTCTCAACACTTTGCCGCATAGAATCTCACTCAACTTTGTTCATGACATTTTTACAAATCTACATCTACGGCCAACATGATTAAGCTCGAAGGGATTCAGTAACCTAACCTCCACCATTAGAAAGCTAAAAAGGATAATTCTCAGAACCATCACTTTTCCAATGATGTTTAAATGTGGGGAAGGCTGAGTACGAAAAGACTAGGAATAATTAAAAATATGGGGATGAATGCATTTTTATAAAATGATGAAGAATAGAGTGGGCAAGAATAAAATAATAGCATGATGGTGGCAGAGAAAACGAAAGATTTGAGAACAGAGAGGTCAGAATGGCAAAATATGAATTCAGAAAATAAATAAAGGATTAAACCTGAATTAGGAAAAGGGTAAAAAAGGGCTGTGTGCGGAGTACGGCAATGCATGATCGTGAGATGTGGAATGTGGACGGTGAGACATAATGAAATAACAGAAGTATTTGCAAGGGGCGGTGGAAGAGAAGTCACACGTTTGGTGGACAAAAAAGGCAAAGATGAGATTCGGGGAAAGGAGAGTGAAAAAGATCAGCCAGATAACCAAATGGATGGAGTGAAAATAATTGGACAGGACAGCGTGGAGAACGCAGAGTCTAGCTGCTTTTACACGGAGTAACATGTTATACAAACTAGGCACATACAACATTTTTTAAGAAAAAGTTACAAATCCGTGCACCATGTTCCATGTAACGCTGTGTAATAATACAAAAAGTCGTGTTGTACAACAAGTTTTTGGTGTTCCGCTTCGTGTGGGAAACCAAAAACTCGTATAGCATGAATATTTGTTTTATAACACAATGTAACATGTTACACGGTTTCGTAACTTTTTCGTAAAACATGTTACATGTAACTTGTTTATATAACATGTTACTCAGAATACGCAGCTTCAGTATGCAGCCAGCCTCCAAAAGGGGGGATATCAAGGAGTTAAACTTTTGTACATATTTAGGGGTACAAATGAGCATCCTAACACTTGCCTAACCCTCGAATAATCCGGCAAAGACCTTGGATTTATGGAGGACGATCTAAAACGATTTCTGGGTATTTTGAGCAACTTCTCAATAATCCATTTACCGTATATCTTATGGTAGCAGGCCGTCAAATCTCTCAGTACAACGAGTTATAACATTATTAGACAAATTATTTTTTTTACTGCAACCTATGAGAGACAATAAAAAACCACGGCCTAACACCCCGCAGTCATACGACACAATGAAAAGAAATATTCCAGAAGTAATATCGAAAGAATTGTACCTTTGGCTGCCGTGTATTTTTATTCAGGGTTCCAACTCCAACTACATAAAATTCACGGTTTTTCCAGGTTTTCTGGGTCTAAATGTCATCATATTCATGGTTTTTAGATAAGGCATTTTAGTCAGAAATATTGATCACGTAACAATCATCGGCCGCATGTTAACTAAAAATGTAACAAACGCGACAGATGCCTTGAATGCAAACGCAGCAATGACAGTGCTATCTCTCATGACGTCACCTATCGTAAGCAAAATTCAGGTCCGGCTAAAAGGATGTGAGTGGGAAAATGGAGAGAGCAGGGTGGCAGGGAAGTGAAGAAGAGCCTGATTTTTTGCCAGGATTAACGTCTTCCAATCGCAGGCTTAAGGTCAATGTGCTGTCATGGCACACACGGACCAATTAATAGTTGCGCTTTCGAATACACGTGTGCAGCTAAATGCGTGGGCATTGCCTGCACGTGAATGACCTTGAAACATGATTGAAATATCGTTTTTTTTTCTTTTAACCCGTCTATTGTTGTTCTACAATCAAGTTTGAGAGATTTTTAAGGTTTTATGACGAAATTCACGGCTTATTCACGGTTTTAAGGTTTTCACGGTTGAGTGGGAACCCTGTTATTTATAACCCCTATTGTGTCTAACTGTCGCCTGGCTACTGCAACTCCATGCTATGGCATATCCCTCTCGATGACACGGTCCCCTATCGTGTGGCACTGGCAGATACAATCAATCGCTAGATGAACACTACGAACTACAATGTAATAACAGACTTAGCCGTTACGTAAGAATCACAGACTAGATAAGCGACGACGTTTGCACTCTTAAAATCCAACCTGATTTTTGGACCGCTACAATTTCTTATGTTAGATATTTTCTGACTGTGGCGCGACTACTAATATTTTCATTGAAAGTTACTCTTATAAATTAGAGGAATTTACAAGTGCGGTGTAAAGGACAACATATGCACTAGTACTTTTTAAGGTGGCGGTAATATAATTCGAAGGTACAACCTTAAAATAAGGGCTTTAACTAGCTCAAACTGTATGCGTGTCATAACATTGCTAGATGTTACTCGAAGGTCACATAGGGTGGCGTGGTGAAAGATGAGAAATGGAAGAATATTTAATAAATTTATTGCACAATAACACTCAATGACTCAACGAAGATTGATCGATCCCCAAAAATCGATCAAGTGAACTCCTCAATCCTCTGCCGCGGTTAAGCTCAATATCATCAATGGTAAATGTAATGGCACAATATCATATAATGTACGCAGGAAGGAATGCCAAGACAACGCTTGCATTTGGGCATTTGTCGTCCGTGCAATAATTTTGAGGAGTTAAAGAGCAATCAAAGCGGAGGATATCCACGCACGTCATTTTTCTACACACATCATCCGGAATAATTGCTAATGAGACGAATGCAGGTCTGCGCTAGTTAACAGAGCGATGCCGCTCACTTCAGGCTAAAGGAATGCAAAAATTCAAGCTTGTTTCGGTGAATTAGTTGGTATGTAAGAAATGTTGGATAAAGAGAAATTTGCTTGGTCCCATTGTCAGATATTCCGAAGTATCACTTAATAATAATACATCAATTAGTTCTCAAAATATTTTCATTAAAAATTAGCCTTCTTTAAAAATAACACATATAATTTAATACCACTATATAAAGGAAAACACATTTATTCTAATATAACTAGATACGTCGGCCAATCACCGCAAAGAAGCGTTTTCAAGACTTCCAGTGCAACTAAATGAAAAATTTAAATACTCCAAAATATGTAGAATATATGTTCATTTTTCGTAAAGCGGTAAAACATTCAAATACGCCTCCACACGAGGGGCAATAGACTTTTGCCGGAAAAAAGCGCTCCCCAGACAAATGTGCAACATCGGGAGAGAGGTAATGATCCATGAAGTAATAAGCGCCGACCAACCACGGGCGAAAACCTCGCGATGGACTCCGAGGGAAGGTCGAGGAAAGCAGCGCAGACGCGGGCCAGGAGAAATCACTGCAGTCACGGGAAGAGAACGGGGCAAGGGGACAGGAGGAAGGGGTGGTTGCAACCTTGAAGAGCGCGACGGAGGGGCGCGGAAGGGACCTAACTAACATTGTTGCTGTAAGATAACGAAGAGGCAGCTCGGCCAAGGTGGGAAGAAGGGGGTGGAGATAGTCGTCTTGAGTAACTCCTTTGACGGAGGAATGAAGCCCCGACGAATGAGAAGAAAAAACTTCCGATTTATCTGCACCGGAAGCTGGCATTCGTAACTCACGATTCCCGCAACATGTGCGTCAGGATTTGAGGACCACACAGGGCATTATGAATGAGTCATCCCTTGATTCGCATGTTGATAGCCGTGGCTACTAAGATAACGATGACTTGGCATTGAATTTCGGCAATCATTACGAACGTCTTTGGATTGCGGAAGAACTATCTATTCAAGTACATTCTTCTCGGGGTTTCCAACGGGTCGGGAATTTTTCCGCCGTCGTTTCGATTTCAAACTGCACCATTGTCCTCAGGCCTTAAATCATCGTTAAAAAGTTAAACGGTTAACGCCCTGAAAACGATGGCGGAGTTAGCCAACGAAACGCCTTCATGAGAAGACATAGCCCGGAGGAAATCGCGCAGAGAATTGACGCCATTAGTCGTCAGGTAATATTAAAATGATATAAATATCAACACGTTAAAGGAAGAGCTAAACGGAACACCGATAAAAAATAAGAAAGAATCATGCAAACCGCATAATCTAATAATAGCCGCTAGCCCTGTAGCTAAAATGTAATAACCTGTGAAATAACGAAGGTTGGATGAACGGTACAGTTTATCTAACACTATAGGTATGTGAAACGACACAAAATCCAAATACTAGAAGAGAAAATGTTGGGCGCAACATATTAAACAGGAAACGAAACTATTACCAGAGTATACCACTCGGAAAATAGCTAGGACAAAGATGAAAAAGAACATAAAAGGACACAAAAGTACTAAAATTATAATGGCTCACCTCGAGATGAAGAGTAGTTTTAATTTTTAGTCATAAAAGACTGGAAAAACACAGTAAATATTGCAAATAGTGCCTGAAAGCCGATTCACACAACTATTTCATATCGTTTACACGCGAATTTTAACATTAAGACCCAAATAAGGAGATGGGAGATGACAATAACATGATCAAATGCGCGAAGGCTTGGAAGCGTACTGAAAATAAAATGACGCTGCACTAATCTCATTTACCGAGTAACATAGGACATTCGATAGCGGATAGATACGGATCAGAAACCATACATGAAAACACTGATCAAGGTACGTCGTAGACCAGATTATTTTCTTTGAGTAAATTAGTGGGATACAGCTTAAAGAGATTCGAGTCAAGGAAAGTACAAACATACAACTGCAGCGAGAATAAAGGACCAGGACAAATAACACAGCGATTAGACTAACGAAGAGTGATAACTAAATAGACATTTCCACAACAGATACTTCACAAACACGGTCCCACTCTTGGAGACAGTTTTATGATCTGGGATAATACACAATGCTTTTCTCGCAACATTATCTGTAAGTGCTCATGGTCCTAAATGGTCAAATTACTGGTGAGAAGTGGACATTGATAGGCAAAATATGTTTTTTTATTAACTCATATCTTTAAAAAACACAACATAATCAGTTTTTTTACATTTAAAACTGTAAGATTCAGAAAGAGATTAAATCATTTTTCATACAAAGCAATGCCTGAAAATTAAAACAACTCAAATAAAAGAGCATTTTTCATAACTAGACCCCGGCCTCCATCCATTAAGCTTCCCGCGATACACTAGATTGCAATCATATGCATTTCGAAAAAGCTTTGGCCATTAAAAAGAAAATTAAAGCCATCATTACAAAAACTAAACTGCTGTATAGGCGATTCTTTACGAATAAAAACATTTCACTGCAGCGGATACACGGAAATGTATTTTCAACAGAATTACAGGACACAGTAAGGCATTAAAACGTGCCTTCACAGAAAAATAAGCGATTTACATAAAACATTGGGTCGCAGGCAAAAAGAAAGCCTTAATCACAGCGTGAAACTGAAACTAACTCGTATGAAATAGAAACCTTACAGTCGCTTCCAACCGAGTATAGCTACAAGATTGAGACGACAAACGGTTTCGCAGCGCTAAGCCTCACCAGAATTTCAGCCATACGACATTCCACGAAGCACCCTGCGCATGAAAAAAGTCTGATGGCAACAGAAGGTGGCGCCATAGTTCCGGGGGAGAGTTGATGAAAGGAGAGCAACGTGCATTCATTGATTGCATAAAGGATTTTAAAAACATAGCTGATCCGAGAAGTCACCTACCACAGATAAAAAGCCATTAAAAACCTCATATGAGACCTTTAACGAAAACCTAGGTATGGCACTCTTTACTGACACATTTAATACTTACCAGATAAATATGAAAATGGAACATCAAGACGAAGGAACAGTGACTTCAACATTCAAACCACCCAATGATATGCAAACAAAAAGTATTTCACACAAATTAAAAGATGAATTGGAATAGATTTTCAAAAATAAAACATAAAAACGTCGCTGCCCGCCTAATACCCCAGTAATGGCATCTGTTTGATCGAGAACCATTAATTTAAGAATTATTAGCACAAATTATCTTGAATATCCCATAAATATGGTATACTTCCACACAATGAGAGTTAACCATAACATTCCCATGACACAAATCTCATTTTACCAAAAACTCTACCGGCCAAACTAGCAGTTGTAATAACAGCTAAACAGGCTAGCAATGTACAACCTCACAGTCACTCATTACTGGACATAAAATTATAATAAACCTACCAAAATCCCAGAGCATATTCAAAAAGTCCTTCACGTATTATCTCAGGCGCCACTGAGGTTCCCGAAAAAGGTAACCACATCCTCCAAAGATATGAGAGTTTTAGGGACGCAAAAGGGACGATTAAAATGACATCTCCGAATTAATTCAAATTATTCCATTAAAAATAATTCCCATCAATCAGCAGGAAGACAAAAAAGCGAAACTATTGGCGTCCTGACCATCGGGAAAAATATATGACCAAGCTATAAAAACAAAGCAAAATGTATCCTTGGGTTTATGCAACGTGCACCTCTTAGAATCAACGTGGATACGCTCATGCTGGCCCAGGAGAAGACACAGGAAATCTTTCTTACTTATAAAAGCATCTCATCGATGCGGATCATGATTTAGAATTCAAAATGTTTACAGCACAGCTGAATTAGGGCTAGAAAATATTTGATTTGAGAACAGGAAGGAATCTAACGCAGCAGTAAGGAATATCGGAAGAAAACTTAATTTTACATAAACGCATAATGCCCAAATTAGACCAAATGCGAGATTTTATTTTCAAGCTCCGGCGTATCAGAAAAAAACCACATGATTACATAGAAGACGTAGATCTTTCCCACACACAACACTATTATTCGTGTTTTCATCCTTTATGGCTTTATAAAAATACCACAACACGTTGATGGGTACAATAACGGTCAAGCAATTGAGCAGTAACAGGTGGAAGCAACGCTATGCGTCTTAAAGAATATAATTATAGCGAGAAGCACTGACATAAGCAACTACAATTTCTTCCACAAAAATCACAATGACAATGAAAAGGAGCTACGAAGTTGCCTCATTGGGCTTATATACGCCATGAAAATTTGTATTTTTAGACAGTTTATCCGACAGTCTGATTATCATTCAATTGCATAATGACGTAAATCGTGAAATGATTTTCATTTAAAATAGGAGTGGAATGCTGAAGGCTGATCCGACAAGATGGACACTTTTGAAGTATATAAATATGCTACATATTCCAAAACATGAATACGCTACACATTCCAAAAAGACAACGATTTAAAGAGTAATTTGTGTGTGAACGACAAAGGATTTTTTACTTGCCGACGCTTATTTCTGAAGGCAACCATTCCCGTACTTTCTTAAAATTAAGCTACGCACAGAATCGCTCTAATGAACACCGGTTAAAGGTCCACATTAGTCTGGTATAAGATGCTGTAACGTCCGAGTTTGCAAGACGAATTTTACACACCGAGGTGGAACATCTGAAATATGGCCTTAATCCTCGTGCGCTACAAGAGAACATAATAAACAGGATATGCATTAGGTAAAACTTTATTTTACACGTTTATTGTTGAGGCAACTGAGTTTAATTCGAAAATAACACAAATGAGGCGAAACGAATTCCATCCTTGGCACGAACCAACAAGTTTCCCCGTGTGGTCAGTAGGAGTAGTTTTAATGAACATATTTCCACTCCCACTGCACCTAGCGCTGACACACGAAGAGGAAGTTTCTGTCAGCACCGCCTCTTTCCGAGTGAAAACTGCATTCCTTTCGGAAGAGACGGCAAGCGCGGAAGGAGCGGAATGTGGAAACAGGACGCCTTCCAGTCACGACTGTGCAACGCTTGGAAAACTACATCAGCAGGGGTCATGAAATGCTCTACTCTTGACAACACTGGGGAAGTAAGTGGCAGCGTCGCCTCTTGGTATCCCGAGGGTAGTTTTTTTACCCCAAAAACCTCATCCCATCGCTACCAAGCTGAACTCATCCCAGGTTTGCGAGAAGAGTGACCCAACGCACTACATAGCACCTTCGGTTGTTAACGGAAATCACACGCAGGCTGTGGAGGAGAAAATTTATTTCACGAGTTCGACACGCGTTAAGGTGACGACTAAAGCTCGAAAGAGTAAGACGATAAGCGTAGAGGAATGGGCTTTCGCACGCCAAAGTTTACATGCAAACGCACAAAATGTTCCTTCCACTTCGGCAAGATATAACGCACACCTTTCCTGCCAACCCCTATTTTCGATACTACGCACAGCTCACTATTTAGGATACGCCTCCGTGATACATTAATTCGACCGAAAGAAATGTAGCCGAAAATTCGAAATGAAAAAAGTATCAAAGGGTAAAAAAATTAGTGATTACACCAAGATACTCATTTGAAAACATTAATGGGCAGACGATCCTGCGTCGCTCTCTCGGCCCAAAAACTAATTAAAGAAGACAAAGGAAAATTTCAGATGCAAAAATAAGATAGAAACCAACACCAGACAAACGCATGACCATCTAAGTGTTCATTACATTTTCTACGACAGTACCACAAACGACACTACTCAGGATAAGCCGGAATATTCCAGAAAGTGTTACTTCCATACATGCAATTCATCGATCGAGTACAGTCGGGACGGCAAGGGGTGGGCGGCACTAAAAAGAATGGGGTTTCCTCCGTTACCGACACATAGAGGGAGTCCGGTCTTGGAATTATTCACAAAATTACACTAATACGACTTAGCTACACCATCAAGCTGACGAGGGAATCCAAATTGTCAACAATGAAACAAGCGGGCTACAAGCGTAACAGCCACATGGATCCCATCTAGCATAATAACATTCCCATCACACATCGAGGCAATCTTTTTTTGACGGCAATAACCATAGCTTGATAACTTAAGCAAAATTTAACGCTTCATAATCCTTTCGACCACATCCATCACCACTATTAGAAATCTAATCCTAAAAAAGGTGAACCCTTCGTACACTTTACCACTTCAATACCGAGATATTTTCCAATACACCGACAATCCCGCATTTTGAGATGGGAAAGACGGAAGGGGTGACATATTATGCAAAAGAAAACAACAGGTTTCATCAACATAGAGCAATAATATGTGATAAAAAAAGTAGCAAAAGGTCAAAGCCATAATTGATCCATGGTTTTTTAAGGAATTTCCATCCTACATTTACATTATGATGTTTACCAGGCTTAACATAGCCAAACAAAAAATTACTGTCTATAAAAAGGGGAAAGGAGCAAATATAGATATTGAATATTTACAATTGCAGGTTTCATGATAATCATCAAAAGAAAGAATAAATTAAATCTGCAATCCGATTGTGGTGGAAACAAGGTATAACGAAAAGGCCTATAAAAGAGGGAAGAAATAAAGGTAAAGCAGCTTTGCATAGAAGCATCGGGTACAGAAAACACATAACGATAAGTAAATAATAATCGTAACTATAATACACAAAAGATTGAAAATCAATTAATATCAGTAGACAACCAAAAATTAAGAATTCTTCATTTGGAAGATAAAAACCAGAAGCCAAAGAAACAGACTGCGAAAGCTAGCCAGAAATCGGCAATAACCGGGATCTCCAAACAAAAATTATGACACTTCTTAGAGCTAAAATGATATTAAAAAGTGATATGGCGTGTTTTTCTATCTTCACACGATCCATGTGCATCGGTACCACATTGAATAAATTTTAGAACTATGGCTAAGTCTGGAAAGTATCGTTTAACAATGGCAGTGTTCAACTTACCTTCATGTTGTTCTCGACCAAGTAATTCGACGAACATATTGTGTAGACAATGTAGGCTCGAAATATTTCCCAATTGGTTTTGCTCTTGAACGCGGCGTGAGTATCTTCGAAACTTAGATCTAATTTGTCTCGCCTAGGATTACTTTCAGCCTTATCCAACGTTGAATCAAAGCCAATTGCTCCAGTAGCGTGTGTTGACTTGCAGGCATAGGGGGAAGTTTCTACAAAAACCAACGAACGACTTTTCGGGAAGTACTTAAGAAGATGGCGAGAACCAATTTTGTTTGAAACACTGCTTCTAACCGCCACTCTCAAAAACGCCATTTCCTGCAGCGTTGAAAGATATGTCCGAGTCCTTCCGCGGGCTACGTTTCAAAACAGAGAATAATCTTGACCACAAAACCCTAGGCAGATAACAGCAAGCCAGTTACTTTCGTCGCACACTCGAGGAGGACGTCTCTCTTCCGTCGCCACTGAAACCTGAATAAACCCAATCCGGCTTCGAAAGAAAAAGCTCGCCTGACTCTGTCGTCATAGCATTATGAAAAATTCATCGTTGCAGTTCACAGATGCCATGTTCTCACTCTTAATATTTCAAAATTCATGAGTGTTCTTCCGATTTAATATTATATTATAGCATATATATAATAATATCTGATGAATTAGATGGCGTATATCTTTGCAGGGGAGATGACTTGATGTAGGATACCACAGAGTATATTACTAAATTTTTCATCAGCCATTGGTAACGTCACTACTACCGTGGATTTTGATTGGGTGAAAAAATAGGTGTGTCGTTCATTTCGATCTATCGAAAGTCGATAACAGTCGATAACTTCAAAGGTTGCCGTATGCCGATCGATATGCTGCCTCGATATTTCTATGATTTCATCGCGGGTGTTGTTAAAGCCGCCAGAATTAGTGTAAATTAACGTTTTTAGTCATGTTCGAATAGTAACAACTCATAAATGGATGTGATTCGGCTCGTTGTTGTAGAGAATAGCCAGGAATGGGATCTTTACTATCTGTCAAAGGATATTTGTGCTACGAACGATCACGCTTTTGTACAATACAAAGAGGATATAAAAAATAAGGCATTTGGGCATTTTTTAAGCGTTGAAAAAATATGTAGATGTGAGAAAAGCTGTGTTTGCATTCCAGAACGTTTTGAGGGGTCCGACGGAGGCAAGTGCGAACGCTCGGATCCAGTTTGCACCACTACTTGGTGGTGTGATAGTTTGCGATTGAATGGTCATGTGAAAATACCAAAGTTATTACTTCATTTCAATGGATACGAGTTATCGGTGTTTTTATACTGCTTGCTTAGCTCTCAAATATTTAGAAGTAACTTAATTTCCTATTTGAAATCAACGGCATTCAGAAACGTGAATGTAATCCCTGTTAAAGTGAAGTTGGTGCCTCCCAAGCAACATATCATCGATTATTCATGGTGAGTGTTTGTTTGGATCCGTCTGCAAATTCATTCCAATTTTAAATACATAAAATGTTGTCTTAGGTCCAAGAAATTGGAACAACTCGCTTACGAGAGGATGGTGCTGAGTGAAACGATGTCCTGGTTGTCAACTCTCGGAGGGGCCTTCTCAGCACTGGGGGACGCCAAAACATCCTGCGTAAGTGTTTATTAGGCTTACGTAAATGTTATTTGGATCTTATAAAAACTCTTCTGGTAACTTACATATCATCATCCTTCCAATTAGGCTGGGGTTGCTGCACGAATATCAGTGCACCAATTCAAGATTGCCATGCGACTTGGTGATCTCCAAACAGTGGCACGCTGCAAACTGTATCTTGCCTTAAGCCTAATACAACGTGGAAGGTTAAAAATAGCGCGAAAGATAATTTATGGGCAATACCAAATAGCCAAGTCTGAGCCTGAGGAAGTGAAAGATGTAAGACTGATACGTATGTGCCAGGGAATGTGGGCGAAACTGAAGTATACCCGAAAGTTACAAGGAAAGAGGAAATATTTGATGTCCAAAGAGCCCTAGCATTGAATTGTGATAGCGGTGTTAATTTACCTTGGTTGTAAATAAAATCATCTCTTGAAGCGAATGATGCTTTATCATTTACCCACCACTTCATTGGAGTTCACCACCCACCACCTCTCTAAGTAAGAGGTACTCATGAGGTGTTATTTAGCCTACCTGATTGATATCCTGTACCTTAGAGATACCATAGTTCTTGGATGTGAAAATCTTTTTTGCTGGACTACACAGAACAGGGAAACTTTAATTTCCCTCCTGGGTCATTCCATGTCAACGCAACCAGGGTCCCACGCCCACCATCTCAGATTTTGATCATTTTTTCCCTGTTTTTAGTTTCAACCTTAGTTAAGAAAAATCCAATATATTAAAGACCCATTGCAAGTATTTTCCAAGATATGAGTGTTTGAAGTCAATGAGGCACACACAAAAATTCTGCGCACCAGTCAAATTATTCAAAACTACCATTTTTGTGCCCCTGTAAAACCTAAACCAAATGCGCGAAGATAGTAAAAATTTTAGAGGCTATAAACATGCTGCTATAGTTTTCAAAAATGTTATCTAAACGATTTTCACTTGAAAACTTTTTTCATCACATGAAAGACATAAAAATCTCTGTAAATATGGTAAAGACCAACAACTTTAAAATAGAGTGAGGTTTTGGGCAATTTTCAATTCATTTGTTGATAAATATTATGAAAATGATCATTCCGCTAATGATTTTTGTTGAAAAATGCCACTTTTTCAACTTCTAATAACAAAAAAGGGACACCAATTAGGGTGCTGAGTTTTTTAATATAACTTGCACTATCCTCCCTCTTTCAGGAAAATTAAACCTGAAGTTCCGCTATTTCAATAGCCTCTCGTATGAGTTGGGGAAAGTAATGCTTTTCTCTAGCCATGATTTTTGCACTTTCAAAGTCCACTTCGTGCGTTGGTCCTTCCCATACGTGCTCGGCGATGGCGGATAACCGAAACTGTCTATTTTTGGTGGCCCATAGGTGTTCTTGCATTCTGAATTTCATGGCATTACATTTCATGGCAAGCATTACTTTCCCCGACTCATACGAGAGGCTATCAAAATAGCGAAAACATCCACTTTCAACAGGGAGGACAGCTATTCGCTCTCAAACACCTGCAAGAGACTCTTACCCAAACAGACCAATCAGAACGCACCTAGCCCAAACCAAGGCCTTTATAAGACGGGCAAAAACCTGCATCAAACACTTCGTACCTGAAGACTCTAGCTGCAACGCCAGTGAAACTGTCGTCATGAAGATGAAACGACGCGGAGGTCAGCCCGAAAACCTTGCTACGCATGCTGCACCACCCCGCGAAAGTCTCCATCAACATTAAACAAAGGCGAATGTTAAAGTTAGAAGTGTACGTCAAACTAAAAAGTGCCATTAGATTGATTTTTGATGAGTTCATTTTATGGAAATTCATCAATGGTAATGATACATACAGCTTATTGTGGTAGTGTGGTTCTTCAAAAAGATTTTAATCACCACCACTTGCACAAACTGGTCGCTTTTGATGCGTTATACATTGCCTACTTTCAATACCCCTTACTCAGGTTTTGAAAAGGAGGTGAACACAAAGCGTCCTGAAATATGTACGCGGGAAGAATGATAAAGAAGAATTGGTAGAAAAATTAAAGAAGAATACTCTGTTATCAATGACAAACATCTTCCCTGTTCCTTAGTGAAATGATAAGTGGATAAAATTACCATTTTTGGGTCATCTATCCTAGGAAAATTGTTTCCTGAAGATAGTTTTAAGTGCCTATTTTTGTAATCCTATCAACTCCCGTAAACTGGTTTAATTCATGAGATCCCATTAATAATAAAGAAAATAGTGATGTTTATTTCCTGAGATGTATCATACATGATTGTAATTGTTGTTGGCTAGACTGGGAGGAAATTTATTTAAGAATTGATCAGCCTTAGGAATTATTTCTAAACTGCAATAACAAATCTATTTTTGCAAAACGTTTACATACTAGTGACCATTCATCCAACTTTATCTTGGAAATTTTACGTGTATTTGACAAAGGTACACAATTGGATTTTGTAGGAAATTTTAAAAAGCAGTGTATTCTAAGTTTGCTGGAGAAAGTATGGTTAATGAGGTGGGGCCGACAATGAACTTTCGTTTCTTTAAGAGTCCTTCCTACCCCCTTAAAAACCTCGTTCTATGATACTGACGAGGCCTCTGTCACGCAAATGAGCACTGAACCTTAACCTCCCATTCCTACTTCTAAATTTTACCCCATTTACACCTCCTAGCAAGGAGCTCTTCATTTAGACAGCTCTAAATAATGATGTGTAAGCATTGAAACTGGTTGAGCAAATTAGAAAGTGTGGAAAAATTACTACAGCTGTTTGCATCATTACTGCCATTAGACATTTCTCAGCTAGTGATTGCCTATTACTCTAGTAGTCATCTGCTAGGCTTAGAGCCCACTCCATTTACATCACTTACAGGTATTTAGAATATAGACCAGTCAATCCCATTCAGGAAGTGAGGCTGTGCAACCATAAGGAGCCTACACCATCTTTACTGTTGGGGAAAGGGGTCACTTGAATAGAGGGCAAAGCTATATAATTTAAAATCCTCCTTTGCTCATTTCTCTTCTATGTCTGCATGATTGAGCCATTTAGTGAGTCTGATAACCAGCATATTTTGGCAGTATTTAAAAGAAACAACAGAGTAATTCCTTCATATTTGTTGTATTAAAAGCGATTTACAGCTGTCTCTCACAGTTCTCAGCCCTTAGATTTTTAGGTTTCAGTACATGCTCGCTTAGGTCATTAATGCATTAATTTTTTACTTCTGATCATAAGAATAAGATAATTTCATGAAATATGCATTAACCAATCGGAATATCATTTCAAACATCCTCAAAGCCATAAAGAAATGTAGAGCATCAGTGCTTGATTTACAGAATGACTTTTCTGATTCACTTCTCATAAATCTACTACTAATCACTTTATATTAAACTTAAAAAACAAATATGTAGTATGTCTTCTGGCACATATTGAACCTTAAATCCATTATAATGGCACAAAACTATTGAGTGGTTAATGGTAAATATTTTAAATCCACATAACCTAAGCAAAACTCCTTGCCAGCTGATACTTCGTTCTTGTGGCCATGTTTTTCATTTTCTTCACCTCAATAAATATACCCTCAGTTATAAACAATTTTATCTAAGCTTGTAAATTAGCAATGAAATTACACCTAAGTCCACATCCCCATGGTTTTTAAAGACTGAGCTGTAAACCATTTCAAAGGGAGAGTAACGAGGTAGGGGTAAGTAATTAACTTCAGCACACATCAATTGGCCAAGGTCCCCATTGGATCCCAGGCAGGCAGGACGATGGGCTTCAATTCAAAAACATCCATGACTTCTTGCGGCACAAACTTCTTGTCCACGACCACTTCAAACACAAATTCCTTGAACCATTCGCTACTCATCACAAGAAATCCCTTTTCACCTCGTTCATCTCCCCATGAATTCTCCACCCTCCATTTCACTGGGTTTCCTTCACTCTGCAAAAAGAAATATGAATTAAAATCTTTTTACCTCAGTGACAGATTCCAAGCCAAAGAAAATACAACAGACTCTCATTATTACGTTCACAGGACCGAAAAACCGGAGATTCATAATAACAAAGTTAGTATGAACGTTTCTTTTGGGAATCTTTAGTTTATAAAGGCATCGAGAAGCACAGTTATCCTGCACAATGCAACACTGCATCACAATTTTGTGTGAACTCACTAACATGAAAAACTGATGTAGCTGGGCATGCGACGCAGCCAGAGCTGAAAAAATCAACATTCCCGGGAAAGAATAATGTGCAAAACACTGAACAGTTCCTGACTTCATCTCGGATTAAGTGGTACTTATTCAGATTATGCCTTAAGTGCGAGTTCCTTATTCCAAACATCGAATCAGCCAACTCAAAAGGCACCAAATTTCAAATTTCTGGCATGCATGACCTTTTCCAATTTTCATTATCTCCGAAAATTTGTAAATGGTATATTCGTTAGAAGAGGACTTACTTAACGTCCAATTTACGAGCGGTAATGAGTGGGTCACCATGACTCCACAGGAATGAAGCTTATAATATGATGTTGCACGCATGCTAAAGTATCTCCTACTGAAGAAATTACCATAATTTTCAAATCACGAGGAGAACTTAAACGTAGCGCAATGATTATAATGTAGAGAAGTGTATATCCGCTTAAATGCCGTTGCTTATACCTGGAACTTCGTAATAAAGTTCTTTTTGAAGGTGGCAGGACCAGGACTGAAGTTCGTAATTTCGTAATAATGTTTCTCATACCATAGATTGGATAGGCCGTTTCGTCGGGACCAATGATTTCCTTCGTTATAACGAGGACTTCGTAATAGGGTTGTTCGTAATAACGAGAGTACTGTAAAAGATATTTAGACACCGAGCTATAAAGGCACTACCCTGAAATGAGACATACAATTCATGTACACATAACTAATATCTATCATAAATTATGCTTTTCACAAATAGTAGGCACCTAATGACACATTATAAACCCAACGACAAGATTTTAATGGACAGGAAGAAGATATGTAAGCATGATAATATTATCAGCACAAAAATAAACCAACTCCATCAATTATTGATAGGATTACTGTTTACACAATTTCCTACATTGAACATGCTTTGATCAGATAGCGTGTCACCCCTGCAGTGATTCTGCCAAAATTGGTCAGAAGAGGTGAGAGCATAGCTCACCACCGGAAGGTGAGTTTTGCCTTAACCTTTCAAATTCGCACCAGGTATCCTACCACATGAACTATCAAGGCATCCTCTCCTCCAAGACACTTTTTTGCTGCTGGAAATAAATAGCCATTAGGATGCATGCTCACAGCACCATAGTCTTGAGGGTAAAGTCAGAACTATGAATGCTGAAGCGTTCATTGAGACATAAATGAAGGAATAACCACAGGCATGTGTTCACTTCCAGATGAATGTATAAGTATACCATTTGCTAGTCCATGGTTATTCCATGAACAAGTATTCATATAGGATTACATTGTATCTTTGAATCTTTACTGCAACTAATATTTTACAACCATGAATTTGTTCTACAATAATATTTCATATGTCTTCGAGTACCTATACTTACTATATTACTTTTTATTACATACATTCAACAGATAGAAATAATCTTATTGAGATTAACTCAAAATCTATCCATTGTATTCCTTAATAAATTCCATAGTTTTTGTCAAAACATGCAGATATCCTTAAGTGCTATCAAGGTATGTACTATTATGAAGCAAAGAGAATATACTCAGATGAACTGAGATTTAACCAAGGTAACATGAATAACAAAAAGTAGGAAAGAAGAGTGCATTGGGGGTAAAATACCTAACGGCTAGAGGATGGAGGAGGCTGAAGATTGGGACCGTCTACATGCTGAAAGGCTGAAAATCATACTGGAGAGGGAGATCTTCAGTAAGCTGGAGAAAGATAAAAGGATTCACAGAGAATACAAACAGCCATATGCCATACCTAAATTAAAGAAAAAAATAAACCTAAGAACTTGAGAAAAGTTAGGTTTATAAGTAAATTTGCTATGCTTCCCTTCTTAAAAATCTTCCTCGAAAATCAGTCACCTCTAATTACCTGGCTAGATCAATAATACTGACTGACAGTCGTGAACATAGAAAGTTACAACTGTCCAGGTAAGTCATAATTTTGCTAAGAGCAATACATTCAATAATCAATAATATAAGTCTATCATATTCAAAATCTTCACACATTAACTGCATCAATTGTAAATATTATTTTAAAATATTATACTCACATCCAAGGATACTGCAGTAAACACCATGGCATGAGTCATCATTGACTCTCCAAACATTAAACGCTCTGCTTTACTAAGGCCCATGGTCACATCAACTCCAAATACAAGTTTGTAGTCGTGTCTAAAAAGAAATAAGTTTTTACATTAACTTAATCATCATCAAAAAAATGAAAATTTATGTTTCAGATGTACTATGTCACTGCCAATGCACTATAATAGTTTTGAAAAATAGAGGTTCCTCTATTTTCCAAAACTAAGAAAAATTTTCCAAAGAGTTTGGGACAGACATTTTTGAAACAGGTGCATCAGTAACATGAATTTTCATCAAATTATTTGCAATAAACTTCAGAATTCTATTAAATTGGAGGTGGGACAACAACAATTGCATAAATTCGAGATTGCCATTTCTCTATAGCGCAATTATGAAGGTCTTATGACTACAAATAAAGGAGTGTGCCAAAGTAGTCGGTCATTGTTAAAATTCCACAAAGGAAATATCATTTGCCTTGACCAAGGTTCAACCTTCGACCTCTAAAATCCATTCAGGTGCTTTACCACTAAAGCTATCAATGCATATTCTTCCTCTGCAGAGTTATGCTGAATTTAGAGGACATGATGGTTCATGCAGCCACACATACAATTCCACCAGTCAGCATCTCTGAGTGTATAGCACCACAGTCTCAAGGCTAAAAGCACATCTTTGACAGCTAGGGTTTCACCATTAACATTATCCAAAGAAATAAATGCTGACTAGTACAATTAGACAAGTACATATATAAAAAGGAATGCATGGTGCAACGTAAGGGAGTCACCTGCAAGCTCATGTAAGGTGCTTAAATTTGACAGTGGTAAAATCAAACTGAAATCCTGGTTAAGGCTGATGTTTCCTCTTTTTTCAAAGTGCACTTGCAGGCAACTCTATACAGATGTGCTGAGGACTAGTCAGTCATTATTTCATCAAATGCAGTCACAGTTACTTAACTTCCCAAATGTTTGCTTGGATATTCAAATTATTATGCAAGCTCTACATGAATACATGACAGCATAATATGCTCTACATGCATATTATGCAAGCTCTGACATGTATTCATGTGGAGCTTGCGTAATGGAGGTATTCACATTTTAGTATTTAATAAATGCCCAAGTTAAACTAATAGTTATGCTATACATGGAGTCATTAATTTCTACATTCAACCCAACAAATTTGAGAGTTGGAGGAGTGAGTGACCACAATCTGTGGCATTCAACGTATGTACGTGATTACGGAATTCTTTATTATTATTTACCAAAACTAATGGGATGCAAAATTTTAGGATTATAGACTTTCAGAATACATATATGACTATCAGGAATTACTCAATAGCAACAAAAACTTCTACTCAATAATGACATCACTGGAGGCAGATTTAGAGATACAGTAGTGATTTTGACTAATGACAAAAAAGCGTAATATTTACTCAATTAATTTAAGAGATTTTAACAGAAATAAAATTGGCAGTAATTATTTAACAGTCATCATCATCACTGGTCAACAATCCTAGGATTGGTTTGACGCAGCTCTCCACTCAGTTCTCCTATCAGCTAATCTTTTCACACCTACGTATTTCTTCTCTTTCATATCTCTCTTTACTTGTTCCATATATTTTGTTTGAGGTCTTCCTTTTCCATTCTTGCCTTCCACTTCTCCTTCGACGATTGTCTTCATCAGGCCATCATGTCTCAAGATGTGGCCTATAAGGTTGTTCCGTCTTCTTATTAAGGTTTTCATGAGGCTTCTCTTCTCTCCTACCCTTCTTAGGACTTCCTCGTTACTAACTCGGTCGATCCATTTGATTTTCATCATTCTTCTGTAGCACCACATTTCAAAGGCCTCTATCCTTGCTTTCTCCGCTGCAGCCATTGTCCATGCCTCACTTCCGTATAGGAGCGTACTCCAGATGTAGGTTCTTACAAATTGTTTCTTTACTTCCATATTTACGTTTCCTGCTGTAAGCAGGTCTCTCTTTTGGTGGAATGCTCTCTTCGCCTGGGCTATTCTGCTGATAATTTCTTTCTAGCTTCTCCCGTCACTAGTTATCTTGCTTCCCAAATAACAGAATTCATCCACCTCTATCAGATTTTGCCTCCCTATTTTAATGTTGGTCTTGACTTCTTCTCTTCTGCTGCATACTAAGATCTAGGTTTTCTTCGTGCTTATTTTCAGTTGATACCTACTCATTACCCTACCCATATTAACCAGAATATTTTTCAAATCCTTCTCCGTTTCTGCTATAACGGCTATGTCATCGGCAAATCTTAGCATGCTAATTTTTTCTCCATGGATATTCACTCCCAATTCCTTTTCCTTTTCAGTCATGCATCAGAATTTTTTTCTAGATGCAAAATGCAAAAAATCTATAAAATTATTTCTGGCTTGATTTGGTGATACATACCGTATATCTCCGAATATAGTCCCCCCTTTTTTTCCAAAAATGGCCGCGGAAAAGTAAGGGGGGGGACTATAATCGAGTATAATCCAGTTTAGCATACTAAAGGTGACCATAAAGTAATAAATAACGGCATAATGGCTAATGTTCTCGTAGTCTTTCTATTTGAGTATATTTATGAGGATTATAATCGGAGATATTAGTAAATACTGCCACGTTTTACCAGAAATTAAGACAATTTTTACCACAAATGTTGTACAGATACGATTATTCCGATTCAAATAGCATATCGAATATGCGTTTTCACGGAATCCATCGGGTAGCCGCTAATTTTTCTTGGAAAAGTATTGTTAGAATAATTCAATCGACACTGATCACTTAATGACGCAAAACAGTAAATAATTAAAATGAAAACTAAACACACACTATCATTACATTAATCGAACACTAGATTTGAATCAATAGTATATGTACCCGTCGCTCATTTAATAACTACACGATTTAAATAATTGCGAAAAATAAACAGATAAAGTAAACCTTTCGTGACGATTTAGCATTTCATTGCGTCCGTAGCTACTATACGTCCATGTGCCCGTGCGTAGGCATGGGCAAAAAATACCGGTATTCGGTAGTACCGAGTATTATTTTTTTTCCACTTCGGTAGTACCGGCCAGTATTTTTTTAGCGGTACTACCGGTACTAGAAATACCGGTACGTCGACGGCGCTGCCATCTTATGTGTTATCAATCAACTTTATACCCAGCTACTTAAATAATTGAATGTTGATAATATATCAAGCGAAGTAGGCCATTTCCAAGAAATAAACACAAATTCACAATGACTTTGAGCAAGAATTTTTTTAATTAATGCCAAGGATATTTCTAAAGAAATCATAACAAGAGACGAGAAAATGTAGATGCAGACTTATGCAATAAGTGCACAACTTGTATTTAAGCTCACTTAAAATAATACCATCCGTTTATTAATTTAAACTGATAGTATAAGCACTGATACAGTTAATCAACGTAGGAAGAGACTGAAAAATAGCGGTGCTATCATGATATAGGCTAAGCTTATTTAAAATAGCCATCAACTTTTTTAATGTATTAACAATGTTCATCCGTTTCTCTTTATTTTACATGCAACCAATGAAGTGCACCACCAAAAGAGGACCAAATTTATTTTGCTCCTTAATTATTAAGATGTGTCTTCCTTCCTTAGTTTCTTCCTTGTTTTCTAGTCATTTAACGGCACTTTTACTAAACTGTGAGTTCGAGACAAGTGTTATCATTATTGATATAGAAGATATTTATTTACTCAAATAAGGCAAGAAAAGTCAAAGTTATCGCGCTCCATGTATGTATTTTTTTATCTGAAATAAATGAAACAGAGGCCTACACGTCAAATTTTATTCGATCGCAGTGTTTTAGCCTTAACTAACACCGATTCTTGTTGTGTAAAATCATAAAATTAAATATCTTAACTTTAGAGGGGCTTTTTCTTGGTAATCTCAGACTGACAGCGTAAGCTCTTTGAAAAAGAAGACTTTTCATTATAAGTTCTCGGCAGAAGACGTTCTAATGTTGTGCCCAAGTCTGAAAAAAACCGGTGGCTTTAGGAAAACAAGTCATCTGATACCCAAGAGACCTTTACACTTCATATACGCCAGGAAAACACCAAAATTTAATGGTATGCACCAAAATCATTGCCTTTAAAAACTTCATCGCTATCACCCTTCTCACTATTAGAGACTCTATCCTTCATGTATTTTTCCGATAAATTTTTGTAAAAAAATCCAGTTCATGATTTTTTCAGTGTGTTCTTTCTGTATATTACGCTAATTCGCCGAAATACCGGATAATTAGGGCAATACAATCGTTAAATCTCAACTTATTAACATATTTTATCAATTATGAAAGTACCGGTATACCGGTATTTTTTAGCTGGTACTACCGGGAGAGTACTAATATTGCTTTTTAATACTCATCACAAAAATACCGGTACTTTTTCAAGTACCGCCCATGCCTACCCGTGCGGTTCGTGTTTACAACCACTTCCTTTACCGCCTTCGCTGGACAAGAATGCGCAATAGGTGATGCATTTGTTTCTGAAAAGGCGCAATAATCGACGACTTTAAACCAGAAGCGCCGGCATTACTGCATTTGATCGAAATACAGCGACTCAGCATCGAAAGTGTAATCAATTTATTGAGGAATATCTTCAATTCGTCAGGGTAAATAGGATCGATAAATTACGTCGCATAACGTTTCGCAATTATTTCCGCGATATTTTCTTTATTAAAAATAATTTTACGTTCAACAGTGCGGTGATGGATCAAGTAGAAAGATGAGGATCAATCCTGCCGCAGATTAGAGGCCTTCAAAGACGGAGTTTCGATGCCAATTTAAAAATAGCCGTTGCAGAATACGCCGTAAATCATAGTATTTACAGCGCTTGCAAAGCGCTAATACATCGCGGAAGTCTTTTCGGGGGTCTCGATGCGGCAGATTCAAAGAATTAGAGGAAAATATCGTCGAATTTGTGCGCAAATGCAGAGCAGAAGCTCTTTGTGTAACCTATGCAATGATTCGCGACGAGGCATTGAAAATTGATATAATTTTTTTTTTTAGTTTTAATGTTTGTTGAAAAAGTTTATTTCTTAATTTTATTACTTTGATATTTGTAAGTCCTGTAGTTTAATTGTTTTGCTTAGCAGGCATTTGATAGCAATATTTTTATAATATTTATAATTTATTTAACACAATTTTATTTAGATTTCCTAAATTCTTCAGGTCACTTGGATTTGTGATGACTTGATGGGTGTGTTACACTGGATCTAAGGAAGTTTCAGGGCCAAATGCAATACTGTTTATGGGCTTTAAGTTAAAGCTTATATATTGACATTGTCTGTAGTCATTTGGAAATCAAAAATATTAATAATTTGTGAAGGTTTAAAAAATACAATAGCCTTGGATACTTAAAAAAATTTCTCATTTCTTCATTACATCTGGTTAAGGAACTATAAATTACTGATACATGCAATGGATCACAACATGTTTTAGGTATACAGGCATCCCCCGAGTTACGTAAGAGATGCGTTCCGGCAGACTCTGCGTAAGTCGAAATTTACGTAAGTCGAACCTTTGCGTTAGTGCTTCAGACATTTCGATCGCTGGGGCTCCGAATTCTCAGCGGAGAAATGCGCAGTAAATTCTCGGTGAAGTTTCATTCAATTCACTGCGATATTCATTAACTTTTCCGCGTATTCTTACGTTATTAGATACAATATCAATAAACATTAATATAGTCTGATAGTTGTATCTTGAGCATTGCCAATCAAAATGCGTAATATTATTCCCAGAGTTGACCGATCGCGTGGATTCGGGAAAGTACGGTATCTCAACGCTACATTACTAAACTGAATATGTACTTAAATTGATTCATTATGTTATACTGCGATATAAGGGCCCAAAGAATGCATTGTCTACCTACCTATAGTCATTATATCTTCTGCCTTTAATATATTACGTTAATCGATGAATCTGGTGGTTTCACGGTCACAGTTAATACACGTAGGAAGAGAGTCTAGGATTACGGGCAAATAACACAAAAAAATACCAGTTAATTACTATATTCTTAGATACATTCACACGCATATATCCACAATCTTTCACGCACGGAAACATACTTTCATTCTCTCATATCTCAATAAAATAACGTGAAAATGTCAACATTTGAATATTTACTTCGCTGGAAACATCGAAGAGTATTTCAAATGCACGAAGCTAATAAAAGTGAGCTTTTATTCAGCCAACTCCGTCATTTACGTGCAACAAAGTTAGTGGGGAAAAGCTTTCAATGAAGCAATATTCATTTACAATTACACACAATATGAGAGAACAAGAAAATGCAGCTTAATAAAATCTTCCGCCAGAAACATGTAAACAATTACGCAATTAACATCGTGTGTCAACTTTTTCTTAACTTTTTCGCAGCGTTCATTACCAACACTCAAAATTTCAATCCCGTTACGTGGGTACTAAACAATTCTTTTCCGCAATAAAGATTTCTGCTTGAACTTCAATTTATTTTAATTCCACAGATGGACATGTCCAAACTTAAGGATACAATTTTTAAATAGTTGAAAATCGGAGTTTGGGTGTGTATGCTGTGTAACAAGCTGTATGGTATAGGAGTGAGCATAACCACTTCCATTGCTAGAACTGCAAATTTTCACGTTGATTGCTGACTTGGGATTTATAAGCGATTTTTCTACAGAAATTAATGGAAATTCCTTCGAGGAATGACAAAAAAGGGTCACTTTGTTATTTCTAGCACGTAAAAAACTCGATAACTATTCGATATTTTTTCTACCATAGTTTGTACGAGCGAATATCTACTTCTACGCGCTCGCATTCGAAAATTAACGTAATCATTTGAAATACGGTTATCACTTACGTAAATACGGATTTACGTAAGTCGAGACATACGTAACTCGGGGGATGCCTGTAGTTATTTTGTTGTGATGGAAAATATGTGAACAGATTTGTTCTTAATCTTCACAGAAAATAATAGTTTTTATCGAATCTAGAATCTTAACTTGCTAACCACAGAAAAATTGCCTTCCTTTACATTTTAAAATTTTTCCCAAAACTGAGGTCTCAAAATTGGGGGGGGGGGGACTATATTCGGGGGGGGACTATATTCGGAGATATACGGTATATCCATGATGAAAAACAAATGGTAATATCCACACATTTTAATTCCAAAACTCAACAACCGACCCAGGTTTCAACACATTGTGTCATGTTCAAGGTCTTGAAGTATCCCTTGAAAATGAAACGATGTGTGGAAACCTGGGTCGGTTTTAAAGTTTTGGAATTAAAAAGTGTGGAAATTGCCATTTGCGTTCTTTCATCATGGATGCAACAAATCTCATTTGACAGAAGAAAATAAAATCCATTTTTGGAAAGAGGCCCTAAATATCAATGGGAGATAATAAATATAAATAAAATGAACAATACCATCTTATCATCATTTAATTAATTATATTTCTAGTGGGTTTTTTGCTGAGACGGACAAGAAACACCAATTTATAAATGACGGCTGAGCCCCAAAAGTTGGTACTTAACAGAAAAAAAACCTAAAAAATTAAAATTGAAGGAAATTTTGTCCATTCACTTTTAACTAGAGATGGGTTGAATAGCATTTTTCTCGAATACGAATATTTAATCATTTTCTGGATAACGAATGCTGCATTACTGAATATGCATTTTTCCGCCAATTTTAAATATAAACGACAGTTAAAACAAAAAAAAAATGCTTAACACTTTGCAAGTCATTCTACTTCAATAAGGCTCCTAAATCCTGATGCAACTATGTATTACCATCAAACTTGCGTGCATGGAGTACCCCAATTCCTTTGTTTTTTTATTATATGCACATAGAAGGGAGTATTATTACATAGTAATGCTTCACTACATTTATGAAAAACTTACATAAAAAATTGACAATAACTTTATAATTGGAATATGTAAAACATAAATTTCATCATGCAACAGGGAGTCGGAAAAGGAACAGCCAATCACGTTTGCATCTGAACATATACATACATCCTTCGTAATGTTTTTCTCTTGGAGGCATCAGCATTTTACATATTTTAGAGCTTACTTTCAATGATAAGTTTTCGTAAAAACATAATTAAAGATGCACAAACGGTAAGAAAAAAAGACTTTGCTCTCCCACAAAATAAAATATATATTTGTGGAACAGCAGTCTTTTTTTTCTTATATTTGTGCATCATGACGGAGTTCCACCCAGTAACGCCACCCAACATCACATTTATAATTAAAGAATGGAACCAACCAAATGTGCAAACCTTCATGCAAGACCCAACCATTTTCTACGGATTTAAAGAGAATCACGGAAGATCTGTGCTGTGTTTTCGTAATTTGAACAATGAATAACTTTGTGTCATGGAGTATCAAATAGTGTAAAGCTCATTATTTGAGGTATTCCGTGTTTCGACTATTTGAACGTCCCATCTCTACTTTAAAGAAAATATTCATGAGAATGGTGACAACTTCCAAGTACTAAACAAATGAACCAAAAAATAAATGAATTAAGCCTACTATGAGTTATTGTGGCAAGAAACCATTAATAAATCTTTGGTTTGGATTCCGCTAAGCAGAATTGGCCTTGCTAAGAAAGCACGGCAAACAGGGAAAGAAGCAGCAAGAACATTTGTGATTAAAATTAACAAAAATCATTCCTTGATTGAGTTTATGCAGGCCCTAGTGAGGTTATTGTACAAATACTGACACTATTGTAAAGAAAAAGGCTGTACATTGAAAGTTATCAAAATAACTCTTTAGTGTTTGCTGTCTTCATCACATGAATGGGAGGATAATATTGCCTCTTTTTAAGGCACTTCAGAGCCGATTATTATTAGCAATACTAATAAAATAACAGTGAAGAGATGATTGATCAATTCACCTCAATCATTTGTTCTCCAATGATCTGTGAAAACTTGTACTATAGAGTTGATAGTAAACTCACTATTGGTAATGTCACAATAGTCAACAAAAGCTGCTCTTAATATAACACCCTTAACTTTATACCCTGGTTTATATAACACCCTTAACTCACTCCTCCAATTATCTACTTACATAATTACCATGATGTATAAGTGAATGCATAAAACTTTTCCTTACACATTAATGTCTTCAATCCCTTGTTTTCCGGCGAAGCGTTTGCTGACTTCACACCCAAACCATACTGCTTCCTGAGCTCTAATGGACTTTGCAGCAAGCTTCATAAGCAGCTCAGCAGGTTGATTATTGTATATGATACCTCTTCCTCCAATTACGTTACCAAGGCAATCAATAGTGTAAGCCTTTCCATAAGGATTTGTTGGCCTGGGATCAGTAACGAGGCAAACCTGAAATAATTAGTCCAGTCAATAAGGTTCAGGTAAAAAGGAACAATAAAATGATTACTTTAAATGTGCGTTAAATCAACAATAAGGAATTTGGACCAGGCAGTAGGTATGTATTCTCTTGAAACAGACTTTCCAGACAACAAAACTCAGCCAGCGACATTCAGGGAGATAAAAAGCCTGCCTATGTGGGATTCAAATTGGTAACCTAAAGGCTAACAAGAGAGGACTTGAACCTCCACCGCAGCTTGAGCATGAAGGAAATCTTTCAAAATGATGTAAAATGATTATCAATCAAATGTTGGTACATAAATTACATTAGATAACGAAAAATCTAAGATGAGAGAATAATTTGTTAACTATTCTAACCAGCACAAATAATTTCAGAGAACAAAATGTGCCTTGTAGTACCATGGCCTCCACACCAATTGAAGATCATGGGAGGCAACAGATACACAACAGATTAAAAATTATTTTTGTTTCCTTTCTTCATCAATTTATATCCTGATATGTATGAAGTAAAGGGATAAATTGGTATAAATATTTGAGGGCATTTAAGTGGTTGTTTTTTTGTCAATGATCATGAGCTGGAAAGACAGTTGAGAAATTATTGAGCATCTAAAATTATGGACACTGTGAACTTTCATCGCCCATTGATTTCAGCTCCTTGGCTATTCACATGGTGAATGTGCAGTGGGGTAGCCAGGAATTTCATAGGGATCAAAACCAGTAGGGGAAATTTTTGAAAAACAGGGTATTAAGAAGAGGGTTTTTAACTATTTTTAACAGTTTTCATTATGGATAAAACATCAATCCTCAAAGAAATCTTTAGTGTATTCACGATTTTTTAATATTTTGTTTTCTTTTATGAAGCAAAGTAATTGTGTTATTGTACTTGGGGAAGGCATCCAGACCCCTCACTATGCCACTGAGTATGGGAATTGAATGAAGGAATACATTAGAAAGTGAGATTATCCAAGTAATGAATCCTTAGAGTGCCAGGAACTCATCAGCATCCAATGAACACCCTGCGTCATTTTTATAAAGTCTTAATCATTTTGAGGTTAATTAGAGTTCTATGGGCATATACATAATAATTAATTAAGTGGCCTCCACAACTCTGTGTCTCATGTTGACCAGCTTGGCAAGTGCATATTTTACTGAAAAATCATTACATTACAACTTTAGAAATATGAAACAGGAAAAGTTTGTTTCTGTGGGTTACTTAGAATATGCAATAACAGTGTCAGAGCCACCATGGAATATCATAATATGGAAAAGAAAATACCTACTTTTTCTGTTCAATGGGGAACTTGAATGGACTATTTTTATTCCACAGGCAGACAGAAAATTATTTTCTGAATTCAACAAAGAAAACCGCACTTCAATTTGAGTTTTCCAACGTAAGATATTCAATGATAAATACAACAAATTTTAAAGTGTGCCAAAAACTCCCTCCCCCAAGCCACAGCTGAATAAGCTTCGGTGATGTCATCTGTGCCAAAACATCAGCCGAAGCAGTTCATCACTGGGCTAACAGCGCACCAATATGGGTGATTCAAGCGTGCTTACTCAACCCAGAAGTGAGTCAAGCGATGATTTTTTATTGAGTAGGTGATCATTTAATGGTATAGTTGATATTTCTTTTCAATAATGAGAAATACGCAGGCAAGATTGTTTAAATCCCGTTCATTGCTCACAATAAGTTGCTGCAAAGTCACCATTCCACAAGTATCAAGAATCGCTTGACACTAGAGGAGGATTCTTCAAGAAATTACCCTAATTCCATCAATTAGGCTTAAGAGGTATTTTTTTTTATATTTTCCATTTCAGAAATGAACTTTTTCTTTAAGAATCCACATTTAAAACCATGTAAAAGCAATAATAAAACAATTTCACTTGATTATTGAAAGTTAATTTTCACTTACCTTATCATCAACATTGTAACAAGGCTTCACATACTTCTCATAGAACTCTTGAGGAGTGACTGGTCCAACACTATTGTACTGCTTATTCTTATCATAGTATTCCCAAGTAAATGTCTCTGATGGAATACCCAAACAAATTCCAACAATCCTGTAAATTTCGGACATTTGCTCTTCTATTTTCTCCTGTACTGCTTCATCACTGGCACCCGAATCAATTAAATCCCTTAAAACTTTGGTGTATTCACGCAACTGAAAAATGAATTACAAGTTCATTAGGACCCACATCTGAAGATTTGAGCTGCAGAAGACAAAATGGATTCATAAGTAAAGGATATGTACATAACTGCCACAAGTGATACCACAAATATAGGTGCCTTATTTTGTTTCCAAAATTTTTCCTATCGCACATGCCATTATCTCTTACGTAGACATAAAAATATCAATTCCAGTTTAAGTTATTTTACACAGTTGCATTTTGAAAATCACAAATGGATGTCAAATTATGTTCTTAATGAAAAAAATTCACCAACAACTTTTTCATTTGTAGGGAAAATATATTCATTCTTTTAGGCTGTAATAATGCCAAAAATAGTGCTAAGTAACACTTGGCAGGAGGAATTGCCTAAAGTACATTGTACAAATGTTCAAAGAAAAAACAGAAAAAGAGGCTGATATGATGAGTAAAATTATATGCCACAAAAAAAGTGCCTCTTCATGATAATAATGGGAGCCTTTTCAGATTATCTTCGCGAATGAAATCTTACATGGATATTTCAGCCTTGAAAAGCCCAAAACTCAATCTCATATCGATGGAAACTGTCTACCATCACCTTTTCTGTAATCAGTTTTTGCTGAAGAAATAGTGGGTGGGGTGAGTTGATGCGGGAGTATGAGATTTAATGTTTAAATCAGTGAGGTTTGCAGTTTAAAAGGAATTGATCAGTCAGCTGGCAGAAAAGGTACAGGCACTGGTTGATGCATTATATAAAAAGAATGCATGAAAGGTGGAGAACGAAAAGAATAGGATTTCAATATAAATAGAAAAAAGGGAATATAGAGACAACCTGAATGATTTGAAAATGCTCCAAGCAAACCTACCTTAATTAGTTGAATACTTGAATAATAATTATTATTATTGGTGAAATGTAAAAAAGTTATTCATTTTAATGGAATGCTGTATGAAGTTAGATGGAGAGGTAACTGCCTTGATGGTTCTACATACTTGACAGATTGAATTTGAAAGGACGTGGGGCTATAAGTTGAAGCAGTAAGAAATGGATACAGCCAGCTCCATAATATGAATAACTGAGAAAGTAATGACTACAAAAACCTGGTATGTTTTGGTGGTAAACCTATGAAAGTGGAATTCCAAAAAAGGACACTAGTTATCAATCTAGGGACAATAAACAACAACCACCTCAAAGGTTTAATGCCTATTCCATGAGAAGATCACAGTTGAGGTGCATATGAGAACTTTGAGGGTTGTTCCACGTTGTAAGTGAGAAAAGCCTCAAAATTACATAATGTATATTTTCCTATGGTATACCATAATGATTACTAGCTACAATAATCAGTAACCCATCCCTGCATAGAATCATGTTACACAAATTACCAAAATTCAAAAGACATTCCACATAAAAATTAGTGAAAAGCATCCGCTATAGCAGGATCAAGTAGAATAGAATACCTGGATATAATTCTTCTTCTTGAGTTACATGTGGATTTTTTAGTGGGAAGTGTAACCAAGACAAGACTTGAATATTCTCAATGTGATTCCCTGATAACTCCAACACCACTGAATAGCCCTTACAGCCTATCAGTCAATATGCATACATAATCCCAAACTGAAAATTGTTCTCAAAGAAATATTGCACACAATGATCTACTTCTATTACTGGGGTACAGCAAAATAATTTAGCAGACTTAGGTAATTTTACCTGACATATATTTTAGTCAAGAAGGATTCACCATAGGGTGTATACATTAGAAGCCTATTCTCGAGATACAACCTCATTCAATTCCATTTTTACGTTTGGCATATATAAAAACAAGCTAACTAAAATAACAAACGATGAAGTGATACTGTTATAGACTGAATATGAGTGGTACAAAAAGAAAAATACCTAAGATATATGATTCAATCATAGAACATCTCCATTTGGATTACGATTTTGTCTTACAATTAGCATCAGCCATTACAAAAGGATGCAGCAAGATTCTGATTAAGGGGCATACTCAGCATTTACAAGATTTCTGATAATGATAAATAGAATTGTAATTACACCTGGAAAAGTAAATCTTTAGCCAAACCAGGTTTTAATTTACCCATAAAAGATCCAGATCACTAAGGAGAATGTCTTTGAACTATCAGCATTTAAAAGGATTAACTAGTAAATGGTTGAGCATAGCCAGGTTATGCAGGTCACATTCCTAATTTCGGTGCATTCTCTATATTATTCTTAATGTATAGTTTACTTTAAGCACGCATAATGACCGTATTGGTACTTTTCTTAGAAGCAATGCGATCCAACCTGGTGATCGCACAGACAACAATTTAAACATATGGGTATGAACACAAGGGCCCTCGGGACCCCCTGTCACTGACCTAGAATAACAGTAACTTTACTCACCTTACTCCTAAGTATCGTGTCCATCCTTAAACTTGATTCACAGCTAAATGATTCGGGAAAACACTTCTTCGGCATTAATCCATGCCGATTGATTAGGTTCACAAGCATGTCCCATTGTCCACCATCACAAGAAGGATCCTATGAAATTATGCATACACATTACCGACTGAATCGAACGTTGATGTGCCTTAATTTATCCTCATGAAAATAGCTTACATGTAGAAGAAACGAAACCAGCCTTCCATCCACAGGTTCACCCCTCCGAGCAGTATTTACAACATTACTAAGGAAGTAGTTACTCCGCTCAATCTGAAATGGTAGGGAGACCATTAATATGGGAAACAAAGCTTTGAACCACAGTGCATAAAAATCATTATACACACCTTGTCCCAGAAAAACAAATAAGCCTGACTAAATTCAAATTCATCTATATTGTGTTGTTTCATAAATGGTATACGTATGACATTCAGACTTGCGAAGATCCAACATCTGCCAGAATTTTTTTGATTAGTCATTGGTTTTCCTTCAACTTCCACCTGTCATTTGAAACGAACAAATTATATTCAATATTCATCAGTGGTGTTCATTAAAAAGAATTAAACAAAACGAACCAACCTTATGGGTGAATACATGTTGGGTTTCTTCAAGGTGTTTCCTTGATAAACAAGCCTCCAAAGGATCAACCCGGGTGCATACATTTTGGGCCAAAATGTTCTTATGATCCGAATAAAAGCTGGATCGAAACTTTTGGAGAGTTTCCGGGCTCAACGGTGCTGAGGTAAGAACAGTTTTGTTTATCGAATTAGTGTTAATAAATGTGAACGGTACAACAACATAACTCAGATAAAGCGAAAGAAAATGGGATTCAAGACGTCTTTCGAAGAACTGCCGATTAAAAATTTAAGCTTCATCATAGGAAACCAAACTGCGAGACAAGATAACCAATGCAATATTTAACATTAAAACATCTTGAGAACTTCAGTGATAACGACGACTATATATGGTTGAAGGATACTCAGGTTTTACACGAATAGCAATTAAAAGGTAGGGTTTTCATGAAATAGGATTAGACCATTATCTTAAATAAAATAACCGCAATCCTTCGAAGGACGTATTCCTATCAAAACAAGAAAAAAAACATGCACATCTCGGTGACAAGATAACTTACATCCGACCATATTTGCTGTATGAACTACGTTAGTCAGCGATTCATGTAAGGAAACAGATGGAGAAAATCAATTTTAGCCGAAAAATATCCTAATTAGAGGAAAAACAAATTAAATGGATTGATTCAGGCTGATAACCCAAGGAATATCCTAATACAGAGAAATAATATTCATGAAAATCATATCGTACCAAGTAACCTGCACCGCTTACACCTGTTATGCAAATGCGGATGCTGAATGTTTGTTGGAGAAACTGTCCCGATAGGTCAACCTTCAGGCTATTTTTAGAATAAGAGGGTGTTTTTAAAAGATTTACTTTTCATCTGACGTAGGAATGGATGCCTAGAGGTTAGTATTATAGCCATCAACAGTTTAAATAACACCCCTCATGTGACGCTTAGTAAGTAATGCAACGATGGCGCAAACTTTGGAGGATAGAAATGCTGAATCAGCGTAATCGCTAGCTCCCTAAAACTCCCATAGGACACCTAGGCAAAACTGATTAGAAAAAAGGTCTTTATCATGCAATGGAACTCAAAGAGCAGCGTTCAATTAACCGCTTGAGGTATCAAGAGGAATGTGAACCGGCGAGATTATGAGAGATTAGCCCCCATAATTTACGGTTCACCGAAAAAAGTGGATAACTCTTAGCCTGCAATTGCTGATCATGCTGAGAGTTCTTCCATAGTAGCAGCATAAGCGTTCACTCTTCAAGGAAAATCAGTTATATTGCCTAAAAAGGCCTAACTGGTTCTCATATCCATGCCAAACTCTCTGAGCACCATACTTTGGCTGATAGCCCTTTCACGCCTATAACCTCACTCCAAGAACGTCCCAGCGATACCAGCAATTACCAACACTCTAACAGAGTTGCCTTTCCTCATGACAGATCTGAATGTGAATGGTACAACAACATAGCCCACAAGAAAATCAATAACACCTCTTAAAATAAACTATAATGTTATGATGGCAGTTTGCTATTAATGGGATACAATATTTTGGGTAATTCAGAAGAGACTTTTACTCCATGATGAATGGTCGACTTGTGAGTTACTACCCATCATAAATTTCATTACTTTCAATAAATGTATGACATACGGGATTTTCTCTTTTGAAGGTACTGAGAAAGGAAGAAGTGTATCAATTAACATGCTCATTCGACTATCCTTGAGTGACCGGCTGCACGGACCTGTGACAATCTCCAGTAGCGGAACCAGGATAGGGACAAGGGGAGGGCTAAGTATGGGGTAAACACCCAGAAGTATTGCGGGTCCGAACAAAAATTTGCTATGTGGTGTAAATTGGATGTCCATGGGGGGAGGTTTTGGGGGATAAAACCCCCCCTGAGCTCAGATAATTTTTTAAGTTTAATCCAGTTCACTTAATTGGATTAATATTACTTATAGAATAGTGTAAACATCAATAAAATATCCCTCGGAAGGCCGTAAATCTCACCATTTTGAACCATTTATATGAAAATTTTTCTAGGGGAGAGTCCCCACACCTCCCGCTTACCCTGGCGGGTGTTCCACACCCTCAGACACCCCAGTGTTTTGCACCTAATCCCTAGCTGTGCCCCTAGGGGCTATAGCCCCCTTAGCCCCCCCCCCTCATAGATCCACCACTGACAATCTCCAATTCACTGGTCCTATACATATGATGTAAAATATCTAAAACTGCTGACTGACAACTAAGTAGCCATATAGCATATCAAAATACAACTGACCAATTTAATAGGTGTCAATAGAACATTATTACATCCCAAGCTTTCCCAAGTGTTTACCCAAAAAGCAAAACGACAAAAGGGCCTGTAGTGGCCTGTAATGCCAGGCAGTTGTTTTAAGCTCGTCAAGCTGTTGATATTGGTCCAATGCCAAAATGATAATACTTGCATAACCATTTGGACGATGTCAGCTGCCAGCTTTTGGCTATTTTCTGCAGCCAGCTTACCAACTACGAGAATTAAAAGTCGACTCCAAACCCAGAACAATTACAGTGTTAATCGCTCATGTGTAATCTCTAAGGCCTGTTCCTACATTCATACAAATTCTCCTCACATTCCTCCCAACTACTCAGAACTCTACCCATTTCAAACATCCACCCTTACAAACTGAAGTATTTGGTATGGTATGATATCATTTACATATTTCCATCCAGCACTGACCTCATCATTGGCATAGTGGGCACTATCTATTCTTCAGCTTTTCTTTTTCATTAAGTTGCCCTTTCAACTAAGCTTCTCCTGTTGTTTCATTTCTATCTGTAATCCATTTTTTGGTCAAAATCAATTGAAATCAAGTTAGGAATAGGCGCAGGGATCCCTATACATATTTATTTCTAACTTGCTCTAATACATTTTCTTCCACTTCTTTCTCTCCTCCATTTTCTTACCAATTTCTTACATAATACTTGATTTCTTAGAAAGACATACTACTCTCTAAGCATCTAATCGGTTTCTCCTTCGTCATTGTCAGCCATCAATCCTGAGATTAGTTTGACGCAGCTCCCCGCTCAATCCTCCCATCAGGGTATCTTTTAACACCATCGTAATTCTCCTGCTATATATCCTTCATCACATTCTCTATGTATTTCAACTGTGGCCTCTCTCTGCCATTTTTCTCTTCCAACTGTCTTTCAACAATGAATTTCATCAAACTCTCGTATCTCACGATGTGATCGATTAAATTGTCCTGTTTTCTACCTAAGGTTTTCAAAAGACTATTCTTCTCACCTCCTCATCCTAGAAATTGTGAACTCTGGTTTCTGGTCAGCCAGGATCACGTCAAAGTTACTGAGATAAGTGCGCTTCTCTCTCCATAACCACGATCACTTACAAGTCCTACTACGTGTTCCTCACTTCCCCATTAAAAACAGATTCAACTCTCTAAAAACTTGGTGCAGTCATGCTGCCAATGCCAAAAATTAGCTCATGCCATGCCATCAATATTGAGTCTGCTAAGTGGGGAGAGGGATTGTACTAAGAATGTGCTAAGATGTGCCCTCAATATTGTAGGTTTTTTGCCCTTCTTTCATCATTGAGTTCAGATATAATTTCCCACCGGCTGATTGTTGCTATAGGGATAAACAGCATGAACCCTGTAGTTCCACTGCATACCGCAATAAATAGTATGCCCAAATAACATGAGCAACTAATATTTCACCCAGCATACAATGGTGTAGCCATTTCTTCATTTCGTGTGTGATATTATCTAGCCTTTTGCCATCATCACTATCTTAACATTCATTTTTGATTTATTCTTCCCCATCTTCATCTTCTTCCTCTCTTAATTTGTGGATGTTTGTTAGAGGAGGAGGGGGTCCCTTTTTATGAGATTCCAAGACTCATTACCTATTTTGCTCCATGTCTTCTGGGATACAGTAATAGGTAGGGCTGTCCATACCCATGTGGACCTTGTTTTCCATGCGACAAAGATGGAAATACTTTCATCAGACTCTGTCCCTTCAACTCATCCTGTATAGAGGCATTACTTGGAGTCAAACAGGTAATCTCCTCTACTATAAGTATCATAGGAAATTGCAAGCCCTGTCATCAACACCAGGATCAGCCCGAGTGAGAGGAGAAAAGTAGAATACCCATAAATTGTTTTTAACTAGCATTATTTCTACAGGTATCATATTTTCCACATTATCCCACTAGAAAGAAATTACCAGTACAATAGCACAGGCAAATAAGAGAATTCCACAAAATAAAGTGTCTGCGTACAGTTGAGAATACTACCATAGAAGTAAGAAAACAATTCATTAAATGGTACCAATGGAGTTTTCCCTGTGAGATCAAGACATGGGTACTGGAAGCAGCAGGAAGTCTTGAGTGGAAGCTTTCAAGGTGTGGTGCTACCAAAAAATGATGAAGATAAAATGGATCAACCAAATAGGTAATGAGGAAGTGCTGAAAAAAGTGGTGGGAAAAAAAGAAGTTTTCTAAAGCTTCAAGAGGAAGAGGGGACAACTGAACAGATACATCATGAGACATGATATGGCCAATGGTGGCTCCTAATGACTTACAGTAGACAGGTTATTAGGAAGGTAAAAGAGAATTAATGCGCATGTCCAGCGGCATAACTAGTAATATGCTTTGGAGGGGGATGAGGGGCATGGGGAAACGACTTCCCCCTCTCCTCTCCGGCAACTGGAGGTCCGGGAAAATTTTTGAAAAATGACATGCCTGGAAATGCATTTTACATCATGTTGGCACATAAAATTTAACTTTCAGCGGACCCAGTTGTTATACATCAAAACTAGACAATAGTTTTAAATAAGGTAACTTCCATGAAGAAAAAATTCTCTCTTCAAATCTGATAAGTTTATCTGATTTTTGAGGGATCGGTAGCTCAGGCACTGATTCCCTAACCAACCCTCTCAATCATGTTTCAAGAAATCTCTCATTCTTCAGCTGTGTGGCATTTTTCAAGTACCCCCCTTCCCTTGAAAATATACCCTCTGCGGAAATCTTACCCCGCGGACTTAGCCGCATGACATCCACGCTAAGGACATTTGCACAAAAGACTGCTCAAAATCCTCCAACTCAAAATGCTGGAGACTAGGAACTCTAGCTGGTAACTCTGTCTCAGACTTCTGGCTTGACCCTATCTCAACCCTGGCCACAACCCTAGCCTATCACCAGTTCAACTCTTAAAATAACAGACCTAGGGATGAATACATGGGTTTTTGGGGAACCAGGGGAGTATTTTCCAGCCCCATAATCTGCAGTTTGGAATGAAAGTTAGTCATCAGGGCACAGGTTAGAAACCGTCGGTTGGAAAACATTTCGCTGCAGTTGGACACTTCAGTTGGTTGACCTAAAACTCCAACCCTTTTGTTGGGAAGAAGGGGTGATCTCCTCATAAGTATAAGTAAGATTTCCTTGTAAATGTAAAGAAGTTTTAAATAACCCTGTCCATTTATTGAATAATTGAATACAAGATTGAATTGTTGAATCATTCTTATCGGTAGGTTCAGGCCCCATGGTATTTCCTTTAACCGATCGAATTCTTTTCCAACCTATAACAAGGGCTCACACCTATAAAATAAAATTTCTTCCATCATCTACTAAAATTTACATTTCGAAAGAGCTGAATTGCTAGCTTTATGGAAAAAAGACTTTTGTTTTGGCTTATGGGAGAAATTTTCCGTATTCACTGACCCTCATAGCCATAGACACTCCTCTACAGTGGTAGCCGTGGCACCCGCTTACAATATCCGAGGGTTGCAATTAAGTTACCATGAATACATAAAAAGAAAATAGCATAATTGTATACTTTAATCTGAAAAGCTCTAAATCCTGAATTAAATTCTATTATAATTAGTTCAGATCAAAAAATACTAATTTTTATTAAGTAATCGATACCTCCACTGCATAAATGCTCAACAATCGCCCACCAAATCAAATCCGCTCATCTAGTAGAATAAAGGCTATGTAGATGAGCGGATATGATTCGGTGGGTGATTATTGAGCGTTTATGCAATTTCTTGGTGTGAATTTGCATTCATTTTAAACCATAGATATGTCAGTGATAGTGGGCACTGAAAATATTAGTTTAAATGCAATAAACTACTCCATGCTAGTTAATACCATCAGAGTAAAATTGATATCATTACATATCTACTTCGACAGATTGTACTACATACTTCCAACAAATGATGAAAAGAAAGGAAACTTAACAAAATTATTTTTGAATTTTAAATAAAGAAAATTCACTTACAAGGGGAGTACATATCTGGCATTGGATTTTGATGATACTTAGTTGGAGGGCAGGTTGATTGGCATTGTTAGTCACACGCATTCATTGTAAGAGTTGAAGATATTCAAAAGCTATGAAGAAAATAAGATTTGTTTTTATAAACTTTTTAGTAGTCACAACAATGGTAAAAGTAAATTATGAATACAAAAAAATTATCAAAAATCGAACATGAAAGATGAATATCAGGTCATACTGAATGTATATGGGTATAGGTACATCACAAAATTCAGAAAGTCTTCTCAAATCTTCCACACAGATTGACTTATTATTGCTACCTATGTTCCTAGGGTGGCAAGAGACCCTGACCCTGAAGAAGACTTCCTGACATTAGGAAAATTAAATACTAAAAATGCACTGACAATGAAAGTGCATTTCTGGCATTAGATTTCACTGGATTGGATAGGAAGGAAAAAAACTGAAGTAATACTTGGCATAAAAATGCTAATAAGCCATTTTTGATAGTGAGTACTCATTGGTGAGCATCAACCTCCCGCTTACCCTGGCAGGCATTACATACCCCCCAGACCTTCCAGTATTATTTGCTCCAAATGCCCCCCCTCACCCTTAATTCCTAGCTGCGCACCTGCCATGCAGTGTTTTAAAGTTTCAATAAGACACAATTTGAAACTTAACGTGGATGTAAATTTGAGTATACCGGGACTAGCCACAGTGATAACTTTATGGAGTCACCCACTATGCACAAATTGGGCAAAAATTCTACAGAGAAAAATCATTCACCTTGATCAGTATTCAAACCTGGATACTTTGATTTTCGGTCTAGTACTTTTGACTGCTAAACTTCCGAGGCATCACTCCCCTGAGCTGCTGAAATTTCCACAGAGTGAAACTAAGAGAAAGAGTGGAAAGGTTTGATCCACAAATTTCCGCTGAGGGGAATGACACCTTGGTTGCTTAGCTGGCTAAAAGAATATCATTATCAAAGAACTAGGCACTTATAATTTCTAAGGGCTAAGGTAGGGTTGCAGATTAGGAGTTAAAAGAAAAGTCTGGAAATGAGACTGCTCACAAAAATAAAATGTCACTTTTAAATTTAACTTTCAAGATAACTGAAAATATCATCTCAGCTTCTGAGATACTTAGTACTTACTTCCATGAAGAAAAAGCAATATCGCTGTCAATAAATTCACAAACCTCACCAAGATAGTTTTTGAACACTCTGAAATAATACAATATGCTCCATAGTGCTCACTAGATAATTCAAACTAAGGCTAGGATAGATGAAAGTAGAGCTCACCCGAGATCCAGCCTCATGCTGGCGATTTTGGTACCACAAACCCTGAAATTAAGTTGCTCTCCATTTCTGCACTTTGTGTCTTTTGAAATATCTATACTGTAGGTCACAATTAATTATTTTTTAGGCCATGTCTTTTAAATTATTACAATTACTTCTCCCATTTTGAAGGCAAAGTCGGATCAAGGGCGTTGTTACGTAGGAGGTTGGGGGAGGTTCACTACTTTCCATGATGCCTTGGTGGTATGCAATACCTTTGAATGAAAATTTTCTTGTTTATACAATTGCCTTTAAGATGCCTTTTCAAATATCTTAAAATAATGTTTGTTGAGCTAGTGAAATTAAAACTTGCATTAGGGATCCAAACCAATGTTTATCAACCTTTTCTATTTTTCCAGCAATTATAGGGGGTGGCTGCCCTATTCCACCCCATTCCCCCTCACCCCACCTATCGTCCCCTGCCTTGTCTGATTCTGGCTGGAGGCTTCTTCTTTTTCATATGTGATTTATTGGTTGTTTAAGCATCTTATTTATCCTAGTTATTCTAATAGATTATTAGGTTACAGTAATATTTTTTTCAGTAGCTCAGAATGACATTAAAGTTAACGATACGTAACATTTATGGCCGTCTGTTAATATTAAAATAATGCTAACAAGCTGCCATAAATGGAAGAATTCTTTGGCTCCTGTATCCATACTCCAAAAAATTTATCTGTACATTCTAAAACCGGCTCTTAAGGAAAAACATATTAAGATGGAAAAATGAATGCATGCGTATAGCAAGCAAGGGTTGGTAAAAACTGGAGGTTAATCGGTACTTCACTCCTTTATACTTTTGTCAAGGAATGAAAGGTAACATTCAATTACTATCTGAGAAGGAGCTCCAAAATAAAGGTGCAACACCCTTTTTATTTTCGCCGAGGGCCAAAATATGGGCGTGGACAGGATTTACACATGGACAGGGTATCTCGTGCCGTATTTCCCGTAGGTTCAAATCAAATAATACATCAACCACTTACTTTTTGGGGGGAGGGTAGCTGCACGTCTCTAGCTATGACTGAGAATCAGAATATATTGTGTGTTCAAATGCTAACTTGAAAGATACGCAATATTATGAAAAGTTTAAGTGATGAGGATCGTGAAAACAATACATAGCATGCAGAATTGTTGGGCGGTAGCTCCCATCACCGCTAACAAAGAAATTCGGAGATGGTAGCCAGTGGCGTACCCAGGGGGGATCCGGGGGGCCAAAATACAAAAACACAATTATTGTCCATCATAAAAGAAAATAAAATATTGAAAAATCAGGAATTTACAAAATGGTTATTTAACAAATTATGCTTTTTCGATTATGAAAAGTGTTAAAATTAGTTTTAAATCCATTACTTAGTGCCCTGTTTTCAAAAAGTTTCCCCCCTGGTTTTGGACCGCCCCCCCCGCGAGCGAAATTCCTGGCTACGCCACTGATGGTAGCAAGCAGATACATTAGTAATTACATACACTAGTAATTATCGCTGAAAGTACGGAAACTTACGATTTGGATTGGAGTTTCTATCCAGTTGTACCTGGGGAAAGCTAAAGCGAACTCTTTTCCTTGCACTCGGCATTTTTGAACGGTAAGTATTCATTGCGATATGCGGGCAACATGTAGTTTAAAATTACAAATGACTCACGACAAAACAGTCACCGTCACAACAGCAACATGCGGCTTACAAAGACACATTGTTACAAATAGTTATTTAATTTGAGGCAATGCTAGCAGTCATTCCCATTATCGAACGAGAGCTTTTCCCGTAGCGTTAACAGTACCTAATTCCCTTCCCGATTCGCAATTACATTAGTTAACATTGGAATGATCACACTGCAGATACAGAAAAACACTCTAGGGGAGGGGCGCAATAGACATCTTTAGATATACCTTTGAGTTAAAACAAAACATACAGTATAGCGGCTAAAAAATAACTTTCGACCATTTCGTTATTTATGATCGGAGCACTTCGTGTTTTACATCATTCTTCTTAGCTTTTTTAGTACTTTACAAATATACTATTTAGATTGAGATATTATGAGAAAGAAAAAAAGTTAATAATTCTATTAGAGGTGCTAGTTTGCCTTCGTCGGGGGAGGAATAAAGGGACGGGCGAACGGACCCGCCAGATACCTGTGTCGGTCCTATACTGTTTTTTTGTCGGTCATTTCCTCCCTTCCTTTGCTCGCGGCTCAGGTACTTCGTGGGCCCGTGCGCCAACTTACGGTATACACAATATACCTTTTCTTTTATCGCAATAAAAAAATAATCAAGTCAAATGCAAAGTTTAAGAAAGTTTCGTTTAAACTGATTATGCACATATGCAGGACAATGCCATTTTATGATATGAAAAAGTGACAATTGTGGTTCTACAATGTTCGGTAAAGCGGGCGGCCCCGCAATGGAGAGCGCGCACCCCCCATGTATCCCCGATATGTATCACACTGGTACCTACACTCGTTTCCATTCGCCCCTTCGTGCTTTAGCCCCTTAAGGAGGAACCTGCGCTTCGAAATACTGCTTTCATTAGTTAGATAAACTCGATAACAACGAGTTAAAATCGCTAAATTAGTCATTCAAAAAAATTTAAAGTAATGCTAAATCAATCAAAATAGCTGTACAATGCATGAATTTTACTTAAAATGGAATAATCTAGTGATATGAAGAATGGCTGTTATATTGACTCTTAGGTATCGGAAGAATTTAAGTACTTTCTCTGGAAATACAGTAAAGCTTTATAACTACATCATTTGTGATGAAAAAATGAACTTAACTAATGAGACCTTTTGCTCTGTTAATTTCAACCTAATTTGGAAAAATGGTTTATTTATAATTGCTGACCACCAACTTGACAACGCTGCCAACATATCGTAGTTTCACAGCGGTTAAGCACCTTTGTTTGTTTACGTTACCTCGTAGAGTTATGTTGCATTGTGACAATATTACTCGTTTTATTATCCCTTTTACTTAGCCTTAAGTTATTAAATATACCTTTGGGCTGAAGTGATGGCGTCTTTATGCCGATTTAAAGGCAAATTTGTGTCTGAAGGTAAAGGTAAGAGCTTGGATTATTTGAGGAAACGAAATGTGGCCGAAAGTGAATCCATCAATTCCATCGAAGCGATTTCAACGAGTGCATCTGTTGAAGGATACCGAATCGTTTACGTGCATTTTTAATTTCTTAAGAAATTTTTGCAATATTTCCCAACATAAAGTGTCCATCATTGTTTAAATAATCAATGTTTATGCCTTGATTTATGAAGATTAAAGTCCCTGTCGAATGACTGACACAAAGCTCTTTAATGTTTATTTCTTCGTAGATTTTCCAATCAATAGCCTCATCCATACTATTAATAAGGAGTTGATTAGTGAAAATTAGAAACTAATGTGTCAGTTATAACCCAAATGTAATTCGAATCATTAGTATCAGGATAATTAAATAATACTTGTTCCTAGTGCCGAAGTTTCAGTAAATTTGGAAGGCTGGCATTACAACTTCTACGGACTCACTTATGTCAGCTGCCATCGATTGTTCAGGAATGCATCCTAATTTTTATCCTCCTGCAATGACTTCATGAATAGGTAAATGTATTTACTGTTGTTTTTTCAAATTATGCTAATTGGACCTTTGGAAAACGTATCAAAGTAAATTGTTTGGTCAGTGAAAAAGGAAGTACTCTTGTCTATTTTATTTTATACTTTCGAAGAATTACATGGGTGAATATTCGATTAATTAGTACGTTCGCGAAGTTGTATTTCCAAATACTACATAGTCGGTACCCAACGGCAATATGCTTGTCTCGTGGTATATTCATTTACCTGTACACCTTATTCTAGACATTTAATATCAATTAAACTGATGATTAAATACATAATGCGCTAGATTTTCTACTTTACGCTTAGAACTTCTATTTAAATAAGTATTTTCTACAAGTTGAAAACGATGCATATATTTCGTAATAAACGTAAAAAAAATTTAAGTAGTATTCAGAAGAACAGATAAACTATCGCAAGTCTCATTATATTATATCATTTTCGCTTTTGAAGCGATACGTCGACAATTTCAAGGGATGTATTGAATTCCGGTCATGATTATTCGCATGTTTAATAAAATGTAGTCGCATATAGGAATTACTTTAACAACCAGCTCTGATAAATTTCATACTTCGGTGTATAGCACGTTTCGAGATGAACTGAATATTCGTTTAATGAATACGTATAAAAATGACTCCGAAAAATCCAATTCACTGGAATTATGCAGCGGTCGACAGGTGCAATATCGCTCTTCATATTTAACCTCCGTATATTTGCAACGTTGCCACTACCTCCGCCGCATAATGGCTGCTCGCTCTGCAGAAAACCGGAAGTATGTTCTTTAAACTTAAATACTGGCGCTAACATATCGGTAACCCCTTCTAAAAAAATACATATATTAAGCATCGATGTCTATTCTATGCTGTGCTAATTTTTCAACGATAAATTTCGGGCCAAATTTGAGATAAAAAATGTTTTACAAGGGAAGGTCATCATTCTCCCATAAAGACAATGTATTTCAAGGTGGAAATCCGTCATTTTCAAATCCATAAATCTTTCTTAAATGGCCGGTGACATAGTAATATTTTTTCACTATTCGATAGAAAAAATAATGAGCAACAACATATGTCAAAATAAGGGGAGGTTTTCGGGCATGTTTGAAATGATGGTTCCTCCTTAATCTCACTGAAAAGGTGGAATTATTCGCACGATTCGCGCCCTGCCCGCGACATTCAGTTAGGAACGCAAGGCCCAGTTGACAAGCGGCCGCCGAGTCGCGCTGGGAAGGGAACGGCCGCCCCCCAGTAATTTCTGGCTAATTGAGAAGATGGTAATGGTGATTTTCCAATGAAAGTGTTTTATTTCACTAGGTAAACTAAAAATACTTAAAAATAACCAATGAATATCTAAATTTCACTTGTCAACGCTTATCTAAGACACATTAGGCTGAGAGATGTTGCATTCCACGCATGTGCCTCGGAAAGTAAAGAACCTCCTCAACCAAACAACGACTTTAATCCGCCCACGAAACGGGCTGTGCGTACACGGCGGAGCAGCCAGGGACGTCCTGAATTTCATTGATGGGAAAGCTGCATCGAGCAAAATCATAGTCGAGTTGTGGTAGGCAAGTGGAAAGGTTGGAATGCAACCTGATGTAGGCATTTAAATCAATTACGCGTTCAATCGCGAAGTAATTATCAATATTCCCAATAAATACCAGTGGTGTCATGGTGTCAGAACGCGCCGTATCGCCTTCAATATCAATTACATACATTCGTAAACAAAACAAAAAATGTAGTAAAATGTAAATAATAACTTGTAATAAAAACACATAATAGTTACTTCTAACTTCTTCAACAGTAATATTTCACTTCTAAAAAAAGTTAAGGAAAGTGCGTACCGGGACGGCTTATTTCACCATGGCGTAACTGATAAATACAACATTTTTCAGCGTCCGAGAGGGGTGAGGAATGACTGGAGTATGCGTGACCTTTGTAGCATAACAATGCACAAAAATGGCTACTTTTTTATTTTGCATGTATCAATGCGATTTCTTTTGGCCGCCGCGCCATCCTCAAATATTGTGCCAGACAATTGCATAGCTTCATCGTAAGCGAAAAGAGGCCTCCGAAAAAATCTACGACCATCCTCACTCGTTTGTTTACCCGATATTCTTAAAAAACCAGAAGATGGCAGTATTCTATCACGAAGGTCCCTCATAAATCACGAGGTTATGGTATTCCGCCGTTCTTTGGTAGAAACATTGCCACCGGTATTCGAACTCAATAATTAATAAAATAATAGAACACCCACCCAACATCAACGAATCAAATTGGAACAGTAAATATACACTATTTAATAGTTAAAAAAACACTAGATTTTTCAATAAAATCATAGGAGTATTCAATGCAGCGGCAGAATATTTGAAGTTGGGTTTTGGTCAGAACAACGAAACAGTATGAATAGATGTATCTTAAGGCGGAAAAAAATTGATCTAATAATATTTCATTACAAATGAATCAAAAGAATGTTCTATAAATGCCTTCTGTGTGATAGTTACATTGTGTCAAATTAAAAACTATGCACGTACGTCTTCAGTTTCTGCTTCCTTGTAATTGATTGTAATGTACTCAAAATATGTGACTGCCATAGTAAAACCGGACATAAACATGGACGCATTGTATAATTGGGCGTACCCAGCGGTGGGGCAACTGCCCCCCTCTAGAAGCGAAAATAAATTTAGTTCAAAACAAAATTTATGAACAAATTTTCCTTTTGAAGAAAAATTATATTAGTATATGACTTGAAACTAAAACAAAAATCATTATTTTTTCAAGCAAATGATTATTATAAAAACTAATAAATTGCTGTCATTATTTCCTTAAAATTTTGCTTTCATTAACCTTTTATGAATGACCACAGCTATTTTTGCGCCCCCCCCCCCCCCCCCCAGCCCCCCTAGTTTTGATTCTGGGTACGCCCATGATTGTATATCCTTGTTCTTACAGAGCTTGCCCTAGATCAATATATCAGTATTAATGGCAATCACAGGGCCAGGGAGGGATATGATCAGTTTCGTCCTCTTGGCTCTTTGATTGTATGGAGCTGGGCTATGATGGTTATCCAAGGAATATGAGGGCGGGGGAAGACGAGACTTTCACTGCGAGGAAAGTCGTGACTGGCGCGCGGGGGAGGAGACGGGAATCGTCATGACGACGGCGAGCGACCACGTGACTGAGGGGTGGAATACGCTGGGGAAAAGGCTTCAGAAATCAGGGATGGTTTGGTTGGAATTGAAAGTTGGGTTTATTAGGCACACTAAGGGCACTGAGTTGGACCAGAAGAGTGCATTTGGATTACTGGCTGCGGTTGCACCCACTGCAACCGCCTTTATGAGAGCGTAATCGATAAATTTACTTGAATATTTGGTCATATTTATTAAATTAATATATAATGTACTAATACAATCGCAAGATCACTATCAACGCAGGAAAATGTTGTCGGTGAAGATTTTTCGAGTTCCACGTGACCGGGTTAGGTTCTCTCATTCCAGAGGTTCGCCCATCGTCATCTGGGATGCAAGAGTTCAAAAGCCATTCCATTTAATAGCTGCATGTTCAAATACTTTTTTCCTCTGGTCTGGGCTCCTCTGCTCCCTCTCGAAGGGTCTCCTGTTCCGTCGGCCGTCACCTCTGGCTTTCAGGAGATAGTCCCCCGTTCTGCAGATGTATAGAGCCGCTGTCTTTGTTCATTTCATCATAATAGGACTGTACTATATTTCCAGGTACTACAGAAACGATGAATTGAGAGAGACATTTAGCCGAACGGATAGGTATAGGAATTCACTTCTCTCCCCGCACAAATAAGGACTTTAGTAAAAACTGGACGGAACTTCGTAAGTATATTTCCTTTTTATTTATTAACGGCTGCTCTTAGCACTTATCTTAGCACCCCTCGCCACACTCCTATTGAAGCGGCTTGTATAGTAGTATATAATTGAATATATTATACTGTTCATCCGAATCAATATGGCTTCTACTAGCCGGTTCGTATATCTTCTTCATGGGGACGCAATTATAAACGGTATGGCGCTTGAGATACTTGAACCGTGATGACCATGAGCGAAACGTTCAGGACGAATCCATGGAAGGTTAGGTAGCGCTTAGCATATTATTATGTAAAAAAAAGCTGCGAAGGCAAATAGAAAGTCTTAAGTAGGCGTGCAAAGAATGATCACAATAAACTGAAGAGGTGAAGGATAGTTTCAGAAGTACTGTTAATAAAAATAAAATAGCATTTGAAAGCTCCAATATAATATTTCATTGTAGCGAAACATGAATTTAATTTTTTATAGTTGCAAGTTTTAATTTCCCCTCTAACTCCACACGCCCCTCCTTTCTCAAACTTCTATAACCGCCCCTGGGGGCCACCAGTGATGATGTTTGAAATACTGAGATATTTGTCGCTTCAAGTCAATTATTTATAAAGCTAGGGCGCAGTAGTAGAGATGAGCCTCATTCGTAACTACTTTACATGGCGATAACCAAGACTAGCATGTGAAAATTTCATGAATCACAGCTCAAACTGTGCAACTATCGTGGAAACGAATTAAGAGAGCTATCGATGTTTTTTAGGACTATCAATGGACGTTGCTACTTTCCTTTTCATTGGTTGAAATCAAAATATGGTTGCTCATTGCTCAAATGAAATACCACGCGAAGTCATGCGGACTTTTTATGAAAAGTGTTAATTTTAATTTCAATTAATATGTTAACGTGGGCCTTTTTGGCCCATGAGATATTTTACAAGAGCACAACTATTCAGAAAAAAAGCATTTCACTGAAGTTCAAAGTAAAAAACACGACAGCAAGGCTCAGTAAATTCAAATACATGAAAAAAACAAAGGAGAAAAAAATGGAGACGCCGAGTCTCACAGTCAAACATTTTTAGCATAATACAAGAAGAAAAATGATTTAGATAGGAATTGGAAACAAATTTATTGGAACCGCCTATTTTTAATATCCAAATACAAACACAGCGAAACCCGATGTTTCAGCTCAGTCAGGGTGGAGTATTGAAATGCTAAACATTCGTAAAATACGTACGAGCAGTGACGCAGCGAAGGGGGAGCTTGGGGGATAAACCCCCCTCTCCAGAGCTCAGAGAGATTTTAAAGTTTAATCCATTTTACGTAATTGCATTAATATTACTTTTAGAATAGTGTAAGCTTTAACAAAATATCCCACAGAAAGCCGTAAAAATCACCATTTTGAACTATTTACCTTAAAAAAATTTCTGGGGAAGGGCCCCCGCACCTCCTGCTTACCCTGGCGAGTACTCAATACCCCCCAATCCTCCAGTATTAGTTGCGCCAAAAAAAAAACCCTTAGCCTTAATTCCTAGCTGCGCCCCTGCCTACGAGAGCGCGTTGATATGAGAGAATGCGGCAATGAATTGCATGTCAATCACAAGGTCGACATGTTTCATTGGACTGTGGTCAAGAAAATTTCCAATATCCACTCACATCGAGTATTCGCCATCTTCGAAGGTATGTAATTATTCAGGCGGCCGGAATGATGTCCACCTTAAACGGACCAATCTCCGCTCGATACGCAGGTGACATACCAAGCAGTTGATCTCAGGCGATCCCAGCAAAGCAGCTGAAGAAACAAGCTCAATGTACGAAATGAATAGTAATAAAATTATCCAAATGTAGGCGAGCATCATTGGCATTGCTCGAAGAAATGCAACCTGGAAAGATTTATCGTAAAATATTTTATAAATCGCTCAGTTTTAAGAGAGAAAATTACTTTGGATTATTATTTTAGTAGCAAATGGTCGATGCTGTTCATTCAAATTTACAAAATTTTGAATGAGATATTTGAAGATAATGTCGGTGAATTACTTTTTGAAATACGTTTTACTTTCATACATATCACAATGAAAGTAAATATCAGAATTCCGAATTATGTATATTATAAGGAAATTTAGTACGTAGTTTAATGAAGTATGAATAAAGTACAATATTAATTTTTTAAGCGAATACACTTCCTTTTAAAGGAGATGCATCATTTTTCATGCGGTTGAAGAGGTAATATTTGGTATCTATGAGTTAATTTTTTTCTGCTGCGAACATGGATAAATGCTATTTTAATGTAACTAATATAGACAGATAGGTAGTTACGTGAGAACTCTCACAGCAATTGACACCACAAAAAATCGCAACTTACATTTCTGTTACCTATGAAACACGATTTTAATATCATGTGCTCTTTCACGTAGGAGAACAGGTCACCGTGAATAATCAACGAAATTCACCCATGGAAATCATTAAAAAAAAATTTAATAATTCTTTCATCTGACGTGACGGAACACATGATATTCAAATCGTGTTTCATAAAATACAGAAAAATTATCATAGCTCACAGCTACCAAATATAACACTTCAACCGCATAAAACTGCAAAAAGTTTATTGGTTGAATTGCTTGGGTTGAAGATAGAATACTTGGGCCCAGTGGCGGATACATAAGGGGGGGCGCACCCACCCCCACTCGCGCTGGGCCACGTGCATTTCAGAACCACAATTGACTTTTTTATATCGTAAGATGGCATTGTATTGTATATGTGTATAATCAGTGTAAATAAAACTTTCTTAAACTTTGCAAGTGACTTGATATATTTTTTATTAAGATAAAAGTAAAGGTAGCTCAAGATATCGTTTGTGGTCCCCCTTGAGTTTTTTCTCTGTATCCGCTACTGCTTGGGGCTCAGTAAGAGTCAAAATGTGATTCATTCAGGCCCGTTTATCCGATAAATTATCACGTACAAGTTAATGCCAGTTTGTATGAACGATTTTTGTGGACCGAAACGGAACATGTGCGAATGCATGAACCAAATTAGGAGAGGTAATATTTTCTGCTCATCCGTTCGCACAAGGCGGGTGGTTAAAAGGTGCAGTTTCTTGTTAGTTCACGCGTTCATACATTTAGTATCATCTCGTGCGGGTTAATGTACCGTGTAAACAGGCCTTAAGAAGATATTTTTATAAATCGGGTGAAATTATTCCTTCCACACTATAAATCTCGATTGTAATTTTGTTCTGTCATTCCGAAGGGTGACGCATGACTAAGAATCCTGGGTTTAATTACCGCTTTCGAGATTATTTTTAAATTAAAGAACACTGCGGCTCAATAAATTCACCAAGGTATGACGTAGACGCAGGTCCGAGCACCTGTCATTTAGCCCCTTGGATGAGCTGGTCACAGAGGGCAACTCGATTTAAAAAATCACGCATTCTCCGTAAAAAAAAACACCACGACATGCCAACTCTAACGACACTCTCTAATGACAATTAACGACACTCTAATCAATAACAGCAATATAAACATGAGATGACATACCCAGCACATGGTATCAACAAAATGGCGAAAATCATCGTTTAGGTAGAGTGCATTGCCGCGGCGCGTTTATCGTATTTATGGTTTAAGTAAGAGGAACAATATAAACATTTCCTTAAATGAAAAGTTTAGAAATATTTTTTACATACAGCATACGTATCTTCAATATTCATGAATTAAACTTCGGAAATGGAAATCTACCTTTCAGCCATTTTAAAAATCAAGGAATGGGTAAAATTTAATTTTGAAAAGGTCTTTGGACTGCGAAGATATCGTTCTCTGTATAAAATGCAGTAAAGTGCACCAATCAAATATTTTGCCCGTGACGAGTAGAAGAAGGCGAACGTTTCGCCATTCTCATAGTTTTTCGCGTGTTCCTCTTCACTCCTTCGACCGTAGAAGTTAAACGTTTGCGTTTAAAAAATCTTAAACGATTCATTGTTGTAGCCAAATAAACAAACGTAACGATAAATTACATGACCCGATGGAGCTTCGGTAGGATTTCGTGCAACTGCTTAAAGTTCAGCGTTCTACCTTTTTTGCGGCGACAGTTGGTGTATTTGAACGAACCAAATACCTACAAAAGAATTTTTTTGCAATTTTGCAGCGCCGATTTTGCATATAGAAGGCAATGATAACTAGAAATGATTTAAAGCGGAAATGGTTTTGATGTTTGTAACTCGAAAGAGGTGTTTAATAGCTTGCTCATTCACTTTGCCCCGCTGATTTCGAATACGACGGAAGCATTTTGAAAACCCAAGTAATCATTTTTCGTTGCGTAACAAATGTATTGCATGCACTTTTAAACACGCATTATAGACTGCTTGATGAAATATTTGTTTTCAGTAGCCTTCAAAATGCATGCAGTTACATTTCATTTCATAATTCCAGTATTCTTGACGATTTACGGCCATAAAATACAATTGTTGCAACCTCACTAGCAAAAGTGGCGACAAATTTAGAGTTCTACCTTTATATAGCTGACCTAGATCCTTGACCCATTTTTCATTTACCTAGACCAACGACAGAAATTTTTCGATGCCATATTGATACTTAGGGCCAAATTATTTCCTATGTTGCTAAGTAATGGGACAAAGAAGGAGAAAAGATTGGGATTCACGTCTGCTGTCACAAATGTGCTATGAGGAAGAAGTGTTTTTACTAAAAAAAAAGGTGAATTCAATTGATTCGGCTTTAACTTAGTGAAAATCCATGTTGAAATGAAAATATACAACCTTGGTAACTTTTTCACTGGAAAATTTATTGGTACGACGCGTTTCGACGCTGAGGCGTCGCCGGCGTTGATAATGACGCCTCAGTGTCGAAACGCGTCGTACCAATAAATTTTCCTGTGAAAAAGTTACCACGGTTGTACATTTTCATTTAAAAAAAAGGTATTAACATAAAATATCCTTAATCATGGGCGGATCCAGGATTTATTTCTTGGGGGGCACAAGTGAGGCCGTATCCAGTATTTTGTTCTGGGGGGCCCTCGTAATACAAAAAGAACGCAATGATAATGGGACCGAAATAAAAATATTCCATATTTTTTAAGGTTCTGGGGGGGGGGGGGGGGGGGGGGAGCACGTGCCCCCGTGATTTCTGAAAGAAAGTTAGTTATCACGTGCGTTAGTTTTATATGTACCTGTTTAAAATTACCAGGTCCTTAAAACTGAAAGTAAAAGCGATGAGAAAATTAAAATAATCACTGAATTGAATTGAATTTTTTTTATCACAATTCTCATGGAAATATGTATGATGGTAGCCCCAAAACAAGTTCACATGGGGAAAGTATACTCTGTACTCTGTATAGACTGTATATTCCACTGTTTTTGTAAAGGGTATACTGCCATTTTGTGTGAGTGGATTAAAGTTATATAATTATTATTTATTGCAACTATTATTTTTACTTTTATTGTTATTACTATTATTATATTAATTTTCAACGAAGCAGAACTGCAAAACTTTCAAGTTTATCGTAGACATCTGAACGACTCAGTAAATACGCCGTGGTGTGACGTGGGTTGGAGCACCTGTCGGTCAGCCAGCCAGCCCTCTGGGGTGAGGCTGGGTGGTGTTGCGGAGGACCACTTCTTCAGGGGAGGTGGGAGAGGGGAGAATGCGCGAAATTTGACGCGGCGCCGCCGTCGGGAGACGATTCCATTCTCCCAATATTGAGGTTAACGCACGCGAATGACCCTTTCGCGAGCTTTGCTTTGTCATTTCATCCGCTTCGGGAGGTCTTGGCTAGCGCTCGACGCAAAAATTGCAGGGCCCAGGGGGATTATGGGAGGGCCGCGCCTATACATCTCAGCTTGGCTTGCGGTGGGCAGGGCGGATCAAATCCAAGTGGGCAGTTCCTGCATACCCGAGCGATACAAATTTCTGGTTCCACCCACTTCGGAATAATAAGACGGTGATTATATTATCACGAGTAATATACCGATTAAAAAACTCTGCTAGGAATATTTAAAATAATGTAATATAATTAATAAATATAGTTTTTATGGGAATACATTGAATCATACTCTTCTAATTGGAATAAATGGACTTTATTTTAAAAAGAATTGGGCTTTAGTACATTATTTTATGTCTGAAAAATGTCATCCAAAAATTTGAATGTTTAGCTGGGTTGTTTAGAGGGAACTTCCAGATGTGTTTCCACGGAGACACAGGGTTTAGAAAGAGCGATCAAAAAGGGAGGGGGGTAAATAATTATCAGTGCTGCAGGGAAGAATGTAAGGTAAGTGAGAGAAGTGGAAGAAAGATATTAGGAAAATGAAAGGGAATATACTTCACTGGAAATTGAAAAGGGATATTAGAATTGGAGAGAGGAGACAGGAGCCGTAATTCGAAAAATGCTCGCGAAGTACAGCAAAAAATCGCCAATATCTCAAGAGAGAGATGACAGCAAGCCGAGGTCATAGTGTTTATTTAGCCGCAATAGTTCTCTTACCTTGCTATATGAATTCCAGTCCAGACGACAGCAATTTTTTTCAGCTTGTGATTCATAAATGCCATGGCTTGTGCTAACCATATTTCTAATGCCCCCAGAAGCGCAATTAACAGAGGTTTCGCATGATGATACATTCTAATGTTTTTAATTTAGAGCAAAATAAAACGGATTAACTCGATAAATAAGTCAATTCATTTCGTTGACTATAGTCAAATTCCGAATTTCAGGAAAGTAGAAATTTGTCTTCTTTTATTGAATTAATGACAACATTTAAAAAAATAGATCATTTATCTCACCTAAGAGCTGAGTTTCGAATTCGTATTGTACGAGCACTACAAAGTACAAAAAACTTAAGATTATGACTCAGACACGGAAATAAACGGATACCTATTTATATAAACCCATAAGTATTATTTCTATAACTACTATCAAGAGAGATAGATACATTCTTTCAAGAGTCTTGCCTTTTGTACGATCAGTGGACAGTTGAACAGTAGGGAAGTATACAGTCCACGAAAGCTTAACAAACCTACCTCTCTCTGTAATTCATTGGAATATTATTATATGCGAAATACCTCATATTATTTCATAGCAGCAGTGGCGTTACTATGGGGGGGATGAAGGGATAGACCCCCCCCCTAAGGCCTCAGAAAAAAAATATTTAAAACTATTTTATTTATTGTCTAGTTTTTACATATAATAAGAGCATCTGCTTAAAGTTAAATTTTAAGTTCCAAAATGATGTAAAATGTATTTCTAGGTTTATCATATTTCAAATATTTTCCCGGAAACACCGTTGCCTGAGGCGGGGCAGGCCCCTTCACCCCAACCCCCAAAGCATATTACTAGTCACTCCACTGTATCACAGTAATAAGTAGACTCAGGGTTTCTCCAGATCATTTCTTCCGCTGGGCCTCTGACTCTCGGTCCGCAGTCCTGTCGCATGCAGGCTCGTCATCGACGGCTTAAACACACTTCCTGCATCTTGTGTCGTCCTTAAAAATGAAGAGTATTTAATAAAATTAGAAAATACTGGATACCAAAAAAAAAACATTATAAGGTAGCTGCCAAGTGCATCCAAAAAAAATGTTCGCGTTGCCATAGCTCAGTAACTAAGAAACCCCATGTTTATGGACAAAAATGCTTAAAATTGTTTCCCCTTCCACCTCCTGAAACACTCCGTATAGATGATCTAATTCGTTGGTAAGTCCATAGAAGGGACCTTGACACCAAGGCAGCACGAGGCCGTGCGCGGATGATTAGCGCGCGCTGACCGCTATGTCCGCCACTGGCAGTGGCGACCACTCCCGCCAAAGCTCAAATGGGCAAGGGGCGCGGGCAAGGAGGCACGCGAAATTCGGTCTGCTTGTGGTCGCGGCGTCCGTTAAGTCGACTTGGTCTTCATTCCTTGTTTCGGGACTGGTTCTCAAAGGAAGGAGGAGGCAAGGCTCATCTTTTTCGGTCGCGGAAGTCAAAACGGCATTCGCTAGCGTGCATACAAGCTCATAAATTACTACGTCCCTCTCCCGAAAGACCCACGCGTATCCAGCGAGAACCTTCCTCTGAAAAGTTATAAATGAAGAAAAAAAACACTTGGAATGGTTAGTCCCCCGAGGCATATCTAATAGTGTCACTCGTAGAACAGGGAATATTGGGGGGTAATTCACCTCCAGGTAAATAAGCCATCACCCACCATAGAATTCCTCCATTGAGAAACTTTATCCGTGAAGTTTCCTAGGGATTCCTCCCTTGGCATTTCTATGGTGTCTCACCGCCGTGTCTTATCTGATTTGATGTTACTAAATAAATTCTTCAGTGGAACTCCACGAAACAACGAAACTCCTCCCCTCTTTTGTTCATATGCTCCTCCTCGTCCATTACGCAATAACTGTTTAGTTCTCCTTCCCTGATTCCATTTCTCCACATCTCAAAGTTCTCTTTTCCATCGAATAACCTTCTTTTTTAATTCTCTGTTATCAAAATATCTGTACTTTCCAGCAGGGACGCAGCTAAGAATTAAGGCTAGGGGGGGTTTTATGCGCAACTAATATTTAAGGGTGTGGGGGTATCGCATACCCGCCTGGGTAAGCGGGGGTTGCGAGGGCCCTCCCCCTAAAAAAAATTGAGATTAACGGTTCAAATTGGCGAGTTTTACGGCTTTCTGAGGAATATTTGATTAATCCTAGGACTATTCTATAAGTAATTCTAATAAAATTAAGTAAAATGGATTAAACTTAGAAATTTCTCTGAGCTCTGGGGGGGGGGGGGGGGGGGTTATCCCTCGAAAAACCCCCTCGCTGCGCCACTACTTTCCAGGACTTCACTTCCTCTGCCATCGTTTGCAGTTATTCCCTGAAACGCCACCTAAAAATTCACTGCTCTCCAACTTCTAAGTCTCTTTCTTTGTCTGATATTGATGTTTTATAATATTATTTGTATTGATCTTTTGTATAAATATATCATCTACTGTTATTATTAAAGTATTCTACCCAGTAAGGTAAGTTTCCATGGAGTATTTAAGGAGCATTCTGGCTGACTGCCCCCTTCATGGGCTTCCCTCTGCGATTCACTATCAGGTCTACTCCCTTCCATTCTATCTAAGTGAATCCTATCCTCTTCCTCCCTCTCCCTCGAGGAATCAAAATTCCACTCTATGACTCTGTTTAAAACGTCCCCTCCCCGCTCAGCACTCGCTCCATCCATACCTTCTGTCTCTTCCGTACCTCTTCTAGAAGCCCTCCCTCCCCACCCACCATGTCCAGCCCTTCGTCGTTCCTCCTCCTCTCCGTCCATTTCACCTTCTCTATTCTTCTTCAGACCTACGTCTCGAACCATATATTTCTATATAGTTTTTTTTTGTATTTACTGGTCAACCAATGACTTTATGCCGTTTTCAGTAGTGAGAAATACGAAATTTTCCGTGGTCCAAGTGTTTACATTTTGAGAAATATATCTTTCGCCGACGTTAAACAAGTTTAAAGTAGAGGTTTCCGAACAAATTTTATTCGTATTCCAGCAGTGTATTCTTCTGATACGAAAGTGAAAACTTGACCAATCAGAGATGCTACAGGACCGGTGTTCAATAGGATCGACCGAATACGAAGAAATCTTAAGAAGAATGGGAGAAACGGGATTCGTCGTGACAAACTTAAGACAAGTGAGGGAAAACAATATTTTCATTTAATGTCTTTCCGGCAGTTGGCCCTTTTCCGGCTATACATACTTATAATCCGGGCGATTTTTACGGAGGGCAGATCTTAATGATGGCTTCTAAAACATTATCATCCGTGAGTTGGACATAGATGAGGGTTCGTCGCTCAGAAATAAGATATCCATGGGAGGGGAGGAGTATTACGGGACGTGAACGTGTATTTCATGATTCAGCCTTTGCACAGCGGTTCACGTTTCCATTGCATCACCCGAGGATATTCTGGGTAAGGTGAAGTTCCCATGAAAGTTTGATTTATTTCTTCCGAACTTCACGAAATGGAGAGTCGGAAATTTTCACCATTTGCGTTCTCAAAACTTAGATTTATTTATTAGTCATCGCTCGTAAATTCATCAAGGCTTTAGGGTCAAAGTCTCAAGATATCTTGCCGATAGATTCGTTCACTCGCGCTAAAATCGCAATTAATTTAAGAATTCAATAGATGGATGGGAAGGAAAAGTAATGACGAAAAAATAATCTTTCTCAGTCAGCAATTATCTCGTAATTTTCAAATAAAAAGAATTGCGAAATTTGCCCATTTTTTATTAGTTGGTGATTTCAAGTTAAAGTGTAGACTCATTTCTCATTTCATAAACTTCTTCAGAGAAAACTGCTAATTGAATTAAGGAATACCTCAAGAGAGAGAAAAAACAACATCGAATCATAAGTGGCCGTCGTCCCAGGTTCAGGCGTAGCGGTAACCCGCTCGGCAGGAGTGGGTGACGTCATTAGCTTATCCGCGAAAGGGTATAAGACACTTGATGAAAAAATAATCTTACTCATTCAATAATTATATCATGTAAATTCTAATTAAAAGTAATTCGGCAAGTTGCCACCCATTTTTTAGAAGTTGGTGACGCCATAAAAGTTTGGATTCATTAGCATATTCTAAGAAAACTACTGGAGGAAAGAAGGAATGCTTCGAGAGAGAGTAAATAACTACGAATCATGCAAGACCGATGTGCGAGGTCTAGGCGTAGCTTCTTAAGGCCTGGTTACACGGTACATTAACACGCACAAGTTAATGTACGTTTGCGTGATTGATTTTGGTGAACCTGAACGGAATATGTACGAATGCATGAACCAAATTAGAACAGGTTCTATTTTCTGCGCATGCATTCGCACACGTTTGGTGGTTAAACGGTGTATTTTGGCGTTCATTCTCGCGTTCATACATTTGGACACTAACCCGTACGTGTTAACGTATTGTGTAACCAGACTTTAAAGCGCGGTAACCCGTTCGGCAAAAGTATGTGACGTCATCAGATTATCCACGAAAGGATTTTATACGCATGAAAAATAATCTTCCTCATTCAGCAAATCTCTAATTTTCAAAGAAAAACAAAATACGAAATTTGTTGGCTCAGAAGATTTTTTTTTCATCCAAATCATTTATTAGAAATTAGTGTAAAAGAACATATTAGGTGTTTAAGGATTGGCCCGCAATATTAGTATCTAAACCTAATCAGCACCCACAATTTATCCTCCGAAGAAACTTATTGATAAGTGATGATTAATTTTTTTTTACTTTTTAATGCAGTTTATACTGATTATTGAAAAAACGTGTTTTTAAATCTTTTTTTATTTTCATTTTCTACTTTTAGGAAGTGAATCGTGTAGTCGATTAAACCAGAGCTGCTAAAGACATTTCGATAGTTTTTGCGAAAGAAATTTTAGATTCCCTGTCGTCATCCCATTATCATCTGCGCACATTTGAAAAACTTTACAGATGGAATTTTTCAAATCGGCCGCCTGAAAAAAGTCATGTACCGAAAAAAAAATCATCTGTATTTTTCCATATGGAAAATTAGGTAAGTAATTAGAGCAAAAATTTATCAAGATTTCAAATGTCTGATTATTAAATATTGCCTTGTCATCAGAAGCTATCGATTGTGCAACATATCAAGTCGAACCGACAGTGGGAAGTTGGTTTAAAATCAGCAACAAGATTCCGTCGATGAAACACAAACATGAAATGATGAAACACGAAGCAAGTTGAGAAAAAACGTATGGAGAAGAATGGAGAAGGTGAAATGGACGGAGAGGAAAAGGAACGATTGTAAAACAATTTATACTATTTCTGAAAGAATCATGTTTTTTTATATTTTGTTATTTTTTTCATTTTCTGATACGTTGCCTACTTCTCGAGCTATTCGTGACTAAAATCCACGGCCTTAACCCTTTCGTGGATACGCTTATGACGTCACCTACTTCTGTCGAGCGGGTTTCCGATGTGAAAATGTAGCTAATAATAATTAGAGCACTATAGATGAAAAATTCAAATGCCTGATTATTAAAAATTGTACGATCATCAGAGGCGTAACTATGGGGCGGGGGTGAGGGGATAGATCCCCCTCAAAGCCTCAGAGAAATAAAAAAAATATTTAAAACTTTTGTCTAGTTTTGGCATGTTATAACTGCATCTGCTTAAAGTTAAATTTTTCAAAAGCCAAAATGATGTGAAATGTATTTCCAGGCATGCCATTTTTCAAAAATTTTCCCGGACTTCCCGTTACCTGTAATAGAAACGTTTCGGCCCCCCCAAGCCATCCCATCCCCCTTAACTTGCGTTATCTTGCCTTAACTTGCGTTAAAAATCAATTACAAGATTCCATCGATGAAGCAGACAAGCATTCGAAGCAAGTTAAGAAAAATCTTGTAAAAAATAAGGGTCTCCCGACGGCTCAAATTCTATCTTAATCGACAATAAAATAAAATTGGTGAACGAACCCAATTATTACATCAACCAAGGCACCCTTTTTCACGAGGATCATGAATGAAATGGACAGCGAAGATGGGAGAGGGAATGAGGTCACGCACATACATTGACCCGCTCTTAGGCCGTACTGGAAATGAAAAAAAAAGAATTTAATGGAGTTGAGTGCGAGGGACCTGAGATTTTTTCCAGAATACCGTCAAGAGAAAAAAAAAAGAGAACCGTTTTAAACTAATGAAAATGAGGCAGTTTACGACGCGCGGGAAAAATACTTTCCACCATGGAGGCAATTAAAGGCTGTTCGAGACGAACGATAGCCTTCTCATTCCAGTCACTTCGGGAGGAGTTTGTGAAACCTAGGAGTGGGTTGAGGTAAACCAATAAGAAAAAAAACGAACGTAACCCCGGGGTGATTTGTCTTTCGAGTCCCCGGGATTCCACCTGAAACTCCTCTCTCTTTTCCCTTATCTCCGCATCCTTGCCCCATTTTCGTTCTTCATTGGGAAATGTCACATCAAACGTGAGGGTTTATTGCTCCTCGAAAAACTTATGACACCGTAGAGTTTGCTTAGTGAAAAATTTCCACTGAGGGATCGAATCTTCTCTCCTTAAGCAGCCGCCATCTTGGGGTCATCACATCAAGCGAAGCTGATAGAGTTAAAACAGGAAGGAGAAATCATAAAGAGAACACAAACAGATATTTTAACACTGCTCTCTTGTCATACAGTGGCTATAATAGAAATAAGCTACGGTCCTCAGAGTAACAATAGAAGGTCTCCAATCCCCTATTCAAGCTTCCACTGTTGTAGCTAATCGCCTTGGAAACTGAGGAAAATTACAACTCTCTCCCCACTCGAGGAATGCTGCATAACGGTCATGCCATCATTTGAGTTTCCATATAATCAGTTTAAATAGTGATAAAGAAATATGCTTACTGTAATGATGGATAGAATAAAATGAACGAAACATATCTGAAGCATAATCAGCACAAGCTTCAGATCTCTTCCATGATTGCACGTTAGCTTAGTAAACAGTCAAAATATAAATTTGATCGATGACAGAAATTATGTTTGGTAAATTGGTAAAACCAAAGAGCTAAAAATATACCGAAAAAAATTAAATGCGATTGCATTTGTGAAATTTACGTTCAACGAAGAGGTAAAAACAAATAAAACGTTTTCGAGAGGAAAATAGAAGGGGAAATTTCAAATATTCCATCTCTTCAACATTAGTGCCATCAGATTATATGTATATCCCGAATTATTAGCATGCGGTGGACCAATGGAATGAAGAAAAGATCAATAAGCTTCTAAGTCCACGGAGGTGCTTTAAAATAGTCATCTTTCCTCAAATTCACCATAAGTGCATTCGATGCGAGATTTGGATATTCTTATTACATCTCCATTATAAGTCTACAATCCGATGATTGGTAAACCGTAGCTCTCCACTCCGCTCTCCTATCAGCCAATCTTTTAATATCAGCATTTTCTTCTCTTTTACGGCCGTAATAACTTGTCCTATGTAACTGATTTAGGGCATTATTTTCCTTCCTTCCTGTCCAGTTATCCTTTGAAGGTTTTCTTAATCAGCCCATCATGCTCTCATGGTGTAGCTGATTAAGTTGTCCTGCCTACTACATAGGGTGTTTCGCAGATCCATGAAGAAGAAGAAGGAATTAGAAGTATTTATTAAAAGAAATTTTCAAAATATTAAAAAATTATGAGCTCAGTAACAATAGTAATGGGTTCCTGACAGAACTGTAAAACCTTGTATTTTAAAAATACATCGAATATTAAATGAAAATTATAAACCATTATACCGACAGGGTGCTTGACGTCTGATAATGTCTTCTACTGACAATCAGGGTTTTTAGAAATATTCTTATCAAAATTTCTTCTGAAAGTCATGTGCACGGTAACAATATTAATCGGATTCCTGATCAATAAACCTAAAATTAATAAAAAATACCGAATGGTATTAAAATGAAAATTGCAGTGAGACAGGATTTTATCAATTGGGTGCCAACCACCTGATAATGTCTTCTACTGAAAGTTTTTAGAAATCTTCCTATCAAATTAGTTTGAAAAATTCATGTGCAAAGTAACAATGTAAAAAGTTTTTCTGCCTGATAAACCTAAAATTTTAAATAAATATACCGAACACCGAAAAATTGCAAAGTGACTGCATTTTATCAAGTGGGTACTTGCTGTCTGATAATGGCTTCCACTGAGAGTTTTTAGAAGTCTTCTTACCAAATTTGTTCGAAATAAAATTATGTGCCCAGTAGCAATATGAGTCGGATTCCTGATCGATAAAAATAAATAAAAAAACACACCGAATATTAATTGAAAATTGCAATAGGACAGCATTTTATCAATTGGGTGCCTTCCGCCTGATAATGCCTTCTACTGAGAGTTTTTACAAGCCTTCTTATCAGAATAGCATTTAAATAACCATTTGCACAGTAATAATATTAATCCAATTCCTGAATGATAAAACTCAAATAAAAAAAAATGCACCGAATTTAAAATGAAAATTGTAATAGGACTGTGTTTTATCCATAGGAATTTAGCCATATCTTACGAACACCAGCATACAATTGAAGATATCAGATCATACAAATAAAATAAGAGAGATAGACGGTAGAATAGACAGACTCAGGATGTCTTTTTTTCCACAATCAATAAAGATTATAACGGCAGCGTTAGAACTCACAATTAGATTAGATGACCAGTAGTGTAACCTACTAACTAATTTATAACTTAATGCATGTTTCTTAATTTTACTATAATTTCCAACAGCATGTGTAAGTATAATTTGTTGGTATGCATGAATTTTTTTGGCCCGTGTGGTGTGCATGTGTAAATCCAATTGCATGTTGTTGATCGATTACCCCCTGCCAAACACCCTAGAGGTGGCTTGCAAGCTATTAGGCAGATGTTATCAACTGGGTGCCTGCTCTTTGATAATATCTTCTACGAGGTTTTGTAGAAGTCTTCTTATGTAAATTATTATTAAAGTATTCTAACAATTAAGGTAAGTTTCCATGGAGTGCTTTAGAAGAATTCCGGGAGCCAAAAAAATAGTTTAAAAAATCATTTGCACAGTAACGATATTAATTGCTTTCCTGACAGATATTAAATAACCGATAAACCTAAAATTAAATAAATGCACCGAATATGAAATGAAATTGCAATGTGACACCATTCTATCAGCTGGGTTCTTACCGTATGATCATGTATTGATAAATCATTAGCATTCAGCGGACGGAGGAGATGAGGAAAAGTCTGACTGAGAGCAACATGGAGATGGAACAACGGGATGAAACGGAATGCGAAGGTGAGCGAATGAAGGAAGGAAGGGAAAGAGAGAGAGAGAGACGGAGAGCGCGCGACCCACATTCTTACCGCATCCCGCACGCCCACCGACAACCTTTTCGAGTGGAAAAAATATCCGTGGAAAAAAAAACACTTCTCTTTGTCCCGAAGCTGCCGTTGCCGCTCGAGCCAAGAGAACCGTCAGCCGACGCCGCCGCCGCCGCGGTCCATGCCCCAAGGAGACGCGGCGACCTTTAACGAGAAGTGGGGGGGGGGGGGGGGGGGGGCTCGCGGATTCCACCGCCTCCTCCTCCATCCCCCTAAAACGAAATTCGGCGCGGGAAAGCAAATTGCTAGCTCACCGGCACCAGTTTCCTTCCCTCTCCTTATTTTATTGTATAATTTTAAGAGGAGAGGATAGCGAGAGGATAGATATTAGGTTCGCAATGTATAGTGTTTATTAATAGGGTAGTTTCCTTCATCAAAGAAAACGAAAGGCATTGATTGCGATTCGTTACCCAAAATTAGTGTATTCATAATATGAAAATTATTTTGTTTTAGAAATCCCAGTTTAGACAAATGTTAATGGTCAATTTTAACCTCATTTGAAAAAGGCCAGACTGGTGCCCATACGATGCCACTCCACGTGGCGTTACAGGGATGTAGATGCTATACGAGTAGTCGGGAGTTTTTCATCGTCTACTATTACCAATGCATGCATGTGCTCAGAGCTCAGGGAAACATTTCTTAATAATCACCTATTAAAATCGCCTAAGTATGGTCGGAAAGTTCCTATCGTTTGATAGGGTATTAACAATCCTTATTTGAGCCGAGCGCTACCTGCTAGCAGGGTACTCTGCTACCTGCTAGCAGCCTGCA